>NC_091282.1:306272319-306872319 GCF_032444005.1 Ranitomeya imitator
ATCTCTTGGCAGAAAACACAGTGGAAATTCCGTGCGGAATTGATGTGTTTTTGGTGCAGATTTTCATGCGAATTTGTCAGCTAAATAAAGATATATTGACAAAAAAAAAAGTGTTGTAATTTCCATGTTCAACCTTTTAAGCCAGATACCCTCATTAATATTAAATAAAAGACACACAATTAAATAAAGACACACACCCACACAGTCAGTAGCCTATATAGGAGCATTAACATAATTAACCTACATATGCTGTAACAGAACAGCAACTGCTATTAGGCTACGTCCCCACGGTCAGTAATCAGCAGCACATGTCCACTGTGACCAAAGCACTGCTGGCTTTTGAACGCAGGTGTTCATTGAACCATGCGGAATCACCGCGTCCTATACATTGGACAGGTGATATTTATCTTGCGGAGATTTGAGCGTCTCCACAAGTTAAATAGACATGCTGCAATCTGGAAAGATGCGCCACATGTCCGTCTCCGCAGGTGCCAGTGCACGCATAGTGGATATGGGATTTCTTGAAATTCCATCCTCTGTGCTGTAACATCTGGCCGCTGCTGGTTGGATGCTGTGGATGTGTGCAGCGTCCAACCCGCAGCATTTACGGACTGTGGGAAGGAGCCAATAGCCATAAAGGTTCCCAGGCTATTAATATCAGCTCACATCTATTTGCTTAGCCTTTACTGCCTATTTTACGGGGTAAACCCCAGAAAAAAATTTACATGGGGTTGCCCTATAAAATCGAACCAACAAAGGCTAGGCAGCCATGGATATGGGCACCCCCTAGGCTAAAAACATCCGCTCTCGCCACCCCAGGAAAGGCACATCTTTAAGATGCGCCAATTCTGGCATTTAGCCTTGCTCTTCCCACTTGCTTTGTAGTGGTGGCAAGTGGGGTTCATATTTGTGGGGTTGATGTCACCTTTGAGTTCACCGGAGTTCAATAGCTCTGGTGCTCTCATGGCACTGCTGCGTTTGAAAGTTCTCACACAGCAGTAGTGCCCTAAGTGACAGCATCGGAGCTGATCAGCTGATACACTGCGAGAGATATTACCTCCTGTCAGTGTATTGCCGGAGACCGGTTAGAATGGTCACATCTTCCGCTGTGACTGTTCTACACTTAAGATCGCCATGGGACACTCGGATTACCTGGACTACAGTGGACAGGGATTATATTTTGGTTTATTATTTTACATTATTTCTAGGAGACTAGTGCATCGGGGATTTGGTGTGAGGTGAGTATAATGGGATTTATTTTTATGTGAATATGTATGCAATTTTACTTTTTTTTTTTTTAAAACTGTGAGCACAGGTGCCGGCAGATGATAAAACCCTCCCATCAGCGGTACCTGGTGTCACTGTTACCAGTGACAGCAGACATAGCCGGATCGGAGCAGTAGTCTCATCGGCCCACGCCTGCTTTTTTTACTGCAGGTCATCGCTGCGGGTCACAGTCAGCTGCGGAATCACGCTGACATCTGCCAGCATGATTCCGCAGCGCTGTGACCGACAGTACCAGCAGTAGCGTTACCACAGACATCCACACACAGACACCCGCAGACAGACACGCACATATTCTCCGCTCACACACTCTTCCTCCTTCTGACATCATTTCCTTTTCTGCAGCATTTTTGCCAGCACATCAGCAGCGAATTCGCAAACCTTTTTACACTTGCGGTTTTGCTGCTTATTTGACTGACTCAATGGAATCAATGGGTGCAGATCCGCAAAAAGAATTGACATGCTGCGGAAAATAAAACACTGAGAATAAAGACGGAAATTTCCGCAGCATATGCACAACAATTCAGGAATGCCATTAACATTGCTTTAATAATCCAGTGCAGATTTATAACATTTCCTTTCGGAAAAAACACTGCGGAAACGCAACAAATCCACAACGTGTGCACATAGCTTTAGGGACCTTTTTAAACGTCTTTGCAGGAGTTTCTGAACATACATTTCAGTAGGCCAACATTTTGGATTTTAAAATCATTTTTCAAGCTGGTGTTATAAAGTATTCTAATTTACTGAGATAATGACTTTTGGGTTTTCATTGGCTGTAAGCCATAATCATCAACATTAACAGAAATAAACACTTGAAATAGATCACTCTGTTTGTAATGACTCTATATAATATGAGTTTCACTGTATTGAAGAACTGAAATAAATTAACTTTTTGATGATATTCTAGTTTTGTGAGAAGCAGCTGTATGTAGCTAGCTAACAATTTGGAATAATGGGGGACCGCCTAAATGTAGGAGTGAGAGCCCTCACAAATGTTAAAGGAAAAGCAAAGCCAAAACGCTCTGTGTGAACATATGCTAAAGGAGAGGTATATATTTTTTGTTTTGTGTTATATACATGTAATTATGAAGGAAAAAATGTTTAGCATTTTTCCATTTAAACATTATTTTAGGTTTGGTAGGTCTTTTATAAATCTGTAAAGCCGATGCAATAGTCTGACATTATTCCCAGATACCATATGTGAGTCAGAAAGGCATCTTCTCCATGCTGTTCCCATTTAGTTTTACCACTTTCCCATCCATTTCTGCTTTTTTCTCCATCCCCTAGACCTGTTTATTTGGTCTAGCAGAAAAATATTCGGCTTACCCATTAACTTGCACTGGATTTATTATTCGGTGCAAATACATGGATATTAGAAATGTATTCGTGCCAATTTTCACAAATCCGAATATTTCACTATTCGCTCATCGCCAATAAACATCAAAATTGTAACATTTGTGGATACTAAAGTCTATTCAGTGCTCTGCACAAATGTGATTGTACAGAACTGTTCCCTTTTCTACCAGAGTCCTCACATCGATATGCCGCAACCTCGTTGATAGGTCAATCTCATGCAGAGGGAGAACCATGTGCTTCCTTGGACATAGATATCCTAAACTTTACAAGCAAATACCTCCGCTACTGAGAGAAATTAAATAAAACCCATGTTTTACTCAGCTATGGTCCCAGAATGTGGTTAATTAACATGCTAAAATTGGTGAAAGCTCTTCTAAGTAGCAAGAGGAACATGCATCAACAAAATATTTTGAGAGTGTAGGGTAAGCAGCGCTTTCATGTGGTGGAGGACCTGGAAGTAGATTACTGCACAGGCGTGGGGTGAGGTGGGCACAGCAGAGGCTTTGGCATACACAAAAGGAGGATTAGGAGAGATTTTCCTCTCCTCTGCAGGAACATGAGAATTTTTTTTAACTTCCAGGTTTGCTAAATAGCTGAAAGCATCTAGTGTTTGAGATTCTGTGCCCTCTTTTGTTACTGCAGCATCCTTCATTTTGTTTAGATGCTACAAAAAAATGTTCCCGCCAAATAAGTATTTTTGGACCTCAAATCTGTAAAACCAGGAACTGAGCCATGAAGCTCACAATATTGCCTACTCCAGAAAAGAAACAGAGGCATGCAGCCTCCAATGATAAACCCCGCTAAAAGGAGGCTCTTGGGCCAAGCTTTCTACACCAAAGACTAGTGGAATTAGTGTCTATATAAAGTTGATAGACTCTGAAAATATATCATTGGGTACAGTAGTTCAATGCAGGATGGATGTACTGTAAGCTTTTTTATAAGCATTTGGGACTTTTAATTGAGATGAATCTGTGCTGCACTTTATGTACATGCTCAGAAGTGAAGCAGTGCTGTGGAGTTGGAAGTCAGGGAAATTGTAAGCCAATCCCCCAGACTTCTCAGCCCTGCCAAATACATGGTGAAAGCAGGACACCTAATAATATATATAGCGCCAACATGTTCTGCAGCACTTTATAACCCCTTTCTGACGTCGGATGTAATATTCCGTCCATGTCACCTAGGCCTATTTGACCATGGACGGAATTTTACATCTTTTTTTAATGCGACACAAGTCGCGGTGATCGCATTAAAATTCTGGCACCATCTTATCTCTAGATAGACTGTCATCATCCTGAGGGTTGTCGCCACCCTCCCGCAACCACAATCGCTGTGATTGGCTGTTCAATTCTGGACAGCCAATATCAGCATTTCTCAGTGTTTCAGGCAATCAGATTGCCTGAAACGCTGATGTCCCAGCCTATGATCAGTACTCCAAGAGCAACGATCATAGGCTGCTGACTGGCAGATCCAGGCATCGCTGAACCCAGGCAACGCCAGTGTCACCAGGGCCAGCTTTGATTGGTGCGATCGATGTCATCATTGATTGCACCAATGACAGGACACAGCAGTGGTATGACCGCTGTTACGGCTACGACCGCAGACGCGGTCGAGCCGACGCCTGACCATGACGACATGGGCAAGCGTCCCAAATAGGAACGCAATGTGGACCCACTGGACCACATAGAGTAACCTGGAGCTACCCAGACTAGGGTAGGGTAGCTGAGCATGTGAACAAGATGGCGCGATGCAGAACTAGATTATACCGCACAACTTCAGGTAGGAAGAAACAGCGTTTACTCAAACGAAAGCACAGTACATAACAAAACATAATGATATCAGGATCCCGATTCCACACGTCAAGGAAGGGTACACATCTCAGGATAGCAGACAAAGGCAGGCTGACATCACGGGTTGATGCAGTCCCGGGTTATCTGGCACGAGCATCAGTCACCAACCTCGGTCAGACGTCAGACGATGGCAGGAGTCATCACGGGTTGATGCAGTCCAGGATCATCTGGCACGGGCATACTAGGACAGCCTCTCTCTCAGCCCTCAGGCGTAGCACAGGCTCAGCAGGAGAACTGACATCGATCCCGGAAGGACGTCGTCACTGGGTGGACCCCGGGGAACATCAGGTCACAGGCTAGATATCAGGACATCGGAGACAGGCTGGACATCAGGAGACAGGCTGGACACCTTGGACAGACGTCAGTAGGAGTCCTCACGGGTTGATGTAGTCCAGGGTCATCTGACACGGGCATACTAGGACAGCCTCTCAGGCGTAGCACAGGCTCAGCAGGAGAACATCAGACACAGATCCCAGAAGGACATCATCACAGGGTGGACCCTGGAGAACCAGTAGAACATCGGGTCACAGGCAAGACATCGGATACAGGCAGGACATCAGAACATCGGGAATACCGGATAGACATCTGGGACACTGGTGTGGCAGCCCAGGCATCAACATCAGACACAAGAAGGACATCTGGACACAGGCAGGGCATCTGGACATCAGGAATACTGGATAGACATCTGGGACACGGCGAGGCAGCTCAGATCATCGGCTGAAGCACGGATGGCAGAGAACCAGGCAGCGGCAGTCAGGCTCCGGGCATCAGACCTAGGAAGGAAATCAAGCGTGATGGTGCAAGCACCGCTGAACTAGACCTGGGCCAGACGGGGTTAACACCGCATAGCAGACTGAGCTCAGTATAGTAAAAGCTCAGTAAGAACACCAGACTCCATCTTTGAAAGATGAGCCCAGGGCTTACACAGTCACTAAGTATGGGGTGACAGACCCAAAAGGACTTCAAGAGCATAAGGCTGCCGTCACACTAGCAGTATTTGGTCAGTATTTTACATCAGTATTTGTAAGCCAAAACCAGGAGTGGAACAATTAGAGGAAAAGTATAATAGAAACATATGCACCACTTCTGCATTTATCACCCACTCCTGGTTTTGGCTTACAAATACTGATGTAAAATACTGACCAAATAGTGCTAGTGTGACGGCAGCCTAACAGTTCAGACAGGATCGGGTACTGGATATGCAGCCTCCAGGATAGGCGGATCTGGGTATTCTGCCCCCATAACAGGCAGAAAAACAATACACTCACGGATCTGGGTACTCTGCCCCAGAACAGGTGGAAGACAAGCATTAGCTCTCCCAGAACAGACTGCAGACAGAACGGGAGCTAGATACCTAACATACAAGGCAAGACTCAGAAAAACAAAGCAATGCTCTGGCACCACCCAACAGGAAAGAGGGAGTTTATATAGGAGCTGCCCCTCAGCAATAGGCTGAGGGAGCAACACAGGTGCACATTCAAACCCTAATAAAAGCAGGGTAGGTGTGGCCGCGCGCACCCTAAGCACAAACAGAAACCATTACAGCACAGTCAGCACAGGAACTGTGGCTTAGGGCACCTGGCAGCAACTGCTAGCCTGAACACAAAGTCATGCACCAGCTGCAGAGGACCTCGCAACCCGCGGATAGCTTCCACAGCGGCAGCCAGGGACCGCACATGCGAGTGGTCATGCAGCAGGGCAAAGACATCACAGCACATGTACAGTTACGCAGCCCCACAAGGAACTGAGCAGCATCCATACAGGTAACAGACTACAGTATCCCTGCAAGTTAGGGGAAGGGGAGCAAGGGATAAGCAGAGACATGCAGAGTAACGCCGAAGAAACAAGGTATAAACCCACCAGCGTTTCAACCGCTTTGTGACCGCGCTGCAGGTCCTCACAGTAGCTGAGGATTTCATCCTACAGAATCTGCACTGTGCTGAGCCTTGTGGTGCCACAGAAGCCTGTAACACCACAGTCCCTGCTGAAGAAAGAAGACAAAACAGAAGACAACAAGTGTAAGTGTTTTTATCCCTGCCCAATCACTCCTCATCTACCACAATCCCTCTCTTCCCCCGTCCCTCTCCTTTTACCCCCTCCACCCCCTTTGCGCCACCTCCGTGTGCACATCCAGCAGCCGCCGAGCATTGATTGGTGACACAGTTCACCGATCAGCACATGTGCCTGCTGTTTTCAACTTTTTTTCACCGCCCCTTTGCACACATTCAGCAGTTGCCAAGCTTTGATTAGTGATGCAGTTCACTCATCAGAGCTCGTGCCTGCTGTTTTAGACACTTTTCTTTTTCGCCACCTCCGTGCGCACATTTAGCAGCCGCCGAACTTTAATTAGTGACACAGTTCACTCATCAGAGCTCGTGCCTGCTGTTTTACACTTTTCTTTTCACTGACTTTTTTTCCCCCTGGTTGCTGATTTTTTTCTTTTAGCTTTTTTTCAAATATAAAAGTTTACACCAAGCACCATCTCACACATACACACAAACAACTAAGTAAAGTACTGACACAATCACCACATACATAAATAAAAAGTTGTCCCGCTCATCCCAAAAGTGCTATTCAGTGGAAGAGGCATATGCTTTCCTTGCCTCCAACACTGATAGCAAGGGAGAGGATCCCAAATTTATTATTCAGATTCGTCCTCTTTCTCATCTTCCTCCTCAGGTGCTGCTGATCAGCCACGCAGACGTCCCAGGACAGAAGATGAACCAGCGGCACCTATTACTGACCTCGTATGGACCTCGTCCCCTGAAAATTATGAGCCACCGATTCCTGATTTTGTGACACAATCATGAATCAAGATTGACAACACCAGCCTCACAGAACTAGACTTTTTCTCTGAGGATTTTGTAAATCTCATGGTGGGCCAAACTAATTTGTACTCTCATCAATTTTTGACACAAAACCACGATTCATCGTATTCTATCTGGTCTCCTGTAGACGCAGTTGAAATTATGCAGTTTTGTGGCCTGTTCATTCACATGGGGATCCTGGAGAAGCAAGAACTTCTGCAATATTGGAGTGTTGATGTTTTATATAACACTTCAGTGTTCCGAATGGTCATGGCCCGGACACGTTTTGAGGCCATCCACAAATTACTGCATTATAACGATAATGCACGGTGTCCTCCCCGAGATGACCGCCAATTTTGACAGTCTGCTCAAAGTTCGGCCGGTCATCGAACACTTCAGCAAAATGTTTTCTGAAGTGTACGTGCCCCAAAGGGACATCTGCATGGATGAATCCCAAATTCATTTCATGGGGTGGCTCAAATTCCATCAGTACCTGCCCAGTAAGAGGGCCAGGTACGGAATTAAACTATAAGCTGTGCGAGAGTACCTCAGGGTACACCCACAGGTTTAGTTTATGAAGGGATGGACACCCAAATTGAACCCCCTGAATGCCCCTTGACCTGGGAGTGGGAAAATTGCGTGGGACTTGGTACATACACTGCTGGATAAAGGTTATCACTTCTACGTGGATAACTTTTATACCAGCATACCACTCTTCAAATCCCTCTCTGCGCCAGGTACCGCAGTCTGCGGTATTGTCCACAGTAAATCAGAGAAGCCTCCCAAAAACGCTAATTGGGCAGATGCTCAGAAAGGGTGACAGCAGAGCCTAATGTAGCAACCACCTTCTGATGGTCAAGGACAAGAGGCATGTCTTTTTCTTGACCACCATACATGGTGATGACAGCACCCCGGCACTGTACAAGGTACCTCTGTACAGGTCTGCAAACAGGACTGTGTACTGGGGTACAACAAAAAAATGGGGGCGTTGATGTCTTTGATCAACTCCTCTAGCAGTACAGTACTTTCAGAAAGGCCAAAGTGTGGTACAAGAAGCGAGCCGTGCACATCATACAGATGGCAATGCTCAACGCTTTCCTGCTGTCACGATGTGCAGGCCAGACCCCTACATCGTACCTTCAGTTCCAGGAGGTAGTGATCAAGGCCTTAATCTTTGGAGATCAGGAACGAGCGTGTCCCGGAACTGAAGGTGCTCGTATCGTACCAGGTCAACATTTCCCCGGGGAGGTCTCTCAAGAGTGAAAAAAAAAAAAAAAAGGTAAGTCGCAAAAGAGGTGCCGAGTATGTTACCAAAAAGAAGGACACTATCAATGTGACACCTGGCCTGTGTATGAAAGAATGCTTCAGACTGTACTACACCTCCATGCACTGCTAAATTCATTTCTGACATATGACAACCTGATGAACACTACACAATTCATGTATGTCACTACATTATAAAATTCACATACCAGGAAACAGTAGACTAGGTCCAAGGGGGGCATTTGTTGGGAATTGCCACTGTTTAAGCACATATAAAATCCTTGGGGGGTCTAGTTTCCAAAATGGAATATCAGGGGCTCTGCAAAGACGACATGACGCCCGCAGACCATTCCATCAAAGTCTGCATTCCAAAACGTCACTACTTCCCTTCCGAGCCCCGACGTGTACCCAACAGTAGTTTTCTCCCACATAATGGGGTATCAGCGTACTCAGGACAAATTGGACAACAACTTTGGGGGTCCAATTTCTCCTCTTACCCTTGTGAAATTATAAAAATTGGGGGCTAAAAGATCATTTTTGTGGAAAAAATTATTTTTTTTATTTTCACGGCTATGCATTATAAACTTTAGTGAAACACTTGTGGGTTCAAAGTTCTCAGCACACATTTAGATAAGTTCCTTAGGGGGGTCTAGTTTCCAAAATGGGGTCACTTGGGGGCTTCTACTGTTTAGGTACATCAGGGGCTCTGCAAACACAACATGACGCCCGCAGACTATTCCATCAAAGTCTTCATTCCAAAATGCCACTTCTTCCCTTCTGAGCCCCGACATGTGCCCAAATGGTAGTTTTCTCTCACATATGGGGTATGAGCATACTCAAGACAAATTGCAAAACAACTTTGGGGGTCCAATTTCTCCTCTTACCCTTGTGAAAATAAAAAATTGGGGGCTAAAAGGTCATTTTTGTGGAAAAAATTATTTTTTTTAATTTTCACAGCTATGCATTATAAACTTTAGTGAAACACTTGTGGGTTCAAAGTTCTCAGCACACATTTAGATAAGTTCCTTAGGGGGGTCTAGTTTCCAAAATGGGGTAACTTGTGGGGGGTTTCCGCTGTTTAGGCACATCAGGGGCTCTCCAAACACAACATGGCGTCCCATCTCAATTCTAGCCAATTTCGTGTTGAAAAAGTCAAACGGCGCTCCTTCCCTTCCAAGCTCTGCCATGCGCCTAAACAGTGGTTTTTCCTCATATATTGGGTATCGACATGTTCATGAGAAATTGCATTATACATTTTAGGGTTTATTTTTTCCTGTTACCATTGTGAAAATGAAAAAAAAAAATTAGTCTAAAGTTACATTTTAGTGAAAAAAATTTCAAATGTTTTTTTTTCCTTTTCACATTCCATTAATTCCTGTGAAGCACCTGAAGGGTTAATAAACTTCTTGAATGTAGTTTTGATCAGCTTGAGGGGTGCAGTTTTTAGAATGGTGTCACTTTTGGGTATTTTCTGCCATATAAACCCCTCAAACTGACTTCAAATGTGAGGTGGTCCCTAAAAAAAAGGGGTTTTGTAAATTTTGTTGTAAAAATGAGAAATCGCTGGTCAACTTTTAACCCGTATAACTTCCTAACAAAAAATTTTTGTTTCAAAAATTGTGCTGATGAAAAGTAGACATGTGGGAAATGTTATTTATGAACAATTTTATGTGACATATTCTCTGCTTTAGGGGCATAAAAGTTGGAAAATTGTAAAATTTTCCAAATGTTTGCCAAATTTCCATTTTTTACATAAACAGAAGCTATATCGAAGAAAAATCGAAGAAATGTTATCACTAAGTACAATACGTCACGGAAAAACAATCTCTCACAATCGCCAAGATCCGTTAAAGCGTTTCAGAGTTATTACCTCAAAGAGACAGTGGTCAGAATTGTTAAAATTGGACCGGTCATTAACCCCTTTCTGACATTAGACATCCTATCCCGTCAAGGTGGTATGGGCCCCTATGACCGACGGGAGAGTACGTCTAACGCGATCAGCCACGCTCACGGGGGGATCGCGGCCAGGTGTCAGCCGACTGTCACAGCTGACATCCGGCACTATGTGCCAGGAGCTGTCAGGGACCGCTCCTGGCACATTAACCCCCGGCTCACTACGATCAAAGATGATCGCAGCATTTCAGCGGCATAGGGAAGCATCGCTCAGGGAGGGGACTCCATGCGTGCTTCCCTGAGACCCTCAGAGCAATGCGATATGATCGTGTTGCTCCGAGGTTCTCCTACCTACTCCTCCCTGCAGGTCCGGATCCAAAATGGCCGCGGGGGGCCTTCCAGGTCCTGCAGGAAGGTGGCTTTCAAGCGCCTGCTGCAGTGCCTGTGTGATTGCTCATCTGACACAGTGCACTGCAAAGTATCAGATCAGAGATCGGTCACTATAATGTGATGTCCCCCCTGGGGCAATGTAAAAAGTAAAAAAAAAATATTTACATGTGTAAGAAAAAAAATTCCTAAATAAAGAAAAAATATATATTGTTCCAATAAATACATTTCTTTATCTAAATAAAATTTAAAAAAAACAATAAAAGTACACATATTTATTGTCACCGCGTCCGTAACAACCCGACCTATAAAACTGTCCCACTAGTTAACCCCTTCAGTGAGCACCGTAAAAAAAAAAAAAAGAGGCAAAAAACGACGCTTTATTATCATACCGCCAAACAAAAAGTGGAATAACATGCGATCAAAAAGACGGATATGAATAACCATGGTACCGCTGAAAACGTCATCTTGTCCCGCAAAAAACGAGCCGCCATACAGCGTCATCAACGAAAAAAAGTTATAGTCCTCAGAATAAAGCGATGCAAAAATAATTTTTTATATAAAATAGTTTTTATCGTATAAAAGCGCCAAAACATTAAAAAATTTAAATGAGGTATCGCTGTAATAGTTCTGACCCGAAGAATAAAACTGCTTTATCAGTTTTACCAAACGTGGAACGGTATAAGCGCCCCCCGAAAAGAAATTCATGAATAGCTGGTTTTTGTTCATTCTACCTCACAAAAATCGGAATAAAAAGCGATCAAAACACTTCACGTGCCCGAAAATGGTACCAATAAAAACGTCAACTCGTCCCGCAAAAAACAAGACCTCACATGACTCTGTGGACCAAAATATGGAAAAATTATAGCTCTCAAAATGTGAAGACGCAAAAACTATTTATTGCAATAAAAAGCGTCTTTTAGTGTGTGACGGCTGCCAATCATAAAAATCCGCTAAAAAACCCGCTATAAAAGTAAATCAAAACCCCTTCATCACCCTCTTAGTTAGGGAAAAATAATAAAATTTTAAAAAATGTATTTATTTCCATTTTCCCATTAGGGTTAGGGCTAAAGTTAGGGATTGGGGCTAAAGGTAGGGTTAGGGTTGGGGCTAAATGTAGGGTTAGGGATACAGTTAGGGTTGGGGCTAAAGTTGGGGTTAAAGTTAGGGTTTGGATTATATTTATGGTTGGGATTAGGGTTATGGTTGGGATTAGGGTTAGAGGTGTGTTTGTGTTAGGGTTTTAGTTAGAATTGGGGGGTTTCCACTGTTTAGGCACATAAGGGGCTCTCCAAACGCGACATGGCGTCCGATCTCAATTTCAGCCAATTCTGCGTTGAAAAAGTAAAACAGTGCTCCTTCCCTTCCGAGCTCTCCCGTGCGCCCAAAGAGGGGTTTACCCCAACATATGGGGTATCAGCGTACTCAGGACAAATTGGACAAATTTTGGGGTCCAATTTCTCCTGTTACCCTTGGGAAAATACAAAACCGGGGGCTAAAAAAATAATTTTTGTGGAAAAAAAAGATTTTTATTTTCATCACAGCTCTGTGTTATAAACTGTAGTGAACCACTTGGGGGTTCAAAGTTCTCACAACATACATAGATAAGTTCCTTGGGGGGTGTAGTTTCCAATATGGGATCACTTGTAGGGGGTTTCTACTGTTTAGGTACTTCGGGAGCTCTGCAAACGCAATGTGACGCCTGCAGACCATTCCATCTAAAGGTACCGTCACACTAAGCGACGCTGCAGCGATACCGACAACGATGTCGATCGCTGCAGCGTCGCTGTTTGGTCGCTGGAGAGCTGTCACACAGACAGCTCTCCAGCGACCAACGATCCCGAAGTCCCCGGGTAACCAGGGTAAACATCGGGTTACTAAGCGCAGGGCCGCGCTTTGTAACCCGATGTTTACCCTGGTTACCATTGTAAATGTAAAAAAACAAACTCTACATACTTACATTCCCGGTGTCTGGTCAGGTCCCTCGCCTTCAGCTTCCCGCACTGACTGAGCGTCACACACGCCGATTCAGCGATGTCAGCGGGAGATCCAGCGACAAAATAAAGTGCTGGACTTTCCCCAGCGACCAACGATCTCCCAGCAGGGGCCTGATCGTTGGTCACTGTCACACATAACGATTTCGTTAACGATATCGTTGCTACGTCACAAAAAGCAACGATATCGTTCACGAAATCATTGTGTGACGGTACCTTAAGTCTGCATTCCAAACGGAGCTCCTTCCCTTCCGAGCTCTGCCATGCGCCCAAACGGTGGTTCCCCCCCCCCCCCACACACACATATGGGGTATCAGCGTACTCAGGACAAATTAAACAACTTTTGGGGTCCAATTTCTCCTGTTACCCTTGGGAAAATACAAAACTGGGGGCTAAAAAGTAATTTTTGTGGAAATTTTTATTTTTTATTTTCACGGCTGTGTTAGAAACTGTAATTAAAAACACTTGGGGGTGCAAAGTTCTCACAACACATCTAGAGAAGTTCCTTGGGTGGTCTAGTTTCCAATATGGGGTCACTTGTGGGGGTTTCTACTGTTTACGTACATCAGGGGCTCTGCAAATGCAACGTGAAGCCTGCAGACCAATCCATCTAAGGCTGCCGTCACACTAGCAGTGTTTGGTCAGTATTTTACATCAGTATTTGTAAGCCAAAACCAGGAGAGGAACAATTAGAGGAAAAGTATAATAGAAACATATGCACCACTTCTGCATTTATCACCCACTCCTGGTTTTGGCTAACAAATACTGATGTAAAATGCTGACCAAATACTGATCGTGTGACGGCAGCCTAAGTCTGCATTCCAAACGGCGCTCCTTCACTTCCGAGCTCTGCAATGCGCCCAAAAGGTGGTTCCCCCCACATATGGGGTATCAGCTTACTCAGGACAAATTGCATAACAACTTTTGGGGTCCAATTTCTTCTGTTACTCTTGGGAAAATAAAAAATTGGGGCCGAAATATCATTTTTGTGAAAAAATATTTTTTATTTTTAGGGCTCTGCATTATAAACTTCTGTGAAGCACTCGGTGGGTCAAAGTGCTCACCACACGTCTAGATAAGTTCCTCAGGGAGTCTAGTTTCCAGGGGCTGTTTATTTGCACCATTAGTATGCCCCATATGTGTGGCTATTTCGGGGTGCAGCTATACATCCTTTTCTGACTCCAGCAGGGACTTAACTTATTCACAGATTTCCCCATATTTACATGGGCTGTGACCATTTTGAGCAAGTTTGGGGACGCCCTTATTTGTGGGGATATATAATATGGAATTGTTGATTGTCATTTAATTTGGATTATTTCCTTGTTCATTAGAGTTTCATATGTATACATATAGAGGGCCTTGTATTGTACATCTCCATGTGGGCAAGGGTGTATGGTTATTGTTGTTTTTAATTGGTTTTACATTCTGTGCTGTTCGGTGTTCACATTAAGTTATATATATATATATATATATAATTTTTTTTTTTTTTTTTCTTAATTTTGTAGCAGGTGTGCACATATTTATGCATGGGCTTTCTTCTTTTTCCTTTGGTCTGATATTGCACACTCCATGCATTTGGTAGCACCCTGTTCCGGTGATATTAGAATTATATATTATTGTGGGATAGTAGTGCACCTGAAACTTTAACTATCGATAGTTTCCAAAATGGTGTCACTTGTGGGGGTTTCAATGTTTAGGCACATCAGAGGCTCTCCAAATGCAACATGGCGTCCTATCTCACTCAATTCCAGTCAATTTTGCATTGAAAAGTCAAACGGCGCTCCTTCCCTTCCGAGCTCTGCCATGCGCCCAAACAGTGGTTTACCCCCACATATGGGGTATCAGCGTACTCAGGACAAATTGCACAACAACTTTTGGTGTCCAATTTCTCCTGTTACCTTTGGTAAAATAAAATAAATTGGAAGTGAATTATATTTTTTGTGAAAAAAAGTTAAATGTTCATTTTTTTTAGTGGATGCTTTCCTGAAACGGAAAGTACTTGCAAGCAGCATAATACAAAGAATAGCTGGTTTACCCAGAATCCTTTGCAGTAGGCGGAGCTATGCAAATCATCTCTTTCCACCCCAGTCTAATCCACAGCGCTTGGAACCGCCAAGCGTGCAATGCTGCGGATTAGTTTCTAAATTTACACAGCCAACCAATTCCTACCTGTGGACACGTGTTTCGGGCTTTAGGCCCTCATCAGCACAGGGCTGGAATTGGTTGGCTGTATGGAGTGGGGCTCGGTGAGCAAGCGATACACACATGCTAGCCACCTTAGGGAGAGACCCAAGTTGGGCTAAATGTAGCCCAATGTAGCCCAACAAATGTAGGAATTGGTTGGCTGTGTAAATTTAGAAACTAATCCGCAGCATTGCACGCTTGGCGGTTCCAAGCGCTGTGGATTAGACTGGGGTGGAAAGAGATGATTTGCATAGCTCCGCCTACTGCAAAGGATTCTGGGTAAACCAGCTATTCTTTGTATTATGCTGCTTGCAAGTACTTTCCGTTTCAGGAAAGCATCCACTATGTATTTCCCTTAAGTAGAGGGCTTTTCGGTCTCTTTCGTCCCGCTACATTTAGCCCAACTTGGGTCTCTCCCTAAGGTGGCTAGCATGTGTGTATCGCTTGCTCACCGAGCCCCACTCCATACAGCCAACCAATTCCAGCCCTGTGCTGATGAGGGCCTAAAGCCCGAAACACGTGTCCACAGGTAGGAATTGGTTGGCTGTGTAAATTTAGAAACTAATCCGCAGCATTGCACGCTTGGCGGTTCCAAGCGCTGTGGATTAGACTGGGGTGGAAAGAGATGATTTGCATAGCTCCGCCTACTGCAAAGGATTCTGGGTAAACCAGCTATTCTTTGTATTATGCTGCTTGCAAGTACTTTCCGTTTCAGGAAAGCATCCACTATGTATTTCCTTTAAGTAGAGGGCTTTTCGGTCTCTTTCGTCCCGCTACATTTAGCCCAACTTGGGTCTCTCCCTAAGGTGGCTAGCATGTGTGTATCGCTTGCTCACCGAGCCCCACTCCATACAGCCAACCAATTCCAGCCCTGTGCTGATGAGGGCCTAAAGCCCGAAACACGTGTCCACAGGTAGGAATTGGTTGGCTGTGTAAATTTAGAAACTAATCCGCAGCATTGCACGCTTGGCGGTTCCAAGCGCTGTGGATTAGACTGGGGTGGAAAGAGATGATTTGCATAGCTCCGCCTACTGCAAAGGATTCTGGGTAAACCAGCTATTCTTTGTATTATGCTGCTTGCAAGTACTTTCCGTTTCAGGAAAGCATCCACTATGTATTTCCTTTAAGTAGAGGGCTTTTCGGTCTCTTTCGTCCCGCTACATTTAGCCCAACTTGGGTCTCTCCCTAAGGTGGCTAGCATGTGTGTATCGCTTGCTCACCGAGCCCCACTCCATACAGCCAACCAATTCCAGCCCTGTGCTGATGAGGGCCTAAAGCCCGAAACACGTGTCCACAGGTAGGAATTGGTTGGCTGTGTAAATTTAGAAACTAATCCGCAGCATTGCACGCTTGGCGGTTCCAAGCGCTGTGGATTAGACTGGGGTGGAAAGAGATGATTTGCATAGCTCCGCCTACTGCAAAGGATTCTGGGTAAACCAGCTATTCTTTGTATTATGCTGCTTGCAAGTACTTTCCGTTTCAGGAAAGCATCCACTATGTATTTCCTTTAAGTAGAGGGCTTTTCGGTCTCTTTCGTCCCGCTACATTTAGCCCAACTTGGGTCTCTCCCTAAGGTGGCTAGCATGTGTGTATCGCTTGCTCACCGAGCCCCACTCCATACAGCCAACCAATTCCAGCCCTGTGCTGATGAGGGCCTAAAGCCCGAAACACGTGTCCACAGGTAGGAATTGGTTGGCTGTGTAAATTTAGAAACTAATCCGCAGCATTGCACGCTTGGCGGTTCCAAGCGCTGTGGATTAGACTGGGGTGGAAAGAGATGATTTGCATAGCTCCGCCTACTGCAAAGGATTCTGGGTAAACCAGCTATTCTTTGTATTATGCTGCTTGCAAGTACTTTCCGTTTCAGGAAAGCATCCACTATGTATTTCCTTTAAGTAGAGGGCTTTTCGGTCTCTTTCGTCCCGCTACATTTAGCCCAACTTGGGTCTCTCCCTAAGGTGGCTAGCATGTGTGTATCGCTTGCTCACCGAGCCCCACTCCATACAGCCAACCAATTCCAGCCCTGTGCTGATGAGGGCCTAAAGCCCGAAACACGTGTCCACAGGTAGGAATTGGTTGGCTGTGTAAATTTAGAAACTAATCCGCAGCATTGCACGCTTGGCGGTTCCAAGCGCTGTGGATTAGACTGGGGTGGAAAGAGATGATTTGCATAGCTCCGCCTACTGCAAAGGATTCTGGGTAAACCAGCTATTCTTTGTATTATGCTGCTTGCAAGTACTTTCCGTTTCAGGAAAGCATCCACTATGTATTTCCTTTAAGTAGAGGGCTTTTCGGTCTCTTTCGTCCCGCTACATTTAGCCCAACTTGGGTCTCTCCCTAAGGTGGCTAGCATGTGTGTATCGCTTGCTCACCGAGCCCCACTCCATACAGCCAACCAATTCCAGCCCTGTGCTGATGAGGGCCTAAAGCCCGAAACACGTGTCCACAGGTAGGAATTGGTTGGCTGTGTAAATTTAGAAACTAATCCGCAGCATTGCACGCTTGGCGGTTCCAAGCGCTGTGGATTAGACTGGGGTGGAAAGAGATGATTTGCATAGCTCCGCCTACTGCAAAGGATTCTGGGTAAACCAGCTATTCTTTGTATTATGCTGCTTGCAAGTACTTTCCGTTTCAGGAAAGCATCCACTATGTATTTCCTTTAAGTAGAGGGCTTTTCGGTCTCTTTCGTCCCGCTACATTTAGCCCAACTTGGGTCTCTCCCTAAGGTGGCTAGCATGTGTGTATCGCTTGCTCACCGAGCCCCACTCCATACAGCCAACCAATTCCAGCCCTGTGCTGATGAGGGCCTAAAGCCCGAAACACGTGTCCACAGGTAGGAATTGGTTGGCTGTGTAAATTTAGAAACTAATCCGCAGCATTGCACGCTTGGCGGTTCCAAGCGCTGTGGATTAGACTGGGGTGGAAAGAGATGATTTGCATAGCTCCGCCTACTGCAAAGGATTCTGGGTAAACCAGCTATTCTTTGTATTATGCTGCTTGCAAGTACTTTCCGTTTCAGGAAAGCATCCACTATGTATTTCCTTTAAGTAGAGGGCTTTTCGGTCTCTTTCGTCCCGCTACATTTAGCCCAACTTGGGTCTCTCCCTAAGGTGGCTAGCATGTGTGTATCATTTTTTTTAAACATTCCAAAAATTCCTGTGAAACACCTGAAGGGTTAATAAACTTCTTAAATGTGGTTTTGAGCACCTTGAGGGGTGCAGTTTTTAGAAAGGTGTCACACTTGGGTATTTTCTATCATATAGACCCCTCAAACTGACTTCAAATGTGATGTGGTCCCTAAAAAAAATGGTGTTGTAAAAATGAGAAATTGCTGGTCAACTTTTAACCCTTATAACTCCCTAACAAAAAAAAATTTTGGTTTCAAAATTGTGCTGATGTAAAGTAGACATGTGGAAAATGTTACTTATTAATTATTGTGTGTGACATATCTCTGTGATTTAATTGCATAAAAATTCAAAGTTGGAAAATTGCAAAATTTTCTCCAAATTTGTTTTTTTTTCACAAATAAACGCAGTTAATATCAAAGAAGCTTTACCACTACCATGAAGTACAATATGTCACAAGAAAACTGTGTCAGAATCATCAGGATCCATTGAAGCGTTCCAGAGTTATAACCTCATAAAGGGACAGTGGTCAGAATTGTAAACATTGGCCCGGTCATTAACGTGCAAACCACCCTCGTTGGGAAAGTTGTTAAAGAGCTGCTGAAGAGGGTCACTGATGAACACCACATCAGAATGAGGCACAGTAGAGGAGCATGAGTGGAGAAGCCATTTTAAGACAGATTCAGCCACAGAAGTACCTTAGATACGCCACCCTGAGCAAGGAGACAGAGTTGGGACAAGGCCAATCCATAGTTGAAGGCAAAATAAGAAGTTGCAGCCTATCCAAGAGTTAAGTCAAGCCCTCGAGTAGATTTACCTCCCAATAGTGCAGCACAAAATAAAAAAAAACACAGACCTACAAGTTAGGGAAATTGTTAAAACACACACACACACAACACTATGCCAGAGTTGTGTTTGACCAAAAAAAAAAAAAATGAATTGCAGATTGGGCCTTGTCCTTGTGATGCCATTGTACAGATTTCCCCTGTCACATGGTGACAATAATGTGATTCTTTAATCAGCAACAGCCTAAAGGCCCCGTCACACCTAGCGACGCTAAAGCGATCCCGACAACGATACGACCTGTCAGGGATCGTTGCTGCGTCGCTATGTGGTCGCCGGTGAGATGTCAAACAGTGCGATCTTCCCAACGACGCAGCAGCGATGCGGCGACCTGTAGCGTCCTGTACAACGATGTCGTTGTGACCCTGTCACATGGCAGCTATTATGACGATTCAGACCTCGATGAGGGACGTCCTGTGTGACGTTGTAGTCACACAGGCATGCATTTGCGTTGCCTTTTCCGCGCCCATTCAGTTCCGATTGGTGGTCGCTACTGCGTTCTGATTGGTGGCGGCCTTGCCAAATAAGTTAAGGAAAAATGAAAACGCATTTGAGACCCCAAACGATACCTACCGTGCACAAAATATAGGTGTCAGAAGAACCGTTGAAGAATAGATAAATCGAAGAGGAGTCGCAGGCCGGAGAACTCTACAACGATTTGCAAACCACCACGCGGTCAGGAACAAAGGATGGAAGCGCTACTATGTCGCCTTCTGTTGAAGGCATGACCGCCAATCAGAACGCTGTAGCGACCACCAATCGGAGCGGAGGGGTGCGGAAAAGGCAACGCAAATGCACGCCTATGTGTCGGTGTCTGAGTCGTCAACGAGGTCGTTGGTAAGGTGTCAAACACAGCGATGTGTGCTACCTAGCGGGACCTCAACGATCAAAAAAAGGTCCAGGCCATTCCGACACGACCAGCGATCTCACAGCAGGGGCCTGGTCGCTGCTACGTGTCAAACATAGCGAGATCGCTACTGAGGTCGCTGTTGCGTCACAAAACTTGTGACTCAGCAGCGATCTCGCTAGCGACCTCGCTTAGTGTGAAGGTACCTTTAGGGTATGTGCACACGTTGCAGATTTGTCTGCAGAATTTTCTACACAGAATCTGCATCTCTTGGCAGAAAACGCAGGTCAAAATCTGCATTTTTTATGCGTTTTTTTTGTGCGGATTTTCATGCAGATTTGTCTGCGTTTTTGTAACCTAAATAAAGATCTATTATTTAGTAACATAGTAACATAGTTAGTAAGGCCGAAAAAAGACATTTGTCCATCCAGTTCAGCCTATATTCCATCATAATAAATCCCCAGATCTACGTCCTTCTACAGAACCTAATAATTGTATGATACAATATTGTTCTGCTCCAGGAAGACATCCAGGCCTCTCTTGAACCCCTCGACTGAGTTCGCCATCACCACCTCCTCAGGCAAGCAATTCCAGATTCTCACTGCCCTAACAGTAAAGAATCCTCTTCTATGTTGGTGGAAAAACCTTCTCTCCTCCAGACGCAAAGAATGCCCCCTTGTGCCCGTCACCTTCCTTGGTATAAACAGATCCTCAGCGAGATATTTGTATTGTCCCCTTATATACTTATACATGGTTATTAGATCGCCCCTCAGTCGTCTTTTTTCTAGACTAAATAATCCTAATTTCGCTAATCTATCTGGGTATTGTAGTTCTCCCATCCCCTTTATTAATTTTGTTGCCCTCCTTTGTACTCTCTCTAGTTCCATTATATCCTTCCTGAGCACCGGTGCCCAAAACTGGACACAGTACTCCATGTGCGGTCTAACTAGGGATTTGTACAGAGGCAGTATAATGCTCTCATCATGTGTATCCAGACCTCTTTTAATGCACCCCATGATCCTGTTTGCCTTGGCAGCTGCTGCCTGGCACTGGCTGCTCCAGGTAAGTTTATCATTAACTAGGATCCCCAAGTCCTTCTCCCTGTCAGATTTACCCAGTGGTTTCCCGTTCAGTGTGTAATGGTGATATTGATTCCCTCTTCCCATGTGTATAACCTTACATTTATCATTGTTAAACCTCATCTGCCACCTTTCAGCCCAAGTTTCCAACTTATCCAGATCCATCTGTAGCAGAATACTATCTTCTCTTGTATTAACTGCTTTACATAGTTTTGTATCATCTGCAAATATCGATATTTTACTGTGTAAACCTTCTACCAGATTATTAATGAATATGTTGAAGAGAACAGGTCCCAATAATGACCCCTGCGGTACCCCACTGGTCACAGCGACCCAGTTAGAGACTATACCATTTATAACCACCCTCTGCTTTCTATCACTAAGCCAGTTACTAACCCATTTACACACATTTTCCCCCAGACCAAGCATTCTCATTTTGTGTACCAACCTCTTGTGCGGCACGGTATCAAACGCTTTGGAAAAATCGAGATATACCACGTCCAATGACTCACCGTGGTCCAGTCTATAGCTTACCTCTTCATAAAAACTGATTAGATTGGTTTGACAGGAGCGATTTCTCATAAACCCATGCTGATATGGAGTTAAACAGTTATTCTCATTGAGATAATCCAGAATAACATCCCTCAGAAACCCTTCAAATATTTTACCAACAATAGAGGTTAGACTTACTGGCCTATAATTTCCAGGTTCACTTTTAGAGCCCTTTTTGAATATTGGCACCACATTTGCTATGCGCCAGTCCTGCGGAACAGACCCTGTCGCTATAGAGTCACTAAAAATAAGAAATAATGGTTTATCTATTACATTACTTAGTTCTCTTAGTACTCGTGGGTGTATGCCATCCGGACCTGGAGATTTATCTATTTTAATCTTATTTAGCCGGTTTCGCACCTCTTCTTGGGTTAGATTGGTGACTCTTAATATAGGGTTTTCATTGTTTCTTGGGATTTCACCTAGCATTTCATTTTCCACCGTGAATACCGTGGAGAAGAAGGTGTTTAATATGTTAGCTTTTTCCTCGTCATCTACAACCATTCTTTCCTCACTATTTTTTAAGGGGCCTACATTTTCAGTTTTTATTCTTTTACTATTGATATAGTTGAAGAACAGTTTGGGATTAGTTTTACTCTCCTTAGCAATGTGCTTCTCTGTTTCCTTTTTGGCAGCTTTAATTAGTTTTTTAGATAAAGTATTTTTCTCCCTATAGTTTTTTAGAGCTTCAGTGGTGCCATCCTGCTTTAGTAGTGCAAATGCTTTCTTTTTACTGTTAATTGCCTGCCTTACTTCTTTGTTTAGCCACATTGGGTTTTTCCTATTTCTAGTCCTTTTATTCCCACAAGGTATAAACCGCTTACACTGCCTATTTAGGATGTTCTTAAACATTTCCCATTTATTATCTGTATTCTCATTTCTGAGGATATTGTCCCAGTCTACCAGATTAAGGGCATCTCTAAGCTGTTCAAACTTTGCCTTCCTAAAGTTCAATGTTTTTGTGACTCCCTGACAAGTCCCCCTAGTGAAAGACAGGTGAAACTGCACAATATTGTGGTCGCTATTTCCTAAATGCCCAACCACCTGCAGATTTGTTATTCTGTCAGGTCTATTAGATAGTATTAGGTCTAAAAGTGCTGCTCCTCTGGTTGGATTCTGCACCAATTGTGAAAGATAATTTTTCTTGGTTATTAGCAGAAACCTGTTGCCTTTATGGGTTTCACAGGTTTCTGTTTCCCAGTTAATATCCGGGTAGTTAAAGTCCCCCATAACCAGGACCTCATTATGGGTTGCAGCTTCATCTATCTGCTTTAGAAGTAGACTTTCCATGGTTTCTGTTATATTTGGGGGTTTGTAACAGACCCCAATGAGAATTTTGTTACCATTTTTCCCTCCATGAATTTCAACCCATATGGACTCGACATCCTCATTCCCTTCGCTAATATCCTCCCTTAAAGTGGACTTTAGACAAGACTTTACATAGAGACAAACCCCTCCTCCTCTCCGATTTTTACGATCCTTTCTAAACAGACTGTAACCCTGTAAGTTAACTGCCCAGTCATAGCTTTCATCTAACCATGTCTCGGTTATTCCCACTATGTCAAAGTTACCTGTAGATATTTCTGCTTCTAGTTCTTCCATCTTGTTTGTCAGGCTTCTGGCGTTTGCGAGCATGCAGTTTAGAGGATTTTGTTTTGTTCCAATCTCCTCACTGTGGATTGTTTTAGAAATGTTCTTACCTCCCTTCTGAGTATGTTTTCCTGGGTCGTCTTTGTTCGAGTCTAATGTTTTTCTTCCCGTCCCCTCTTCTTCTAGTTTAACGCCCTCCTGATGAGTGTAGCGAGTCTTCTGGCGAATGTGTGTTTCCCAGGTTTGTTGAGGTGTAGTCCGTCTCTGGCGAGGAGTCCATCGTACAAGTAATTCACACCGTGGTCCAGGAATCCGAATCCTTGTTGTCTGCACCATCGTCTTAGCCAGTTGTTTGCATCAAGGATCCTGTTCCATCTCCTGGTGCCATGCCCATCTACTGGAAGGATAGAAGAAAAAACTACCTGTGCATCCAGTTCCTTTACTTTTTTCCCCAACTCTTCAAAGTCCTTGCAGATTGTCGGTAGGTCCTTCCTTGCCGTGTCATTGGTGCCAACATGTATCAGAAGAAATGGGTGGACGTCCTTGGAGCTGAAGAGCTTTGGTATCCTATCGGTCACATCCTTGATCATCGCACCTGGAAGGCAGCATACTTCTCTTGCAGTTATGTCCGGTCTGCAGATGGCTGCTTCTGTGCCTCTCAGTAGTGAGTCTCCCACCACCACCACTCTTCGTTGCTTCTTGGCTGTACTTTTTGCTGTCACTTGTTGCTGTGTGCCCTTTTCTTTTTTGCTTGCTGGTATTGCTTCATTCTTAGGTGTGCCATCTTCATCCTCTACAAAGATTTGATATCGGTTCTTCAGTTGTGTGGTTGGTGATTTCTCCATGGTCTTCTTGCTTCTTTTGGTCACATGCTTCCACTCATCTGCTTTTGGAGGTTCTCTGACACTTTTTGCACCTTCTTTGACCAGTAGAGATGCTTCTGTTCTGTCTAGAAAGTCTTCATTCTCTTTGATGAGTTTCAAAGTTGCTATTCTTTCTTCCAGACCCCGCACCTTTTCTTCTAAAAGGGCCACTAGTCTACACTTCTGACAGGTGAAATTGGATTCTTCTTCTGGTCGATCTGTGAACATGTAGCACATGCTGCAGCTCACCATGTAGGTTGTCACATCTGCCATGTTGCTCCTAGATCCTGCTGACTTGCTGTGTGTTTTCCTTCTTGTGTAATCTACTCAGCCAAGCTCTCTTGCAATAATGTCCTACAGGCAAAAATTCTCCCAGAAGGCACCTGGAATATGCAAATTAGCCTCCTGAAGCTTGAATCCCTGGTTTGGTGATGCTTTCGAAGCAGCTGGTCCCGGCTGTACCCAACGATCTTCTAGCTTAGGGAGACTTCGCTTCTCCCAGAAGGCACCTGGAATATGCAAATTAGCCTCCTGAAGCTTGAATCCCTGGTTTGGTGATGCTTTCGAAGCAGCTGGTCCCGGCTGTACCCAACGATCTTCTAGCTTAGGGAGACTTCGCTTCTCCCAGAAGGCACCTGGAATATGCAAATTAGCCTCCTGAAGCTTGAATTTAACAATAAATAAAAAAAAGAATTGTGATGTCATTTTTGTCCAACCTCTTATTTTACATACTCCATTGAAGAATAATGCAGAACACACACACACACACACACACACACACAGATAGATTATAGATAATAGATAGATGATAGATAATACCACGGCCGATGTTTAGTAATGAACCTAATAAAATGGTACATAAATAGTTAAAGACACACACACAAAGTCTGCATGCAGTATCTGGCGTCTAGGTTCTGGGTCCAGGGGCCCCCTTTGTCCAAATTCTTTGTTTTTAGTCACCAAGTCAATGAGGCTTTTACCCGAGGTGGTATTGGGATTTTTCTGTCTAAGGACTCTGGGGATCCATCTCAGTTTGCCAAAATGTGCGTCTCTAGTGTTCTGGTATGCGCTTGGGCCCATGCTACCATCTGGATGCAGGATGTCATGGATCCGAGAACTGACATGGCACATCTTATTGACACTACCTTCTTGCTTTGCAGTATCTTTATTTTTGATCTTAACAGGATTTGTTTTTGTTTAGGCAAAAATGTTTGTTTGACTGTGCGCATCTAGTAAAATCCCCAGAAAAGTCTTTGTTGCTGCAGGAACCATATTGGAGTTTTTGTGGTTCACCATCCAGCCTAGTGATGAGATATAAGTCGTTATCTGTAGATGTTCCTGGAGTATAGGTACCGAAGAAGCCACCAGCAGAAAATCATCGAGGTAGGGAACTATGCATATGTTGACCTCTGATGTATGCCATGACTTCAGACATGATCTTTGTGAAATCCGTGCTGCAGAAGATATCCCGAATGGGATATGGGTAATGCAGTGTTTTCCCTGGACAATCGCAAACCTTAGGAATTTCTGATAAGTTGGATGAATTGGGATGTAGTAGTACGCATCCTGCAGGTCGATTGTTGCCATGACGAAGTCTTGCCCAATCAGAGGTATTGTTGACGTGACAAATCTGAATCTCCTGTATACTATGTATCGGTTCAGGAGTTTCAAGTTGATTATAACTTGATAAGACCCGTTTTTTTATTAGAAACAGATTGGATTTGTGTCCTCAGTTTCTTTCTAGTTGTGTTGTTTTCAGTTTCCTTGAAGGGTACGAGGCAAACTATCTTTATTCCTTCCCTTACTGATGTTGCGCCATTGAGGAAGGAATTTTGAGATGCGACCTTCGGCCATGTTGGCATCATGGTTTACTTTGTCTTTGAGAGTGGGTAAGATCTCTGCCTTTTCCCCCTTTTTGGGTAGCTCCAGCGACCTGACTTGCCTTTCCCCTTGTAGTGAGGCATAGGTTTCTGTGGAGGACAAAAGGGTATCTTCCTAGTATTCCTAGGTTCTGGCAGGGTTTTTTTTCTTATCCGAAGCCTTTTCTAGTGGATCTTCAAGGGCAGGCTCGAACATGTACTTCCCTTTAAAGGGGATAGAGCATGACTTCATCTTTGAAGTCATGTCATCGCTCCAGGATCTTAGCCAGAGTGCTAGTCTTAGGCTATGTGCACACGATGCGGATTAGGCTTAGGAATTTCTGGTGCGGATTCTGCCTCTCCTGGTAGAAAACGCACCTACGGATTTGTCGTGTTTTTTTGTGCGGTTCCGCAGCGTTTTTGCTGCGGTTTTCTTGCAGATTTGCTGTTTTTTACCCCTGCGGTTTTCTATAATGGAATGGGTACAAAAACGCTGCAGATTCACAAAAAAGAAGTGACATGCTGCTTCTTTTAAACAGCAGCGTTTCTGCAGCAGATTTTCCGCAAAGTGTGCATTTTTTTTTCTCATTGATTTACATTGTACTGTAAATCAATTGCGGATCTGCAGCTTTTCTGCACTGCAAAAAACGCTGCGGATCCGCAGAGAATCCGCAACGTGTGCACATACCCTTAGGGTATGTTTCCACGTTCAGGAAACGCTGCGTGTTTGACGCTGCAGAGACACAGCGTCAAACACGCAGCGTCCAGATGTTACAGCATAGTAGAGGGGATTTAATGAAATCCCATCTCCACTATGCGTGGTAACACGCATCCGGCGGCCCTGCGATTCCGGACATGCGGAGCATCTTTTTAGATCGCAGCATGTCCGTTTACCTTGCGGCGACACTGCGCCGCAAGGTATAACACAGGGCCCTATGTGTGGGGTGTGATGATACCGGATGTATGCAATGAACACATCCAGCATCAACGCGTCCCCAGAAGGGGGCGGAGCGATTTTCCTCCGTCCAAACTGCCGGCCATCCTGAACGTGGACACGTACCCTTACAGAGTTCGACAATCCTGATGTTCTTGTTGCTACCCTTACGGATTCTGCAGAGAAGGCTGCTAGCAACCCTGTTGCCTTCTGGAGGAGAGGTAGAGAGGCCTGTTTTCCCTAGGAGTACCTGTAGACAGGTGTTCTTTCAGCTATCCTAGCCAACGGTACATAGACTGGGTCACACATGTAGATGCTGTGTTGGTGTTCCAATAAGGCCGCCAAGGTCTCCCATGACTTTCATAACTGACCCATCTATTTTGCGTTCCAGAGGGTCCTTCAATTGTGAGGCATCCTCAAATGATAGTGTATTTTTCTTGGCTACCCGTGCAATCTGGACATCGATCTTCAGAATCTCTGACCAGCATGTCGCTGTTTCGTCGTCCATGGAAAACCTGACCTTCATTTCTCCGCCTGGGAGCCTTCTAGGTAAGTTCCCACGATCTATGAACATCCAGCAGAGGGCGCCTCACCGCAAATGAAGCTAAATATAGCTCATTGATCTATATTTAGACTCATTCCCCGGGGTTTTGCAGCGAGGAGCAGCCTGCATTAGCAAAGCTCCTTGCTGCAAAATGTTTTAACCCCTTCAGAAGGATTTACATCGTTGGACGTTACAGATCTGCGGAGGTAAGTATATTGTTGGTTTATGTTTTTTCTTTCACAGAACGAGGGTCTTCAGTGACTGGATTGGGCGTAGAATAAAATACTCCAACAACCATTGTTTTTATTTCATTAAAATAATTTTAAATAATGTTTGTGTTTTATTTAACCCTTTCATTCAATTGGATTAATAATGGATAGGTGTCATAATTGACGCCTCTCCATTATTAATTAGGCTTAATGTCACCTTACAATAGCAAGGTGGCATTAACCCTTCATTACCCCATATCCCACCGCTACACGGGAATGGGAAGAGAGTGGCCAAGTGCCAGAATAGGCGCATCTTCCAGATATGCCTTTTCTGGGGTGGCTGGGGGCAGATATTTTTAGCCAGGGGGGGGCCAATAACCATGGACCCTCTCCAGGCTATTAATATCTGCCCTCAGTCACTGGCTTTACTACTCTGGCGGAGAAAATTGCGCGGGAGCCCAAGCCAATTTTTTCCGCCATTTAACCCTTTATTTTAAGAGCTAGAACGGCCAAATTTTGCAGATACACACTACTGACATTAGTAGTGTGGAATCTGCAAAAAAAATGGAGAGAAGACATGGTTTACTGTATGTAAACCATGTCTCAAATCATGTCGGGTTTTAGGAAGGAGAAAGAAAAAGCCGGTAATTGAATTACCGGCTTTCAAGCTGTATAGCGCTGGAATAAATATTAATATATATACATATATGTGTCTACTGACATATATATATATATATAGACAGTATATATATATATTTTCTTTTTGGGACACATGGATCACTTCTATAGCGGTATGTTGGTTTGGCAAGCCTGCGAGAAAACCACGCAGTACGGATGCCATGCGCAAAAACCGCTGACACACCCTGCCTACGGAGGAGCTACGGACCACTATTTTCGGGACTTTTCAGCGTATTACGGCCATAATATACGGACCGTATTGTTTTACGCTGTGTGTGACGCCGGCCTTAGTCCTACCTTAAGAGGTCATACTCATCCAGGGCTCTGATGTAGGGGACCGGATGAGCACCTGTCCTCATTATAGGATCTCCTCCCCCTGATGTCCAGGTGTGGGGACAGGGCTGACACCTATTCACACCGCTATGTTTCAGTGTAGAACGCAAGAACTTCTGCATCCGGTGTACTGAAGCAGACATCTGACATCAATTCTACCACCAGCCTCAGAGCTGTAATAAGTTGTAACATAGTAACATAGTAACATAGTTAGTAAGGCCGAAAAAAGACATTTGTCCATCCAGTTCAGCCTATATTCCATCATAATAAATACCCAGATCTACGTCCTTCTACAGAACCTAATAATTGTATGATACAATATTGTTCTGCTCCAGGAAGACATCCAGGCCTCTCTTGAACCCCTCGACTGAGTTCGCCATCACCACCTCCTCAGGCAAGCAATTCCAGATTCTCACTGCCCTAACAGTAAAGAATCCTCTTCTATGTTGGTGGAAAAACCTTCTCTCCTCCAGACGCAAAGAATGCCCCCTTGTGCCCGTCACCTTCCTTGGTATAAACAGATCCTCAGCGAGATATTTGTATTGTCCCCTTATATACTTATACATGGTTATTAGATCGCCCCTCAGTCGTCTTTTTTCTAGACTAAATAATCCTAATTTCGCTAATCTATCTGGGTATTGTAGTTCTCCCATCCCCTTTATTAATTTTGTTGCCCTCCTTTGTACTCTCTCTAGTTCCATTATATCCTTCCTGAGCACCGGTGCCCAAAACTGGACACAGTACTCCATGTGCGGTCTAACTAGGGATTTGTACAGAGGCAGTATAATGCTCTCATCATGTGTATCCAGACCTCTTTTAATGCACCCCATGATCCTGTTTGCCTTGGCAGCTGCTGCCTGGCACTGGCTGCTCCAGGTAAGTTTATCATTAACTAGGATCCCCAAGTCCTTCTCCCTGTCAGATTTACCCAGTGGTTTCCCGTTCAGTGTGTAATGGTGATATTGATTCCCTCTTCCCATGTGTATAACCTTACATTTATCATTGTTAAACCTCATCTGCCACCTTTCAGCCCAAGTTTCCAACTTATCCAGATCCATCTGTAGCAGAATACTATCTTCTCTTGTATTAACTGCTTTACATAGTTTTGTATCATCTGCAAATATCGATATTTTACTGTGTAAACCTTCTACCAGATCATTAATGAATATGTTGAAGAGAACAGGTCCCAATACTGACCCCTGCGGTACCCCACTGGTCACAGCGACCCAGTTAGAGACTATACCATTTATAACCACCCTCTGCTTTCTATCACTAAGCCAGTTACTAACCCATTTACACACATTTTCCCCCAGACCAAGCATTCTCATTTTGTGTACCAACCTCTTGTGCGGCACGGTTGTCAAGTGCTCTCCAGCAACCGTTGGTGGCTGGAGAGTTCTGAGAGGTCTCCAGCCGAAGAAAACGCCCCCCCAACCTTTACCAAATGTGTGGATTGGAGGAGGAAGTCCCAATATCTATGCCCTGGGTCACTGTTGCTGGTTCAGTACACCACCTGGATGACCTCGTCCCTAGTAGGGACAAGAAAGACCAGTGAGTGGTCATGTAACCTCTTTGGTATTTCCTGCCCCCATTGGGAAAGAGGTTACATGCGTGCGTGCGCTGTGTGTACGTGGTTACTAGAGAAAATAAACTAACTAGCAACTGGGTGGATGTGATTGCACTATGTCCTTGCAGGATGGTTTCCCAAAGAGTCAGTTGAATTAAAAGAGAAAAGAAACCAGGGATTTTGTTTAAGAGTTGGTCCAGAATGGTGGTTAACAATAGGCTAACACCTGTTTCACGCAATTTTGTACATGTGCTATTATGTTTTTGCAGATGGACCTATTATGATGAATGTCACACATACACCACTTTACCAGATCTATCCTACTTTACTCTGTTATGGACCACACTTGCCAATACAAGCAAATGGCCCAATGAAATTAAAAGTTTTTGCAGGGCCATTTTTTTTTTTTTTTTTTTAATATGCAGATTTCCCCCATACAAATCAGATTACAAATGCACCTGGATCTTTAGTGCAAAAACTTAAAACACATGTGATCCATGTATTAAAGTTGTCAAAGCCAAATACAAGGAAGTAGCTATAAAAAGCCATTTAACTTGTTCTTGCTTAATCAGAGGAGACTACAGTGTAAAAAGCACATGGGAGAAAAATAAATAAAAATCACATGCACAAATAACCTAGTAAGTGCAGAAAATCTGCAAAATCACATTCCCAAATACTAATCGTGGAATGTAGACTCAGAGGGTAGAATGTGTGAAGCCACCCTTAGTGTTTGTGCACGTTAAGGATTTGCAGCAGAAAGACACTGGATTTTGCCCCACTCTGTAGCATGGGTAAATTAAACCATTTAAAAAATGACATTCTGCAAATTTAGCGTTGGGCTCTCAGACATTGCTCAGTATACAGTGAGTGCCAGTAAATCCATGCCCCAGCATTAACCGACAACTCTACAGTGCATCAGTACAGACGGCTGTCAGTGCCAGGGTGTGGCTACACCCACCACTAAATGCATACCAAGCAATGACTGGAAGCTGGAGGAGTTAAAGGGGTTGTCCAGTCCAAATTGACAAGTCTGCAGTCACTGACTGCAGCGATTTCACCAGGACTAAAGAGGTATGTACGAGTTATACAGGGAAGCATGGTGGCTCCGTGGATAGCACTGCAGCGCTGGAGTCCTGGGTTCTAATCCCACCTTGAACAACATGTTTTCCCTGTGTTTGCGTGGGTTTCCTCCGGATACTCCGGTTTCCTCCCACATTCCAAAGACATACTGATAGGGAATTTATAATGTGAGCCCCATTGGGGACAGTGATGTGTGCGAAAATTTAAAGTGCTGCCTCCAGGGCAGTTGGTGTGTCCTCACTTCCATACACTTGTATGGAGCGAAACCATGCCCTCTAGTCAGCCACATCATTAGACAGGGAACAAGTGTATAGAGAGGACACGCCCTCTGCCCAGGAGTATGTATAACTCATTCATACCCTTAGGTCCCTGCTCAGAACCCAGCGAATCCTCACATTGCACAGTGCTGGGGGGGGGGGGGATTTCTTAGTCTGTAGTCACTGACTGCAGACTTACCAGTTTGGACCAAATATCTGCTTTAAGTCAATTTCCTCATAGAGTAAGTGCAGCAGCTGCGCTGCTTCAGGGCACCATCAGCTTACAGATCAACAGCTTTTTTTTCCTTTAAAGGTACCGTTACACTAAATGACTTGCCAACGATCACGACCAGCGATACCAACGATCACGGCCAGGTCGTAAGTCGTTGAGTGATTGCTGGGGAGCTGTCACAGACAGCTCTCTCCAGCGACCAACGATCAGGGGAACGACTTCGGCATCGTTGAAACTGTCTTCAACGATGCCGAAGTCCCCGGGTAAATATTGGGTTACTAAGCGCGGCCCTGCGCTTAGTACCCCGATATTTACCCTGGTTACCAGTGAACACATCGCTGGATCGGCGTCAGACACACACACACCGATCCAGCGATGACAGCGGGTGATCAGCAACCAAAAAAAAAAAAAAAAAAAAAAAAAAAAAAAAGGTCCTGATCACTCCCAGCGACCTCCCAGCAGGGGCCTGATCGTTGGTCGCTGTCAAGCATAACGATTTTGTTAACGATATCGTTGCTACGTCACAAAAAGCAACGATATAGTTAACGAAATCGTTATGTGTGAAGGTACCTTAAGACAGGATCCCTCTGAATAGGAAGGAAGCAAAGCAGTTTTAACCCCTTCACCCCAAAGCCTGTTTTCACCTAAGTGACAGGGCCAATTTTTACAATTCTGACCACTGTCACTTTATGAGGTCATAACTCTGAAACGCTTCAACGGATCCTGGTGATTCTGACATTGTTTTCTCCTGACATATTGTACTTCATGATAGTGGTAAAACTTCTTCGATATGACTTGCATTTATTTGTGAAAAAAACAAAAATTTGTCGGAAATTATGAAAATTTAGTAATTTTCAAACTCTTAGTTTTTATGCCCTTAAATTAGAGAGTTATATCACATAATATAGTTAATAAACAACATTTCCCACATGTCTGCTTTACATCAGCACAATTTTGGAAACATAATTTTTTTTTGTTAGGACGTTATAAGGGTTAAAAGTTGACCAGCGATTTCTCATTTTTGCAACAAAATTTGCAAAACCATTTTTTTACGGACCACCTCACACTTGAAGTGACTTTGAGGGGTCTATATGACAGAAAATGCCCAAAAGTGACACCATTCTAAAAACTGCACCCCTCAAGGTACTCAAAACCACATTCAAAAAGTTTATTAACCCTTCAGGTGCTTCACAGGAATTTTTTGAATGTTTAAAAAAAATTGAACATTTAACTTTTTTTTCACAAAATTTTTACTTCAGGTCCAATTTGTTTCATTTTACCAAGGGTAACAGGAGAAATTGGACCACAAAAGTCGTTGTACAATTTGTCCTGAGTACGCCGATACCCCATATGTGGGGGTAAACCACTATTTGGGCACATGGCAGAGCTCGGAAGGGAAGGAGCGCCATTTGACTTTTCAATGCAAGATTTGCTGGAATTGAGATCGGAGCCCATGTCACGATTGGAGAGCCCCTGATGTGCCTAAACAGTGGAAACCCCCACAAGTGACACCATTTTGGAAAGTAGACCCCCTAAGGAACTAATCTAGATGTGTGGTGAGCACTTTGAACCTCCAAGTGCTTCACAGAAGTTTATAATGTAGAGCCGTAAAAAAAAATTTATATTAATTTTCACAAAAAATGATCTTTTTGCCCCCAAATTTTTTTATTTTCCCAAGGGTAAAAGGATAAATAGGACAAATTGCACAACAACTTTTGGGGTCCAGAGTACGTCGATACTTCATATATGGGGATAAACCACTGTTTGAGCGCATGGCAGAGCTCGGAAGGGAAGGAGTGCCATTTGACTTTTCAATGCAAAATTGGCTGGAATTGAGATCGGACGCCATGTCGCATTTGGAGAGCCCCTGACGTGCCTTAACAGTGGAAACCCCCCACAAGTGATCCCATTTTGGAAAGAAGACCCCCTAAGGAACTTATCTAGATGTGTGGTGAGCACTTTTAACCCCCAATTGTTTCACTAAAGTTTAGAATGTAGCATTGTGAAAATTAAAAAATAATTTTTTTCTTTCCACAAAATGATGTTTTAGCCCGCAATTTTTTTTTTCCCAAGGGTAACAGGAGAAATTGGACCACAAATGTTATTGTCCAATTTGTCCTGAGTACGCTGATACCCCACATGTGGGGGGGAACCACCGTTTGAGTGCATGGCAGAGCTCGGAAGGGAAGGAGCACCGTTTGAAATGCAGACTTAGATGGAATGGACTGCAGGTGTCATGTTGCATTTGCAGAGCCCCTGATGTACCTAAACAGTAGAAACCCACCACAAGTGACCCCATATTGGAAACTAGACCCCCCAAGGAACTTATCTAGATGTGTTGTGAGAGCTTTGAACCAACAAGTGTTTCACTACAGTTTATAACGCAGAGCCGTGAAAATAAAAAATATTTTTTTTCCACGAAAATGATATTTTATCCCCTATGTTTTTATTTTCCCAAGGGTAACAGGACAAATTGGACCCCAAAAGTTGTTGTCCAACTTGTCCTGAGAACGCTGATACCCCATATGTTGGGGGGAACCACTGTTTGGGCACACAGGAGAACTCGGAAGGGAAGGAGCACTGTTTTACTTTTTCAAAGCAGAATTGGCTGGAATTGAGATCGGATGCCCCCTGATGTGCCTAAACAGTGGAAACCCCCAATTATAACTGAAACCCTAACCCCAGCACTAATGGGAAAATGGAAATAAATACATTTTTTTACATTTTATTATTTTTCCCTAACTAAGGGGGTGATGAAGGGGGGTTTGATTTACTTTTATAGCGTTTTTTTGGCGGATTTTTATGATTGGCAGCCGTCACACACTAAAAGACGCTTTTTATTGCAAAAAATAGTTTTTGCATCACCACATTTTGAGAGCTATAATTTATCCATATTTTGGCCCACAGAGTCATATGAGCTCTTGTTTTTTGCGGGACGAGTTGACGTTTTTATTGGTAACATTTTCGGGTAGATGACATTTTTTGATCGCTTTTTATTCCGATTTTTGGGAGGCGGAATGAACAAAAACCAGCAATTCCTGAATTTCTTTTAGGGGGGGCGTTTATACCGTTCCACGTGTGGTAAAATGGATAAAGCAGTTTTATTCTTCAGGTCAGTACGATTACAGCGATACCTCATTTATGTAATTTTTTTATGTTTTGGCGCTTTTACACAATAAAAACTATTTTATATAAAAAAATACGTACGCTACTCACCTGGTAGCAGTGTTTTTTCAGGAGCCATGACAGCACAACGAGAGAGGGGATCCGCTCTTCAGGGACAGGAAACCTACAGACATAAAAAGGGCGGCACCTCTCTCCCACGTCAGTTGTTTCCAGAGCATGAGAGGACCACCTTGGTTAATAACACAGATGCAGTATATACATGAATACTTTTTATTATGCAAGTGAACATAAACTTTAACTCAAGATTAACAGGGTGTTGCATCATCCAAAAATATAGGGTAGGGAATCTAAGGGTGCTGTCATGGCTCCTGAAAAAACACTGCTACCAGGTGAGTAGCGTACGTATTTATTCAGTCGCCATGACAGCACAACGAGAGACTTTCAGAGACGAAAGATTTAGGGGGGGATAATAGCTTCTAGCACTCTTCTCCCAAACGTAAGGTCTGAGGAACTACCCAGATCTAATCTGTAATGTCTAAGAAAGGTAGAAGGGGAAGACCATGTGGCCGCCTTACATATGTCTTCGATTGACACTTCTGACCTCTCCGCCCAGGAAGATGCCATGGCTCGCGTGGAGTGTGCCTTTATACCATCTGGAACTTCGTTGCCACCTGCGGTATAAGCGAGAGAGATTGCCTCCCTAATCCATCTGGCTAGAGTGTTTTTAGATACTCTAAGACCTTTCCTTACCCCTTGATAGGCTACAAATAAAGAGTTATCTTTTTTCCAGGAATCTGAAACTGTAATATATCTAAGGAGGCATCTCCTCACATCTAAGCAATGGAATTTACGTTCTTTATCGTAGGATTGGAGCAAAAGGAGGGAAGGACTACCTCCTGAACCCTGTGAAATTTAGACGCAACTTTAGGCAGATATAGGGGGATCGGGTTTTAATATGACCCTATCCTCCCTAACTTGCATGTATGGTGGATGTCTGGAGAGTGCCTGCAGATCACTAACCCTCCTAGCAGATGTGAGAGCAACTAACAGGGCTGTTTTGATTGACAGGATCTTCACAGGAATAGTATCAATGGGCTCGAATGGGGCTTGCGTCAGGGCTGAGAGTACCAAATTCAGGTCCCATGGGACTAACCTTTGTTTAATAATTGGTCTAGACCTGGTGACTGCTTTAAAGAATCTAGCAATCCAGTGAATACTGGCTAAATTAAGATTATATAACGCTCCCAGCGCTGACACCTGAACTCTAAGAGTACTTGTGGCCAAGCCCATTTCCAGGCCTTTTTGTAAAAATTCAAGAACCTGGTTAATACATGGTTCTTGGTCAATTTGAGCCCCTGAAAAAGATAAAAATTTTCTCCATACTCTCACATAAATGCCCGTTGTAGATGGTTTTCTACTTTTAAGGAGAGTATTAACCAGATTCTGAGAGAATCCTTTCCCCCTCAGTAAGGACCTCTCAAGTTCCATGCCGCTAGGTGTAAGTTGGCTACTTGAGGATGGAGGATTGGTCCCTGGGAGAGCAGATCTGGTAGCTCTGGAAGAATCCATGGTTGGCAGACAGACATCTTTCTCAGCCAAGGAAACCAAGCCCTCTTGGGCCAAAATGGAGCTACCAAGATTACCCGGGCCTTGTCCTCCCGAATCTTCCTCAGGACTAGGGGAATTAGATTTAGAGGGGGAAAAGCATACGCGAGCCTGAAGTGCCAAGATATCAGCAGAGCGTCCACAGCGTATGGGTTGTCTTTTGGATTTAGGGAGCAGAATTGATGTAATTTTTTGTTCCCTCTGTTGGCAAAAAGGTCTATCTCCGGACAACCCCATAACTGGATGATCTGACTGAAAATGGCTGGATTTAACGACCACTCCCCCTGTCTGAGCATGTTGCGGCTTAGATAGTCGGCTTTGGTGTTGATACTTCCTTTTATATGAAGCGCCGTCAGGGAGAGAAGATGTACTTCGGCCACCTGAAAGATATGATTTGCGACCTCCATCAATGTACTGGATCGCGTGCCACCTTGACGATTAATGTAGGCCACAGTTACCCGATTGTCTGACAAAAGCCTGACGTGTCGACCCTGTAGGGGTACAAGGAATCTATTTAAGGCATGTTTTACTGCCAACAGTTCTTTCAAGTTGGAGGAAGAGTCCTGTTCAGACAGAGACCATAGTCCCTGAACCCAATCCTCCCCTAAGTGAGCCCCCCACCCTTTGGGGCTAGCGTCCGTAGTCAGCACCCTAGATATGTGATTTATCCAAGGGACCCCCCTGTGTAAATTCGAAGTGTGAGTCCACCAACCAAGCGAATGTACAGTCTCCGCAGAAAGTGTGAATTTACTGTCGAGGTGAGCATTTAGGCGACGGGAATTGTGTAACACGTCCCACTGTAAAGCCCTCGTGTGGAACTGTGCCCAGAGAACTGCCGGGATGCAGGACGTAAGAGAGCCCAAGATTGACATCGCACCCCTGACTGATACTAAGGGATTATTTATTGCCCTGGTGACCAAATGCTTAATCTTCGCAACTTTTGTGTCCGGCAGGCGACATTCCTGCTGACTAGAGTCTATAACATATCCCAGGAATTCTTGTACTTTTAGGGGCTGAAGGCGCGATTTTTTTATATTGATCATCCAGCCCAATTTGTGTAACGCATCCATAACTTTCTGTAGTTGGTCTGAGCAATGCGACTCAGAATGACCCACAATTAGCAAATCATCCAGGTACGGGACTATTAATATATCCTGTTCATGCAAGTGCGCCATAACCTCCACCATGATTTTTGTGAACACCCTGGGTGCAACTGCGACTCCGAACGGAAGTGCCTGATCTTGAAAGTGTTCTACTGTGCCAGCTAGTGAGACCGCCACCCTAAGAAATCTCTGATGATCAATATGAATTGGTACATGGTAATAGGCGTCTTTGAGATCTAAGACAACCATAAAACAGTGGTGAAAGAGTAATTTTATTGCTGTCTTGACCGACTCCATTTTGAAGGAGGGTATGAACAGAAAATTATTCAGGCCTTTTAAATTAATAATGGTGCGATATGAACCATCAGGTTTTTTGACCAGGAACAGAGGGGAATAAAACCCCCTACCTTCCTCGCCTGCAGGGACTCTGACTAGAACATTCTTCTGTTGGAGCTCCCGGACCTCAGACTCTAGTGCCAACTGCTCTGTAGAGGAGGAACGAACAGGTGTTAACATAAATTTGTCCCGAGGAGTATGGTGGAAGTCTAAGGTTAGGCCTTTCTCCACAATGCCTAGAATCCATGGATTGTTTGTAATCTGCACCCAGGCTGGGTAGAAGGCCGAAAGCCTACCCCCCACCTGGTCCGCTAGTCATTGTGGTTTCTTAACCTCTCGTGAAGGATTAAACATAAATCCTCTACCCCTTCTGCTGTTGTCATATCTAGTAGATTCTCTGTTGGAGTCTCTATATGGTCTTCTGCGGTTGGACCATCCTCTATTATAGTCCCGTCTGTAGAAGGGTCTTCCTAGGAAGGGAAAGCGTTTTTTACTATCCCCTGCTTTTTCCAATAGCTCGTCTAGGACTGGTCCGAACAAGTGAGCCCCTTCACAAGGAATGCTACATAATTTTGTTCTAGCTTGTAAGTCCCCTGGCCAGCATTTTATCCATAGTGCTCTCCTGGCTGCATTGGATAATGCCGAGGACCTGGCGGCCAACCTGACCGAATCTGCTGAAGCATCTGAGAGGAAGGCTGCGGCATCCTGGATTGTGGACATAGAGGACAATATTTCCGACCTAGGGACTTTATCTCTGAGCTGATCTTCGAGGTGACCCAACCAAACCATCAAGGATCGAGCGGTACAAGTGGCTGCAATGGCTGGCCTCAGAGACCCTGCTGAAGTCTCCCAAGCTCCCTTAAGGAAGATGTCGGCTTTCCTATCTAACGGGTCTTTCAAATTTCCCAAGTCGTCGAAGGGGAGAGACGACTTTTTGCATGCCTTAGCGACTGCCGCATCCAACTTCGGGACTTTATCCCATGAGGACGAAGCCGCTTCTTCAAAGGGATACAGTCTTTTAAAGGCTGGCGGAAGCGACCCCTTCCTTTCTGGTTTCTTCCATTCTTTTGAGATTAACGATTTGATCTTGTCAATCACTGGAAAGGCTCTTCGGGATTTTCGCTCAATACCCCTGAACATAACATCCTGAATGGAACATTCCGATTGGGTATCTTCTATCCCCATTGTGCTGTTAACTGCTTTGACCAGATGGTTAACCCTTTCTAGGGACAAACAGGCTCGAGCAGACTCCTGATCCTCAGAGGAGGAAGTGGACGGAAGAGACCCTGAGCTCAGCTCACCCGAATCTACCTCAGATAAAGGGGATGACCTTTTAGCTTCTGCCCCCCGAGATTTGGATCTCTCGGCACCTTTAATTTCCTGTCTCACCATCTCTCTTATTGTAGAGGTTAGATCAGGCGCCTCCTCCTCCAGTAAACGTTGAATACATATTTTACATAACTTCCTCAAATGTCCATCTGGAAGCGGCTCTGCACATTCGGCACACTGCCTATGTTTGGCTTTGGACAAACTTTTCCTCCCCTGATAGAGGAAAAAAGACAAGGGGAACACAACCATCACTAAGTGGACTTTCACGAAGCTCACTTACCCCGTCCAGTAATGAGTGGTACCGTAGATGGGGGATCCTTCGAAGCCGGCAAATCTTTACGGGCTGAGGATTTTGGTATAGAGATCCGTGCCTCCTTAGCTCCACCAGCGCGGCTACTGCCACTAGACCGACGCTGGGAGCTTCTACGAGGCTTATCTGACAGCTGCTGCGGCTCCTGCTGCTGCTGGCTGGTAGTTCCTTCTGGCGACTCCATTATGGAATGGGTGAGGAACTCTGATTATCCCAGCTTGCCGCATTAAATACCCCCAAGGTACCGCCCCCGGATGGGGGCCAGCAGGGAATCCCAGGTGGCCATTAAACCGTCTGCCGCTGTGCTGCGCTACCCCTCCCTGAAGCCCAGACTGATCCCGCAGCTGGGCGCCGCCATTAGCCGGAGATGACGCTACTGCGCATGCCCAGCCGCGTCATCCGGCCGCGCCGCCCGCCGCGTCATCCGGACACGCCCCCTTCAGGACGCGGCGGCAAGCCGACACGCGGACCAGGACGCCAGCAAACCCCCCGGACCAATGCCGCGTCCCCGCCCGGACCAGCGTGACTCCCGGGACCCTGAGTAGCCAAGCACCTCCATAGGTATGTGCGGTTGCCTGAGAAGCTAGCCTATCAAAGGCTGCTTCCTCCTGCTGTCACCTACACCGCGCAGTGCCCCTGCCGTGTGGTGCTTCCTGCCCCCTGGACGGGCCGAGGTAGGGGACCCCCGCTACCTGTACCGGGCCGCCAGGAGTGGGGAGTCTTCTTACTTCGACCCTCTTGTCAGGGCCTGTCTGCAAGAGGTTCTGCTGTCAGGGACAGGAAACCAAACTGACGTGGGAGAGAGGTGCCGCCTTTTTATGTCTGTAGGTTTCCTGTCCCTGAAGGGCGGATCCCCTCTCTCGTTGTGCTGTCATGGCGACTGAATAAATAATTGTTTTTGCATCGCATTATTCTGAGAGCTATAACTTTTTTATTTTTCTGCTGATGATGCTGTATGGCGGCTTTTTTTTTGCGGGACAAGATGACGTTTTCAGCGGTACCATGGTTATTTATATCCGTCGTTTTGATCGCGTGTTATTCCACTTTTTGTTCGCCTGTATGATAAAGCGTTGTTTTTTGCCTTGTTTTTTTTTTGCGGTGTTCACTGAAGGGGTTAACTAGTGGGATAGTTTTATAGAGCGGGTAGTTACGGACGCGGCGATACCAAATATGTGTACATTTATTGTTTTTTTACATAAATAAATGGATTTATTGGGAAGTTTTTTTTTTTTTTTTTTTTACACATTCTATTTTTTTTTTTTTTTTTTTACTTTCTAACATTGTCCCAGGGTGGGACATCTCTGTATTAGATCAGATCGTTGATCTGACACTGTGCATAGCACACTGTCAGATCAACAATCTGACAGGCAGCTTAGCTGGCTCTCCAGCGCCTGCTCTCAGCAGGTGCCGGCTAGCCAGGTCACTTCATGACCCGGAAGGAGTCCGGTGGCCATCTTGGATCCGGGGACTCCTTCCGGGTCACCGGAGCAACGCGATCTCATTGCGTTGCTCCGGTGGGAGAGCGCAGGGAGCCCCCGTCCCTGCGCGATCCCCCTCTATGCCGCTGTCACTACTGACAGCGGCATCAGAGGGGTTAAATGCCCGCGATCGGCGATAGCGCCGATCGTGGGCATTGCTGCGGGGTGTCAGCTGTCGTATACAGCTGACACCCGCACCCGATCACCGCGGCGCTCAGTGCGAGACCGCGGTGATCGGTGCGCCGTACTAGCACTGCTGCTGGCACAAATGCAGTGCCGGCAGCGCAGTACTAGTACGGCGCATGTCGCGAAGGGGTTAAAACAGACAACATTAAACACAACTGACATTCACTGTCCAAATACATACCAGCCACTCGTCTCTTTACCCAACAGCTTCTCAGATGACTGGCGAGCTAAGGGTCCAGATTACATACTCCATACAAAGTCACAATTTTACATAGCTATGGGACACAGACATTGTAAAAAGAAAGTAATTGGGCGTTTATTTTTTTTAATGTTTAGAAAAAGAAAACTTACAAAATAAATACAGTTCCATTTCTTTTTCCAAGATCTCTTTATCACCAGTATCAAAGCAACTCTAAACGCATATCTGAGTCCCAGTAACACAAAGTACAGTTGGGCAGAAAGGGATAGCTTCCCCAAACCTGACTATTTCATAAGTCCATTGTTTGATCCAGGATCATCTATCCCGATTTAAATAGAAGAATCGCAACTTGGCCCAAATAGAAGTAAATGAAGTGTTTGGTCTCATGCGTGACGTAGCTGCCGAAGTTCCTGCCCACGATGCAGTGCCATGTAGGGTTGTACTTCTTGTCAAACTCCTAGAAGAAAAAAACAAAACAAACAAAAAAGCACAAATATTAAAACGGTAATTTTGTCACTAGATTTCACCACCTAAGAGCCGTGTAAACGTAGTGCAGAGATCCGGATTCTAGCAAAGCGTCCCTTATTTTGCTGTAGCTTTGGAGAGGAAAATATATGCAGTGTACACAGCTGCCAATCTGTGGCGGAGGCAGGTTATACAGAGCTCAGCTAGATCTGCAGAGAAATTATTTTATGTAAACTGCAGCAAACAATAGGTGACTGGAATCAGGGCTTCCACCTCTATATCATGCTGCTCTCAGATGGTAGTAGGAAAGACCTGGCAGCAAGATTCTTTTTAAATACATGAGATATAGAAGGTTCAGGGCAGACATCAGTTTAAAGGGGTTGTCTGGTCTTAAACTACAAGTCTGCAGTCAATATGACTGCTGACTTGTGAATTCTCAGATTTCAGTGGTCATGTGACCGCAAGTATGATATGTATACTACAGGCCACATTCAATGCACTCCTATTGAGCGACGCAGGAAACATAGTACCATATATACCCAAGTATAAGCGGACCAGAGTTCAAGTCTGGGCACCTAAACTTGCAACAAAAAACTGGGAAAACTTAGTGATCTGAGTATAAGCCGGGTATGCATGGCCCCCCTCATCACCCATCCTTGTACGCATGGCTCCCGTCATCCCCATATGCATGGGAATGGAGAGACGTCAATTACCTTAATGAGTGGAAACCTGATGGCTCGGCAGGAAGAGCTGCTGGCGCCGGCCAGAACGAGATGCAGCGAGGGCGCACAGGGAAGGTACCACAAGTAGGATGTGTGCTGGTAGCCAGCAGCTGCAACTGCACGTTATAAGGCCATGTGTACACGTTGCGGATTAGGCTTAGGAATTTGTGGTGTGGATTCTGCATCTCTGCTTTCAGAATACGCAGGTGCGGATTTTGTGCAGATTTGCTGCTGATTTCTATAATGGAATGGGTACAAAAACGCTGCAGATCCGCAAAAAGAAGCGACATACTACTTCTTTTAATCCACACTGTTTCCGCACAGACTTTTCTGCACCATTAGCACAGCACTTTCTTTTCTCATTAATTTACATTGTACTGTTAGTCACTTGCGGATCTGCAGCGTTTATGCACCGCAAAAGACGCGGATCCGCAGGAAATCCACAACGTGTACACAGCCTATGATAAATGAATATTCACTGCCATGGCAGTGAATATTAATTTCTATTTAGGAGTGGGCACAGGCTTTAGCTGCAGCCGGCTCCTGCCTCTGATCCGCTGCTCCCCCTCCCCTGCAGTCTTTCTGGGACAATGACTTGAGGGGGGAGTTTTTAAGCAAAAAAAAAAAAACTTTGCTTATACACGAGTATATACAGTACTCTTAATGTAGCCAGGAGTAGCATACTTATAAGACAGCCATTCTCGGCACCAACACTGGAGAATCCTCGCAGCTTGTGTGATGTCAGGATTCACAAATCTGCCGTTTAAGACCAGACAACCCCTTAAAGACTACGTATACATGTTCAGGAGTTACAGTAGAAAATTCTGCTTCACAGCCTTGTGTTGGGAGGAAAGACGGCAAGTAAAATATTACAATTTCAGAGTTCAGTGGTTGATACCTTTTAATGGTTAACGGAGAAGATGGTAAAGCTTTCCAGACTACTCTGGTCTCTACAGATTTTTTGTTATACTCCACCTGATGGAGAGACCTGAGTAGTTGGGAAAGTTGCCATTTGTTACCATCTTTTTGGTTAGCCATTGAAAAGCACCAACCACTGAGAACTCAAATTGTAACACTGGCTACTAGGGTTGAGCGAAACGGGTCGGCCATTTTCAGAAGTCGCCGACTTTTGGCAAAGTCGGGTTTCATGAAACCCGACCCTGTGTGGGGTCGGCCATGAGGTCGGCGATCTTCTGAATCTGGTATCGGAATTCCGATACCGACTTCAGATAAGTTTGCAATATCGGAATCCATATTTAAGTGTAAAATTAAGAATTAAAATAAAAAATATTGCTATACTCACCCTCTGACGCGCCCTGGTACAAACCGGCAGCCTTCCTTCCTTAGAATCAGCGCGTGAAGGGCCTTAGATGACGTCGCGGCTTGTGATTGGTCATGTGACCGCTCGCGCGACCAATCACAAGCCGCGACGTCACCGAAGGTCCTTCAAGCGCCGATTCTTAGGAAGGAAGGCTGCCGGAAAGAAGCAGGGCGCGTCCGAGGGTGAGTATATACCTAATAGGAATATACTCACCCTCGGACGCGCCCTGCTTCTTTCCGGCAGCCTTCCTTCCTTAGAATCGGCGCGTGAAGGACCTTCGGTGACGTCGCGGCTTGTGATTGGTCGCGCAACCAATCACAAGCCGCGACGTCATCGAAGGCCCTTCACGCGCTGATTCTAAGGAAGGAAGGCTGCCGGTTTGTACCAGGGCGCGTCAGAGGGTGAGTATAGCAATATTTTTTATTTTAATTCTTTATTTTACACTTAAATATGGATCCCAGGGCCTGAAGGAGAGTTTCCTCTCCTTCAGACCCTGGGAACAATTGGAGCCGACCCTTTATAGGATCGGCCGATTTCACTCGACCCGACTTTTCAAAAAGTCGGGTTTCGTGAAACCCGACCCTATAAAAGTAAAAAAGTCAACCCTACTGGCTACTCATTAGCATGGGAGAAATACTGTAGACTGCAATCAAGGAGAAAAAAAAAAAAAGCAGTGTACTTGAGATTTCCGAACACTCATTCATTTGCTGGGAGTGAAACATACTGTACTGCATTTTATCTACACCAAATCTGTGCACAAAAAAACAAGACACATCCCTCCCCCCCACATGGTCACATACATTAAAGGGACACTGTCACCTGAATTTGGAGGGAACAATCTTCAGCCATGGAGGCGGGGTTTTTGATTCACCCTTTCCTTACCCGCTGGCTGCATGCTGGCTGCAATATTGGATTGAAGTTCATTCTCTGTCCTCCGTAGTACATGCCTGCACAAGGTACAATCTTGCCTTGTGCAGGCATGTACTACGGAGGACAGAGAATGAACTTCAATCCAATATTGCAGCCAGCATGCAGCCAGCGGGTAAGGAAAGGGTGAATCAAAAACCCAAAAACCCCGCCTCCATGGCTGAAGATTGTTCCCTCCAAATTCAGGTGACAGTGTCCCTTTAAATGAGAAAAGTTCCAGATGCAATCCATTGCGTTATGGGAACGCGCTTAACGGACAGCGTTGCACGGCGAAATTAACGCAGTGCAACGCGTCCGTTAGCGCGCCCATTCACGGCAATGGGAACGCGCAGCACTAGCGCGTGCCATGTTCGGCACACGCTAGCGACGCGCCGGTGTTTCCTGGCGTGCCGCGGACGCTGCTTGCAGCGTCCGAGGCGCACCCGCGGTCCGTTCCCCGCTCTCGCAGATCGGGGATCTGCGAGAGCGGGGACGTTACCGCGACCCCAGGACGCGGCCCCATTAAAAACATTGCGCTAGCGCTAAACGGGTTGCACTAACGCAATGTGACCCTAGCCTTACAGAGAACTTGGGAATGTGTCAGTGTGACCAAGCACATAGGGCGACAATATGGGAACTACAGAAATGCCACACACACGGCGTGCTCCACATATACACACATGCGCCAGAAGTACCTCACACACATACATGTGCCACACATACACACCAGTTAGGCCTCTTTCACACTTCAGTTGTTTGGCGTCAGTCACTACCGACATAGTGACGGATTGACGGATCCGTCACAATTGTTGAGAAAACGGTTCTAACGGATCCGTTTTTTTGACTGATCCGTTACTTGGGGGTTGTCTGGGAAAAGTATCTACTTTTTGGAGCATGCGCAATTGAAAAAACGGATTGGGGCGACGGATCCGCCGAAAAAACGGTTGCGGCGGATCCGTCGCCCATAGGCGGCCATTCTATGGAATGGCAGACGCGACGGATCCGTTGCGATCCGCCATTTCGGCGTTGACAAAAAACGTTTCAATGTCCGTCTATTTTCAGAAAACGTCCGCCAAATTTCGACGGATCCGTCGCATGGCGGATGGAACGGACGACCATCCGTCACAATCCGTCGCTAATGCAAGTCTATGGGAAAATAACGGATCCGTCAAAAAAAATTGACGGATCCGTTATTTGAGGAAAATGGCGGTTTTAGACTGACGCCAAACAACTGAAGTGTGAAAGAGGCCTTACCCTACACATGCATGCCATAAGAACCACACACACACACACACACACACACACACCCCAGGCATAACACACGCACACACCAGGCACATATACATACACACGCGTCATACCCCACACACGCGTGCCAGAAGTACCACACACGCGTGCCAGAAGTACCCCACACACACGCGGCATACCACACACACCAGGCACATATACATATACACACACACACACACACCAGGCACATACACACGCACACGTCATACCCCACACACGCGTGCCAGAAGTACCCCACACACACACCTTCTTGATACAGGCGGCTATATCCTTCTCGATGTTGAATTTCTCCAGGGCTTGGGTGGCGATTTCCACGGCGTCCTGCTGCATCTCCTCGGACATGTCGGCATTCTTGATGACGGCTTTCCTCTCAGACATGATTGCCTAGAATTAGAGAGTAGTCAGTATGGCGCTACACTCCGGTGACACACACTCAGCCACGTCAAAGTCCACAAGTGGCAGGAAGCGGCGAGTCCGCCATGGAGCTTCCACTTACTGTGTGCGGTGGTTTCCTCAGCGTGGTCTCGCTCCGCACTTTCCTCCTGCTTATGCTTCTCCCGCGCCGTGCCTTCCACAGTGCCTCGCGCCGCACTGCAGCCTCTATTACTTACCGCCTTGCTTTCCCACGCTGCTCCTGAGTGGTCAGATTCTCACCCACACGTGTTCCCATTGGCTACCTAGTAAATCAGCTCCCGGGTCTTTCCTTTGCGTTCTGTTTCATCCCGAAATGCACCGCGCATTGGCGTCCGTCTCCATAGAGACACGTGCGGTAACTGGCGGGATTGTTCCTCTGGCGGCGTCTCCTTGGTAACACCAGTACAGGCGATGCTGCTGCACGGAGATGATGCTTTGGGTGATACGTCTTATGTAACAACTCCCCACTGCTTGTAGCATGCGGCACACCGGGCCCTGCTGCAGTATGGCCTTCATGTCAGGTGTCCGGTCCTATGGGCCCTGCTGCAGTATGGCCTTCATGTCAGGTGTCCGGTCCTATGGGTCCTGCCGCAGTATGGCCTTCATGTCAGGTGACCGGTCCTATGGGCCCTGCTGCAGTATGGCCTTCATGTTAGGTGTCCGGTCCTATGGGCCCTGCTGCAGTATGGCCTTCATGTCAGGTGTCCGGTCCTATGGGTCCTGCTGCAGTATGGCCTTCATGTCAGGTGTCCGGTCCTATGGGTCCTGCCGCAGTATGGCCTTCATGTTAGGTGTCCGGTCCTATGGGCCCTGCTGCAGTATGGCCTTCATGTCCAGGTGTCCGGTCCTATGGGCCCTGCTGCAGTATGGCCTTCATGTCCAGGTGTCCGGTCCTATGGGTCCTGCCGCAGTATGGCCTTCATGTCAGGTGTCCGGTCCTATGGGCCCTGCTGCAGTATGGCCTTCATGTCCAGGTGTCCGGTCCTATGGGTCCTGCTGCAGTATGGCCTTCATGTCAGGTGTCCGGTCCTATGGGTCCTGCTGCAGTATGGCCTTCATGTCAGGTGTCCGGTCCTATGGGCCCTGCTGCAGTATGGCCTTCATGTCCAGGTGTCCGGTCCTATGGGTCCTGCTGCAGTATGGCCTTCATGTCAGGTGTCCGGTCCTATGGGCCCTGCTGCAGTATGGCCTTCATGTCAGGTGACCGGTCCTATGGCACTGCTGCAGTATGGCCTTCATGTTAGGTGTCCGGTCCTATGGGCACTGCTGCAGTATGGCCTTCATGTCAGGTGTCCGGTCCTATGGGTCCTGCCGCAGTATGGCCTTCATGTCCAGGTGTCCGGTCCTATGGGCCCTGCTGCAGTATGGCCTTCATGTCCAGGTGTCCGGTCCTATGGGTCCTGCTGCAGTATGGCCTTCATGTCAGGTGACCGGTCCTATGGGCCCTGCTGCAGTATGGCCTTCATGTTAGGTGTCCGGTCCTATGGGCCCTGCTGCAGTATGGCCTTCATGTCAGGTGTCCGGTCCTATGGGTCCTGCTGCAGTATGGCCTTCATGTCAGGTGTCCGGTCCTATGGGTCCTGCCGCAGTATGGCCTTCATGTTAGGTGTCCGGTCCTATGGGCCCTGCTGCAGTATGGCCTTCATGTCCAGGTGTCCGGTCCTATGGGCCCTGCTGCAGTATGGCCTTCATGTCCAGGTGTCCGGTCCTATGGGTCCTGCCGCAGTATGGCCTTCATGTCAGGTGTCCGGTCCTATGGGCCCTGCTGCAGTATGGCCTTCATGTCCAGGTGTCCGGTCCTATGGGTCCTGCTGCAGTATGGCCTTCATGTCAGGTGTCCGGTCCTATGGGTCCTGCTGCAGTATGGCCTTCATGTCAGGTGTCCGGTCCTATGGGCCCTGCTGCAGTATGGCCTTCATGTCCAGGTGTCCGGTCCTATGGGTCCTGCTGCAGTATGGCCTTCATGTCAGGTGTCCGGTCCTATGGGCCCTGCTGCAGTATGGCCTTCATGTCAGGTGACCGGTCCTATGGCACTGCTGCAGTATGGCCTTCATGTTAGGTGTCCGGTCCTATGGGCACTGCTGCAGTATGGCCTTCATGTCAGGTGTCCGGTCCTATGGGTCCTGCCGCAGTATGGCCTTCATGTCCAGGTGTCCGGTCCTATGGGTCCTGCTGCAGTATGGCCTTCATGTCCAGGTGTCCGGTCCTATGGGTCCTGCTGCAGTATGGCCTTCATGTCAGGTGTCCGGTCCTATGGGTCCTGCTGCAGTATGGCCTTCATGTTTTAAGTTGTCCGGTCCTATGGGCCCTGCTGCAGTATGGCCTTCATGTTAGGTGTCCGGTCCTATGGGTCCTGCTGCAGTATGGCCTTCATGTTTTAAGTTGTCCGGTCCTATGGGCCCTGCTGCAGTATGGCCTTCATGTTAGGTGTCCGGTCCTATGGGCCCTGCTGCAGTATGGCCTTCATGTCAGGTGTCCGGTCCTATGGGCCCTGCTGCAGTATGGCCTTCATGTCCAGGTGTCCGGTCCTATGGGTCCTGCTGCAGTATGGCCTTCATGTCAGGTGTCCGGTCCTATGGGCCCTGCTGCAGTATGGCCTTCATGTCAGGTGTCCGGTCCTATGGGTCCTGCTGCAGTATGGCCTTCATGTCAGGTGTCCGGTCCTATGGGTCCTGCCGCAGTATGGCCTTCATGTCCAGGTGTCCGGTCCTATGGGTCCTGCTGCAGTATGGCCTTCATGTCAGGTGTCCGGTCCTATGGGTCCTGCTGCAGTATGGCCTTCATGTTTTAAGTTGTCCGGTCCTATGGGCCCTGCTGCAGTATGGCCTTCATGTTAGGTGTCCGGTCCTATGGGTCCTGCTGCAGTATGGCCTTCATGTTTTAAGTTGTCCGGTCCTATGGGCCCTGCTGCAGTATGGCCTTCATGTTAGGTGTCCGGTCCTATGGGCCCTGCTGCAGTATGGCCTTCATGTTAGGTGTCCGGTCCTATGGGTCCTGCTGCAGTATGGCCTTCATGTTTTAAGTTGTCCGGTCCTATGGGCCCTGCTGCAGTATGGCCTTCATGTCAGGTGTCCGGTCCTATGGGTCCTGCTGCAGTATGGCCTTCATGTCAGGTGTCCGGTCCTATGGGTCCTGCTGCAGTATGGCCTTCATGTTTTAAGTTGTCCGGTCCTATGGGCCCTGCTGCAGTATGGCCTTCATGTTAGGTGTCCGGTCCTATGGGTCCTGCTGCAGTATGGCCTTCATGTTTTAAGTTGTCCGGTCCTATGGGCCCTGCTGCAGTATGGCCTCCATGTTAGGTGTCCGGTCCTATGGGCCCTGCTGCAGTATGGCCTTCATGTTAGGTGTCCGGTCCTATGGGTCCTGCTGCAGTATGGCCTTCATGTTTTAAGTTGTCCGGTCCTATGGGCCCTGCTGCAGTATGGCCTTCATGTTAGGTGTCCGGTCCTATGGGTCCTGCTGCAGTATGGCCTTCATGTTTTAAGTTGTCCGGTCCTATGGGCCCTGCTGCAGTATGGCCTCCATGTTAGGTGTCCGGTCCTATGGGTCCTGCTGCAGTATGGCCTTCATGTTTTAAGTTGTCCGGTCCTATGGGCCCTGCTGCAGTATGGCCTTCATGTTAGGTGTCCGGTCCTATGGGCCCTGCTGCAGTATGGCCTTCATGTTAGGTGTCCGGTCCTATGGGCCCTGCTGCAGTATGGCCTTCATGTTAGGTGTCCGGTCCTATGGGTCCTGCCGCAGTATGGCCTTCATGTCCAGGTGTCCGGTCCTATGGGTCCTGCTGCAGTATGGCCTTCATGTCAGGTGTCCGGTCCTATGGGTCCTGCCGCAGTATGGCCTTCATGTCAGGTGTCCGGTCCTATGGGCCCTGCTGCAGTATGGCCTTCATGTCAGGTGTCCGGTCCTATGGGTCCTGCTGCAGTATGGCCTTCATGTCAGGTGTCCGGTCCTATGGGCCCTGCTGCAGTATGGCCTTCATGTCCAGGTGTCCGGTCCTATGGGTCCTGCTGCAGTATGGCCTTCATGTCAGGTGTCCGGTCCTATGGGCCCTGCTGCAGTATGGCCTTCATGTCAGGTGACCGGTCCTATGGCACTGCTGCAGTATGGCCTTCATGTTAGGTGTCCGGTCCTATGGGCACTGCTGCAGTATGGCCTTCATGTCAGGTGTCCGGTCCTATGGGTCCTGCCGCAGTATGGCCTTCATGTCCAGGTGTCCGGTCCTATGGGTCCTGCTGCAGTATGGCCTTCATGTCAGGTGTCCGGTCCTATGGGTCCTGCTGCAGTATGGCCTTCATGTTTTAAGTTGTCCGGTCCTATGGGCCCTGCTGCAGTATGGCCTTCATGTTAGGTGTCCGGTCCTATGGGTCCTGCTGCAGTATGGCCTTCATGTTTTAAGTTGTCCGGTCCTATGGGCCCTGCTGCAGTATGGCCTTCATGTTAGGTGTCCGGTCCTATGGGCCCTGCTGCAGTATGGCCTTCATGTCAGGTGTCCGGTCCTATGGGCCCTGCTGCAGTATGGCCTTCATGTCCAGGTGTCCGGTCCTATGGGTCCTGCTGCAGTATGGCCTTCATGTCAGGTGTCCGGTCCTATGGGCCCTGCTGCAGTATGGCCTTCATGTCAGGTGACCGGTCCTATGGCACTGCTGCAGTATGGCCTTCATGTCAGGTGTCCGGTCCTATGGGTCCTGCCGCAGTATGGCCTTCATGTCCAGGTGTCCGGTCCTATGGGTCCTGCTGCAGTATGGCCTTCATGTCAGGTGTCCGGTCCTATGGGTCCTGCTGCAGTATGGCCTTCATGTTTTAAGTTGTCCGGTCCTATGGGCCCTGCTGCAGTATGGCCTTCATGTTAGGTGTCCGGTCCTATGGGTCCTGCTGCAGTATGGCCTTCATGTTTTAAGTTGTCCGGTCCTATGGGCCCTGCTGCAGTATGGCCTTCATGTTAGGTGTCCGGTCCTATGGGCCCTGCTGCAGTATGGCCTTCATGTTAGGTGTCCGGTCCTATGGGTCCTGCTGCAGTATGGCCTTCATGTTTTAAGTTGTCCGGTCCTATGGGCCCTGCTGCAGTATGGCCTTCATGTCAGGTGTCCGGTCCTATGGGTCCTGCTGCAGTATGGCCTTCATGTCAGGTGTCCGGTCCTATGGGTCCTGCTGCAGTATGGCCTTCATGTTTTAAGTTGTCCGGTCCTATGGGCCCTGCTGCAGTATGGCCTTCATGTTAGGTGTCCGGTCCTATGGGTCCTGCTGCAGTATGGCCTTCATGTTTTAAGTTGTCCGGTCCTATGGGCCCTGCTGCAGTATGGCCTCCATGTTAGGTGTCCGGTCCTATGGGCCCTGCTGCAGTATGGCCTTCATGTTAGGTGTCCGGTCCTATGGGTCCTGCTGCAGTATGGCCTTCATGTTTTAAGTTGTCCGGTCCTATGGGCCCTGCTGCAGTATGGCCTTCATGTTAGGTGTCCGGTCCTATGGGTCCTGCTGCAGTATGGCCTTCATGTTTTAAGTTGTCCGGTCCTATGGGCCCTGCTGCAGTATGGCCTCCATGTTAGGTGTCCGGTCCTATGGGTCCTGCTGCAGTATGGCCTTCATGTTAGGTGTCCGGTCCTATGGGCCCTGCTGCAGTATGGCCTTCATGTCAGGTGTCCGGTCCTATGGGCCCTGCTGCAGTATGGCCTTCATGTCAGGTGTCCGGTCCTATGGGCCCTTCCGCAGTATGGCCTTCATGTTTTAAGTTGTCCGGTCCTATGGGTCCTGCTGCAGTATGGCCTTCATGTTAGGTGTCCGGTCCTATGGGCCCTGCTGCAGTATGGCCTTCATGTCAGGTGTCCGGTCCTATGGGCCCTGCTGCAGTATGGCCTTCATGTCAGGTGTCCGGTCCTATGGGTCCTGCTGCAGTATGGCCTTCATGTCAGGTGTCCGGTCCTATGGGTCCTGCCGCAGTATGGCCTTCATGTCAGGTGTCCGGTCCTATGGGCCCTGCTGCAGTATGGCCTTCATGTCAGGTGTCCGGTCCTATGGGTCCTGCTGCAGTATGGCCTTCATGTCAGGTGTCCGGTCCTATGGGTCCTGCCGCAGTATGGCCTTCATGTCAGGTGTCCGGTCCTATGGGTCCTGCCGCAGTATGGCCTTCATGTCAGGTGTCCGGTCCTATGGGTCCTGCTGCAGTATGGCCTTCATGTCAGGTGTCCGGTCCTATGGGCCCTGCTGCAGTATGGCCTTCATGTTAGGTGTCCGGTCCTATGGGTCCTGCTGCAGTATGGCCTTCATGTTTTAAGTTGTCCGGTCCTATGGGCCCTGCTGCAGTATGGCCTTCATGTTAGGTGTCCGGTCCTATGGGTCCTGCTGCAGTATGGCCTTCATGTTTTAAGTTGTCCGGTCCTATGGGCCCTGCTGCAGTATGGCCTTCATGTTAGGTGTCCGGTCCTATGGGTCCTGCTGCAGTATGGCCTTCATGTTAGGTGTCCGGTCCTATGGGCCCTGCTGCAGTATGGCCTTCATGTCAGGTGTCCAGTCCTATGGGCCCTGCTGCAGTATGGCCTTCATGTCAGGTGTCCGGTCCTATGGGCCCTTCCGCAGTATGGCCTTCATGTTTTAAGTTGTCCGGTCCTATGGGTCCTGCTGCAGTATGGCCTTCATGTTAGGTGTCCGGTCCTATGGGCCCTGCTGCAGTATGGCCTTCATGTCAGGTGTCCGGTCCTATGGGCCCTGCTGCAGTATGGCCTTCATGTTAGGTGTCCGGTCCTATGGGCCCTGCTGCAGTATGGCCTTCATGTCAGGTGTCCAGTCCTATGGGCCCTGCTGCAGTATGGCCTTCATGTCAGGTGTCCGGTCCTATGGGCCCTTCCGCAGTATGGCCTTCATGTTTTAAGTTGTCCGGTCCTATGGGTCCTGCTGCAGTATGGCCTTCATGTTAGGTGTCCGGTCCTATGGGCCCTGCTGCAGTATGGCCTTCATGTCAGGTGTCCGGTCCTATGGGCCCTGCTGCAGTATGGCCTTCATGTCAGGTGTCCGGTCCTATGGGTCCTGCTGCAGTATGGCCTTCATGTCAGGTGTCCGGTCCTATGGGCCCTTCCGCAGTATGGCCTTCATGTTTTAAGTTGTCCGGTCCTATGGGTCCTGCTGCAGTATGGCCTTCATGTCAGGTGTCCGGTCCTATGGGCCCTGCTGCAGTATGGCCTTCATGTCAGGTGTCCGGTCCTATGGGTCCTGCTGCAGTATGGCCTTCATGTCAGGTGTCCGGTCCTATGGGTCCTGCTGCAGTATGGCCTTCATGTCAGGTGTCCGGTCCTATGGGTCCTGCTGCAGTATGGCCTTCATGTCAGGTGTCCGGTCCTATGGGCCCTGCTGCAGTATGGCCTTCATGTCAGGTGTCCGGTCCTATGGGCCCTGCTGCAGTATGGCCTTCATGTCAGGTGACCGGTCCTATGGGCCCTGCTGCAGTATGGCCTTCATGTTAGGTGTCCGGTCCTATGGGTCCTGCTGCAGTATGGCCTTCATGTTTTAAGTTGTCCGGTCCTATGGGCCCTGCTGCAGTATGGCCTTCATGTTAGGTGTCCGGTCCTATGGGTCCTGCTGCAGTATGGCCTTCATGTTTTAAGTTGTCCGGTCCTATGGGCCCTGCTGCAGTATGGCCTTCATGTTAGGTGTCCGGTCCTATGGGCCCTGCTGCAGTATGGCCTTCATGTTAGGTGTCCGGTCCTATGGGTCCTGCTGCAGTATGGCCTTCATGTTAGGTGTCCGGTCCTATGGGCCCTGCTGCAGTATGGCCTTCATGTTAGGTGTCCGGTCCTATGGGCCCTTCCGCAGTATGGCCTTCATGTTTTAAGTTGTCCGGTCCTATGGGTCCTGCTGCAGTATGGCCTTCATGTCAGGTGTCCGGTCCTATGGGTCCTGCTGCAGTATGGCCTTCATGTCAGGTGTTCGGTCCTATGGGCCCTGCTGCAGTATGGCCTTCATGTCAGGTGTCCGGTCCTATGGGCCCTGCTGCAGTATGGCCTTCATGTCAGGTGTCCGGTCCTATGGGTCCTGCTGCAGTATGGCCTTCATGTCAGGTGTCCGGTCCTATGGGTCCTGCCGCAGTATGGCCTTCATGTCAGGTGTCCGGTCCTATGGGCCCTGCTGCAGTATGGCCTTCATGTCAGGTGTCCGGTCCTATGGGCCCTTCCGCAGTATGGCCTTCATGTTTTAAGTTGTCCGGTCCTATGGGTCCTGCTGCAGTATGGCCTTCATGTCAGGTGTCCGGTCCTATGGGCCCTGCTGCAGTATGGCCTTCATGTCAGGTGTCCGGTCCTATGGGTCCTGCTGCAGTATGGCCTTCATGTTTTAAGTTGTCCGGTCCTATGGGCCCTGCTGCAGTATGGCCTTCATGTTAGGTGTCCGGTCCTATGGGCCCTGCTGCAGTATGGCCTTCATGTTAGGTGTCCGGTCCTATGGGTCCTGCTGCAGTATGGCCTTCATGTTAGGTGTCCGGTCCTATGGGCCCTTCCGCAGTATGGCCTTCATGTTTTAAGTTGTCCGGTCCTATGGGCCCTGCTGCAGTATGGCCTTCATGTCAGGTGTCCGGTCCTATGGGCCCTGCTGCAGTATGGCCTTCATGTCAGGTGACCGGTCCTATGGGCCCTGCTGCAGTATGGCCTTCATGTCAGGTGTCCGGTCCTATGGGCCCTGCTGCAGTATGGCCTTCATGTCAGGTGTCCGGTCCTATGGGCCCTGCTGCAGTATGGCCTTCATGTCAGGTGACCGGTCCTATGGGCCCTGCTGCAGTATGGCCTTCATGTCAGGTGTTCGGTCCTATGGGCCCTGCTGCAGTATGGCCTTCATGTCAGGTGTCCGGTCCTATGGGCCCTGCTGCAGTATGGCCTTCATGTCAGGTGTCCGGTCCTATGGGCCCTGCTGCAGTATGGCCTTCATGTCAGGTGTCCGGTCCTATGGGTCCTGCTGCAGTATGGCCTTCATGTCAGGTGTCCGGTCCTATGGGTCCTGCCGCGTTATGGCCTTCATGTCAGGTGTCCGGTCCTATGGGCCCTGCTGCAGTATGGCCTTCATGTCAGGTGTCCGGTCCTATGGGCCCTTCCGCAGTATGGCCTTCATGTCAGGTGTCCGGTCCTATGGGTCTTGCTGCAGTATGGCCTTCATGTCAGGTGTCCGGTCCTATGGGCCCTGCTGCAGTATGGCCTTCATGTCAGGTGTCCGGTCCTATGGGTCCTGCTGCAGTATGGCCTTCATGTTTTAAGTTGTCCGGTCCTATGGGCCCTGCTGCAGTATGGCCTTCATGTTAGGTGTCCGGTCCTATGGGCCCTGCTGCAGTATGGCCTTCATGTTTTAAGTTGTCCGGTCCTATGGGTCCTGCTGCAGTATGGCCTTCATGTCAGGTGTCCGGTCCTATGGGCCCTGCTGCAGTATGGCCTTCATGTCAGGTGTCCGGTCCTATGGGTCCTGCTGCAGTATGGCCTTCATGTTTTAAGTTGTCCGGTCCTATGGGTCCTGCTGCAGTATGGCCTTCATGTCAGGTGTCCGGTCCTATGGGCCCTGCTGCAGTATGGCCTTCATGTCAGGTGTCCGGTCCTATGGGTCCTGCTGCAGTATGGCCTTCATGTTTTAAGTTGTCCGGTCCTATGGGCCCTGCTGCAGTATGGCCTTCATGTTAGGTGTCCGGTCCTATGGGCCCTGCTGCAGTATGGCCTTCATGTTAGGTGTCCGGTCCTATGGGTCCTGCTGCAGTATGGCCTTCATGTTAGGTGTCCGGTCCTATGGGCCCTGCTGCAGTATGGCCTTCATGTTAGGTGTCCGGTCCTATGGGTCCTGCTGCAGTATGGCCTTCATGTTAGGTGTCCGGTCCTATGGGCCCTGCTGCAGTATGGCCTTCATGTCAGGTGTCCGGTCCTATGGGCCCTGCTGCAGTATGGCCTTCATGTCAGGTGTCCGGTCCTATGGGCCCTGCTGCAGTATGGCCTTCATGTTAGGTGTCCGGTCCTATGGGCCCTGCTGCAGTATGGCCTTCATGTCAGGTGTCTGGTCCTATGGGCCCTGCTGCAGTATGGCCTTCATATTTTAAGTTGTCCGGTCCTATGGGTCCTGCTGCAGTATGGCCTTCATGTTAGGTGTCCGGTCCTATGGGCCCTGCTGCAGTATGGCCTTCATGTCAGGTGTCCGGTCCTATGGGCCCTTCCGCAGTATGGCCTTCATGTTTTAAGTTGTCCGGTCCTATGGGTCCTGCTGCAGTATGACCTTCATGTTAGGTGTCCGGTCCTATGGGCCCTGCTGCAGTATGGCCTTCATGTCAGGTGTCCGGTCCTATGGGCCCTGCTGCAGTATGGCCTTCATGTCAGGTGACCGGTCCTATGGCACTGCTGCAGTATGGCCTTCATGTCAGGTGACCGGTCCTATGGCACTGCTGCAGTATGGCCTTCATGTTAGGTGTCCGGTCCTATGGCACTGCTGCAGTATGGCCTTCATGTCAGTTGACCGGTCCTATGGCACTGCTGCAGTATGGCCTTCATGTCAGGTGACCGGTCCTATGGCACTGCTGCAGTATGGCCTTCATGTTAGGTGTCCGGTCCTATGGCACTGCTGCAGTATGGCCTTCATGTCAGGTGACCGGTCCTATGGCACTGCTGCAGTATGGCCTTCATGTCAGGTGACCGGTCCTATGGCACTGCTGCAGTATGGCCTTCATGTCAGGTGTCCGGTCCTATGGGCCCTGCTGCAGTATGGCCTTCATGTCAGGTGTCCGGTCCTATGGGTCCTGCTGCAGTATGGCCTTCATGTTTTAAGTTGTCCGGTCCTATGGGCCCTGCTGCAGTATGGCCTTCATGTTAGGTGTCCGGTCCTATGGGCCCTGCTGCAGTATGGCCTTCATGTTAGGTGTCCGGTCCTATGGGTCCTGCTGCAGTATGGCCTTCATGTTAGGTGTCCGGTCCTATGGGCCCTGCTGCAGTATGGCCTTCATGTTAGGTGTCCGGTCCTATGGGTCCTGCTGCAGTATGGCCTTCATGTTAGGTGTCCGGTCCCATGGGTCCTGCTGCAGTATGGCCTTCATGTTAGGTGTCCGGTCCTATGGGCCCTGCTGCAGTATGGCCTTCATGTCAGGTGTCCGGTCCTATGGGCCCTGCTGCAGTATGGCCTTCATGTCAGGTGTCCGGTCCTATGGGCCCTGCTGCAGTATGGCCTTCATGTTAGGTGTCCGGTCCTATGGGCCCTGCTGCAGTATGGCCTTCATGTCAGGTGTCTGGTCCTATGGGCCCTGCTGCAGTATGGCCTTCATATTTTAAGTTGTCCGGTCCTATGGGTCCTGCTGCAGTATGGCCTTCATGTTAGGTGTCCGGTCCTATGGGCCCTGCTGCAGTATGGCCTTCATGTCAGGTGTCCGGTCCTATGGGCCCTTCCGCAGTATGGCCTTCATGTCAGGTGACCGGTCCTATGGCACTGCTGCAGTATGGCCTTCATGTCAGGTGACCGGTCCTATGGCACTGCTGCAGTATGGCCTTCATGTTAGGTGTCCGGTCCTATGGCACTGCTGCAGTATGGCCTTCATGTCAGTTGACCGGTCCTATGGCACTGCTGCAGTATGGCCTTCATGTCAGGTGACCGGTCCTATGGCACTGCTGCAGTATGGCCTTCATGTTAGGTGTCCGGTCCTATGGCACTGCTGCAGTATGGCCTTCATGTCAGGTGACCGGTCCTATGGCACTGCTGCAGTATGGCCTTCATGTCAGGTGACCGGTCCTATGGCACTGCTGCAGTATGGCCTTCATGTCAGGTGTCCGGTCCTATGGGCCCTGCTGCAGTATGGCCTTCATGTCAGGTGTCTGGTCTATCGCCCTGCTGCAGTATGGCCTTCATGTCAGGTGTCCGGTCCTATGGGCCCTGCTGCAGTATGGCCTTCATGTCAGGTGTTCGGTCCTATGGGCTCTGCTGCAGTATGGCCTTCATGTCAGGTTTTTGGTCCTATGGGCCCTGCTGCTGTATGGCCTTCAGGTCAGGTGACCGGTCCTATGGGCCCTGCTGCAGTATGGCCTTCAGGTCAGGTGACCGGTCCTGTGCTGCGTTTCAGGAGTGTGGCGTCAGACTAGCACAAGCTACCTCAAGTTACCTGCAGAATTAGGCCCCCATTGGTCACCACATACCAATGTTCTTTAACCACCTAGAGCAGTGCGAAGACCAAGCCAAAATTCTGCAGAGGGTGCATGGTTTGTTTTTTATTCATTGAACGAGAGAAATTTGCTGCAAGAAACCTGTCCATAACCTTATTCCCACCAAATCATCTGGCATGTTCTAATTCCAACACGCCCCATGCTTCAATAGCCCCTCATTGTAGATGGGAAATCTGCATTATTTTGCTGATTTCTCTGCACTCTTATATGAATGGCCACCTAAAACTACAGAATTTATGTACTTCCCTTGCTTATATAGCGCCATTTATTTCCACAGCATCCTTGTCCCCATTGGCTTTCACAATCTAAATTCTCCATCTCTGGAGTGTGGGAAGAAATCCACACAAACATGGGGAGAACATACAAACGCCTTGCACATGTCCTTGGAGGGAACTGAACCAAGGGCTGAAGTGCTACAGTGCTAACTACTGAGCCACGAATCCCCCTTTAAAGCCTCATTTGTATGCTTGGCAATTGTTGAACACCATACTGTTTCTGTAAGTAAAGAGTAAAAGAATTCTCAACTCTGGAAATTATTTTACAGGAACTCTAAACTATCTTTAAAAGGTTTCTCAATTGGTCATATTGTGTTTGAAAAAGAAAAAAAACTAAAGCCGATCTACCGGAGCAAAGCCATTCATTACATCTGCTTCCAGCATCTTATTCTCATACTACACGGAGTGTATCTGCTCATTGAAAAAACTATAATCTGGTCCCTTTTGGCTCAAGAAGAGTTGTCCTCAACACAAGTCCCTTCACTAAGGTGTCATGGCAGGAAGCAGGCTTTGTCACAATCTTCTTTGCCCTCCATTGAATGAGTTGTTCTGTTCCCTGATGTACCCCACCACTAGAGGAGAAAGATGGTAAAAAGGTAACCAGGTTGTTCAGGACATTTCAAAGGGGCCAAAATACTGACTTCACATGGGTCCTTTTCTGATGCGTTTTTACTCAATTTCATCCACATTCTACAAGGAAAATATGCAGCAATAATGGTTATAGGCAACAAGGAGAGTTTTTCTGGTAAAATGCTGAGAAGTAGGCTTTGTGTATTGGTTTTATCAGCAGTGATAGCAATACTTTCCCCCCACTAAAGTGATAGGAATACTAACTAAAAGCATCATGGGCGGACATACCGCCTGTTCAACCGATGCAGAAGAAACGGATGGCTGGCACACGACTTGTATTTGGATGTGTGGTGCTAGTGAACGGAATCTGAGATCCCATAAACAGATAAAGTCAATAATCACTGCACTCATACCTGGAAGAATTTTTGCTTCAAGTGAAAATATTTTTTTTATAAGTGATGAGCGACAGGCTATTGCCCCTGCAGGGCGGCTAATAATAAGGGCAATCTGGCCAGTTTATCCGGCCCTGAGGTTTTGGGGGGGCCCTGGCTAGATTGCCGTCATGTGCAGTGGGCAGGGAGCTACGTTGCTTGCAAGAGAAAATGGCAGCGGCGCTGGAGGGGAAAAATGGATCCGTCCTGCTTCCTTACTGCGCTTCCTGTCTCACATAGCGGCGGCTGAATGACATCATCATTTAGCGCCGTGGCTGTGCGAGACAGGAAGCTGCTGGCGAGGGTGCGGCTTCAGGATACTGAGCGCAGAGGTGAGGTGAGGTGTGTGTGTGTGTGTGTAGAGAGGTAAATGGTGCTGTGTGTGTGTGTGTGTTGGAGGAGAGTGCAATGATGGGGCAGAAGGCAATGATTGGGTTGACAGAGAGGGCAATGAAGGTGGTGATGGGGCAGAAGGGGGTGATGGGGCAGAAGGCAATGATTGGGTTGATGGAGAGGGCAATGATAGGGGTGGTGGAAAGGGCAATAATGGGGTGGTGCAGGGGGAGGAAATGATGGAGGTGGTGAATGGGCAATAGGGGGGGTGGGGAGGAGGAAATGATGGAGGCGATGTAATGGGCAATGATGGGGGTGGTGGGGGAAAAGACAGTGATGGCGGTGGTGGAAAGGGCAATGATGGAGGGAGGAAATGATGGAGGTCGTGGAGTGGGTAATGATGGTGATGGTGGGGGAGAAGACGATGATGGCGGTGGAAAGGACAGTGATGGGGTGGGGGAGGAGGAAATGATGGTGGTGGAATGGGTAATGATGGGGTGGTGGGGGAGAAGGCAATGATGGTGGCAGTGGAAAGGACAATGATGGGGGTGGTGGGGAGGAGACAATGATGGAGGTGGTGGAATGGGCAATAATTTTGTCGTACCATCCTCTCTAGTTATATATGGTGCCATCCCTTATTATATAGCTTACTCTGCTGTTCTGTACAGTGCTGTCTCTTACATAGTGCATTCTTGTTATTTTTGTTATTCAAAGCTCCCTCTTTTATTACATAGTGCCCTGTCTTTTTGGACATAAAATGACTGCTGATGGAGGAGCCAGTGACCAGACGACCAGTCCAACAGCTCCTCCTTTAGAAAAGAAGCTTTCACATGCTCCTTCAACCATCATTGCATTATACAGCTAACAAGACAGGACGGTATGTAATAAAAAACAGGGCTCTATAAAATCCAATATGTAAGGGACGGTACTGTACATACAGTAAGAAGAGAGGGCACTGTATAATAAGGAAAGCCAATATACATAATAAAGGAGAAAATGTAATATACACATGTATGTGTGTGTGGCTATATATCTTCTTTGGCGCCTTAAAAGGAGGGGGGCCCAGACACATTTCCTGCACAGGGGCCCCAAGCTGTGTGTGTCTGCCCCTGAAAGGCGTATATATATATATATATATATATATATATATACTCTGCTCAAAAAATTAAAGGGAACACTTAACAGAATATAACTCCAAGTAAATCAAACTTCTGTAATATCAAACTGTCCACTTAGGAAGCAACACTGATTGACAATCAATTTCACATGCTGTTGTGCAAATAGAATAGACAACAGATGGAAATTATTGGCAATTATCAAGACACCCTCAATAAAGGAGTGGTTCTGCAGGTGGGGACCACAGACAACATCTCAGTACCGATGCTTTCTGGCTGATGTTTTAGTCACTTTTGAATGTTGGTTGTGCTTTCACACTCATGGTAGCAAGAGACGGACTCTACAGCCCACACAAGTGGCTCAGGTAGTGCAGCTCATCCAGGATGGCACATCATTGCGAGTTGTGGCAAAAAGGTTTGCTGTGTCTGTCAGCATAGCATCCAGAGGTTGGAGGCGCTACCAGGAGATAGGCCAGTACACCAGGAGACGTAGAGGGGGCCGTAGGAGGGCAACAACCCAGCAGCAGGACCACTACCTCTGCCTTTGTGCAAGGAGGAACAGGTGGAGCACTGCCAGAGCCCTGCAAAATGACCTCCAGCAGGCCACAAATGTGCATGTGTCTGCACAAACGGTTAGAAACCGACTCCATGAGGATGGTCTGAGGGCGTAATGTCCTCAGATGGGGGTTGTGCTCACAGCCCAACGTCTTGCAGGACGCTTGGCATTTGCTACAGAACATCAGGATTGGCAAATTCGCCACTGGCGCCCTGTGCTCTTCACAGATGAAAGCAGGTTCACACTGAGCACATGTGAGAGTCTGGAAATGCCGTGGAGAGTGATCTGCTGCCTGCAACATCCATGACCGGTTTGGCAGTGGGTCAGTAATGGTGTGGGGTGGCATTTCTTTGGAGGGCCGCACAGCCCTCCATGTGCTTGCCAGAGGTAGCCTGACTGCCATTAGGTACCGCAATGAGATCCTCAGACCCCTTGTGAGACCATATGCTGGTGCAGTTGGCCCTAGGTTCCTTCTAACGCAGGACAATGCTAGACCTCATGTGGCTGGAGTGTGTCAGCAGTTCCTGCAAGATGAAGGCATTGAAGCTATGGACTGGCCCGCCCATTCCCCAGACCTGAATCCGATTGAGCACATCTGGGACATCATGTCTCGCACCATCCACCAACGTCACGTTGCACCACAGACTGTCCAGGAGTTGACTGATGCTTTAGTCCAGGTCTGGGAGGAGATCCCTCAGGAGACCATCCGCCGTCTCATCAGGAGCATGGCCAGGCGTTGTATAGTACGTACAGGCATGTGGAGGCCACACACAATACTGAGCAGCTTTTCCTTGTCATGAGGAATTTCCACTGAAGTTGGATCAGCCTGTAATTTGATTTTCCACTTTGATTTTGAGTATCATTCCAAATCCAGACCTAATGATGTGGAGGAAGAGAAGGATAAAGCATTTTTAGTTTTGGACTATTGATCTTGTTGTTCTCCCGGAGAGAAGCCGCCATCAGAGATGTCTGGCAGCGGTTCTCTCGTAAAGAGCACAGGCATGCTCAACAGCGCCAAACACTCCTGTTTATGGAGGAGTTGAGAGACAACTGCCTGCCGAACAATGGCTGAAACCCTAATTCTCCGACACATATCTATTGTGTGTAGGGGCTTTAGACCGGGTTCTCCCACAATAGACTTTTCATATAGAGGATTTGTCATCCGTGTGTGTTATGTATTTACATGGACCCATAGATTGGATGGGTCCTTGTCACGCTTGGTGTGGGTCAAAATGGACATGTCTACGTGTGGGTCACACTGACACATAGTCCATATAGAAAAACAGACTTGTGCAACCCCAGAGATTATAATGTGTGTGTACGTGTGTTGGGTACTTGTGAAAACAGACGGTACACGTACCGGAGACATGTGAAGGCCGAGTTCAAAAATCCATATTTCACCGTCTATCAGGCTGTAATGTCCAGAACGAATGCCGGTCTCCTGACTCAAACTAACAGCCTCATTGGCAGATATGAAACTGTTGGTTGGGATCAGGATAGTTGTGGTCGGCCCAAGCATTGCAGTCCATATGCAGACAGTCCCAGTTCAGCCTGAGGATGTTAAACAATATGTCTATCAGTCTTTGTGGTATGTAACAATGTTTGAAGATGACTTAATACCCTAGACGTTCATAACACACCTGCCACACCTCAGACTCTGCATAATACTCAGCACACCCTTATTATAGAGACCTACCCTCAATTGAAAAGATTTTTTTATTTTGACTTACTAAAGTCTCCCAGGACATATAGATTCCTAGTAAAGATCTACGAGCAATTATTGTTAGCGATAATCATTATGTCTGTAGTAAAGTAATAATAGCATGTAAAGTATGGGATTTTCAGACTAAGGCCGGCGTCACACTGGCGTATTGCATCCGATGCGAGAGCATCGGATGCGATATGCTAATGACACTCGCAGCAGAGCAGGAGCCGAGTGTCATGCATCTGTGCTCCGATTCTCTCGCACAGGGAGGATCGGAGCACAGCTGCGGAGGAGGCGGAGAAATGAATTTCTCCATCTCCTCCGTTGCTGGGGTCCGCTTATAACGCATATCACTCGGATGATATCCGAGTGGTGTGCGCTGTCTCACTCGCACCCATAGGCTTATATGGGTGCGAGTGAGCCAAGAGTTTTCCTCGGTCCGAGACAATCGCAGCATGCATGCATTGGTGAGTCTCTGTACGCGAATATTGTCCATCGGAGCATGCTGCGATTTTATATACACGTCGAATACGGCTGATAAAATAAACGGTGATGTGAGCTGCCCCATAGATTAACACTGGGCCTTGTGTTATGCGATGTTTTCTCGCATAGCACTCATCTGTATTCTACGGTAGCTACATTCCCAAGATGACATTTTGGTGAGTTGTTGACGTCTCAGAATTACCGCACCATTTCTGCCCGTTATTTAACCCCTTCACCCCGAAGCCTGTTTTCACCTAAGTGACAGGGCCAATTTTTACAATTCTGACCACTGTCACTTTATGAGGTAATAACTCTGAAACGCTTCAACGGATCCTGGCGATTCTGACATTGTTTTCTCGTGACATATTGTACTTCATGATAGTGGTAAAATTTATTTGATATTACCTTCGTTTCTTTGTGAAAAAAACGGAAATTTGGCGAAAATTTTGAAAATTTTGCAATTTTCAAACTTTGAATTTTTATACCCTTGCATTAGAGACTCATATCGCACAAATTAGTTAATAAATAACATTTCCCACATGTCTACTTTACATCAGCAACATTTTGGAACCATTTTTTTTTTCCTTAGGGAGTTATAAGGGTTAAAAGTTAAACAGCAATTTCTCATTTTTTCAACAACTTTTATAAAACCATTTTTTGTAGGGACCACATCATATTTGAAGTCACTTTGAGAGGCTTATAGGATTTAAAATACCCAAAAGTGACACCATTCTGAAAACTATACCCCCCGAGGTACTCAAAACCACATTCAAGAAGTTTATTAACCCTTCAGGTGCTTCACAGGAATTAACGGAATGTGGAAGGAAAAAAATAACATTTAACTTTTTTTTCCACATAATGATCTTTTAGCAACATTTTTTTTATTTTCACAAGGGTAAAAGAAGAAAATGGACCACGAAAGTTGTTGTGCAATTCCTTCTGAATACACTGATACCCCATATGTGGGAGAAAACCACTGTCTGGGCGCACGGCAGGGCTCGGAAGGGAAGGAGCGCCGTTTGACTATTTCAAACCAAAATTGGCTGGAATTGAGATCGGACACCATGTCCCGTTTGGAGAGCCCCTGATGTGCCTAAACAGTGGAAAACCGCCACAAGTGACCCCATTTTGGAAACTAGACCCTTCAAGGAACTTATCTAGCTATGTGGTGAGCACATTGAACCCCCAGGTGCTTCACAGAAGTTTAGAACGTAGAGGCGTGAAAATAAAAATTCACATTTTTTCCCCAAAAATGATCTTTTAACAACAATTTTTTTATCTTCACAAGTGTAAAAGGAGAAAATGGACCACTAAAGTTGTTGACCAATTTATCCTGAATACACTGATACCCCATATGTGGGGGAAAACCACTGTTTGGGCACACGGCAGGGCTCGGAAGGGAAGGAGCGCCTTTTGACTTTTACAAACCAAAATTGGCTGGAATTGAGATCGGACACCATGTCCCGTTTGGAGAGCCCCTGATGTGCCTAAACAGTGGAAAACCGCCACAAGTGACCCCATTTTGGAAACTAGACCCTTCAAGGAACTTATCTAGCTATGTGGTGAGCACATTGAACCCCCAGGTGCTTCACAGAAGTTTAGAACGTAGAGGCGTGAAAATAAAAATTCACATTTTTTCCCCAAAAATGATCTTTTAACAACAATTTTTTTATCTTCACAAGTGTAAAAGGAGAAAATGGACAACTAAAGTTGTTGACCAATTTATCCTGAATACACTGATACCCCATATGTGGGGGAAAACCACTGTTTGGGCACACGGCAGGGCTCGGAAGGGAAGGAGCACCTTTTGACTTTTACAAACCAAAATTGGCTGGAATTGAGATCGGACACCATGTCCCGTTTGGAGAGCCCCTGATGTGCCTAAACAGTGGAAAACCGCCACAAGTGACCCCATTTTGGAAACTAGACCCTTCAAGGAACTTATCTAGCTATGTGGTGAGCACATTGAACCCCCACGTGCTTCACAGAAGTTTAGAACGTAGAGGCGTGAAAATAAAAATTCACATTTTTTCCCCAAAAATGATCTTTTAACAACAATTTTTTTATCTTCACAAGTGTAAAAGGAGAAAATGGACCACTAAAGTTGTTGACAAATTTATCCTGAATACACTGATACCCCATATGTGGGGGAAAACCACTGTTTGGGCACACGGCAGGGCTCGGAAGGGAAGGAGCGCCTTTTGACTTTTACAAACCAAAATTGGCTGGAATTGAGATCGGACACGATGTCCCGTTTGGAGAGCCCCTGATGTGCCTAAACAGTGGAAAACCGCCACAAGTGACCCCATTTTGGAAACTAGACCCTTCAAGGAACTTATCTAGCTATGTGGTGAGCACATTGAACCCCCAGGTGCTTCACAGAAGTTTAGAACGTAGAGGCGTGAAAATAAAAATTCACATTTTTTCCCCAAAAATGATCTTTTAACAACAATTTTTTTATCTTCACAAGTGTAAAAGGAGAAAATGGACAACTAAAGTTGTTGACCAATTTATCCTGAATACACTGATACCCCATATGTGGGGGAAAACCACTGTTTGGGCACACGGCAGGGCTCGGAAGGGAAGGAGCACCTTTTGACTTTTACAAACCAAAATTGGCTGGAATTGAGATCGGACACCATGTCCCGTTTGGAGAGCCCCTGATGTGCCTAAACAGTGGAAAACCGCCACAAGTGACCCCATTTTGGAAACTAGACCCTTCAAGGAACTTATCTAGCTATGTGGTGAGCACATTGAACCCCCAGGTGCTTCACAGAAGTTTAGAACGTAGAGGCGTGAAAATAAAAATTCACATTTTTTCCCCAAAAATGATCTTTTAACAACAATTTTTTTATCTTCACAAGTGTAAAAGGAGAAAATGGACCACTAAAGTTGTTGACGAATTTATCCTGAATACACTGATACCCCATATGTGGGGGAAAACCACTGTTTGGGCACACGGCAGGGCTCGGAAGGGAAGGAGCACCTTTTGACTTTTACAAACCAAAATTGGCTGGAATTGAGATCGGACACCATGTCCCGTTTGGAGAGCCCCTGATGTGCCTAAACAGTGGAAAACCGCCACAAGTGACCCCATTTTGGAAACTAGACCCTTCAAGGAACTTATCTAGCTATGTGGTGAGCACTTTGAACCCCCAGGTGCTTCACAGAAGTTTAGAACGTAGAGGCGTGAAAATAAAAATTCACATTTTTTCCCCAAAAATGATCTTTTAACAACAATTTTTTTATCTTCACAAGTGTAAAAGGAGAAAATGGACCACTAAAGTTGTTGACCAATTTATCCTGAATACACTGATACCCCATATGTGGGGGAAAACCACTGTTTGGGCACACGGCAGGGCTCGGAAGGGAAGGAGCACCTTTTGACTTTTACAAACCAAAATTGGCTGGAATTGAGATCGGACACCATGTCCCGTATGGAGAGCCCTTGATGTGCCTAAACAGTGGAAAACCGCCACAAGTGACCCCATTTTGGAAACTAGACCCTTCAAGGAACTTATCTAGCTATGTGATGAGCACCGTGAACCTCCAAGTGCCTCACCAAAAATTATAATGATGAGTCGTAAAAAAAAATAGAACACATTTTTTCCACAAAAATGATCTTTAGCAAGGTTTTTTTTGTTTTCCCAAGGGTTATAGGACAAAATAGAAAGAAAAAAATGTTGTGCAATTTTTCACGAGTACGCCGATACCCCATATGTGGGGAAAAACCACTGTTTGTGCGCATGGCAGAGCTCGGAAGGGAAGGAGCACCATTTGGAATGCAGACTTAGATGGATTGGTCTGCAGGCGTCACTTTGCATTTGCAGAGCCCCTGATGTACCTAAACAGTGGAAATCCTCCACAAGTGACCCCATTTTGAAAACTGGACCTCCCAAGGAATTTATTTAGATATGTGGTGAGCACCGTAAACCTCCAAGTGCCTCACTCCACAAGTGACCCCATTTTGAAAACTGGACCTCCCAAGGAATTTATTTAGATATGTGGTGAGCACCGTAAACCTCCAAGTGCCTCACTCCACAAGTGACACCATTTTGAAAACTGGACCTCCCAAGGAATTTATTTAGATATGTGGTGAGCACCGTAAACCTCCAAGTGCCTCACTCCACAAGTGACCCCATTTTGAAAACTGGACCTACCAAGGAATTTATTTAGATATGTGGTGAGCACCGTAAACCTCCAAGTGCCTCACTCCACAAGTGACACCATTTTGAAAACTGGACCTCCCAAGGAATTTATTTAGATATGTGGTGAGCACCGTAAACCTCCAAGTGCCTCACTCCACAAGTGACACCATTTTGAAAACTGGACCTCCCAAGGAATTTATTTAGATATGTGGTGAGCACCGTAAACCTCCAAGTGCCTCACTCCACAAGTGACCCCATTTTGAAAACTGGACCTACCAAGGAATTTATTTAGATATGTGGTGAGCACCGTAAACCTCCAAGTGCCTCACTCCACAAGTGACACCATTTTGAAAACTGGACCTCCCAAGGAATTTATTTAGATATGTGGTGAGCACCGTAAACCTCCAAGTGCCTCACTCCACAAGTGACCCCATGTTGGAAACTACACAGTGTGTTGTGTCAACAGGGTATAAACTAATTTTTATTAATTTGTGGACGTGTGGTATGCTTTGAAGCAATCCTTAATGCAAAGGCCAGGTTTCTCAGGGCAGGTTTCACAATGGTAAATTGTGTCCTTTCGGATTCCCCTCTTGGAACATACGTCCTCGCTGTTTGGGGAACCTGTCCTGGGAAATGTTGACCTTGGACAATACGGGCACTATCAGATTCAGAAGTACTGGGACCCTCACCTCCCTGAGTGCCAAACATTAGGGCCTTGATGACTACCTCCTGAAACTGAAGGAAGGTCCCCGTATTGCCTGCAGATCGGGACAGCACAAAAGCATTGTACAGTGCCATCTGTACAATGTGCACGGCCAATTTTTTGTACCATACGTAAGCTTTTCGCATGGCACTGTATGGTTGGAGGACCTGATCTGAGAGATCCACACCCCCCATGTACCGATTGTAATCCAGGATACAATCTGGCTTTGGGACTTGTGTTGTGGTCCCACGAACAGTGACAAGGGTGCTGTTGTCACGGTGTATGGTGGTCAGGATAAGGACATCCCTTTTGTCCTTATACTTGACCACCAGCATGTTGTCGCTGCATTTGGCTCTGCTTTCCCCTTTTCTCAGCGTTTGCCCAATTAGCGGCTTAGGGAGTCCTCGCTGATTTTTCGCACGGTGCCACATGCAGCTGTACCTCTGGCAGAGAGGGCCTTGAAGAGTGGGATGCTGGTGTAAAAGTTGTCAATATAAAGGTGATAACCCTTATCCAGCAGTGGGTGCAGCAATTCCCACACAATTTTCCCACTCACCCCCAGGATGGGGGGGCATTCAGGGGGGTTAATCTGGGTGTCCTTACCCTCGTAGACCCTAAATCTGTGGGTGTACCCTGAGGTACTCTCGCACAGTTTGTACAGCTTTATTCCGTACCTGGACCTCTTACTGGGCAGGTACTGTCGGAATTTTAGCCTCCCTTTGAAATGAACGAGAGATTCATCAATAGCGATGTCCTTCTGGGGTGTGTACGCCTCAGCAAATTTTCTGCTGAAGTGTTCAACCACTGGACGAATTTTATATAGACGATCAAAGTTTGGATCGTCTCGGGGAGGACACTGCGCATTATCACTGAAATGCAAAAATTTTTGGATCGCTTCAAATCCTTACGGCGCGCGAATTTTTGCCTGTAGGACATTATTGCAAGAGAGCTTGGCTGAGTAGATTACACAAGAAGGAAAACACACAGCAAGTCAGCAGGATCTAGGAGCAACATGGCAGATGTGACAACCTACATGGTGAGCTGCAGCATGTGCTACATGTTCACAGATCGACCAGAAGAAGAATCCAATTTCACCTGTCAGAAGTGTAGACTAGTGGCCCTTTTAGAAGAAAAGGTGCGGGGTCTGGAAGAAAGAATAGCAACTTTGAAACTCATCAAAGAGAATGAAGACTTTCTAGACAGAACAGAAGCATCTCTACTGGTCACAGAAGGTGCAAAAAGTGTCAGAGAACCTCCAAAAGCAGATGAGTGGAAGCATGTGACCAAAAGAAGCAAGAAGACCATGGAGAAATCACCAACCACACAACTGAAGAACCGATATCAAATCTTTGTAGAGGATGAAGATGGCACACCTAAGAATGAAGTAATACCAGCAAGCAAAAAAGAAAAGGGCACACAGCAACAAGTGACAGCAAAAAGTACAGCCAAGAAGCAACGAAGAGTGGTGGTGGTGGGAGACTCACTACTGAGAGGCACCGAAGCAGCCATCTGCAGACCGGACATAACTGCAAGAGAAGTATGCTGCCTTCCAGGTGCGATGATCAAGGATGTGACCGATAGGATACCAAAGCTCTTCAGCTCCAAGGACGTCCACCCATTTCTTCTGATACATGTTGGCACCAATGACACGGCAAGGAAGGACCTACCGACAATCTGCAAGGACTTTGAAGAGTTGGGGAAGAAAGTAAAGGAACTGGATGCACAGGTAGTTTTTTCTTCTATCCTTCCAGTAGACGGGCATGGCACTAGGAGATGGAACAGGATCCTTGATGCAAACAACTGGCTAAGACGATGGTGCAGACAACAAGGATTTGGATTCCTGGACCACGGTGTGAATTACTGGTATGATGGACTCCTCGCCAGAGACGGACTACACCTCAACAAACCTGGGAAACACACATTCGCCAGAAGACTCGCTACACTCATCAGGAGGGCGTTAAACTAGAAGAAGAGGGGACGGGAAGAAAAACATTAGACTCGAACAAAGACGACCCAGGAAAACATACTCAGAAGGGAGGTAAGAACATTTCTAAAACAATCCACAGTGAGGAGATTGGAACAAAACAAAATCCTCTAAACTGCATGCTCGCAAACGCCAGAAGCCTGACAAACAAGATGGAAGAACTAGAAGCAGAAATATCTACAGGTAACTTTGACATAGTGGGAATAACCGAGACATGGTTAGATGAAAGCTATGACTGGGCAGTTAACTTACAGGGTTACAGTCTGTTTAGAAAGGATCGTAAAAATCGGAGAGGAGGAGGGGTTTGTCTCTATGTAAAGTCTTGTCTAAAGTCCACTTTAAGGGAGGATATTAGCGAAGGGAATGAGGATGTCGAGTCCATATGGGTTGAAATTCATGGAGGGAAAAATGGTAACAAAATTCTCATTGGGGTCTGTTACAAACCCCCAAATATAACAGAAAGCATGGAAAGTCTACTTCTAAAGCAGATAGATGAAGCTGCAACCCATAATGAGGTCCTGGTTATGGGGGACTTTAACTACCCGGATATTAACTGGGAAACAGAAACCTGTGAAACCCATAAAGGCAACAGGTTTCTGCTAATAACCAAGAAAAATTATCTTTCACAATTGGTGCAGAATCCAACCAGAGGAGCAGCACTTTTAGACCTAATACTATCTAATAGACCTGACAGAATAACAAATCTGCAGGTGGTTGGGCATTTAGGAAATAGCGACCACAATATTGTGCAGTTTCACCTGTCTTTCACTAGGGGGACTTGTCAGGGAGTCACAAAAACATTGAACTTTAGGAAGGCAAAGTTTGAACAGCTTAGAGATGCCCTTAATCTGGTAGACTGGGACAATATCCTCAGAAATGAGAATACAGATAATAAATGGGAAATGTTTAAGAACATCCTAAATAGGCAGTGTAAGCGGTTTATACCTTGTGGGAATAAAAGGACTAGAAATAGGAAAAACCCAATGTGGCTAAACAAAGAAGTAAGACAAGCAATTAACAGTAAAAAGAAAGCATTTGCACTACTAAAGCAGGATGGCACCATTGAAGCTCTAAAAAACTATAGGGAGAAAAATACTTTATCTAAAAAACTAATTAACCCTGCTGTTCTGTTGGTCAAAAATGACCGACTTTGAACTTCAATATTCTTTAAAATATTCAAGATGCGGCTCTGAAACCCATGGCCGACCGACCCATCCTCATTTAAGTCAATCAACCACAAGTTTCAGAACCGCATCTTGAACACCCCAAAAAATACCAAAGTTCAAAATAGGTCTCCCCAGACCGAACAGAACAGCAGGGTTAAAGCTGCCAAAAAGGAAACAGAGAAGCACATTGCTAAGGAGAGTAAAACTAATCCCAAACTGTTCTTCAACTATATCAATAGTAAAAGAATAAAAACTGAAAATGTAGGCCCCTTAAAAAATAGTGAGGAAAGAATGGTTGTAGATGACGAGGAAAAAGCTAACATATTAAACACCTTCTTCTCCACGGTATTCACGGTGGAAAATGAAATGCTAGGTGAAATCCCAAGAAACAATGAAAACCCTATATTAAGGGTCACCAATCTAACCCAAGAAGAGGTGCGAAACCGGCTAAATAAGATTAAAATAGATAAATCTCCGGGTCCGGATGGCATACACCCACGAGTACTAAGAGAACTAAGTAATGTAATAGATAAACCATTATTTCTTATTTTTAGTGACTCTATAGCGACAGGGTCTGTTCCGCAGGACTGGCGCATAGCAAATGTGGTGCCAATATTCAAAAAGGGCTCTAAAAGTGAACCTGGAAATTATAGGCCAGTAAGTCTAACCTCTATTGTTGGTAAAATATTTGAAGGGTTTCTGAGGGATGTTATTCTGGATTATCTCAATGAGAATAACTGTTTAACTCCATATCAGCATGGGTTTATGAGAAATCGCTCCTGTCAAACCAATCTAATCAGTTTTTATGAAGAGGTAAGCTATAGACTGGACCACGGTGAGTCATTGGACGTGGTATGGTACACAAAATGAGAATGCTTGGTCTGGGGGAAAATGTGTGTAAATGGGTTAGTAACTGGCTTAGTGATAGAAAGCAGAGGGTGGTTATAAATGGTATAGTCTCTAACTGGGTCGCTGTGACCAGTGGGGTACCGCAGGGGTCAGTATTGGGACCTGTTCTCTTCAACATATTCATTAATGATCTGGTAGAAGGTTTACACAGTAAAATATCGATATTTGCAGATGATACAAAACTATGTAAAGCAGTTAATACAAGAGAAGATAGTATTCTGCTACAGATGGATCTGGATAAGTTGGAAACTTGGGCTGAAAGGTGGCAGATGAGGTTTAACAATGATAAATGTAAGGTTATACACATGGGAAGAGGGAATCAATATCACCATTACACACTGAACGGGAAACCACTGGGTAAATCTGACAGGGAGAAGGACTTGGGGATCCTAGTTAATGATAAACTTACCTGGAGCAGCCAGTGCCAGGCAGCAGCTGCCAAGGCAAACAGGATCATGGGGTGCATTAAAAGAGGTCTGGATACACATGATGAGAGCATTATACTGCCTCTGTACAAATCCCTAGTTAGACCGCACATGGAGTACTGTGTCCAGTTTTGGGCACCGGTGCTCAGGAAGGATATAATGGAACTAGAGAGAGTACAAAGGAGGGCAACAAAATTAATAAAGGGGATGGGAGAACTACAATACCCAGATAGATTAGCGAAATTAGGATTATTTAGTCTAGAAAAAAGACGACTGAGGGGCGATCTAATAACCATGTATAAGTATATAAGGGGACAATACAAATATCTCGCCGAGGATCTGTTTATACCAAGGAAGGTGACGGGCACAAGGGGGCATTCTTTGCGTCTGGAGGAGAGAAGGTTTTTCCACCAACATAGAAGAGGATTCTTTACTGTTAGGGCAGTGAGAATCTGGAATTGCTTGCCTGAGGAGGTGGTGATGGCGAACTCAGTCGAGGGGTTCAAGAGAGGCCTGGATGTCTTCCTGGAGCAGAACAATATTGTATCATACAATTATTAGGTTCTGTAGAAGGACGTAGATCTGGGTATTTATTATGATGGAATATAGGCTGAACTGGATGGACAAATGTCTTTTTTCGGCCTTACTAACTATGTTACTATGTAAATCGTGTCCTTTTCATGGCCATGCGGAATACCGGTGTACTGTAGAGAATGTCAGTACTCCAGTATTGCCGAAGCTTTGGCTTTTTGATTAGGCCCATATGCAGCACAATTCCCCAAAATGTCATCATCGCTGCTGCATTTACGGGGGTCCATCTGGCATAAGATGACGTGGGATTTTGGGTAAAAAATTGTTGGGCATACAGGTTCGTCTGGGCCACCATAATATTTATTATTTCATCACTGAAAAAGAATTTGAAGAAGTCAATTTCAGTGAGGCCAGTCGTGTCAAACTGGATTCCTGAGCTGCTGCTGAAATCCGGAATGACGGGCTGAAAATTTTCCGGGGGTGCAATCCATGCGGGATCGATTGCTGCAGGAGTTGCCTGGCTCCTACGGCGCCTTGTTAGGGGCCTTTCCTCACCAGATGAGGAGGAGGAATAGAGGAATGTGGGATCTTCCTCACTGGCTGAATCCGTGTCGGACGCAAGGATGGCGTAAGCCTCCTCTGGTGAATAGCGCCTTGTTGACGAATGGGCCATTTTTTTTTCCCAAACCCTGGGTATGTGTGTGTAAGTGGTGCTTTTACACGTGTAGGCTATATTCACACTTTGCGGATTTTGCTGCGGATCCGCAGCGGATTTGACCGCTGCGGATCCGCAGCAGTTTCCCATGAGTTTACATTTCAATGTAAACCTATGGGAAACAAAAAACGCTGTGCACATGCTGCAGAAAAATCCGCGCGGAAACGCTGCGGATTACATTCCGCAGCATGTCACTTCTTTTCTGCGGATTTTCAGCTGCTCCAATAGAAAACTGCAGTTGAAAATCCGCAGAAGAAAACGCAGTAAAAACCGCGATAAATCCGCAGTGAAAACGCGCTGCGGTTTTCACTGCGGATTTTGGAATTCTGCTGCGGAAAAATCCGCAGTGGAATCTGCAAAGTGTGAACATAGCCTTAATGTGTGGGGCTTGTGTATAGGGTACTCTTTATTAAAAACCAATCAGAGAGAAAAAACAAGTAGTGAGAAAAAATGTAGAAGAAACAAGAAAAAAAGATGAAAAGTCAATGTAAAAAAATAAGTTTGTATAAAAAAAAAAGTATAAATTTACCCTACGCAACTAAATATTTTTTTTACAAAAGAAAAGCGAACGCCACTAACAGTGTGACGTACGCTCCCCTAATGCACTAGAGATTATCCGGCGATAGCAGATTTTTTTTATGCACAAGACGCTACCTCCCTACCTATAAAACTCAGTACGATTTTTTTTTTTCTAAAAGATGATCGGTCGTCACTAACGCTGTGACGCTGGCTACACTAACACGCTACCACTAAACTACTCTGTACAATTTTTTTTTTCTCTAAAAAAAAAAAAAGACCGGTCGTCACGAACGCTGTGACACCAGCTAATCTACGTCTAAGACTACACTGTACTAACTACTATTATATTTTTGTAAAAGAAAAAAAAAAATCGGACGTTGCTTAGACGGCAATGTCCGCTACACTAACTAAAAAAAAAAAGTCCTGTAGCGCAGTCTCTGATCAGCAGCGATACTGATCAAAGAGCTGCGGACACAGGAAGAGCACGAATGCTCTGCGCGGGACGCCGCGCACAGGAAAAAAAGCGCAAAAAAGTGCGCAAAAAATTGAATTGGAGGGGGGTACTTGAACAGGGATGGAGGGACGTCACCAAACACTGACGCCGGCTACGCTACCTTGTTATGTCTAAAACAACACTGTACTAACTACAATTTTTTTTCTAAAAAAAAAAAAAACACGTCGCTTAGACTGCAATGTCCGCTACACTAACTAAAAAAAAAAAGTCCTGTGGCGCAGTCTCTGATCAGCAGCGATACTGATCAGAGCGCTGCAGACACAGGAAGAGCACGAATGCTCTGCGCGGGACGCCGCGCACAGGAAAAAAAGCGCAAAAAGTGCGCAAAAAATTGAATTGGAGGGGGGTACTTGAACAGGGATGGAGGGACGTCACCAAACACTGACGCCGGCTACGCTACCTTGTTACGTCTAAAACTACACTGTACTAACTACAATTTTTTTTCTAAAAAAAAAAAAACAGACGTCGCTTAGACTGCAATGTCCGCTACACTAACTAAAAAAAAAAAGTCCTGTGGTACAGTCTCTGATCAGCAGCGATACTGAGCAGAGCGCTGCAGACACAGGAAGAGCACGAATGCTCTGCGCGGGACGCCGCGCACAGGAAAAAAAGCGCAAAAAACTGCACAGAAAATTGAATTGGAGGGGGGTACATGAACAGGGATGGAGGGACGTCACCAAACACTGACGCCGGCTACGCTACCTTGTTACGTCTAAAACTACACTGTACTAACTACAATTTGTTTTCTAAAAAAAAAAAAAAAAAAACGGACGTCGCTTAGACTGCAATGTCCGCTACACTAACTAACCTAAAAAAAAAAGTCCTGTGGCGCAGTCTTTGATCAGCAGCGATACTGATCAGAGCGCTGCGGACACAGAAAGAGCACGAATGCTCTGCGCGGGACGCCGCGCACAGGAAAAAAAGCGCAAAAAAAGTGCGCAAAAAATTTCAATTGGAGGGTGGGGGAGGGAGGGGGTACTGGAACAGGGATGGGGGGATGGGAAAGGGGTGGGGGAGGTGCTGCTGCTGTGATCACAGGAGTCACACAGCAGGCAGATGGCAGCAGAGAGCACACAGCACGGAGCACAAGCTGAAGCAGGAGCACAAGCTGGAGGCAGGAGATCCCAGGGAGGATCGCACTGGCCACCAATGGATTCCTTCACTAAGGTGACACAGAGGGGCTTAGACCACCGCTCTGCACGCCAAATCTGAGAGAAAGATGGCGTGCAGGGCGGTGATCGGTATTTTAAATTAACCCCTTTGGCGCTGATTGGCTAGAAGCTATTGTTCAGCCAATCAGCGCCATAGGGGTTAATCAGGTGAGGTGACGTGGCGATCACCCCACCTACTGTGACGGCTGTGATTGGTGCGACGTCACACAGCATCAATCACAGCCTGTCACATGCTTTTTTTTTTTTTTTTTTGAAACTTTATTGTCACATCGCTGTGATTGGCTGGTCAGAATTGACCAGCCAATCACAGCGATCGCTGATGCGGGGGGGCGGTGCAGGCACCCGAGACTGCGTGCAGGGATTGTCTGCTGTCAGGAACAGCAGACACCGGAACCCGATCACCGTGCGGTGACCGGAAAATGGCGGCGCCGTACTAGTACTGCGGCTGGCACTTATGCAGTGCCGGCAGCGCAGTACTAGTACGGCGCATGGCGCGATTAGATTACTTGTATTTTTTCATTACGTTTTTTTGTGCATGTTACTTTAACATGCATTTTTTATCGCTGCATTTTTTGTCTCTTAAAAAATTTGTTAACACCTTAGGGGACCAATAACTTCAATAGAAAAATAATAATATAATAGATGTGTTTCTATGAAACCATTTAGGCTATGTTCACACTCTGCAGATTCCACTGCGGATTTTTCCGCAGCAGAATTGCAAAATCCGCAGTGAAAACCCATCGCGGTTTTTACTGCGGATTTATCGCGGTTTTTACTGCGTTTTCTTCTGCGGATTTTCATCTGCAGTTTTCTATTGGAGCAGGTGAAAATCCGCAGAAAAGAAGTGACATGCTGCGGAATGTAATCCGCAGCGTTTCCGCGCGGATTTTTCTGCAGCATGTGCACAGCGTTTTTTGTTTCCCATAGGTTTACATTGAAATGTAAACTCATGGGAAACTGCTGCGGATCCGCAGCGGTCAAATCCGCTGCGGATCCGCAGCAAAATCCGCAAAGTGTGAATATAGCCTAAGTGAAACCCAGTGCAAAAAAATAAGAAAATGAGTGGAAACCACTCAACTTGTATAGCAAGACCAACCACCAGAACTATAGACCAACTCCAAGGAAATTACTAGCACAGAGATACGTTTTTTAAAAAAATAATACTTTATTTGCAGCAGTTACAATGTATTTTGTGTGCACATGTTTGAAAACAAAAAATAAAAAATAATAATCATAGTAGGCGACATATATAGACAATCACCAATATATAAAATACCTAAATAGGCATGGGGGGCACCATAAAAGGATAGGATAGTATGCAGGACTCCTATAGATAAAATATAAGTGCAAAATGGGGGGTATTTCACAAGTGACCTCAAAACTATGTGGGCAAACTATAAAATAACCTATAGGGTGAGCATATATATAAGGCAAAAATTGTGCAAAGTGCCATGTGCCATATAATAGAAAAGGGGGGAAATAAAGAGTTCCTGTACCTTTAAGGCGCCATCGAGTCCAAACAATGCGCACACCTCGACGCGCGTTTCGGATAGAAAATCCTTCGTCGGGGGTGGGGGGGCAATAACCATGGTCCCTCTCTAGGCTATTAATATCTGCCCTCAGTCACTGGCTTTCCCACTCTGGCGGAGAAAATTGCGCGGGAGCCCATGCTAGTTTTTTCCGTCACTTAACCCTTTATTTTAAAACCTAGAGCTCCCAATTTTTACCCACAGACACTTCTAACATTATTAGTGAGGGACATATAAAAATCTAACGGATATGAAATGGTTTACTGTATGTAAATCATGTCTCATATCCTGTCGAGTTTGAAAAGGAGATAGCAAAAGCCGGCAATTGAATTATCGGCTTTTAAGCTATCTAGCGCTGTATTAAATATATATGTGACATAGGGTATATATATATATATATATATATATATATATATATACCCTATGTGTAGACATTTATTTTATCTATTCTATTCTAACCTGTCAGTGTGATTTTACTGTACACCGCACTGATTTGCCGGCTTGTCTATAGAACACCAGTACGTATTTCTCGCAAGTCACACGCATGGTCTGTGTGTAATCTGTATTTTTCTCGCCCCCACAGACTTTCATTGGCAGATTTTTTTGCGCAATACGATGACAAACAGAGCATGCTGCGATTTTCTCAGCCCGTAAAATACAGCCGAGAAATATACGGCTGATGGAAGCTGACCCATAGAGAAACATTGGTCCGTGTGCAATGCGTTGTTTTTGCGCCTCTCATGCGTCCATATTCCTCTCCAGTGTGACCCTGGCCTAATCCCTACACAACCATCAGAATGGCTTGCAACAAATCTGCCATGTATTTCTCAGCAAATTCATGGTATTATTCACTTACCGTATATACTCGAGTATAAGCCGAGATTTTCAGCCCAAATTTTTGGTCTGAAAGTGCCCCTCTCGGCTTATACTCGAGTCCTGATCGGCGGTGGGGTCGGCGGGTGAGGGGGAGAGAGGTCTGTCGCATACTCACCTGCTTCCGGCACTTCTGGCGCTGTCCCCTGCCTGTCCCACTGTCTTCGGGTGCCGCAGCTCTTCCTCTGTTCAGCGGTCACATGGTACCGCTCATTAAAGTTATGAATATGGACTCCACTCCCATAGGGGTGGAGCCGCATATTCATTCCTCTAATGAGCGGTAACGGTGACCGCTGACAGAGGAAGAGGCTGCCGTGCCCGGAGACCATCTGTCCGGGAGAAGGAGCCAGGGACCACGCCAGAGCAGGTGAGTATTTAATATTTAACTGTCCACGTTCCACCCGCCGGGCGCTGCTCCGTCTTCCCATCCTCTTGCAGTGACTGTGCAGGTCAGAGGGCGCGATGATGTATTAGTGTGCGCGCCGCCCTCTGCATGAACAGTCAGTGCGGAGAGACGGTACGCTGAGGAGCAGTGGTCAGCAAGAGAGGTGAGTATGTGATTTTTTTTATTTTTTATTACTGCAGCAGCATTATATGTGGCACAGCTTGAAATGGAGCATCTTATGGGGCAATGATGAACGCTATAGAGCATCATACAGTGGGGCAAAAAAGTATTTAGTCAGTCAGCAATAGTGCAAGTTCCACCACTTAAAAAGATGAGAGGCGTCTGTAATTTACATCATAGGTAGACCTCAACTATGGGAGACAAACTGAGAAAAAAAAAAATCCAGAAAATCACATTGTCTGTTTTTTTAACATTTTATTTGCATATTATGGTGGAAAATAAGTATTTGGTCAGAAACAAACAATCAAGATTTCTGGCTCTCACAGACCTGTAACAACTTCTTTAAGAGTCTCCTCTTTCCTCCACTCATTACCTGTAGTAATGGCACCTGTTTAAACTTGTTATCAGTATAAAAAGACACCTGTGCACACCCTCAAACAGTCTGACTCCAAACTCCACTATGGTGAAGACCAAAGAGCTGTCAAAGGATACCAGAAACAAAATTGTAGCCCTGCACCAGGCTAGGAAGACTGAATCTGCAATAGCCAACCAGCTTGGAGTGAAGAAATCAACAGTGGGAGCAATAATTAGAAAATGGAAGACATACAAGACCACTGATAATCTCCCTCGATCTGGGGCTCCACGCAAAATCCCACCCCGTGGGGTCAGAATGATCACAAGAACGGTGAGCAAAAATCCCAGAACCACGCGGGGGACCTAGTGAATGAACTGCAGAGAGCTGGGACCAATGTAACAAGGCCTACCATAAGTAACACACTACGCCACCATGGACTCAGATCCTGCAGTGCCAGACGTGTCCCACTGCTTAAGCCAGTACATGTCCGGGCCCGTCTGAAGTTTGCTAGAGAGCATTTGGATGATCCAGAGGAGTTTTGGGAGAATGTCCTATGGTCTGATGAAACCAAACTGGAACTGTTTGGTAGAAACACAACTTGTCGTGTTTGGAGGAAAAAGAATACTGAGTTGCATCCATCAAACACCATACCTACTGTAAAGCATGGTGGTGGAAACATCATGCTTTGGGGCTGTTTCTCTGCAAAGGGGCCAGGACGACTGATCCGGGTACATAAAAGAATGAATGGGGCCATGTATCGTGAGATTTTGAGTGCAAACCTCCTTCCATCAGCAAGGGCATTAAAGATGAAACGTGGCTGGGTCTTTCAACATGACAGTGATCCAAAGCACACCGCCAGGGCAACGAAGGAGTGGCTTCGTAAGAAGCATTTCAAGGTCCTGGAGTGGCCTAGCCAGTCTCCAGATCTCAACCCTATAGAAAACCTTTGGAGGGAGTTGAAAGTCCGTGTTGCCAAGCGAAAAGCCAAAAACATCACTGCTCTAGAGGAGATCTGCATGGAGGAATGGGCCAACATACCAACAACAGTGTGTGGCAACCTTGTGAAGACTTACAGAAAACGTTTGACCTCTGTCATTGCCAACAAAGGATATATTACAAAGTATTGAGATTAAATTTTGTTTCTGACCAAATACTTATTTTCCACCATAATATGCAAATAAAATGTTAAAAAAACAGACAATGTGATTTTCTGGATTTTTTTTTTCTCAGTTTGTCTCCAATAGTTGAGGTCTACCTATGATGTAAATTACAGACGCCTCTCATCTTTTTAAGTGGTGGAACTTGCACTATTGCTGACTGACTAAATACTTTTTTGCCCCACTGTATATGGCACAGCTTGAAATGGAGCATCTTATGGGGCAATGATGAACGCTATAGAGCATCATATATGGCACAGCTTGAAATGGAGCATCTTATGGGGCAATAATAAACGCTATAGAGCATTATATATGGCACAGCTTGAAATGGAGCATCTTATGGGGCCATAATGAACTTTATGGAGCATTATATGGGGCTCCTGATTCAATATGGATATTCAAAAACACTTAACCTACTGATGTCTCAATTCATTTTACTTTTATTGGTACCTATTTTTATTTTTGACATTTACCGGTAGCTGCTGCATTTTCCACCCTAGGCTTATACTCGAGTCATCAAGTTTTCCCAGTTTTCTGTGGCAAAATTAGGGGGGTCGGCTTATACTCGAGTATATACAGTATTTTCCATTTGATTTTTGCCACTGATTTTCTTGCCGTAGACTTTACCCTTGCCTTTATAAAGGTGAAATCCGTGATTAATCTGCAAAAAGAATTGACAGAGGTTTTGTAATTTCTGCTACATGTCAGTTTGCATACAGTTAGGATTTGGGAAAATCTCATCTACAATGCTGTTATGTATTACGCTGCAAATGTATCTCTGTAGGTTCATTTTATTGAGTCAGAGCAACGCTGTTCCCCAGGATACGCCTGCCTCAGCTTACCATGTTGTTCTCCCATAAGAGCAAGACTTCAGCTATAGAATACCTCCAACTTCAGGTATGCCGTGGAAAATCAGAATTTTTTTCTTCCTGGATTCTGATGAAATTGTAAAAGTACATGCCAAAAAGAAAGGTGTCAGGTTCTGCTAATATTAAAACTAATACATGTTATTGGTGTCAATAAAATAATTGTTTGTAATTCACAGGTACTCTACACTTCCACAATGTAATAAGGTCAATTAAATTGGCATTAGGAGGAATCTTAGGAACAAATCATAATTATGTCTTTAAAAAAAAAATTAAAATGTATATAATTGTATTACATTCAAGATACAGCATCTCTTTTAAATAAAATTAAAACAAGTATAAAATAATAAATGATTAAAAATGGATAGATTATTAATATAGATATTTAGCAATATCAAGGAACGGCAGAGTGGGAGAGAGGACAGCAATGTGAAATAAACTGAAATTGCAGGTATATTATAGGTTCACATTGCCAATCCATGACATCTAGTATATAATTGTCTAATGGTCACTTCCGTCTTTCTGTCTGTCCCGGATATTCATTGGTCGCGGCCTCTGTCTATCATGGAATCCAAGTCGCTGATTGGTCGTGGCAAAACGCCCACGACCATTGCCACGACCAATCAGCGATGGCCACAGTCCGGCGGCAATATGGCTGCTCTCTCCTCCCCGCAGTCAGTGCCCGCTCCATACTCCCCTCCAGTCATCCAGTTAGCCCTCACACAGGGTTAATGCCAGCGTTACCGGAGCGCGGTGTAACGCACTCCGGTTACGCAGCTTTTAACCCTGTGTGACCAACTTTTTATTATTGATGCTGCGTACGCGAGCGTGCTCGGGAAATCTCGAGTACCGAGTATATTCGCTCATCACTAGACGTAATCTTTCATTGCATGCCCTTCAGTGTTCAGTAGTGAACACTGCATGTGTGTGCTAACAGAGCAAGAAGAAAATAATGAGCTGGTTGTAATCAAAATACAACTCCTTGCCCAAGAATGTGGTCCGGATAAAATGTCATCGAGGTCCGTAAATGACCCTGGGGCCTGAGGTTCCCCATCCCTGACTTACAAATACTGAGGTAAAATACTAACCAAATACTGAACATGTGAATGTGGCCTAATGCTCTATTGCAGAATTAGTATGATACCATACCGACTTCCAGAAGGACTAATCACTGATTCCAAGCCAAGATTAGACTTCTTATTACTGTTTCCATCTAAAATTCTGCAAATCTGTGCAGCCACATGACTGCATGCAGTGTGATCCTCCGGGAGGCGCTGGCTGAGCCTTTTATCCTGCATTCTAGGCTGCTGTTATTAAAAAAGCTGCTAACACGCGGGCCTAACATTGTCTCCCCCGCTTTATAGGAGAGCAATGAAGGGGGCGGAGGGCAGCGGCATAACACTTAGTGAATCAGTGCATTGTCGCCTCACAGTAAAGGTTATGGCAGAACAGTCATTGGAGGAGAAAGCTCTTACACATCTTTGCTTTCTGGTTATTGCGCAGTAACTGAATTTTTGAAGGGGTCATGTGAGCATGATAAGAAATACTGAATATATTATTAGAAATAATCTGCCTAATTGGCAGGAGGTGCCCACCCCTGTCCTGTGATGACTTGACGCTTTGTACTCAGTGTTATTGCTGCCTCCATTATTTTCTAATTGGTGTTTATTACCTGTCATAGTGTTATTCCTTATTGGGGGAACTCCTATCTGTATAACCTGTTTGTACATGGATGTTGTGCCTGGATTATAGGCAGACGGGATAATGTGTGGGAGGAGGGGAACTATGGTCAGGATGTAATAGGCGGCCAGGACAAGGTAAAGGAGGAGCTCAAATCAATTGGGTGCAGATTTCTTACATTTTACATAAATCATATTGTGTTTCCAATATTTCTATGATTGACTTTAATCTAGCCCTTCTGTGGATGAGCTGGGCATCTGTCCACACATTGAGGCGGTGGCAGGCACACATCACTCCAGAGAGGTAAGCTTAGGTGTAAGTGTAACAATACCTTCAGTACCGTTCTTGTTTATCATGTAGTTCGCATTTCATCCAAGTGTTGTGTCCACACCTGGGCGGTCATAAGGACTTCCGGAGGACAGCTGCAAATATCACAGGAATTAAAGGTGTTCTGCAGGCTGTACGTATGTTTTTTTCCTCCTACTCATTAAAGGGAACCTGTCACCCCATTTTTTCAGATTGAGATATAAATACTGTTAAATAGGGCCTGCACTGTGCGTTACAATACAATACCATTTTCCCAAAGCCGAGTTTGCATCTCGGCTTTGGGAAAATGGCCGCCGCGATCTCTTCTGCGCACGCGCGGCATCCCGTGGCCAATTTCCTGAAGCCCCGTGCAGCAGAGCACTCCATCTGCGCACGCGCGGCCCCAGGAAGATGGCCGCCCCCACCGATGACAGGGGGTAATAGCGCAGATCGCGCGCTGCTTCTTCACGTGCGCGCAGTGGATTCGTCACTGCGACATGCGCACACCACTACGCCACCAACGGAAAGCTGGGGAAGAAAAGAGCGATATCACCACGCCCACCTGACCAGACCAGCCTGATTGACAGGCGAAAACGGCGACTTTGGTAATGTATTTCGTAGCATAGGTGGGGAATCAGGGTACACTACATACACTATTGTAACGCACAGCGCAGGCCCTATTTAACAGTATTTATATCTCAATCTGAAAAAACGGGGTGACAGGTTCCCTTTAACCCCTTAAATGACCACAGCTGAACCCCTTTTTCACATCTTCACCTCTACTCTTTTTAGCTGGCAGAACTTCTCACCCATGGCAGTATAAATCTTTGATTTATGCGAGACAAATTGTATTGTTTGATAGCACTGTTTTGGGATATGTATGAATTAATGGCTAATTTACATTTATTTGTGATGCAAATATATATGTTTTTTATGTATTTATATATATACTAGATGGCAGCCCGATTCTAAAGAATCGGGAGTCTAGAATCCATATATACTTTATTTATTCAAATGTAAGAATAATACAATTAATAAATAATAGTAAGAAAGAACAAAAATAATAGGCAGTATATGGAGAAAATACCAAACAAAAGTTCAAAATTGGTGTGAAAATGTCACTGAACCACTTCACAACTAAATATATATAGTTTTGGTAAATGGTATTATCATTTTTTTGACGAAATTCGGCAGGAGCTTGAAGAGCAACGTCACTGGGCCCGCCTCCACGCAGTAGAAACTTGCTGTGAGGTAAAAATTCAAAAATCACACCAAAATGGCGGGCGGAGTGTGTCACAGTACGGCACGTTTCTGATTGGTCGCTCGCAGCAGGCGGCAACCAATCAGACACTGGACACTGTTGACGTCACTTAGCTCCGGACATTAGCTCCGGACATTAGCTCCGGACAAAGCCACGGAAGTTGGCACAAATTGCAGGAAGTAGTATTCTAGGCAATTATATATTAGATATATATATATATATATATATATATATACTAGCTATTGAACCCGTTCTACGCCCGGGTGGCGAGCATTTATGTTGGTATATGGTCTCCATCCTGGTATGTGCTGCTCCATCCTGCGCCCCCATCCTGTCATGTGCTGCTCCCATCCTGCGCCCCCGTTCTGTCATGTGCTGCTATCATCCTGCGCCCCCGTTCTGTCATGTGCTGCTCCCATCCTGCGCCTCCATTCTGTCATTTGCTGCTCCCATCCTGTCATTTGCTGCTCCCATCCTGCGCCCGTTCTGTCATTTGCTGCTCCCATCCTGCGTCCCCGTTCTGTCATTTGCTGCTGCCATCCTGCGCCCGTTCTGTCATGTGCTGCTGCCATCCTGCGCCCGTTCTGTCATGTGCTGCTGCCATCCTGCGCCCGTTCTGTCATGTGCTGCTGCCATCCTGCGCCCGTTCTGTCATGTGCTGCTGCCATCCTGCGCCCGTTCTGTCATGTGCTGCGGCCATCCTGCGCCCGTTCTGTCATGTGCTGCTGCCATCCTGCGCCCGTTCTGTCATGTGCTGCTGCCATCCTGCGCCCGTTCTGTCATGTGCTGCTGCCATCCTGCGCCCGTTCTGTCATGTGCTGCTGCCATCCTGCGCCCGTTCTGTCATGTGCTGCTGCCATCCTGCGCCCGTTCTGTCATGTGCTGCTCCCATCCTGCGCCCGTTCTGTCATGTGCTGCTGCCATCCTGCGCCCGTTCTGTCATGTGCTGCTGCCATCCTTCGCCCGTTCTGTCATGTGCTGCTGCCATCCTTCGCCCGTTCTGTCATGTGCTGCGGCCATCCTGAGCCCATTCTGTCATGTGCTGCTGCCATCCTGCGCCCGTTCTGTCATGTGCTGCTGCCATCCTGCGCCCGTTCTGTCATGTGCTGCTGCCATCCTGCGCCCGTTCTGTCATGTGCTGCGGCCATCCTGCGCCCGTTCTGTCTTGTGCTGCGGCCATCCTGCGCCCGTTCTGTCATGTGCTGCGGCCATCCTGCGCCCGTTCTGTCATGTGCTGCGGCCATCCTGCGCCCGTTCTGTCATGTGCTGCGGCCATCCTGCGCCCGTTCTGTCATGTGCTGCTGCCATCCTGCGCCCGTTCTGTCATGTGCTGCGGCCATCCTGCGCCCGTTCTGTCATGTGCTGCGGCCATCCTGCGCCCGTTCTGTCATGTGCTGCTGCCATCCTGCGCCCGTTCTGTCATATGCTGCTGCCATCCTGCGCCCGTTCTGTCATGTGCTGCTGCCATCCTGCGCCCGTTCTGTCATGTGCTGCGGCCATCCTGCGCCCGTTCTGTCTTGTGCTGCGGCCATCCTGCGCCCGTTCTGTCATGTGCTGCGGCCATCCTGCGCCCGTTCTGTCATGTGCTGCGGCCATCCTGCGCCCGTTCTGTCATGTGCTGCGGCCATCCTGCGCCCGTTCTGTCATGTGCTGCTGCCATCCTGCGCCCGTTCTGTCATGTGCTGCGGCCATCCTGCGCCCGTTCTGTCATGTGCTGCGGCCATCCTGCGCCCGTTCTGTCATGTGCTGCTGCCATCCTGCGCCCGTTCTGTCATGTGCTGCTGCCATCCTGCGCCCGTTCTGTCTTGTGCTGCGGCCATCCTGCGCCCGTTCTGTCATGTGCTGCGGCCATCCTGCGCCCGTTCTGTCATGTGCTGCTGCCATCCTGCGGCCGTTCTGTCATGTGCTGCGGCCATCCTGAGCCCGTTCTGTCATGTGCTGCTGCCATCCTGCGCCCGTTCTGTCATGTGCTGCTGCCATCCTGCGCCCGTTCTGTCATGTGCTGCGGCCATCCTGCGCCCGTTCTGTCATGTGCTGCTGCCATCCTGCGCCCGTTCTGTCATGTGCTGCTGCCATCCTGCGCCCGTTCTGTCATGTGCTGCGGCCATCCTGCGCCCGTTCTGTCATGTGCTGCGGCCATGCTGCGCCCGTTCTGTCATGTGCTGCTGCCATCCTGCGCCCGTTCTGTCATGTGCTGCTCCCATCCTGCGCCACCATTGTATTATATGCCCCCCGCTCCAGTGTGTATGCCCCCGAATGCTGCTGCCATATAAAAAAAATAAAAATACCATACTCGCCTATCGTCCGGCTCCACTGCAGGTATGTCTTCAAGAAAATGGCGCCAAAAAGCGGGGACTGCGCAGGCGCCGATTCCGGCAGCAGGAATCGGCGCCTGCGCAGTCCGCGCTTTCCGGCGCCATTTTCTTGAAGACACACCTGCAGTGGAGCCGGAGTGTGTCTTCAAGAAAATGGCGCCGGAAAGCGCGGACTGCGCAGGCGCCGATTCCGGCAGCAGGATTCGGCGCCTGCGCAGTCCGCGCCCTCCGGAGCCGGGAGCAGAGGAGGCGGGAGACGGAGCCGCAAGCAGCGCTGGAACCGGGAAAGGTGAGTATACTTACCCTCCCTCCTGGCGGTCCCTGACTCTCCGGTGGAGATCGCGGTATGCGTTCAGTGCTTACGCATACCGCGATCTCCCGGGAGCGTCGCTCTGTGAGGCCCAGACTGCGCCGGCGCTTGCGCTTGCGCAGTCTATAGAGGCTTCGGACAGAGTGACGCTCCCAGCGTTATATTATAGATATATATATATATATATATATATATATATATATACGAGGGGCGATCCAAAAGTAATGATAATCGGTTATTTCTACTGCACACAGAAATTAAAATAAAATGTTTTCTTCTCTCTTAGGTACCCACTAGTCCAGGAAAAATTTTTTACTTAAATAGACCACGATTCCCGGGAGCTACATTCATTTGAATATGAACTGCCGAGGAGTGAACATCAAAATGGAAAAAAACGAGCTCAGAGCTGTCATCAAATACCTCTGCTTGAAAAAAAATGACTACCAAAGACATACACAGCGACTTGGTGGAAACATTGGGGGACTCTTCTCCTCCATATTCCACAGTTGCACGCTGGGCCAAGGAATTTAAGCTGGGAAGAACATCGACGGAAAATAACCATCGTGAAGGACGCCCATCCACGTCCCTCAATGAAGAAAACGTGGAAAAAGTTGAAGAAGTTCGAAGAAGAAGTTGGCAGATCGAAGAGAGGGTCAAGATCAAGAATTTTTTTCGAAGGGAATTCTAAGTTTAGAAAAGAAATGGACTAAATGTATAGACTTGTTAGAAGACTATGTAGAAAAATAAATTTATTTTTTGACTATATTCATTGTGTTTAGTATTGATTATCATTACTTTTGGATCGCCCCTCGTATATATATATATATATATATATATATATATATATATATATATATATATATATATATATATATATATATATATATATATATATATTACAACAAATTTTCGTTTAGCTTGTTTATAATTTTTACTGTTCATGTTTCACACCAAATAACTTGCGGAAAGAATTCTCCAGGCTATTACGAATGCGTGGCTATCAAATATGTGAACAAGTTTTTTATTACATGTATGTAATAAAATGTAAATTTTTTTTTTTTTTTTTTTACATTATTTTTGTGGTGGTGATTTTTTTATTTATTTTAATGTGCAGATGTTTTGCATTTATGTTCTACAGCAAAAATCATAGATATTTGGGGAACATATTTTTTCCCCTATGTTAATTATTTTTTCCCACCGTAATTGGGACTGCCAGAGCCCACCACAGTAAGGGTATGTGCACACGTCAGGATTTTTAGCGTTTTTTTGCGGAATTTCGCCATAAAACGCTATAAATCCGGTAAAAAAAACGCTAACATTATGCATCCTATCATTTAGAATGCATTCCGCATTTTTTGTGCAGATGTTAGAGTTTTTTTTCCGCAAAAAAAACGCATCACGCAAAAAATCCGGACATGCTCTATCTTTTTTTCCGGATTTTCTGCGGATTTCCTATCAAAAAGAACATTCCGGAAAAAAAAAAAAAAAAACGCAAAAAACGCGCAAATTCCGCAAGAAATCTGCGCGAAAAAGCACGCGGATTTCTGGCAGAATTCTCAGGATTTTGCCAGGAAAAAATCCTGACGTGTGCACATACCCTAACACCCGTCGATCATGTCATCGCTGAGTCGCACTGACTTGCATATCAACCTATGAAAAATTCCAAAAGAGATAAATTAAAGTGATTGCTGGTAAAAATCTTTCGATCACCAGTTCTATTAGACAGTATTTGTGTCGACCACCCTCTTTGGCACTTGGCGCTGCCTTAAACAGCTCCAATCACTATCTTTTACCTGCTCCCTGTGACAGTGATTGGCTGGCCAGTCAAAGCAATTAGGCTATGTGCACACGTTTAATGGTCCACTGCGGATTTTTCCCCAGCGGATTTGATAAATCTGCAGGGCAAAAACGCGTTTTTGCTGCAGATTTATCGCGGATTTACCGCGGTTTTTCTGCGGATTTCACTGCGGTTTTACAACTGCGGTTTTCCATTGGAGCAGGTGTAAAACCGCTGCGGAATCCGCAGAAAGTGACATGCTGCAGGATGTAAACCGCTGCATTTCTGCGCGTTTTTTTCCGCATGTGCACAGCGTTTTTTGTTTCCCATAGGTTTACATTGTAATGGAAACTCATGGGAAACTGCTGCGGACCCGCAGCATTTTCCGCATCGTGTGCACATACCTGAATTGTTACAGGAGCAGCATTATGTCCCCCTGCTTTAAGTAAAGCTGGCCTGTTATCTAAGACAGCAGCCATGCTTTCTATGTCACCATGTTACAGGCCCACACATTAGCCTGTCACCAGTCAGGGGAGAGGACAAGAGCAGCCAAGGTGGAACACCAGCATCATATATATCCACGAAATGTGGGTGCATCATGCTAATCTCCTAATGGACTAATGTTTTAGTGCACCTGGCCCTACTGGTCCACAGACAACCCCAGATCATAGGGTGGAAACACGTGGGAAGAGAAGTATGATTTTAATTTCATACTTTGAAAGGTACTGGACTTTTGAAATTTCTGTTATACTGTATATGTCCTAATTGGTAGTATTAAAGAAGCACTCCTCCTATCAAAGTTTTTATCCTAATAATATATTACAGACATCATATTATATAGACCTGTGTACTTACAATTGCTCATTTAGCCTTTCTACCCAGCTAATTCTTCTATATGTAGAAACAGGAAGTTTCTTGTCCCTGCATTTATCATCCCCCTCTTCAACCCCTGATCCAGCTGCTCTGCTCCTCCCCACTCCCAGGGACTTTGTAATGACTCATGAGTCATGTAAGGAAAATAGACCTCCTGTTTCTACATAGAGCTTAGAAGGATTTACATAGTTTTTTAACCACTTGATGTCATAGACCTAATGTAAAACAGAATAAATGGGTATAAAGGCAAAATGAGCAATTGTAAGTACACAGTGCTATATAATATGATTACAATATTTTGAGGAAAAAAAATGGGAGGAGTGCTTCATTCACTATAGAATGAGCAAGTAAAACATTTATTATGGGTACTATTTGAGGAAAAATAGCAGTTCCCTATAACTTGCGGATATAAGAATATTTTAGTTAATACAGAATCTGGGTCTCACCAGGGACATTTAAGGAGAGCTGTCGAGGAGTGAGAGATCCATTTTTTGTCTCAGATATGGGGCCAACCTCTGCGTTAAGGCATAAACTATTTGACCTCATTAGGGACGGTATAGGAAAAGTATAGTTTATAAATGTTGCTACCCCTAATCCTGCTCCCCTCACCATATACGGTATATTTACTTGTTATTGTGCCTTACCAATATACTATTATTTCAGAGGACCTATGATGGCTTCTGATCATTATCAATATATGGTATCCATGGTGGAGTGATGTTTTTAATGAGTCCACACATCTGATAACAGCTTAATATAAAGTACATGGCGGCCCTGGGTTACCAAAAGTTGGACCCTTTAGGGGGGCATTGGGGGACACTTTTGTTAATAGGTGTTATTTACAAAAATCACCAGTCTTGGGATGCCCACTCTTCTGTTAAATGGAACGGGCAACCCTAGATTAATGATAGGTACACTTTAAGCATGACCTTTCCACATAATCTCATCCCTAAAATCAACAGTATCCTCCAGTGAGAGTGATGGCGTCCCATCCAATCAATTGTGTCAGCAGACAATTGACTGTATGGATGAGTGGTGATCACTACCGATCTCAGCAGAGACCATTGGAGTGATGGAGCAGGAGCAGCACAGAGATGGACTAGTAACTAAGGCTACGTTCACATTTGCGTTGTGCGCCGCTGCGTCGGCGACGCAACGCACAACGCAAATAAAAACGCATGCAAAAACGCTGCGTTTTGCGACGCATGCGTCCTTTTTTGCCGAAATTTGGACGCAAAAAAAATGCAACTTGTTGCGGTTTCTGCACCCAACGCTTGCGGCAAAAAAAACGCATGCTTCGCACAACGCAGCACAACGCATGTCCATGCGTTCCCCATGTTAAATATAGGGGCGCATGACACATGCGTCGCCGCAGCGTTTCCCGACGCTGCGTCGGGAAACGCTAATGTGAACGTTACCTAATAGAGCTGAGCAAAAAGACTTACACTGGTGTTCACTCCGGTCTTCCTTGGCAGCCAAAGGAGGGCAATCATCACTTCTGCTGTGGCATCATCGGCTTCTCAATCATGGGCAACTCTATCGTTTACTAAGTCCTGAGACATGATGATGCAGCAGAGCGTAGTTAACGTCAGATGTGCCCAGGGTGCTGGCTGCAGAAGTGAAGACCGCCCTGGTCCGGTTGCCATGCAAGACCGGATTGGACACCAGGTCCAGACAATAGAAATCCTTTTGCTCAACTTTAGTAACACTTCTTTCTTTATTTTTTGACAATCCCTTTAATCTGGCCAGTTTGGAAAAAAAAAGGTGAAAAACCCTTTTATTTTGGATTGTTATTAGAAGTACTTATATTAAAGCAATAAAAAAAAGTACACCATGGGATCTCTACTTAATTTTGACACTAGGTGGTGCTATTGATGGGTTTAACAAGAACTGACATACTGGATACACATACAAGAATGTGTGGTCCTAAACATGCAGGACCGAACTATGAGAGCGCAACCGCAACTCCACAAGATATAAGAGAAACCTACAAGCGAACAGGAGTAGACTCTCATGTATAGATATAATAAAGTAAATAGAACCCTGAGTCTCAGAATAATAATATCAAAAAGTTAAATTTTATTTAGACAAGGCTCATAATAAATACGAAACGTGGCTAAAAGCCTAAATACACAAAGCAAGACACGAGAGCAAGGAGAAACCACATAAAAAACTTTAGTTTACTTTAGCAACACTTCTTTCTTTATTTTTTGACAATCCCTTTAATCTGGCCAGTTTGGAAAAAAAAAGGTGAAAAACCCTTTTATTTTGGATTGTTATTAGAAGTACTTATATTAAAGCAATAAAAAAAGTACACCATGGGATCTCTACTTAATTTTGACACTAGGTGGTGCTATTGATACTGGACGAACAGCATGGACTATGTATGAAAGTGAAACCAGAAGACACACGTGTTTTAAAGGGATTTTCCCGCCAATAGACGTTAAACAGGTTTTTTTTTTTTCACTACTACATTTTCTAAACAGACCACTTATTTGTTAAGGATAAAGAGAAATGTTACTCCTTAGACTCTTCATCTAAGGCCGGAATCACACGAGTGTATAACACAGCAGAGTGCTATGCAATGTTTTATCGCATAGCACTTGGACCATTGTTAATCTGTGAGGCAACTCAGATCTGTGATTATTTTCTCATGCCGATTCGAAATGAGAGCATAATCGCAGCATTATAAGCACAAATACTATGCTTTCATATCTGCTGCGTGGGCACAGATTGTGTGTGGACATAGCTGTAATATGGGCACATTTGCTGTGTGGGAGTATTGGCAACCCTAAATGGCCATATGGCTGTATGTGTCTGCAAATTAGCTATTAGGTGCAAGCTATAGACATATACTGCAGGGTATATAGTATATTCTGTCTTACTGTGCATGTGAAATGAAAACCTTCTACTGTAAGGTCCCTTTCACACATCAGTTTTTTGCCGTCAGTCACAATCCGGCAAATTTTAAATAAAACGGATCCGGCAAAAGTTGCCGCCGGATCCTTTTTTTCATAGACTTGTATTAGCGACGGATGGCCCAACGTTTCATCCGTTTTTTTGCCAGATCTGTCGAAAATCTGTCGAACATCCGAGAAAACGGACATGGTAACGTTTTTTTGTGTCCGTCGAAAAAACAGACAGCGATGGGTCCGACGTTTGCTATAATGTAAGCCTATGGCGCCGGATCCGTACAATGATGGAATCCGGTGATGGATTCCGTTTTTTAAAGTGAGCACGCTCGGCGTTTCCCATTCTGGGGTCTTTCTTTGTCTCTCTCCCCCCTGGATCAGCTAGTCGGATCCGGCAAAAAAAAAAAAAAGGAACCGTCGCATCAGTTTTTCACAATCTGCGACAGATCCGCTTTTTTCAAAATTCGCCGGATTCAGGCTGACGGCAAAAAATTGATGTGTGAAAGCAGCCTAAAGCCAACAGTTTAAATGGGTTGTCTGGGACTTTAACATTGATGGCCTATCCTCGGGATAGGTCATTAATGTCTGATCAGTGGAGTCCGACGCCAGACACCCCCACCAATCAGCTGTTGTCGATGTTGGCGGTAGCTGGAACTGCTCAGTTCTGAAGCTACACAGCGCCATTGACAGAACAATGGCTGCATCCGGGTACTGCACATTCACCCTATTGATGTGAAGAGCGGGCAGATGTGCAGTTCTCGGCCAAGACCACTATACAGCTGATGGAGCTAAGATGTGCAGCTCCCCAACTGAGCATTTCCAGCCACCAACACCGGAACAGCTGATCAGTAGGGGTGCCGGTTGTCGGACTGGGCAGATCAGACATTGATGATCTATCCTAAGGGTTGGCCTTCAAGATTACATTCCCAGACAACCCATTTATGGAAAAATGTAATCTAAACGTGTGCATAAACATGAAGGCTATGTTCATAAACAGCATTTTTTTTCTGCAGCCAACATCTGCTTTCTTTGCAGTAAAAACTCTGAGTTCAAAGCACAGGTTTTGCAATGGGCTTTTTTGAAGCGGATTACATGTATTATTCGTCTACAGTACATGTTTAATAAAATTAGTTTTATTAACAAAAAACTCAGCAAAAAAAATGCCGCAAAATCTGTTATGGTTTTGCAGTATTTTTGCACTTTCTCATTGCTTCCTATGGGTGAAAAAATTGTGCGAAAGAACTGATATGCTGCAAGTTTCAAAAAACGCTCCAGTTCTCAAATTTAGTCAAGAAAAATGAATTGTGTGCATGAGATTTCAGAAATCTCATAGCTTTTGCTGGTATTGTAAAAAGCAACTTATGTTCTGCAGAAAGAAAAACCTAGCAAACAAATACGCTGCTTATGAAAAAGCCTTATGCTTTGGGATGTGCTATTTATCCTGGCTGATAATTGACAATAATTTACAAACAATAGTGCATTAATAATGATGGATAGAGACTACTGCTCTGTTTATGCCCACACGAAGGGGAGCTGTCAGATCAGATGTCCTTCTCTTGTAAAACTCGCCATATACACAAGATGAAAGACAACAGACCACACCATTTTCCATGAAAATGACTGGCAATCTCTTCCTGTCCTTCAGATGACAGCAGATGCTGGGAAAAAGAGGGAACAGAAATATTGGATTTCAACATGTCTAATCAGGTTTTTTCAGTGATTTGAGAATGAGCGGGAACACCCAAGGAGGGACAATAACAAGGCTGCATTGGGTGCTACATGCTGTGGAAATGAATGGCAGACCTTCTGTGCCTGCTGGTTCTTGTGAAATCAGTAAAACAGAGGTCAGTGCTGTAATGGGTTACTGTGCCTGCAACTGCGGGGAACTGGCTTGGAATTACAGGTCCTTCTCAAAAAATTAGCATATAGTGTTAAATTTCATTATTTACCATAATGTAATGATTACAATTAAACTTTCATATATTATAGATTCATTATCCACCAACTGAAAGTTGTCAGGTCTTTTATTGTTTTAATACTGATGATTTTGGCATACAACTCCTGATAACCCAAAAAACCTGTCTCAATAAATTAGCATATCAAGAAAAGGTTCTCTAAACGACCTATTACCCTAATCTTCTGAATCAACTAATTAACTCTAAACACATGCAAAAGATACCTGAGGCTTTTATAAACTCCCTGCCTGGTTCATTACTCAAAACCCCCATCATGGGTAAGACTAGCGACCTGACAGATGTCAAGAAGGCCATCATTGACACCCTCAAGCAAGAGGGTAAGACCCAGAAAGAAATTTCTCAACAAATAGGCTGTTCCCAGAGTGCTGTATCAAGGCACCTCAATGGTAAGTCTGTTGGAAGGAAACAATGTGGCAGAAAACGCTGTACAACGAGAAGAGGAGACCGGACCCTGAGGAAGATTGTGGAGAAGGACCGATTCCAGACCTTGGGGAACCTGAGGAAGCAGTGGACTGAGTCTGGTGTGGAAACATCCAGAGCCACCGTGCACAGGCGTGTGCAGGAAATGGGCTACAGGTGCCGCATTCCCCAGGTAAAGCCACTTTTGAACCATAAACAGCGGCAGAGGCGCCTGACCTGGGCTACAGAGAAGCAGCACTGGACTGTTGCTAAGTGGTCCCAAGTACTTTTTTCTGATGAAAGCAAATTTTGCATGTCATTCGGAAATCAAGGTGCCAGAGTCTGGAGGAAGACTGGGGAGAAGGAAATGCCAAAATGCCTGAAGTCCAGTGTCAAGTACTCACAGTCAGTGATGGTGTGGGGTGCCATGTCAGCTGCTGGTGTTGGTCCACTGTGTTTCATCAAGGGCAGGGTCAATGCAGCTAGCTATCAGGAGATTTTGGAGCACTTCATGCTTCCATCGGCTGAAATGCTTTATGGAGATGAAGATTTCATTTTTCAGCACGACCTGGCACCTGCTCACAGTGCCAAAACCACTGGTAAATGGTTTACTGACCATGGTATTACTGTGCTAAATTGGCCTGCCAACTCTCCTGACCTGAACCTGTGGGATATTGTGAAGAGAAAGTTGAGAGACGCAAGACCCAACACTCTGGATGAGCTTAAGGCCGCTATTGAAGCATCCTGGGCCTCCATAACATCTCAGCAGTGTCACAGGCTGATTGCCTCCATGCGACGCCGCATTGAAGCAGTCATTTCTGCCAAAGGATTCCCGACCAAGTATTGAGTGCATAACTGAACATTATTATTTGATGGTTTTTTTGTTTGTTATTTAAAAACACTTTTTTTTGATTGGATGGGTGAAATATGCTAATTTATTGAGACAGGTTTTTTGGGTTATCAGGAGTTGTATGCCAAAATCATCAGTATTAAAACAATAAAAGACCTGACAAATTTCAGTTGGTGGATAATGAATCTATAATATATGAAAGTTTAATTGTAATCATTACATTATGGTAAATAATGAAATTTAACACTATATGCTAATTTTTTGAGAAGGACCTGTATAGAGGTGTTGTCTGTGGAATAAAAGAGAACCTGTCACCATGAAAATGCAGTGCAATCTGCAGGGATCATGTTAGGCCTCTTCACACGGCCTGATATTTCCCGTACTGGAAAAACCACTACCGGTGTTATCCGTGTCCACGTGTAACATCTGTGTGCCGTCTATGTGCACCATTCAGTGTGACACGTACTGGCATCTGGGAAAAGCAGTACAGTTAGCGCTGTTCCCAGACGCCGGGTGCTGATTCTGTTGAGGGAGGATCTGAAGTGACCCTTCACGGTTGACACAGTGATTTTCAAATTGATCCACAGGGCGTTGCCGGAAACTGAAAATGACCAGACGGAGACGTGTGTCTCTGTTTGGGGAGATCGAGCAGATCTCTGAGCCCCGTTTATTGTGTCACACTTTTCATAATCTTAGAAATTATACTTCAACCAATCAACATAAGAACACGCTCACAGTTCTTAACCTATAAGAATGCAGGAACAGTCTGTGCGTCAAAGTCTCGTAGAACAATACACCCTCAGTCTCATGTCCTGTCCAGGTTGAAACAATCAAAGTCTCATAACAGCCGTGAACTTTACCTAGTAACAAAATGTATCTCAAAAGAGCAAGATAGAGTCGAAAACAACAAAATGAGGCCTGCTTTAATTTTTTCTTAGTTTAACCCTTCACAATTCCAACTCTCATCATTGTCACCTGGTGTCCCTGCAATCAGCGAAACCAAGTGACGCTGGTGACTGTTATAGTTAACACACGCCTCCTGGAAATAGCACTAACTACAACTCACATCATTGTTGCCTGGTCTCCCTGCGATCAGCGCTACAAGATGACGCTGATGAGAGTGGAGTCAGCACCCGCAGTCTGTATATTGCGCTTAAAAAAAATGGCATGGGGTCCTCCTTAATTTTCCAACCTAGTAACTATACAATTAACTATGTTTTTATAAAATTAGGATTATTTAGTCTAGAAAAAAGACGACTGAGGGGTGATCTAATAACCATGTATAAGTATATAAGAGGACAATAGAAATACAGTATCTCTCCGAGGATCTGTTTATACCAAGGAAGGTGACGGTCACAAGGGGGCATTCTCTGCATCTGGAGGAGAGGAGGTTTTTCCAACAACATAGAAGAGGATTCTTTACTGTTAGGGCAGTAAGAATCTGGAATTCCTTGCCTGAGGAGGTGGTGATGGCGAACTAAGTTGAGGGGTTCAAGAGAGGCTTGGATGTCTTCCTGGAGCAGAACAATATGGTATCTTACAGTTATTAGGTTCTTTAGAAGGACGTAGATCTGTGTGGGACGTTTTGCGGACCTTGGTGTTGACAAAGAACGGACATGTCTGCGTGCTTTGCACACGGTTACATAGTCCGTGCAAACACACTGACGTGCGCAGACCCATAGATTTGAATGGGACTACATGTGTAACTGTCTCCAGTACGTGTGAAAACAGTCACCACACGTACTGGAGACACGGACATGTAAAGGAGCCCTTATTGAACAAGGGAAGCTGAGCAGATTGATAGTTACGCGAGAATATATTCAGGATAACCCACGTTTTAATCATTTAATCCTCTGCTCCTTCTGGGAATTTCTGTCTTCTCATTTATCAATGGCTACCTCTCTATGCATTCTAAGGCCACGAGCACATGTTGAGTATTTGGTCAGTGTTTTACAACAGTATTTGTAAGCTAAAATCAGGAGTGGGTGACAAATGAAGTGGGGCGGCACAGTGGCTCGTGGTTAGTACTGCAGCGTGTTTTTATTATGCTTTTCCTCCGATTGTTCCACTCCTGGTTTTTGCTTACAAATAATTATGTAAAATACTGAATGTGTGAAAGCAGCCTTAAACCAACAAAACTGTCAGTCACTGATCTTACCACCACTGGATCAAACATCCCAGAAAGAGCAGAGGTTTAAATGATTAAGTTCCAAGTTATACTGAATCTTTTTCACAAAACTATATATCAATCTACTCTGCTCTCTCTGCCCTACAACATGGTGAAAGCAGATTGGATTGCACTTTCATGGCAACAGGTTAACTTTATGAACAAGTCAGCCAATGGCAAAGCATTTTCAGGGTTGGTGGGTGAGATTTTATGCGCATCAGCAGTCGGAGTGCATAATTTTACCCCATGTAAAGGTACCGTCACATTAAGTGACGCTGCAGCGATATAGACAACGATGCCGACTGCTGCAGCGTCGCTGTTTGGTCGCTGGAGAGCTGTCACACAGACAGCTCTCCAGCGACCAACGATGCCGAAGTCCCCGGGTAACCAGGGTAAACATCGGGTTACTAAGCGCAGGGCCGCGCTTAGTAACCCGATGTTTACCGTGGTTACCAATGTAAATGTAAAAAAAAACCACTACATACTTACATTCCGGTGTCTGGTCACGTCCCTCGCCTTCAGCTTCCCGCACTGACTGTGAGCGGCACGCCGGCCGGCCGTAATGCAGAGCGGTGACATCACCGCTGTGCTCTGCTTTACGGCCGGCCGGCTGTTATGGACCTGGTGGTTAGGAGTACCCGGAACGACCTGATGGTTAAGCTCACACAGGACAAGCTCTGGGAAGTGGGAGCTCTGCCGACCGCAACCCCTAATCCTATCACACAACTAGAAATAGCCGTGGAGCGTACCTAACACGACCTAGACGCCTCTTCACAGCCTAAGAGCTAACTAGCCCTAAAGATAGAAAATAAAGCCTACCTTGCCTCAGAGAAATTCCCCAAAGGAAAAGGCAGCCCCCCACATATATTGACTGTGAGATAAGATGAAAGTCACAAACACAGAAATGAAACAGGTTTTAGCAAAGGGAGGCCAGACTTACTAAACAGACTGAGGATAGGAAAGGTATCTTTGCGGTCAGCACAAAACCCTACAAAAAGACCACGCAGAGTGTGCAAAAAGACCTCCGCACCGACTCACGGTGCGGAGGTGCCACTCTACATCCCAGAGCTTCCAGCTAGCAGGGCAAGATCATGATAGCCAGCTGGACAAGGAAACAATGAACAAATAAATAACTAGCAGGGACTTAGCTTCTGCTGGAGTAGACAGGTCACCAGAAAGATCCAAGAGCGAACTGTACCAGTACAAGAACATTGACAGCTGGCATGGAGTAACGATCTGAGTGGATTTAAATAGAGCAGCCAGCCAAAGAATAACCTACGTCACCTGTGGAAGGAACCTCAGAAGCAGCAGCTCCACTCACAGCCACCAGAGGGAGTCCATGGACAGAACTCGCCGAAGTACCATTCATGACCACAGCAGGGAGCTCGATAACAGAATTCACAACAGCCGGCGCTCACAGTCAGTGCGGGAAGCTGAAGGCGAGGGACGTGAGCAGACACCGGAATGTAAGTATGTAGTGTTTTTTTTTACATTTACAATGGTAACCAGGGTAAACATTGGGCTACTAAGCGCGGCCCTGCGCTTAGTAACCCGATGTTTACCCTGGTTACAAGTGAACACATCGCTGAATCGGCGTCACACACGCCGATTCAGCGATGTCAGCGGGAGATCAGCGACCAAAATAAAGTTCTGATCATTCCCCAGCGACCAACGATCTCCCAGCAGGGGCCTGATCGTTGGTTGCTGTCACTCATAACGATTTCGGTAACGATATCGTTGCTACGTCACAAAAAGCAACGATATCGTTAACGATATCGTTATGTGTGACGGTACCTTAAGAGCCATTCAGAAACTGCAGGAAGCTCTCAGTCACAGAAGGGAGCCAGCTCTTTGTTTCAGCATGGTTGTGAACGACCCATCACTAGAAGTCAGAGTAGTTAGAGCTAGTAACCAGTCACTCTTTTTAACTTGATGTATTGGAAGCAGAAAAATAGGCAAGCATGATCTGTGTGATGTGGGCAAGGTTCATAATATAATGACTAAAGCATCATCAAAACAGGTTTCGAGGGATGTTCTTGGTATACAGCGATTAGCACCTGCCAAAAGTGACCCAAGGGAGTACAGTGAACTGACAATATTTTTATAGTCATACCAAGCTCCCCTGGCATTAGGATCAAGGACTTTCCATTTTACCGCAACCCACAGAAGAGTTTTGTTAGAACTGGCTATGATGTATGATGTCACTTTTGTATTGTCAGGTGACATCAAGCCCTGAGGTTAGTAATGGAGAGGTGTCAATAAGACGCCCCCATTACTAACCCTGTTGTGAATTCTGTGGCTGAGTTCACTTCTGTGGTCACAAGTGGTATTGCAGTCTCTGGGCTTCCTCCCTCAGGTGTTTTGGTGAGCTCGTTGGCTGCCTTGCTATTTAGCTCCACCTGAGTCTGTCTTCCTTGCTCCTTGTCAATGTTCCAGTGTTGGATCTGAGCTACTGCATCTTTCCTTGGGCCTGCTGCTCTGCTAGATAAGTGCTTCTAGTTTGTTTTCTGTTTTTTCTGTCCAGCTTGCTATTGTCTTTTGCTGGAAGCTCTGAGAAGCAGAGGGGTGCACCGCCGTGCTGTTAGTTCGGCACGGTGGGTCTTTTTGCCCCTTTGCGTGGTTTTCGTTTTAGGGTTTTTTGTAGACTGCATAGTTCTCTTTGCTATCCTCGCTCTGTCTAGAATATCGGGCCTCACTTTGCTGAATCTATTTCATTCCTACGTTTGTCTTTTCATCTTGCTAACAGTCATTATATGTGGGGGGCTGCCTATTCCTTTGGGGTATTTCTCTGAGGTAAGTCAGGCTTGTATTTCTATCTTCAGGCTAGTCAGCTCCTCAGGCAGTGCCGAGTTGCATAGGTAGTTGTTAGGCGCAATCCAATGCTGCTTATAGTTGTGTGAGGATAGATCAGGTACTGCAGTCTACAGAGATTCCACGTCTCAGAGCTCGTCCTATTGTTTTTGGTTATTGCCAGATCTCTGTATGTGCGCTGATTACTGCACGCTGTGTTGCCTGATTGCCAGCCATAACAGTACAAGGAGCCTCTCCAATGATTCCCAATAGAGGGAAAAAAGAAATCCTGACATCATTTTTTTTTCTTAGCTCTGTCTTCAGTCTTTTTTTTCCCCTAGACATTAGAGTGCTTCAGGACACAGCTGTGGACATGGATATTCAGGCTCTGTGCTCCTCAATGGATAATCTCGTTGTAAATGTACAAAAGATTCAAGATACTATTGATCAGAAATCGATGCTAGAACCAAGAATTCCGATTCCTGATTTGTTTTTTGGTGACAGAACTAAGTTCCTGAGCTTCAGAAATAATTGTAAGCTATTTTTGGCCTTGAAACCTCATTCTTCTGGTAATCCTATTCAACAGGTTTTGATTATTATTTCTTTTTTGCGCGGCGACCCACAGGACTGGGCGTTTTCTCTTGCACCAGGAGATTCTGCATTGAGTAATGTTGATGCATTTTTCCAGGCGCTGGGATTGCTTTACGATGAGCCTAATTCAGTGGATCAGGCTGAGAAAAATCTGCTGGCTTTATGCCAGGGTCAGGATGATGTAGAAGTATATTGTCAGAAATTTAGGAAATGGTCAGTACTCACTCTGTGGAATGAATCTGCACTAGCGGCTTTGTTCAGAAAGGGTCTCTCTGAAGCTCTTAAGGATGTAATGGTGGGATTTCCTATGCCTGCTGGTTTGAATGAGTCTATGTCCTTGGCCATTCAGATCGGTCGTCGCTTGCGCGAGCGTAAATCTGTGCACCATCTGGCGGTACTGCCTGAGAGTAAACCTGAGCCTATGCAGTGCGACAGGACTATGACTAAAGTAGAACGGCAAGAACACAGACGTCTGAACAGATTGTGTTTCTATTGTGGTGATTCTACTCATGCTATTTCTAATTGTCCTAAACGCACTAGGCGGTTCGATAGCTCTGCCGTTATTGGTACTGTACAGTCCAAATTCCTTTTGTCCATTACCTTAATGTGCTCTTTGTCATCGTATTCTGTCATGGCGTTTGTGGATTCAGGCGCTGCCCTGAATCTGATGGATTTGGATTATGCTAAACGTTGTGGATTTTTCTTGGAGCCTTTGCGGTGTCCTATTCCGTTGAGAGGAATTGATGCTACACCTTTGGCCAAGAATAAGCCTCAGTACTGGGCCCAGCTGACCATGTGCATGGCTCCTGCACATCAGGAAGTTATTCGCTTTCTGGTGCTGCATAATTTGCATGATGTGGTCGTGTTGGGGTTGCCATGGCTACAAACCCATAATCCAGTATTGGATTGGAACTCTATGTCGGTAACCAGCTGGGGTTGTCAGGGAGTACATGGTGATGTTCCATTTTTGTCTATTTCGTCATCCATTCCTTCTGACATCCCAGAGTTCTTGTCGGACTTTCAGGATGTATTTGAAGAGTCCAAGTCTGATGCCCTACCTCCGCATAGGAATTGTGATTGTGCTATCGATTTGATTCCTGGTAGTAAATTCCCTAAGGGTCGTTTATTTAATTTGTCCGTACCTGAACACACCGCTATGCGCAGTTATGTGAAGGAGTCCCTGGAGAAGGGACATATTCGCCCATCGTCGTCACCATTGGGAGCAGGGTTCTTTTTTGTAGCCAAGAAGGATGGTTCGCTAAGACCGTGTATTGATTACCGCCTTCTTAATAAGATCACTGTTAAGTTTCAGTATCCCTTGCCATTGATTTCTGACTTGTTTGCTCGGATTAAGGGGGCTAGTTGGTTTACTAAGATTGATCTTCGTGGTGCGTATAATCTGGTGAGAATCAGGCAGGGAGATGAATGGAAAACGGCATTTAATACGCCCGAGGGTCATTTTGAGTATCTGGTGATGCCGTTCGGACTTGCCAATGCTCCATCTGTTTTTCAGTCTTTTATGCATGACATTTTCCGTGAGTATCTGGATAAATTCTTGATTGTTTACTTGGATGACATTTTGATCTTCTCAGATGATTGGGAGTCTCATGTGAAGCAAGTCAGAATGGTTTTCCAGGTACTGCGTGCTAATTCCTTGTTCGTGAAGGGATCAAAGTGTCTCTTCGGTGTGCAGAAAGTTTCATTTTTGGGGTTCATCTTTTCCCCTTCTACTATCGAGATGGATCCGGTTAAGGTTCAGGCCATCCAGGATTGGACTCAGCCGACATCTCTAAAAAGTCTGCAGAAATTCCTGGGCTTTGCTAATTTTTATCGTCGCTTCATCTGTAATTTTTCTAGCATTGCCAGACCATTGACCGATTTGACCAAGAAGGGTGCTGATTTGGTTAATTGGTCTTCTGCTGCCGTGGAAGCTTTTCAGGAGTTGAAGCGTCGTTTTTGCTGTGCCCGTGTTGTGTCAACCTGATGTTTCTCTTCCGTTCCAGGTCGAGGTTGATGCTTCTGAGATTGGTGCAGGGGCGGTTTTGTCACAGAGAGGTTCTGGTTGCTCAGTGTTCAAACCATGTGCTTTCTTTTCCAGGAAATTTTCTGCTGCTGAGCGTAATTATGATGTGGGCAACCGAGAGTTGCTGGCCATGAAGTGGGCATTCGAGGAGTGGCGTCATTGGCTTGAGGGTGCTAAGCATCGCGTGGTGGTATTGACTGATCATAAGAACTTGACTTATCTCGAGTCTGCCAAGCGCTTGAATCCTAGACAGGCCCGTTGGTCGTTATTTTTTGCTCGTTTTGATTTTGTGATTTCATACCTTCCGGGCTCTAAAAATGTGAAGGCGGATGCTCTGTCTAGGAGTTTTGTGCCCGACTCTCCGGGGTTATCTGAGCCGGCGAGTATCCTCAAGGAAGGAGTCATTGTGTCTGCCATCTCCCCTGATTTGCGGAGAGTGTTGCAGAAATTTCAGGCTAATAAACCTGATCGTTGTCCGGCCGAGAAACTGTTCGTCCCTGATAGGTGGACTAGTAAAGTTATCTCTGAACTTCATTGTTCGGTGCTGGCCGGTCATCCAGGAATCTTTGGTACCAGGGAGTTGGTTGCTAGATCCTTCTGGTGGCCATCTCTGTCACGGGATGTGCGTGCTTTTGTGCAGTCCTGTGGAATTTGTGCTAGGGCTAAGCCCTGCTGTTCACGTGCCAGTGGGTTGCTTTTGCCCTTGCCGGTCCCGAAGAGGCCTTGGACACATATTTCGATGGATTTCATTTCTGACCTTCCCGTTTCTCAAAAAATGTCGGTCATTTGGGTGGTCTGTGATCGCTTTTCTAAAATGGTCCATCTGGTGCCCTTGGTTAAATTGCCTTCCTCCTCTGATTTGGTGCCTTTGTTCTTCCAGCATGTGGTTCGTTTACATGGCATTCCTGAGAATATTGTTTCTGACAGAGGTTCCCAGTTTGTCTCGAGGTTCTGGCGAGCCTTTTGTGGTAGGATGGGCATTGACCTATCTTTCTCCTCGGCCTTCCATCCTCAGACTAATGGCCAGACCGAACGAACCAATCAGACCTTGGAAACATATCTGAGATGTTTTGTTTCCGCTGACCAGGATGATTGGGTGTCATTTTTGCCGTTGGCTGAGTTCGCCCTTAATAATCGGGCCAGCTCGGCTACCTTGGTCTCTCCATTTTTCTGCAATTCTGGGTTCCATCCTCGTTTCTCTTCAGGACAGGTTGAGTCTTCGGACTGTCCTGGTGTGGATTCTGTGGTGGACAGGTTGCAGCAGATCTGGACTCAGGTAGTGGACAATTTGACCTTGTCCCAGGAGAAGGCTCAGCTTTTCGCTAATCGCAGACGCCGTGTGGGACCCCGACTTCGTGTTGGGGATTTGGTTTGGTTATCTTCTCGTCATATTCCTATGAAGGTTTCCTCTCCTAAATTTAAACCTCGTTTTATTGGTCCGTATAGGATTTCTGAGATTCTCAATCCGGTGTCTTTTCGTCTGACCCTCCCAGACTCCTTTTCCATACATAATGTATTCCATAGGTCGTTGTTGAGGAGATACGTGGCACCTATGGTTCCATCTGTGGAGCCTCCTGCCCCTGTTTTGGTGGAGGGGGAATTGGAGTATATTGTGGAGAAGATTTTGGATTCTCGTGTCTCTAGACGGAAACTCCAGTATCTGGTCAAATGGAAGGGTTATGCTCAGGAAGATAATTCCTGGGTTTTTGCCTCTGATGTCCATGCCCCAGATCTTGTTCGTGCCTTTCATGTGGCTCATCCTGGTCGGCCTGGGGGTTCTGGTGAGGGTTCGGTGACCCCTCCTCAAGGGGGGGGTACTGTTGTGAATTCTGTGGCTGAGTTCACTTCTGTGGTCACAAGTGGTATTGCAGTCTCTGGGCTTCCTCCCTCAGGTGTTTTGGTGAGCTCGTTGGCTGCCTTGCTATTTAGCTCCACCTGAGTCTGTCTTCCTTGCTCCTTGTCAATGTTCCAGTGTTGGATCTGAGCTACTGCATCTTTCCTTGGGCCTGCTGCTCTGCTAGATAAGTGCTTCTAGTTTGTTTTCTGTTTTTTCTGTCCAGCTTGCTATTGTCTTTTGCTGGAAGCTCTGAGAAGCAGAGGGGTGCACCGCCGTGCTGTTAGTTCGGCACGGTGGGTCTTTTTGCCCCTTTGCGTGGTTTTCGTTTTAGGGTTTTTTGTAGACTGCATAGTTCTCTTTGCTATCCTCGCTCTGTCTAGAATATCGGGCCTCACTTTGCTGAATCTATTTCATTCCTACGTTTGTCTTTTCATCTTGCTAACAGTCATTATATGTGGGGGGCTGCCTATTCCTTTGGGGTATTTCTCTGAGGTAAGTCAGGCTTGTATTTCTATCTTCAGGCTAGTCAGCTCCTCAGGCAGTGCCGAGTTGCATAGGTAGTTGTTAGGCGCAATCCACTGCTGCTTATAGTTGTGTGAGGATAGATCAGGTACTGCAGTCTACAGAGATTCCACGTCTCAGAGCTCGTCCTATTGTTTTTGGTTATTGCCAGATCTCTGTATGTGCGTTGATTACTGCACGCTGTGTTGCCTGATTGCCAGCCATAACATAACCCCATAGACATATTGTATAAAAACACAGACACCCAGAACAAAGTTCTTTAATTGAAAGAATGACACAGACTCCTTTAATAAATCTTAATTTAACCACACTTACGACCTCACACATTCCACAGACACCAATGTCTTCTGCAAAAGAGTAAAAATAACAAACAATATTCCTCACCTTTCCGCAGAGATGATAATCCATTTGTCCCACAACGGGTCTAGCTCTGCTACATCTAGCTGGCAGGCTGCATTGTTGCATGATGCGACCATACAGCCTGTCATCCAGCTGAGACACTGAGCAGCGTCTGCTCAGTGTCTCCCTGTGAACTCCTATTCCCTGCCTGACGACACTGCGCTCACACTAACATCAGAAAGCTGCAGAGAGATTATTGGCTGTAAACTCTCAGGACGTTCCTGACGGCACCGCAAGCATGAGCACTTTCTCACATTCGCAGTGCCGTCAGACAGGGAATAGTTCAAACATATATATTTATGTGTGTGTCACTGACATCTATATATCTATCTATTCTGAGTATATATTTATTCTATTCTAACCTGTCACTCTGTGAGTTTACTACGTGGCAGATGAATTGCCGGCTTTTATTCTATCGGTCGGGGCTCCTTTTGCATCAATGCAGCATGGCATGAAGGCGATCAGCCTGTGCCACTCCTGAGGTGTTATGGAAGCCCAGGTTACTTTGATAGCAGCCTTCAGCTCATCTGCATTGTTGGGTCTGGTGTCTCTCATCTTCCTCTTGACAATACCGTATACTCAGCAATTCAAATCTGAGCAGTTTGCTCTAAATTACTCTGACTAGTACATATATCCACCATCTAGCGTAGCCAGCTTCTAAATCTGATAAAACTTAACCTTTAATTTATATAATAAAAAGACAATAAACAGACAAAAAATTATAAAGTGCTCAAAAATACCAGTGCATGTAATAAAATGGTACAATCTCACCCAATTGTTGTTTCCTGATTTTCCACCATTCATAAAGGATCAGGACAGGTGAAGTTGAAGTAATGAGGAAAAAATATGGGGTGGGTCTCGGGGTCTGACTTCCCTGTCGTGCCCTCTGCAAAAAGACTGCCGCCCTGACAAGGGCAGTACCCAAGTATAGATCTACTACATGGTGCCCATGACAAGCATAGTCTCCCTGAGTAATGTGTCTTCCTTTCCCAACGCGTTTCCTCCCCTGTTCAGGGGGTTAATCAGGGGAAATAGTTCAGGTTCATAAAGGTCTCCTGCAGTGGCAGGTCTGACCTTCCTATATGATAAGTGTCCCAGTGTGAGGGTAAAAGATCTCTCAAATAAAGCCTGCTGTCTTTATATAGGGAGGTGGGCAGTACTTCTGCTACCATGGCGTCTTTCATCACTTCCTACTGTGGGCTAAACGTTCCCTTTCATCAGGAGTATAAATCATACCAGACACCCAATTAATAGCGAAGTATCTTATTTAATTAGACATCACTTGTATGATACCCTTCTTTTGTAAATGCGGCTAAATAGCAGGTAGCGTTTAAGTTCTAAGATGCCTTGCCTCCCGGTCAACTGACCACAGGTCCTGTTCGGCCATGTATCAAATTCAGATTCTCTATGGGGTTAAGGTCAGGCACGTTTGCTGCCCAATCAAGCACAGTGATACTGTTGTTTTTAAACCAGGTATTGCTACTTTGGCAGTGTGGACAGGTGCCAAGTCCTGCTGGAGAATGACATTTACATGTCCAAAAAGCTTGTCAGCAGAGGGAAGCATGAAGTGCTCTAAAATTTCCTTGTACACGGCTGCACTGACTTTGGTCTTGATAAAACACAGTGGACCTACACCAGCAGATGACATGGCTCCCCAAACCATTACTGATTGTGGAAACTTCACTCTAGACCTCAAGCAGCTTGGATTGTGCCTCTCCACTCTTCCTCCAGACTCTGGGACCTTGATTTACAAATGAAATGCAAAATTTACTTTCATCTGAAAACAACACCTTGGACAACTGAGCAACAGTCCAGTTCTTTTCTCCTTGGCCCAGGTAAGACGCCCCTGGTGTTGTCTATTGGTCATGAGTGGCTTGACACAAGGAATGCGACACTTGTAGCTCATGCCTGGATAGGTCTGTGTGTGGTGGCTCTTGGAGCAATGACTCTAGCAGCAGTCCACTCCTTATGAATCTTCCCCAAATTTTTGAATGGCCTTTTCTTAATCATTTCAAGGTTGCGGTTATCCCGGTGGCTTGTGCACCTTTTTCTACCACACGTTTTCCTTCCACTCAACTTTCCATTACTATGCTTGGATACAGCACTCTGTGAACAGCCAGCTTCTTTAGCAATGACCTTTTGTGGCTTACCCTCCTTGTGGAGTGTGTCAATGAGGCTGTGTGCACACGTTCAGGATTGTTTGCGTTTTTTTCGCTATAAAAACGCTTAAAAAACGCATACATATGCATCCCATCATTTATAATGCATTCCGCAATTTTTGTGCATAGGTTGCTTTTTTTTCCACTAAAAAATATGCATCATGGTAAAAAACGCAGCATGTTCATTAATTTTGTGGATTTCCCACTATATTATTGCATTGGGAACCTTTGGAAAAAAACGCAAAAAATCCACACAAAAACCGCGCAAAAAACGCATGCGGATATCTTGCAGAAAATGTCCGGTTTTGTTCAGGAAATTTCTGCAAGAAATCCTGACGTGTGCACATAGCCTGACTGCCTTCTGGTCATATCTGTCAAGTCAGCAGTCTTCCCCAGGATTGTGGAGCCTACCGTATTTTTCGGACTACGCACTTTTTCCCCCCAAAAAAAGGGGGGGGGAATGGGGGGTGCATCTAATAGTCGCAATGCAGGCTTACCGTGGCGGCAGAGGTGCGGCGGCAGAGGAGGTGCAGTAAGCGGGGTCCCTTTCTCCGGTGAGGTGATGCAGCAGAGCCAGGTGAATCCTGTTGTTATCGGTGGTGGCGGCCATTTTCCCGAGGCCGCGCGTGCGCAGATGGAGCGCTCTGCTTCCCGGGGCTTCAGGAAAATGGCCGCCGCGATCTCCATCTGCGCACGCGCGGCCTCCCGCGGCCATTTTCCTGAAGCCCCGGGAAGCAGAGGGCTTCATCTGCACACGCGCGGCCTCAGGAAGATGGCCGCGCCCACCGATAACAACAGGATTCACCCGGCTCTGCTGCTTACCGGGCTGCTGAATCACCATACCGGGGAAAGGGACCCCGCTTACTGCGCCTCCTCTGCCGCTGCACCTCTGCCACCGCACCTCTGCCGCCACGGTAAGCCTGCATTGCCTGCACGGTAAGTCTGGGACCCCTCTCACGCCATACCTCTCACTGCACCTCCTGATCCCAGCACCTCCTGATCCCAGCACCTCCTCATTCCAGCACCTCCTCATCCCAGCACCTCCTCATCCCAGCACCTCCTCATCCCAGCACCTCCTCATCTCAGCACCTCCTCATCCCAGCACCTCCGCATCCCAGCATCACCCCACCTCTGCCGACACCTTGCCTCCTGTGACCCTGCTCTGCCACTGCCAGCCCTCAGGTAAGATACTGTAAATTCGGACAATAAAACGGACCCCCATCTTATAAAAAATCTTTTTTTCTGCAATTTTCACCCCAAATTTGGGGTGCGTCTTATGGTCCGGTGCGTCTTATAGTCCAAAAAATACCGTACTGAAACAGACTAAAGGACCTTTTTAAACACTTAGGAAGCCTTTGCAGGTGTTTTTTGTTAATTATTCTAATTTACTGAGATAATGACTTTTGGGTTGTCATTGGCTGTAAGCCATAATCATCAACATTTACAGAAATAAACACTTGAAATAGATCACTCTGTTTGTAATGACTCTATATATGAGATTAACTTTTTGTATTGAAGAACTGAATTAAATTAACTTTTTGATGATATTCTAATTTTGTGAGAAGCACCTGTACGTGTGTTTTGAAGAATATTTTCTTGGAAAACAATGTGTTAGGCTACTTTCACACTAGCGTCGTACGACGCACGTCGCAATGCGTCGTTTTGCAGAAAAGTTGTTTGCAGGATGCGTTTTTTCTCAATAGGCTTGTATTAGCGATGCATTGCCACACGTCCCAACCGATGTGCGACGGTTGCGTCGTGTTGTGGCGGACTGTCGGCACCAAACAACGTTGCTTGTAACGTTTTTTGGGTGCGTTGTGTCCGCCATTTCCAACCGCGCATGCGCGGCCGGAACTCCTCCCCCTCCTCCCCGCAACTCACAATGAGACAGCGGATGCGTTGTAAAACTGCATCTGCTGCCCCCGTTGTGCTGCGCTTTCACAGCATGCGTCGGTACGTCGTGCGACGCTAGTGTGAAAGTAGCCTAAATGACAAAGAGAATTGCTGTGTGTAAAAGCTCATGTTAAAATCGCATTGAAGTCAGATAGCAATCGGACTGCATTCGGATGCAAATCGGATGCTAGGTGTGAAAAATTGGATTGTACTCACATGACCCTCGCATTATACTTGTGCGACTCTCTCGGCAGTGAGAATCAGACGGATTTTTTTGATACCTTTAGTGTGACTCCGGCCTAAGGCTGGAAACAGACTAGCGTATGGCATCTGATGCAACTACTAATGACACTCAGATCCAGCTCTGCTGCGAGCGGGAGTCGAGTTTCAGTGCTCTGTGCTCGGATCCTCTCACATGAAGGATGGCAGCGCAGGTGCGGAGGTGACGGGGAAAATATTTCTCCATCCCCTCCACGGCCTGACTCAGTGTATATCGGACTGCACTGGGATGACATCTGAGTGCAGTTCGATTTTTCACTCACACCCATAGTCTTGTACGGGTGGAAGTGAGCCGAGTCTTGCTGCCAATCGCAGCATGCTGCCATTGTTCTCTCATGCCGTATCCGGAAGGCAAGTTGGTGCAGGCAGTGTGCTGCTCTAGGCACTGATCTGTGGGGAAACCTTTGGTCCTTGCATTCAAGTGAAGTCGACAAAAATCGTTTGGATTTTTTGTGTCTTGTTTGTCGCAGTATTCTCAGGGTCACAATGCGACCCCATTCACTTGTATTGTGCTATAATATAGCTGTGAAAATAGCAAACTGTGTCACCACCAAAATCACCTTGCAGCCCCAGCCTCACTATGATACATACATTGGTGTCTATGTGTATGAGAAAATAGATTTGAGCAGAAAGATTAGCAGGACTCTGATCCAGCTGCAACACTGGTAGCCCATGGCCACCATAACAGAGTCTTGTGAGAAAGCATGAGTGAGATAACATGTGCGACAGTACGAGTGAGACAGCATGAATGAAACAGCATGTGTGAGACAGCACGGATGAGAAGGCACGCGTGAGACAGCACGGATGAGAAGGCACGCGTGAGACAGCATGGATGAGAAGGCACGCGTGAGACAGCACGGATGAGAAGGCACGCGAGAGACAGCACGGATGAGAAGGCATGGATTAGACAGCACGGATGAGAAGGCATGGATTAGACAGCACGGATGGGAGGACATGGATTAGACAGCACGGATGGGAGGACATGGATTTCACAGCACGGATGGGAGGACATGGATTACACAGCACAGATGGGAGGACATGGATTAGACAGCACGGATGGGAGGACATGGATTAGACAGCACGGATGAGAGGACACGGATTAGACAGCACGGATGAGAGGACATGGATTAGACAACACGGATGGGAGGACATGGATTAGACAACACGGATGGGAGGACATGGATTAGACAGCACGGATGGGAGGACATGGATTAGACAGCACAAATGGGAGGACATGGATTACACAGCACGGATGGGAGGATATGGATTACACAGCACGGATGGGAGGACATGGATTAGACAGCACGGATGGGAGGACATGGATTAGACAGCACGGATGGGAGGACATGGATTAGACAGCACGGATGGGAGGACATGGATTACACAGCACGGATGGGAGGACATGGATTAGACAGCACGGATGAGAGGACATGGATTAGACAGCACGGATGGGAGGACATGGATTAGACAGCACGGATGGGAGGACATGGATTACACAGCACGGATGGGAGGACATGGATTAGACAGCACGGGTGAGAGGACATGGATTACACAGCACAGATGGGAGGACATGGATTAGACAGCACGGATGAAAGGACATGGATTAGACAGCACGGATGGGAGGACATGGATTAGACAGCACGGATGGGAGGACATGGATTAGACAGCACGGATGAGAGGACATGGATTAGACAGCACGGATGGGAGGACATGGATTAGACAGCACGGATGGGAGGACATGGATTACACAGCACGGATGAGAGGACATGGATTAGACAGCACGGATGAGAGGACATGGATTAGACAGCACGGATGGGAGGACATGGATCAGACAGCACGGCGGAGAGGACATGGATTAGACAGCACCGATGGGAGGACATGGATTAGACAGCATGGATCAGAGGACATGGATTAGACAGCACGGCGGAGAGGACATGGATTAGACAGCACGGCAGAGAGGACATGGATTAGACAGCACAGATGGGAGGACATGGATTAGACAGCACGGATGAGAGGACATGGATTAGACAGCACGGATGAGAGGACGTGGATTAGACAGCACGGATGAGAGGACGTGGATTAGACAGCACGGATGAGAGGACGTGGATTAGACAGCACGGATGAGAGGACGTGGATTAGACAGCACGGATGAGAGGACGTGGATTAGACAGCACGGATGAGAGGACGTGGATTAGACAGCACGGATGAGAGGACGTGGATTAGACAGCACGGATGGGAGGACATGGATTAGACAGCACGGGTGAGAGGACATGGATTAGACAGCACGGGTGAGAGGACATGGATTACACAGCACAGATGGGAGGACATGGATTAGACAGCACGGATGAAAGGACATGGATTAGACAGCACGGATGAGAGGACATGGATTAGACAGCACGGATGGGAGGACATGGATTAGACAGCACGGATGAGAGGACATGGATTAGACAGCACGGATGGGAGGACATGGATTAGACAGCACGGATGGGAGGACATGGATTAGACAGCACGGATGGGAGGACATGGATTACACAGCACGGATGGGAGGACATGGATTAGACAGCACGGATGGGAGGACATGGATCACACAGCACGGATGGGAGGACATGGATTAGACAGCACGGCGGAGAGGACATGGATTAGACAGCACCGATGGGAGGACATGGATTAGACAGCACGGATGGGAGGACATGGATTACACAGCACGGATGAGAGGACATGGATTAGACAGCACGGATGGGAGGACATGGATCACACAGCACGGATGGGAGGACATGGATTAGACAGCACGGCGGAGAGGACATGGATTAGACAGCACCGATGGGAGGACATGGATTAGACAGCATGGATCAGAGGACATGGATTAGACAGCACGGCGGAGAGGACATGGATTAGACAGCACAGATGGGAGGACATGGATTAGACAGCACGGATGAGAGGACATGGATTAGACAGCACGGCGGAGAGGACATGGATTAGACAGCACAGATGGGAGGACATGGATTAGACAGCACGGATGAGAGGACATGGATTAGACAGCACGGATGAGAGGACGTGGATTAGACAGCATGGATCAGAGGACATGACCCACACACCCCTGCTCTGTATCCCCCGACATGGCGGTGCGGGCTTGTGACAGACGCAGTGTCATGGTGACAGTCCGCAGCGGCCGTCAGTAAGTGACGCGGTATATAAAGGCATATATAGACGCCCCTGCCGGAGCGGAATGACAGTTCTATGGTCTATAAATGGCCGGGCTTCTCCACAGGACCAGGCTGGCACTGTTCGCCCTCCACCCCTGTACATGGCAGCACGTTCCCCGACATCGGCCGGTGCACATGGTTTACATTACTGAGCACACTCGGCCATTTTCCTCCATGGCCCTACGCTATAGTAAAGCTCGGGTGAAGGCGCCTGACTGCATCGCGCACGCCCCGGCTTCCGTCGTGACCATTTCTGCACTGCGCGCTCCCGCTAAGACGTTCCCTTTAAGGCTCGACCCCGCTGGCACTTCCGCTTCTAGGTACTTCCGGTGCTCTCCCGCCGTGCTCCGCGCGGCCGGTCACAGGAAGCGACAGGATGTCTAGCTGGGAGCGGGAGAGCGCACGGGGCTCTGGGGATGGACGCATCTATGTGGGGAACTTACCCGCCGATGTGCGGGAGAAGGAGCTGGAGGAGCTGTTTCACCGGTACGGGCGGATCCGTACCGTCGAGCTGAAGAATCGCGGCGGGAGCGGCGCCGCACCGTTCGCCTTCATCAGCTTCCAGGATCCGCGGTGAGTGGCGCCCCCATGCTTTGCGGCGTGTTCCCGTGGTGCAGGCGCTGACCGCGTGTGGCGGGAGGGGGCGGAGGCTTCCGGGTCCTAGGCCCGACTGCGGCTTTGTTAGGCCACGTGCCTGCCCGCGGCGTGTGTAAGCCGCAGCCGGGAGCGGGGGATAAATCCAGGAGCGGTCACGTGGTTCTGTTAGCCTTTTCCCCTGACTGTCCCGCTCCTGGTTTTACAACTCCTGAGGTAACGTAGTGCCGGTGGGCGGCGGGAGAGCGCGGCCTCACTGCTCTGTTCTTCTCTCAGGGATGCCGAGGACGCCGTGTTTGGACGCAACGGATACGAGTTCGGGTCTTGTCGGTTACGCGTGGAGTTTCCCAGGTCAAACCGCGGCTCAGGAGGCGGATATGGCGGACCCCGCGGGAGGAACGGACCCCCGTCCCGGCGCTCTGAATACAGAGTCCTCGTCTCAGGTAATGCGCTGCCCCTCACCAGCCCACCATGGTGCGCCCTGATGAGGTGACCCCGAGCTAATGGCGATAAGATTGTCATGAGAAGGGGGTGTATGAATATGTACTATGGAGGGGGGGTGTATGAATATGCACTATGGTGGTGGTGGGGGGGGGGGGTGTATGAATATGTACTATGGGGGGGTGTATGAATATGTACTATGGGGGGGTGTATGAATATGTACTATGGAGGGGGGGTGTATGAACATGTACTATGGGGGGGTGTATGAATATGTACTATGGAGGGGGGGGGGTGTATGAATATGTACTATGGAGGGGGGGGTGTATGAACATGTACTATGGGGGGGTGTATGAATATGTACTATGGAGGGGGGGGGTGTATGAATATGTACTATGGAGGGGGGGGGGTGTATGAATATGTACTATGGAGGGGGGGGGTGTATGAATATGCACTATGGTGGTGGTGGGGGGGTGTATGAATATGTACTATGGGGGGGTGTATGAATATGTACTATGGAGGGAGGGTGTATGAATATGTACTATGGAGGGGGGGTGTATGAATATGTACTATGGAGGGGGGTGTGTATGAATATGCACTATGGAGGGGGGGGGGTGTATGAATATGCACTATGGTGGTGGTGGGGGGTGTATGAATATGTACTATGGAGGTGGTGGGGGGTGTATGAATATGTACTATGGAGGGGGGGTGTATGAATATGTACTATGGAGGGGGGGGTGTATGAATATGCACTATGGGGGGGTGTATGAACATGTACTATGGAGGGGGGGGTGTATGAATATGCACTATGGTGGGGGGGGTGTATGAATATGCACTATGGTGGGGGGTGTATGAATATGTACTATGGAGGGGGGGTGTATGAATATGCACTATGGGGGGGGGGGTGTATGAATATGTACTATGGAGGGGGGGGTGTATGAATATGCACTATGGAGGGGGGGTGTATGAATATGCACTATGGAGGGGGGGGGGTGTATGAATATGTACTATGGAGGGGGGGTGTATGAATATGTACTATGGAGGGGGGGGGGTGTATGAATATGCACTATGGGGGGGGGGTGTATGAATATGTACTATGGAGGGGGGGGTGTATGAATATGCACTATGGTGGTGGGGGGGTGTATGAATATGTACTATGGAGGGGGGGGTGTATGAATATGCACTATGGAGGGGGGGTGTATGAATATGCACTATGGTGGGGGGGGTGTATGAATATGTACTATGGGGGGGTGTATGAATATGTACTATGGAGGGGGGGCGGTGTATGAATATGTACTATGGTGGGAGGGTGTATGAATATGTACTATGGTGGGGGGGTGTATGAATATACTATGGTGGGGGGTGTATGAATATGTACTATGGTGGGGGGGTGTATGAATATCTACTATGGTGGGGGGGGTGTATGAATATGTACTATGGGGGGGTGTATGAATATGTACTATGGAGGGGGGGTGTATGAATATGTACTATGGGGGGTGTATGAATATGTACTATGGTGGTGGGGGGGTGTATGACTATGTACTATGGTGGGGGTGTATGAATATGTACTATGGAGGTGGGGGGGTGTATGAATATGTACTATGGAGGTGGGGGGGTGTATGAATATGTACTATGGAGGTGGGGGGGTGTATGAATATGTACTATGGAGGGGGGGGGTGTATGAATATGTACTATGGAGGGGGGGTGTATGAATATGTACTATGGTGGGGAGGTGTATGAATATGTACTATGGAGGGGGGTGTATGAATATGTACTATGGAGGGGGGGGTGTATGAATATGTACTATGGAGGGGGGGTGTATGAATATGTACTATGGAGGGGGGGGTGTATGAATATGTACTATGGAGGGGGGGTGTATGAATATGTACTATGGAGGGGGGGTGTATGAATATGTACTATGGAGGGGGGGTGTATGAATATGTACTATGGAGGGGGGGGTGTATGAATATGTACTATGGAGGGGGGGTGTATGAATATGTACTATGGAGGGGGGTGTATGAATATGTACTATGGAGGGGGGGGTGTATGAATATGTACTATGGAGGGGGGGGGTGTATGAATATGTACTATGGAGGGGGGGTGTATGAATATGTACTATGGAGGGGGGGGTGTATGAATATGTACTATGGAGGGGGGGTGTATGAATATGTACTATGGAGGGGGGGTGTATGAATATGTACTATGGAGGGGGGGTGTATGAATATGTACTATGGAGGGGGGGGTGTATGAATATGTACTATGGAGGGGGGGGTGTATGAATATGTACTATGGAGGGGGGTGTATGAATATGTACTATGGAGGGGGGGGGTGTATGAATATGTACTATGGAGGGGGGGGTGTATGAATATGTACTATGGAGGGGGGGGTGTATGAATATGTACTATGGAGGGGGGGGTGTATGAATATGTACTATGGAGGGGGGGGGTGTATGAATATGTACTATGGAGGGGGGGGGTGTATGAATACAAAGTGTACGTTGTGTGTGAATGTGCAAATGTAGATTATCAGGAAGGAGTCCCTGGCTACAACCAACCTGCATAAATGCCTGATTTACCCATGTGGTAAATTTGTGGGTAGCGTAAGCCTATAACATACAGATCCGTATTCCCCATAGCCAAAATAACACACGATGAAATATCTTTAGGAACATGGAGTGCACAGAATCGGTGCGGTTTGTCAGGCTGCCCTGCATACCCCTAGCCACATACAAGCCTCATACTCCGTCATCTGTGCCAGTGCAGGGCTCCTACTAGCCCAGAACTGCTTGGTTTTGCATTTTCTGTGTAGTCTTTGCTACAAGGGATACAGCCCTTTCCCTGTAATATGCTGTCCTTACAAAGAGCAGTGTATTAAGGGATCCCGTCAGCAGGATTGTGCTCAGTAACTTAGGGTACCATCACACAGTGCAATTTTCATCGCTACGACGGTACGATCCGTGACGCTCCAGCGTCGTAACAATAGCGCTCCAGCGTCGTAGACTGCTGTCACACTTTGCAATCTACGACGCTGGAGCGATAATTTCATGACGTATGTGCGATGTAGAAGCCGTTGGTTACTATGCGCACATCGTATACGATATCTGTTACACCATGCAATCATGCCGCCACAGCGGGACACTAGACGACGAAAGAAAGTTTCAAACGATCTGCTACGACGTACGATTCTCAGCGGGGTCCCTGATCGCAGGAGCGTGTCAGACATTGCGATCTCGTAACTATATCGCTCGAACGTCACGAATCGTGCCGTCGTAGCGATCAAAATTGCACTGTGTGACGGTACCCTTACAGTGTCAGGTCAACGTCGTTATACTGATTACAATGATACCTGGTGATGAAATCCGTCTTGTGGTTGTTGTTTAATCTTTCAGTTTTGAGTTAAGGATATGCCCGTGCTTCGGGGGCGGCCTGTGGGGGTCTTCATGTGGTGCTCTGATTAGGTATTCATCTGTATGGCTTCTGACTGGTCACTGACCTGCCCCCTAGCCTAGTTTACATAACGAATATTATATGTACATACTGGAGAGAAAAAAAACCTTGGGCAGGCAGATGGCAGCCGTGGCTCCAGTGCTGCAGCATAATCATGTGTACTGTGTTCATAATAAATGTGGTTGAGGTTGTCCTGATATACAGAAAAAAAATTTGAAATTTGCACCTGTGCAGTAGCAGGTATTCGTGTATATAGCTGTGATCCGATAGCTGCTATTGTGCAGGCGGCACAATCTTGCTGGAGGGGGACATCTACACCAACAGGTGCTGCTGCGCAGGCACGGCGGGCACCATTTTCAAATGGATTTTTTAATACTATCAGGATAACTTTAACCACATTTATTATTAACACAGTCAACATCCGTTATTATGCTGCAGCAAAGGTGCCATGGCTGGCGCCTGCAGAAGGTTTTTTTTTTTTTTCAGTACATATAATATTCATCATGTATACTAAAGGGCAGGTCAATAAGGGTTCAGTGACCTGTCGGCAGGCTGCATTATGAATACCTAATCACAGCACCACATGAAGACCCCACCCATGGCACGAGCATATCCTTAACACAAAACTGAAAATAAAGATTAAACAACCAAAAGATGGATTCATGCAACCAAAATATAATTTTAACCAGTCTAATGGCGCCGACCTGACACTGTCTGTAGGTTACTGTGCACAATCCTGGTGACAGGTTTCCTTTAAAGGAATACTTAACCTGTAAATGAATGTTCAAATTAGTCATATATAGTTTTCTGCAGTCAGTCTAGTAGAAATCCTGCAGAGAACAAATAGAGAGAATCTGCTGATTGGGTCCATTGCTTGTTGGCGGCCCACTGAAGATTTACCCTCGTAGCTAAGGATATGTTCCCACGATCAGGAACTGCTGCAGATTTATGCAGCGTCAAACCCGCAGCAACCAGATGTGACAGCAGAGTGGAAGGAATTTTAAAAAATCCCATGTCCACTATGCCTGCGGATCACCCGTGGAAACTGACATGCGACTCATCACTGAAGATAATGTTCTGTGTAAACAGAGGGTCCTGTTCCAATTTTTGTTTTGCCCATTCTGCAAATACAGCGCGCCGATCTGGCATCAGTCGAACATCCCTTAGGCGGATATTAGCTACTCACAAATGGCACCCTTACATAATCCAGCTGCTGCAGCATCTGGAGGATGACCCAGATCAGCATGCTGAATTTGCAGAATGGGCAAAACAAAAATTGGAACAGGACCCTCCGTTTACACAGAACATTATCTTCAGTGATGAGGCAAACTTTTTTGGGTGGGCCATTTACTGGATTGTTCGCTTTATAAGACGCACCAGATTATAATACGCACCCCCAAATTTGGTGAAGAAAGAGAAAAAAATTTTTTTTTTATGTTAAATGGGGTCTGTCTTAAAATGCCAGTGTCTGTCTTAGAAATCATATGTCCCCCATCCTGGTGTCTATATAACCCCCATGCTTGTGCCGGCATATGGCACCCCCCTGTGCTGCTGGCAGGCACATGCTCCCCCCCCCCCCCCCTTGTGACTATATGCCCCCTGTGCTGCTGGCAGGCACATGCCCCCCCTTGGTCACTATATGCCCCCTGTGCTGCTGGCAGGCACAAGCCCCCCCTGGTCACTATATGCCCCCTGTGCTGCTGGCAGGCACAAGCCCCCCCTGGTCACTATATGCCCCCTGTGCTGCTGGCAGGCACATGCCCCCTTGGTCACTATATGCCCTCCTGTGATGCTGGCAGGCACATGTCCCCCTTGGTCACTATATGCCCCCCTGTGCTGCTGGCAGGCACATGTCCCCCTTGGTCACTATATGCCCCCTGTGCTGCTGGCAGGCACATGCCCCCCTTGGTCACTATATGCCCCCTGTGCTGCTGGCAGGCACATGCCCCCCTTGGTCGCTATATGCCCTTCTGTGCTGCTGGCAGGCACATGTCCCCCTGGGTCACTGTATGCCCCCCTGGGTCACTGTATGCCCAACCCAATATCTTTAAACAAAGAGAAACTTGTAAATAACTCATGAAAGAATAAAGTTATGTTAAAACCAAGCACACCATCTTTTTTCTTGTGAAACTCTCAATAAGTTTGATGTCACATGACCCTCTTCCCATTGGAAAAAATAAAGTTGGATCCAAAATGGCCGACTTCAAAATGGCCGCCATGGTCAACACCCATCTTTAAAAGTTTCCCCCCTCCCATATACTATTGTGCCACAAACAGGAAGTTGATATCACCAGCAGGAAGTTGATATCACCAACCATTCCCATTTTATTTAGGTGTATCCATATACATGGTCCACCCTGTAGAAAGCAATCACAGGGAGAAAATTAATTTAACTTACAAGACGCCCTTTTTTTTTCTTCCATCCCTCCTCCCCCAAATTTGGGAGTAAAATGGGTGGGGGGGGGGGGGTGGTGTCAGATAAATAGCTCTATTTTTTTAGTAGGGCACAGGTTTCGTTTAAAGCAAATCTGCCCTCAGATCAGGGTTTTATCAGGGGGTGTCATCAGGGGGTCTCCAAACACGACAGCCAATTTTGCGCTCAAAAAGTCAAATGGTGCTCCCTCCCTTCTGAGCTCTGCCGTGCGCCCAAACAGTGGGTACCCCCACATATGGCACATCAGTGTACTCGGGATAAATTGAACAACAACTTTAGTGGTCCAATTTCTCCTGTTACCCTTGTGAAAATAAAAACTTGGGGGCTACAATATCTTTTTTGTTGAAAAAAAAATATTTTTTATTTTCACGACTCTGCATTATAAACTTCTGTGAAGCACTTGGGCATTCAAAGTTCTCACCACACATCTAGATAAGTTCCATGGGGGGTCTAGTTTCCAAAATGGTGTCACTTGTGGGGGGTTTCCACTGTTTAGGCACATCAGGGGCTCTCCAAACGCGACATGGCATCCGATCTCAATTCCAGACAATTCTACATTGAAAAAGTAAAACGGCACTCCTTCTCTTCCAAGCTCTGCGGTGCGCCCAAACAGTGGTTTACAAACCCCACATATTGGGTATCGACGTACTCAGGAGAAATTGCACAACAACTTTTGTGGTCTAATTTCTCCTGTTACCCTTGTGAAAATAAGAATTTGTGGGCGAAAAGATCATTTTTGTGTAAACAAAAGCGATTTTTTTTATTTTTTATTTTCACGGCTCTACGTTATAAACTTCCGTGAAGCACTTGGGGGTCAAAGTGCTCACCACACATCTAGATAAGTTCCTTAAGGGGTCTAGTTTCCAAAATGGTGTCACTTGTGGGGGGTTTCCACTGTTTAGGCACATCAGGGGCTCTCTAAACGTGACATGGCGTCCAATCTCAATTCCAGCCAATTCTGCATTGAAAAGGTCAAACGGCACTCCTTCACTTCCAAGTTCTGCGGTGCGCCCAAAAAGTGGTTTACCCCCACATATATGGGGTATTGGTGTATTCAGGAGAAATTGAATAACAAAATTTATGGTTACATTTCTGTTTTTACACATGTGAAAATAAAAAAAATGGTTCTGAATAAAGATGTTTGCAAAAAAAAGTTAAATGTTCATTTTTTCCTTCCACATTGTTTCAGTTCCTGCGAAGCACGTAAAGGGTTAATAAACTTCTTGAATGTGGTTTTGAGAACCTTGAGGGGTGTAGTTTTTAGAATGGGGTCACACTTCGTTATTTTCTATCATATAGACCCCTCAAAATGGGGGGGGGGGGAATGCATTCCCACACTTGTTTTTTGCTTGTTTTTTTTGCTAAAACTGACCTTCCATTCTGATTCTCCAGGTCATTGAGTTCATAGACACAAAACATGTCTAGGTTATTTTTTTATCTAAGTGGTGAAAAAAATTCCAAACTGCTATAACAAAAAATTGTGCCATTTTCCGATACCTGTAGCGCCTCCATTTTTCGTTATCTCTGGTTGGGTGAGGGCTTATTTTTCGCGTGCCAAGCTGACATCTTTGATGCCATTTTAGTGCAGATAAGGTTCTTATGATCGCCCGTTATTACTTTTTTGGTCGCCGCTACATTGCATTAAAATGCATTTCTGGCGTTTTGGCTTTTATCGCTACGCTGTTTAGCGATCAGGTTAATTTTTTTTTTTTTTCATTGATCAGGCGATTCTGAACTCGGTGATACCAAATGTGTTTGAATTTTTTATTTATTTTTTTTCATTTTGAATGGGGCGAAAGGGGGGTGATTTGAACCTTTTTTTTTTTTTCTGTGTTTTTAAAAACACTCTTTTCTTTACTTTTGCCATGCTTCAATAGCCTTCATGGGAGGCTAGAAGCTGGCACAACTATGAGTTGTTGAGTTGCTATGAGTTTTGACCACAGGGTGTCGCTCACAGCACTTGTTTTTTGTTTGCCTTTTTTACTAGGTTCACTAAATGCAAAACTGACCTGCCATTATGATTCTCCAGATCATTACGAGTTCATAGACACCAAACATGTCTTGGTTCTTTTTTACCTAAATGGTGAAAAAAAATTCCAAACTTTGTTTAAAAAAAAAAAAAAAAGTTGCGCCATGTTCTGATACCTGTAACGTCTCCATTTTTCGTAACCTGGGGTCGGGTGAGAGGTTATTTTTTGCGTGCCGAGCTGGCGTTTTTAGTGATACCATTTTTGTGCAGATACGTTCTTTTGATCGCCCGTTATTGCATTTTAATTCAATGTCGCAGCGACCAAAAAAAAACGTAATTCTGGAGTTGACTTTTTTCTAACTATACCGTTTAGCGATCAGGTTAATGCTTTTTTTTTTTTTTAAATCGATAGATCGGGTGATTCTGAACACGGCAATATCAAATATATGTAGGTTTGATTTTATTTTTTTGTTTTATTTTGAAAGGGGAGTGATTTGAACTTATGTTTTTTTTTTTTTACTTTTTTTTTTTTTTTTTACTTTTGGCATGCTTCAATAGTCCATAGGAGACTAGAAGCTGCCGTAATCCAATCGGCTCTGCTACATAGAGGTGAACTAACCATCGCCTCTATGTAGTAGAATTGTTGACTTGCTATGACACCGACCACTGGGTGGCGCTCATAGCAATCAGGCATCAACAACCATAGAGGTCTCAAGGAGACCTGGTTGTCATGCCAACGTGCAAAAACAGCTGACATGTCCTGGCTTTGATGCGGGCTCACCGCTGGAGCCCACATCGAAGCGAGGGTACTGCAATCGGAAGTACTATTCCATCTGATGGCACAAAGTGGTTAATGACCAGTCTGATTACTGTGCTTAGTTGCACTGACTTTCTGAAGGATATCTGCTAATGCTTAAAGCACCACTCCAGCATTTTGTTTTCTCAGCGCTGGAGTGGTGCTACTAATGTAAGGTCCCTACCCCGATCTCATACACTCCCTCCGGCTTCTTCACCTTTATTTTGGCGCCTCTCCAGTGCTGCAGCATCATCTTGTGGCTTCTGAGTGGCTGGAAGTTAGAAATTGTCACAAGCTCTCAAGTCTGAGAGCCAGAATTATTCATTTATTATAGCGCCACTTATTCCATGATGCTTTACATATGAGAATGAGGCCAGAACGAGACTCTCATAGATTTGCATTGAAGAGTGACCTCTGGACCACTGGAGTGACTCTCCAGGCCACAAACTACCAGAGATCGATGGTGCGGGTGAAGGTGGTTGAGGTGAGGTAGAAGCACCACTCCAGCGGTAAAATAACATTTGCTGGAGTTGTGATTTAAAGCTACACCGTAAAGGGAAGAAATCAGAAATTGACACATTGTTTAAATTGGGGTTTTACCATTTTCCCATATCACGATCTGTATTAAGAAGAGAAAAAAAAAGCATTAGAAATCTAGCAATTTTCATACTGGCCATAGGGGCTATTTTACACTGATAACTCTGGAGACAACACACGCATACATTGGCACAATGGGCACATCCAGACCCTAGCTTTTGTATTAAAGCATCTAACAAGCCTGTGCAAGGGTCATTGTGAAGACAGGGGAGCAGGGTCAGCTGTGACATGGCCTACTGTGATTAATGGATCCTGGGTTATCATCGGTGTGTGTCACTTTGCATTTTAATTCTGCGTAAAAAGAGGCTGCTGGAAACTTTCTGAAAGAATAGGAAGTATGAATCTCCCAGCAGCCAGTGTTTTTTTTTTTTTTAATAAAGATCATGATATGAGGTTTTTTTTTTTGTTTTTTTTTTAATGTACCGTAATCAAAAAACCTGATTTAATTACCAAATTCTTTTCTAATTATGGCTTCTCTTTAAATTGAAAGGTTGAAGATCTTTAGATTAAGGTGGCTTTGCTGATTGACACTGCCACCTAAAATAGCAGGCACACTTGTCCTGCCATCTTGCATAAGTCACCTGGTATTTGCAGGTAACTTCCTTGCCAGACTCCTGCTATAAAGCTTTCTGTTGCCAAGTGTTCACTTCTGATTAGCAGCGTTGTTGGAAGGAGGGTTTCCCCAGGGTTCTTCATTTTGTCACTGTTCATGGTGGTAATGTCAAAGGAAGCAGATGTGCGGTTTCTGGTGTTTGTCTTTGGAGTAAATCTAGTGTATCTTTGCCCCTAGAGCTTAAATTAGAGGTTCCCCAAACACCAGGCATTACAGTAGAGCCATGTAAACATTTAAATGAAAAGTTAATCTTAAAATAAATTCAGCAATGTTAGAACAAGCACAACAAGATGCCCATTGAATCCCAAGACATTAACCCCTTCATGACCTTGGGATTTTCGGTGTTTGTTTTTCGCTCCCCTCCTTCCCAGAGCCATAACTTTTTTTGTATTTCCGTCAATATGAGCATGTGAGGGCTTATTTTTTGCGGGACGAGTTTTTACTTTGAATGACATCATTGGGTTTACCATGTCGTGTACTAGAAAATGGGGGGGGAAAAATCCAAGTGTGGTGAAATTACAAAAAAAGCACAATCCCACACTTGTTTTTTGTTAGGCTTTTTTGCTAGGTTCACTAAATGCTAAAACTGACCTGCAATTATGACTCTCCAGGTCATTAACCCCTTTCTGACATGGGACGTACTATCCCGTCGAGGTGGGGTGGCCCCCCATGACCATGGACGGTATAGTACGTCCAGCGCGATCGGCGGCGCTCACGGGGGGAGCGCCGCCAATCGCGGCCGGGTGTCAGCTGCCTATCGCAGCTGACATCCGGCACTATGTGCCAGGAGCGGTGCACACTGTCAGATCACCGATCTGTGATGTCCCCCCCTGGGACAAAGTAAAAAAAAAAAAAAATTTCAAATGTGTAAAAAAAAAAAAATTCCAAAATAATGAAGAGAAAAATTATTCCCTTAAATACATTTCTTTATCTAAATAAAAAAAAAACAATAAAAGTACATATATTATCGCCGAGTCCGTAACGGCCCGACCTATAAAACAGGCCCACTAGTTAACCCCTTCAGTAAACACCGTAAGGGAAAAAAAGAGGCAAAAAACAACGCTTTATTATCATACCGCCAAACAAAAAGTGGAATAACACGCGATCAAAAAGACAGATATAAATAACCATGGTACCGCTGAAAACGTCATCTTGTCCCGCAAAAAACGAGCCGCCATACAGCATCATCAGCAAAAAAATAAAAAAGTTATAGTCCTGAGAATAAAGCGATGCAAAAACAATTATTTTTTTCTATAAAATAGTTTTTATCGTATAAAAGCGCCAAAACATAAAAAAATGATATAAATAAGGTGTCGCTGTAATCGTACTGACCCGAAGAATAAAACTGCTTTATCAATTTTACCAAACGCGTTACGGTATAAACGCCTCCCCCAAAATAAATTCATGAATAGCTGGTTTTTGGTCATTCTGCCTCACAAAAATCGGAATAAAAAGCAATCAAAAAATGTCACGTGCCCGAAAATGTTACCAATAAAAACGTCAACTCGTCCCGCAAAAAACAAGACCTCACATGACTCTGTGGACCAAAATATGGAAAAATTATAGCTCTCAAAATGTGGTAACGCAAAAAATATTTTTTGCAATAAAAAGCGTCTTTCAGTGTGTGACGGCTGCCAATCATAAAAATCCGCTAAAAAACCCGCTCTAAAAGTAAATCAAACCCCCGTTCATCACCCCCTTAGTTAGGGAAAAATTAAAAAAATGTATTTATTTCCATTTTCCCATTAGGGCTACAGTTTGGGTTGGGGCTAAAGTTAGGGTTAGGGTTTAGATTACATTTACAGTTGGGAATAGGGTTGGGATTAGGGTTAGGGGTGTGTCAGGGTTAGAGGTGTGGTTAGGGTTACTGTTGGGATTAAGGTTAGGGGTGTGTTTGGATTAGGGTTTCAGTTATAATTGGGGGGGTTCCCACTATTTAGGCACAGCAGGGGCTCTCCAAACGCGACATGGCGTCCGATCTCAATTCCAGCCAATTCTGCGTTGAAAAAGTAAAACAGTGCTTCTTCCCTTCCGAGCTCTCCCGTGTGCCCAAACAGGGGTTTACCCCAACATATGGGGTATCGGCGTACTCAGGACAAATAGGACAACAACTTTTGGGGTCCAATTTCTCCTGTTACCCTTGGGAAAATACAAAATTGGGGGCTAAAAAATAATTTTTGTGGGAAAAAAAAGATTTTTTTTATTTTTACGGCTCTGCGTTATAAACTGTAGTGAAACACTTGGGGGTTCAAAGTTCTCACAACACATCTAGATTAGTTCCCTGGGGGGTCTAGTTTCCAATATGGGGTCACTTGTGGGGGGTTTCTACTGTTTATTAGGGGTTCTGCAAACGCAATGTGACGCCTGCAGACCATTCCATCTAAGTCTCCATTCCAAATGGCGCTCCTTCCCTTCCGAGCTCTGCCATGCGCTCAAACGGTGGTTCCCCCCAACATACGGGGTATCAGCGTACTCAGGACAAATTTGACAACTTTTGGGGTCGAATTTCTCCTGTTACCCTCGGGAAAATACAAAACTGGGGGGCTAAAAAATAATTTTGGGGGGAAAGATTTTTTTTTTTTAATTTTCACGGCTCTGCGTTACAAACTGTAGTGAAACACTTGGTGGTTCAAAGCTTTCACAACACATCTAGATGAGTTCCTTAGGGAGTCTAGTTTCCAAAATGGTGTCACTTGTGGGAGGTTTCTACTGTTTAGGTACATTAGGGGCTCTGCAAATGCAATGTGACACCTGCAGACCATTCCATCTAAGTCCTCATTCCAAATGGAGCTCCTTCCCTTCCGAGCCCTCCCATGCGCCCAAACAGTGGTTCCCCCCCACATATGGGGTATCAGCGCACTCAGGACAAATTGGACAACAAATTTTGGGGTCCAATTTCTCCTGTTACCCTCGGGAAAATACAAAACTGGGGGCTAAAAAAATTATTTTTGTGGGAAAAAAATTGTTTTATTTTTACGGCTCTGCATTATAAACTTCTGTGAAGCACTTGGTGGGTCAAAGTGCTCACCACACCTCTAGATAAGTTCCTTAGGGGGTCTACTTTCCAAAATGGTGTCACTTGTGGGGGGTTTCAATGTTTAGGCACATCAGGGGCTTTCCAAACGAAACATGGCGTCCCATCTCAATTCCAGTCAATTTTGCATTGAAAAGTCAAATGGCGCTCCTTCGCTTCCGAGCTCTGCCATGCGCCCAAACAGTGGTTTACCCCCACATGTGGGTATTGGCGTACTCGGGACAAATTGTACAACAATGTTTGGGGTCCATTTTCTCCTGTTACCTTTGGTAAAATAAAACAAATTGGAGCTGAATTAATTTTTTTGTGAAAAAAAGTTAAATGTTCATTTTTATTTAAACATTCAAAAAATTCCTGTGGAGCACCAGAAGGGTTAGTAAACTTCTTGAATATGGTTTTGAGCACCTTGAGGGGTGTAGTTTTTAGAATGGTGTCACACTTGGGTATTTTCTATCATACAGACCCCTCAAAATGACTTCAAATGAGATGTGGTCCCTAAAAAAAAAAAATGGTGTTGTAGAAATGAGAAATTGCTGGTCAACTTTTAACCCTTATAACTCCCTAACAAAAAAAAATTTTGGTTCCAAAATTGTGCTGATGTAAAGTAGACATGTGGGAAATGTTACTTATTAAGTATTTTGTGTGACATATCTCTGTGATTTAATTGCATAAAATTTCAAAGTTGGAAAATTGCGAAATTTTCATAATTTTCGCCAAATTTCCGTTTTTTTCACAAATAAATGCAGGTACTATCAAAGAATTTTTACCATTGTCATGAAGTACAATATGTCACGAGAAAACAATGTCAGAATCACTGGGATCCGTTGAAGCGTTCCAGAGTTATAACCTCATAAAGGGACAGTGGTCAGAATTGTAAAAATTGGCCCGGTCATTAACGTGCAAACCACCCTTGGGGGTAAAGGGGTTAAGAGTTCATAGACACCAAACATGTCTAGGTTCTTTATTTTATCTAAGTGGTGAAAACAAATTCCAAACTTTGCTTAAAAAAGAAAAAGCGCCATTTTCTGATACCCGTAGCGTCTCCATTTTTCGTGATCTGGGGTCAGGTGAGGGCTTATTTTTTGCATGCGACCTGACATTTTTAATGATACCATTTTGGTGCAGATACGTTCTTTTGAGCGTCTGTTATTGCATTTTAATGCAATGTCGCAGCGACCAAAAAAAGGTATTTTGGGCGTTTTAAATTTTTTCGCACTATGCCGTTTAGCGATCAGGTTAATCCTTTTTTTTTTCTGAACGCGGCGATGCCAAATATGTGTATATTTGATTTCTATTTTATTTTGAGTGGAGCGAAAGGGGGTGATTTAAATAGCAGTGGGTGAATCGCAATTCCATCCACCACTAATGCGGGCACATGTCAGCTGTTCAAAACAGCTGACATGTCCCGGCTTTGATGCGGGCTCACCGGCGGAGCCCGCATCAAAGTAGGGGATCTGACCTCGGACGTACTATACTGTCCGAGGTCAGAAAGGGGTTAAATGGGTTATAACAGCCTGATTTTTTTTTTTTTTTTTTTGTACAAATTCTTGAATGCTCATTTTTTTAAATGGGTCATAAGTTTGGACGTCAAATGATAACAACCCAAATCGCTGGGACCACAGCTGAGCCTCTTCTGAATGAAGCCATGGTTGAGCATATGCACCTTTGCTCAGTTCATTCTGAGACTGCCACAGATGGCAGAGCACAGTGCCAGGGCCCCCAGTGATCAACAAGCTATCTATTTTATGGGTAGAGCCTTTCCAAACTTGGTTCAGTTACATGTTTAGTTTAGTAATATCACTCTGCTGCTTGTGCTCGCTGGCAGGTTGTCATTGGCATGGTCTTAAATTACCTCTACAAGTATATACAGTAGAGCAATTACCCAGAAGGCAAAACCACTCCCTTAGCAGCCCAAATGTGTATTATGTTTTTTTTTCTTTTTGCATAAACTGAATCTGTCAATAGTTCTCAGAACAAAAACTGCACTCTAATACGCAGACCCTGGCCCAGTGGCCACATCAGTAGTCTGGATGCCAGATAGGAGCCCTGTGATTGACATCCCCAGTGTATCTTCTGATTATTATGTCCGCAACGATGAAGTTGCACAGTCTACAAATCAAGAGGTGTTGTGGATTCTTGAGTTTTGCAGGGTTCTCGACTGGAGATCAAACTATTGGCCTGCTAGTCCAGGGTCATCCAAAATATAGCTGCACCGCGCTATTAGATCTTATACCTGATAAGGTTGGTGTACTTTCTGTGAAAATCCATTTCAGAATGGCTGTACAATCCTTTAAGTAAACTTTTTTTTTTTTTTTTTTGTTCCAATACCTGCACACACTTGGTCTCTCTCCAGCTGCTGAAATCTCACACTGCTCCTTGCATCTTTTCAGTCACGATTCAGTATGTAAAGGCGCTTTAATTCTGACTTTTTTTTTTTATGCAGTTCTAGAGGAATTAATAGTTGTATGCTGACGAGTTAAAAGTGCAATAAGTGGACATTGCAACATAGGATTCTGACGTGTGCCCTTGGATGGTGCCATTGGTTAATGGTGCTGGCAGAGCAAACGTGAATGTTTGTACAGACCCTTGGTGCTTCATGGCGGGGCCAATTTAAATCTCTGGTTCTATGAAGCCAGAACTGTCAATCGAGTAAGGGGGTGGAGATTGAGGGAAAACAAGCAGGTGGGAAGGTGTAGGATTGTCTCCACCATGAAGGACCGAGAGGTGGGACTTTATCAGCACATGACTGATCAAAGTCCCTTGAAGTGCAAATTACTTTATTATTGTAGCATACAAGTGAATTTAAGTGCATATGATTGTCTTGTAGGCACAGCCATTTTTTTTAAACCTATATTCCCATTGTAACAACCCCATGTTCCTTTCTACACCCATAAAAACAATATGATCTCTTGTTTCAGGGCTGCCCCCATCAGGCAGTTGGCAGGATCTGAAAGATCACATGAGAGAAGCTGGAGATGTCTGCTATGCTGATGTACACAAGGATGGAATGGGGATCGTGGAGTTTATTCGCAAGGAAGACATGGAATATGCTTTGAGGAAACTGGATGACACAAAGTTTCGTTCTCATGAAGTAAGATGGCTTATATGTGATTGTGTATTTTGTACATCATTGTACAGAAAGGAATTTAATTTTTTTTTTTTTTTTTCATTCTAGGGCGAAACCTCTTATATCCGTGTCTGTGCTGAAAGGAATGCCAGCTATTCCCGATCCAGATCCCGCTCTAGGGGCCGTGATTCTCCCTATCAAAGTCGTCGTTCCCCCCGTTATGCCTCCCCCTTCCGACAGTACTGAGCGGCCACGCAGAGACACTTTCTATGCGTTTAATTCTGAAGACCATCTGCTCTTACATTCCACAACTGATGGATTTCATCAACTGTCTTTTATACCATTATTTTCTGCCCGTATTGCGTTTTGTTTTTATTTTATTTTTTAGGAGACGTGTGCTCTGTACATCAGATGTTTATGGTTTCTTTCAATTTGTCATCTTTTAATAAGGCAACACAGTATTGTGCCTGATCTGATGTTTGAGTAAGTGTGCAGTGAGTGATAGGTATACGGGACATAGCAAGGTGGAATGCTGTGGCACTGAGACAAACATAAGGGAATGTTGATGTTTGTCTTCTATATAGATCTACTCCCACAAATTTGTTAGAACAATATTATTTGAAATAACTTTTAATCCCCGATCAAGTTTGTATGTGTTTCCTTTTATTATGAAAGTGTTTCAGTTGAATAAACATCTGTAGCTGTCCTAATAAAACAGTGAGATTTCCAAGTGCGGCATTCTTTGTTTTCACACAAGTCATGGATCATCTTTGCTGGAAGAGAGGTATACATGGTCCTGGGGTGGTAAAGGAATGTTTCCTGTTGGTATAGAGGAATATAATCAGCTTCCACTGCACAATTGCATCTCTACATATACATAGTATATTATATATGAATACCGGGAGGTGCTACAAAATAATCTTCAACAACAGTCTTTGCATTTTCTAGTAGTTGGTCTGTACAGTTCCCAGCTGTGACTGCGTCATTTCTCATGTAAAGTGTCCTACAATAGAAGCAGGATTTGTAGTTAACTTTTTTGGTAGGTTGGAGGACACACTACTTTACTGTACCTGTCTTCTAACACCGATGACAGTGGTTCAACACCTTCTGTGTTCACATTGTGCAGCTGATTGGCAAAATGAATTGCTGTCGCCAAGCGTTCTACTCCTTCTTGGTTGCGAAAGTCAACTAATGCCAGTCGTTCTAGGTGATCTATTACATCTGCAGATACATGACAGTCCTAAAAAGAATACATACATTTTTTAATACTCTAGGTTTAATAAGGTTTCCTGAAATGATTTGCATTAGCACGCTGAATAGATTTAATACAGAACAAGAGTAAAGTATATAGATGGAAAAGGGGCAAGATGGCTTATCTGCCACAAGTGAGCAAGATGGTGGATGCTCATTAGATTGGATCCATTTAAAGAGAACTTGCATTGATCAGAACCACCATTTACCTGTGGCTATAGGGGGTAAAACCTGCATTAAATTAATTTATCAATATATTGGAAAAAATAGCAATGTAATCTCTGGTCCTCCCAAGACCTCCTTCTCTCCTCCACACTTGTTCGCTCCTCATCCAACCGCCTCCAATATTTCTCCCAAATATCCCCCATCCTCTGGAATTCTGTGCCCCAACATGTCCGATTATCCACCACATTCAGATCCTTCAGACGGAACCTGAAAGCCTACAATGACCCATCTGCCTCCTCATCACTCCTGGAGATACCGCCTCACCAACACCGGAGCTCCTGCAACCCTCAACCTACTGTCTCCTTCCCCATAATCCTGTAGAATGTAAGCCCACAAGGGCAGGGTCCTCGCCCCTCTGTATCAGTCTGTAATTGCTAGTTTGCTTACTGTAAGGCTGGGTTCCCATTGCGTTATGGGAACGCGCTTAACGGACAGCATTGCACGGCTAAATTAACGCCGTGCAACGCGTCCGTTAGCGCGCCCATTCACGGCAATGGGAACGCACAGCACTAGCGCGTGCCATGTTTGGCACGCGCTAGCGACGCGCCGGTGTTTCCGGGCGCGCCCGCGGTCCGTTCCCCGCTCTCGCAGATCAGGGATCTGCGAGAGCAGGGACGTTACCGCGGCCCCATTAAAAACATTGCGTTAGCGCAACCCGCTAGCGCTAAACGGGTTGCACTAACGCAATGTGACCCTAGCCTAAGTGATATCTAATTTGTATGTAACCCCTTTCTCAAGTACAGCACCATGGAATCAGTGGTGCTATATAAATAATAATAATCTATAAAAAGCAATGGTGCAATATAGATGTGTTGGAAAAATAACTACACCATGATTCTCATGTGATCATGCTGCCACCAAGCTTCATATACTTTTATTTATTGAAGGAAAAAAATAATCTGAAATTGAGTTGCCTTCTAATTTTTTTTACAAAGCGCAAGCTGCCATTTTCATGTCGCCAAATTGCTCAATGGCATCTGTAGAGACTAAGTCATTTTAAATCTAATAGCCAGAGGCAAAAAAAAAAAAAAAATCTAACCAAGCAAAACTTTTAATTGTTCATTAAAGTGAGTCAATAGTGCAAATTATACGTTGTGGTGCACATTAAACTTACTGGTCCTGCCTGTTTTAATGTATCAAGCAAATTGTGCAGAAGTGGAATCATTTGTTGCCAAATAAGTGTGCAGCTCAAATAGCCTCCAGTTGTACAACTAGTAGTGATAAGCGAGTGTACTCGTTGTTCGGGTGACCAAGTATTTTTTAATGCTCGGAGATTTAGTTTTCATCGGGGCAGCTGAATGATTTACAGCTACTAGCAGAGGCTGAGTACATGTGGGGGTTGCTAGGGAATCCCCACATGTAATCGAGCTGGCTAGTAGTTGTAAATCATTCAGATGCCGCGATGAAAACTAAATCTCCGAGCATTAAAAAATACTTGAGCAACGAGTACACTCGCTCATTACTAATAACTAGTGTCAAGCAACTGCCCTACATTACAGTATCTAACCATCAGGGATTGTAATACCACCTGAGGCTATTTGAGCTGTACACCTATGTAGCTACAAATACCGTATAATAATGTGCACTGTAACATGATTGGCGCTAGTTCTAACTTAAAATGTTAAATGGTGTTTTATTTAGGATTGGGAGAAAAATGACTTTCTCCAGGGAACTGTTGGCTTTCAGGCAAATTCAGTCAGAGCTCACTACACTGAACAGTGGCTGACAGTCGGCATTGTGGTGCAGCAGTGTAGAGCTGGACGTCCTACATACAGCCGCCGCTCTCACAGCTTTGAACAGTGACTAATTGCTCCAGGAATGCCTGCATGATTGAAAGCTAGTGGCTCCTAGATGAAAAAAGTTCATTTTCTCCAGGATGCCACACTTTCAGTACTGCAGCCGGGCACCTTCATAATGCTATTACCGTAACTTGCAGATTAACACCATCTGTGCAGGTTAAAGGGAATCTGTTACCCCACAAGACATATGACCTATTAATATGGGCATACAGGTAATAGAAATGTTACACTAGTCCTACCTGTATGCCTCGGTTCACGTTACGTTAGTGCAGTCCGTTCAACGCATATGTTAAACGGACTGCGTTAACACAAGTGCCGAAAAAGATCGTGTTTAAGAGCATCTGCGCTAGCGGTGACAGACCCGAAAACGCTGCAGACTGCGTCCGAGGGGCTGTCACTGAATGATGGCACTTTGCTAACGCATGCCAATTATGACATGCGTTAGCAATGCGCTACATAATGGCAGTTAATGGGTGCGCTAACGGATCCGTTACATAACGTTAGTGCCGCTATGTAACAGATGCCGTCAGCGCATTGCCATTAACGCAATATGAACCCAGCCTAATGGTCTAGATGCTGAGAAATGTTATATCCTTTCTTTGTTAATGATTTTTTTCCAGGCTCCGGGGTGTTTGGTGCCTGGAAGAAATCTCGGCCTCCTGTCTTCATTGTAATACTTGCCCCCTCCCCATCAGCGTCCGTTACGGGCCTGGAATCCTGCGCAGTGCACTCCCTGAGAAATACATACCTGATCCTTCCTTCTAAGGGCGCTGCTGCATTCAGGGATCTTCTGCGCAGGCGACTTCAGTGCCCTCCGGTGTGCGTGCTGATAAGGTGCTCCCCCCACTTCCCTGCATAGTCATCGCCATATACACATCACGGACCGCTCCCGGCACATTAACCCCCGGCACACCGCGATCAAACATGATCGCAGTGTGCCGACAATATAGGGAAGCATCGCGCAGGGAGGGGGCTCCCTGCGGGCTTCCCTGAGACCCCCACAGCAACGCGATGTGAGCGCGTTGCTGTGAGGGTCTCTTACCTCCTCCTTCTCCTTGCAGGCCCGGATCCAAGATGGCCACGGTATCCGGGTCCTGCAGGGAGGGAGGTGGCTTCACAGCGCCTGCTCAGAGCAGGCACTGTGAAGCCTGGATCTGTGCACCTCAGATTGCCGATCTGACACAGTGCACAGCAAAGTGTCAGATCAGCGATCTTACACTATAACATGATGCCCCCCGGGCAATGTTATAGTGTAAAAAAAAAAAAAATATTCACATGTGTAAAAAAAATTCCCCCCCCCCCAAAAAAAAAAATATTGTTCCTATAAACAGATTTCTTTATTTAAATAAAAAAACAAACAATAAAAGTGCACATATTTAGTATCACCACGTCCGTAACGACCCCACCTATAAAGCTGTCCCGCTAGTTAACCCCTTCAGTGAACGCAGTAAAAAAAAAAAAAAAGAGGCAAAAAGCAACGCTTTATTATCATACTGAAAAACAAAAAGTGGAATAACACGCGATCAAAAAGACGGAAATAAATAAGCATGGTACCGCTGAAAACGTCATCTTGTCCCGCAAAAAACGAGCCACCATACAGCATCTTCAGCGAAAAAATAAAAAAGTTATAGTCCTCAGAATAAAGCGATGCAAAAATAATTATTTTTTCTATAAAATAGTTTTTATCGTATAAAAGCGCCAAAACATTTAAAAAATGATATAAATGAGGTATCGCTGTAATCGTACTGACCCAAAGAATAAAACTGCTTTATCAATTTTACCAAACGCGGAACGGTATAAACGACTCCCCCAAAAGAAATTCATGAATAGCTGGTTTTTGGTCACTCTGCCTCACAAAAATCGGAATAAAAAGCGATCAAAAATTGTCACGTGCCCGAAAATGTTACCAATAAAAACGTCAACTCGTCCCGCAAAAAAACAAGACCTCACATGACTCTGTGGACCAAAATATGGAAAAATTATAGCTCTCAAAATGTGGCAACGCAAAAAATATTTTTTGCAATAAAAAGCGTCTATCAGTGTGTGACGGCTGCTAGTCATAAAAATCCGATAAATAACCCGCTATAAACGTAAACTTCATCACCCCCTTAGTTAGGGAAAAATTTAAAAAATGTATTTATTTCCATTTTCCCATTAGGGTTAGGGCTAGGGTTAGGGTTGGGGCTAGGGTTAAAGCTACAGTTAGGGTTGGGGCTAAAGTTAGGGTTTGGATTACATTTACGGTTGGGACTAGGGTTGGGATTAGGGTTAGGGGTGTGTCTGGGTTAGAGGTGTGTTTAGGGTTACCGTTGAGATTAGGGTTAGGGGTGTGTTTAGATTAGGGTTTGTTATAATTGTGGGGTTTCCACTGTTTAGGCACAGCAGGGGCTCTCCAAACGCGACATGGCGTCCGATCTCAATTCCAGCCAATTCTGCGTTGAAAAAGTAAAACAGTGCTCCTTCCCTTCCGAGCTCTCCCATGTGCCCACACAGGGGTTCCCCCCCACATATGGGGTATCAACGTACTCAGGACACATTGGACAACAACTTTTGGGGTCCAATTTCTCCTGTTACCCTTGGGAAAATACAAAACTGGGGGCTAAAAAATAATTTTTGTGGAAAAAAAAAAGATTTTATTTTCACGGCTCTGCGTTATAAACTGTAGTGAAACACTTGGGGGTTCAAAGCTCTCACAACACATCTAGATAAGTTCCTTGGGGGGGGGTCTAGTTTCCAATATGGGGTCACTTGTGGGGGTTTCTACTGTTTGGGTACATTAGGGGCTCTGCAAACGCAGTGTGACGCCTGCAGACCATTCCATCTAAGTCTGCATTCCAAATTGCACTCCTTCCCTTCCGAGCCCTCCCATGCACCCAAACGGTGGTTCCCCCCACATATGGGGTATCAGTGTACTCAGGACAAATTGGACAACAACTTTTGGGGTCCTATTTCTCCTGTTACCCTTGGTAAAATACAAAACTGGGGGCTAAAAAATAATTTTTGTGGGAAAAAAAAAGATTTTATTTTCACGGCTCTGCGTTATAAACTGTAGTGAAACACTTGGGGGTTCAAAGCTCTCACAACACATCTAGATAAGTTCCTTGGGGGGTCTAGTTTCCAATATGGGGTCACTTGTGGGGGTTTCAATGTTTAGGCACATCAGTGGCTCTCCAAACGCAACATGGCGTCCCATCTCAATTCCTGTCAATTTTGCATTGAAAAGTCAAATGGCGCTCCTTCCCTTCTGAGCTCTGCCATGCGCCCAAACAGTGGTTTACCCCCACATATGGGGTATCAGCGTACTCAGGACAAATTTTACAACAATGTTTGGAGTCCAATTTCTTCTCTTACCCATGGGAAAATAAAAAATTGGGGGTGAAAAGATCATTTTTGTGAAAAAATATGATTTTTTATTTTTACGGCTCTGCATTATAAACTTCTGTGAAGCACTTGGTGGGTCAAAGTGCTCACCACCCATCTAGATAAGTTCCGTAGGGGGTTTACTTTCCAAAATGGTGTCACTTGTGGGGGGTTTCAATGTTTAGGCACATCAGGGGCTCTCCAAACGCAACATGGCGTCCCATCTCAATTCCAGTCAATTTTGCATTGAGAAGTCAAATGGCGCTCCTTCCCTTCCGAGCTCTGCCATGCGCCCAAACAGTGGTTTACCCCCACATGTGGGGTATCCGCGTACTCAGGACAAATTGTACAACAACCTTTGGCGTCCATTTTCTCCTGTTACCCTTGGTAAAATAAAACAAAATTGGAGCTGAAGTAAATTTTTTGTGAAAAAAAGTTAAATGTTCATTTTTATTTAAACATTCTAAAAATTCCTGTGAAACACCTGAAGGGTTAATAAACTTCTTGAATGTGGTTTTGAGCACCTTGAGGGCTGCAGTTTTTAGAATGGTGTCACACTTGGTTATTTTTTATCATGTAGACCCCTCAAAATGACTTCAAATGAGATGTGATCCCTAAAAAAAAAGGTGTTGTAAAAATGAGAAATTGCTGGTCAACTTTTAACCCTTATAACTCCCTAACAAAGTGGTCAGAATTGTAAAAATTGGCCTGGTCATTAACGTGCAAACCACCCTTGGGGGTAAAGGGGTTAAAGGGACAGTGACTGTTCAACCAAATACAGACACTCGGTGCTTGATGGTGCCAGGCCAATCGTTTATATGCACTTTCCCACCTGCTTGGTTTCACTTCATCTCCGCCCTTCTATGGCCCTATGAAGCCAGATCTGTCAAAGAGGGGGTGAAGATTGAGGTAAAACAAAGCATGTGGGAAGGTGTATATAAATAATTGGCCACACCATGAAGCACTGAGTGGAAGTACTTCATTTCACCAGCCATCCTGAGTTGATGAGTTCCTTTCATAGCATCATTAGACATGACTAGGTCCCTTTAAATGTTACCGTCAGAAATAGACTTTTGTAGGGGGATTAACAGCAGTGATCGCAGTTGTCACAGGCAAATTCTAGCTGTATAACACACCCAGCTTCTGTCTTAGGCTATGTGCACACTTTGCAGATTCCACTGCGGATTTTTCCGCAGCGGAATTGCAAAATCCGCAGTGAAAACCCATCGCGGTTTTTACTGCGGATTTATCGCGGTTTTTACTGCGTTTTCTTCTGCGGATTTTCAACTGCAGTTTTCTATTGGAGCAGCTGAAAATCCGCAGAAAAGAAGTGACATGCTGCGGAATGTAATCCGCAGCGTTTCCGCGCGGATTTTTCTGCAGCATGTGCACAGCGTTTTTTGTTTCCCATAGGTTTACATTGAAATGTAAACTCATGGGAAACTGCTGCGGATCCGCAGCGGTCAAATCCGCTGCGGATCCGCAGCAAAATCCGCAAAGTGTGAATATAGCCTTTAGCCACAGGCTCTGCTCCTGGGACCACGTACTCCCACTCCTGACATCCACCAAATGTGTATGGCGATATCAGGAAAGCATATCTAACATTCCTAATTTTGGTGGTCAGTTAACTGGAGCGATCATACAAGGGGAAGAAGTGATAAAACTAGTCTGAGTACAAGACATTTTATTGGTAAAAAAAAAGTGCAACTTTCACATCTGTTTGGCGCAAACATTTGTAACATGTTATGTTTTGGCAATTAAAAAAAAAAAAGGCTAAGTACAATACATAATATTTCCCTTGTACCTCGGGATGCCTCTGTGTGATATTAGAGCAGTTTGCTGCACTAGTCCACAGAAAAGGTGAACAAGCACCCTTTCTTGGGTGAATAGGGCCATATGCATAAATTTGGCGATCGAGTGAAATGTGAATGTAGCCTAAGGCTATGTGCACACGTTGCAGATTAGCCTTAGGAATTTCTGGTGCGGATTCTGCCTCTCCTGGCAGAAAACGCACCTGCGGATTTGTCGCATTTTTTGTGCGGTTTCGGAGCGTTTTTTGTGCATTTTTGCGGCGCTTTCTTGCGGATTTGCTGTATTTTTTTACCCCTGCGGTTTTCTATAATGGAATGGGTACAAAAACGCTGCAGATTCACAAAAAAGAAGTGACATGCTACTTTTAAACCGCAGCGTTTCCACAGCGGATTTTTCGCAAAGTGTGCACAGCATTTTTTTTTCTCATTGATTTACATTGTACTGTAAATCAATTGCGGATCTGCAACGTTTCTGTACTGCAAAAAACGCTGCGGATCCGCAACGTGTGCACATACCATAACAGAAGTTTCCACTGATAGGCAAGGTACTTGTACTTAGTTTTTATTAAAGGGAACCTGTCACCCCCAAAATCAAAGGTGAGCTAAGCCCACAAGCATCAGGGGCTTATCTACAGCATTCTGTAATGCTTTAAAGGGAACCTGTCACCCCGTTTTTTCGATACGAGTTAAAAATATGGTTCAATAGGACCTGAGCTCTGCTTTACATCAGTACCTTTCATATCCCCCAATTCCCCACCTTTGCTGAGGAAATACCTTAGTAATCTCTCCGTTTTTGCATGTCAATCACCCCGTTCAGATGGGTGTAGCCTGTTCGCCTGATTCTCCCCACCTCCTGCCTTGCTCTACGAATCTTCTTTCCGATGTTGGCGGGTTTTTCTGCACCTGCACATTGAAGTGGCCTCTCACGCATGCGTAGTATGTTTTGCCCAACAGTAGGCAAAGCATACAACTCATTATTGCGCATACGCCGGCATTTTTCTTGACGTTCTGTGCCCCGGAAGTCTTTCTATGTGGGGCACAGAGCATAGGGTCAAAAGCCGGCACATGCGCAATAATGATTTCATGCTTTGCCCACAGTTGGTCAAAGCATACTGCGTAGACGCTAAAGGCCAATTCAATGCGCACGCGCAGAAAGTGACCAGGATCTGTGCTACTCACAGATCTAGTTACATCTGACACGCCGAGGAGCGGGGGAGAGAGACGGCAATTAGGCCACGCCCATCGGGGTGATTGACATACGAAAACAGAGATTACTAAGGTATTTTCTCAGCAAAGGTGGGGAATCGGGATATGAAAGGTACTGATGTAAAGCAGAGCTCGGGCCTTATTGAACCATATTTTTATCTCATATCGAAAAAACGGGGCGACAGGTTCCATTTAATATTTCCCCTTCTAGACATCAGGTGTTGTAAGTTTTACAAGGCAGTAGCATTGAAGTAACTTCCAGAACAACTTTGTGTAAGGTAGCCAAGGCTAGGTTCAGATGTCCGGTCCATGCATCCCTGTATGAGTACGGACCACGATACATGAACGGGCTGTGGGTCTCCTGATGGGGTCCTAGGTGTATGAGGCTGCTGAGTTTGGGTCAGGAGAACGAAGATCAAACTACACAGACTGTGATATATAAAACGTCTGAAGCCCAAGTCCTGTCAATAACAAATTGTGATCTCTATGTGATAAAGGGTTAACCGCATCTGTGCCATTCATGGCCAAGACAGGAATAACTGCTTCTATGTCCCGACCACCAGAGCCGGGAATATAAACATTGTCGAGCACTGCTTGTGTAACACCTAGAAACGAACGGGAGTTATAGAAGCATTGTCACGAGGCAGGCAGTTGGCGCATCTCCTGAGAGGAAGTCGCATAGCTCGCGGTGCTACCCCGTTTCTACAATTACTATTCACTTCTATGGAAGACCGTGTAGTGCAGCCACTGGCAGCCAGGACCTAAAAGCAGTTATTCCCGTCTTAGCCATAAAAGGCTGAGATGGGGGGAAAAAAACCCTTAAAAGGATTATCCAAGAATGTAATAAAATGGCCAGAGTCATATCATTCAAATAGTAGTCCATCTTAGACATGATTCAGGACATGCTGCAGTCTGAAGAAACAAACAAAGTGTCAAGGAGAAGAAATAAATCTTCTCGGCTGACTGTGTACAAAGGATTTTATCCCCCCAGCCTCAGTCCTGTGTGTACAGGCAGCCGAGGGGATGCATTTCTCCAGTCACAGGGATTTTCCAGCAGCTCACTGGTATGTGCTTAGATACAGCTCCTCTGCCAGTTGAGACACAGGTCTCGGGAGCTGGGTTTTGACTGCAGCCATCCTGACGAGTGACGAAAACATGCTGCAATTTTATGTGACGGAGACCATTTTATTACTCTTTGGGGATTGTCAATTTCTGGGCAACAGAATATTAATAAGCCAAATTACTAGATAAAGGGGAAACACAATCCTTGCCTCAAAGACAAGTGCCGCTGCTCGGCTCCCAGCTGGTTGGACATAAACAGCAACAATTCAATTTTTTCCCCAGAACAGAATCTGACAAAGATTATATAAGATACTGATTGGCTGAAGCAATAAGTGTAGATTATGTCATGCTGCTCAGCACACTGAGGTGACAATCCCTTTAAATAACAAACCGCTATATGTATGGTCATGTATTATCCATCAATGCCCATGATGGAGGCTGCTCTTATATGGATGCCATTACCTGTTTGTATGCCCAGGTTATGATGGAGGCTGGTCTATAAGGATGCCATTGCCTGCTTGAATGCCCAGGTTATGATGGAGGCTTGTCTATAAGGATGCCATTGCCTGCTTGTATGCCCAGGTTATGATGGAGGCTGGTCTATAAGGATGCCATTGCCTGCTTGTATGCCCAGGTTATGATGGAGAGAGAGAGTATAGAAGGCTAGCACTCGACAATTGTGGGAGTGACGGTGCAAATGAACGGAACCTGTGGTCCTCTCAGTCATATGCCCAGGTTATGATGGAGGCTGGTATATAAGGATGCCATTGCCTGCTTGTATGCCCCGGTTATGATGGAGGCTGGTATATAAGGATGCCATTGCCTGCTTGTATGCCCAGGTTATGATGGAGGCTGGTCTATAAGGATGCCATTGCCTGCTTGTATGCCCAGGTTATGATGGAGGCTGGTCTATAAGGATGCCATTGCCTGCTTGTATGCCCAGGTTATGATGGAGGCTGGTCTATAAGGATGCCATTGCATGCTTGTATGCCCAGGTTATGATGGAGGCTAGTCTATAAGGATGCCATTACCTGCTTGTATGCCCAGGTTATGATGGAGGCTGGTATATAAGGATGCCATTAACTGCTTGTATGCCCAGGTTATGATGGAGGCTGGTCTATAAGGATGCCATTACCTGCTTGTATGCCCAGGTTATAATGGAGGCTGGTATATAAGGATGCCATTACCTGCTTGTATGCCCAGGTTATGATGGAGGCTGGTCTATAAGGATGCCATTGCCTGCTTGTATGCCCAGGTTATGATGGAGGCTGGTATATAAGGATGCCATTACCTGCTTGTATGCCCAGGTTATGATGGAGGCTGGTCTATAAGGATGCCATTGCCTGCTTGTATGCCCAGGTTATAATGGAGGCTGGTATATAAGGATGCCATTGCCTGCTTGTATGCCCAGGTTATAATGGAGGCTGGTATAAGGATGCCATTACCTGCTTGTATGCCCAGGTTATGATGGAGGCTGGTATATAAGGATGCCATTACCTGCTTGTATGCCCAGGTTATGATGGAGGCTGGTATATAAGGATGCCATTACCTGCTTGTATGCCCAGGTTATGATGGAGGCTGGTATAAGGATGCCATTACCTGCCTGTATGCCCAGGTTATGATGGAGGCTGGTATATAAGGATGCCATTACCTGCTTGCTTGTGTCTGCTTCAATGTTCCAAGTTGGATTCTGTGGTACCTGAAAGGCAAACGTCACGTGGTGACCGGACTGCTGCTCCCTGCCAGCCGCACACTGCGCACCGGACAAGCCTTTACCTTACTCTGCAGGGACAGCAGCCGCTTGAATTCCGCCGGCCGCCAGCAGCGAGCAGCACTAGCTGCCATTTGCAGCCACATGCTTGTTATTTGTGTGACGTCAGAGCTCATGCGCCACCATTACACCAACGTGACCTTGATGAGCGCGGCGGCCATGTTTACTAAGGGCGGCTGTAAGAGCAGCTTGTGCCTCGCCCTCATATGAGATGGCGTCTGCAGCGTCCTGACCTAGGTGAGTGCGGTGTCGGTAATAGTTGAAGTGCTGCCTGTTGGCGGTGGTCTCTCCTGACATTATGAACAGTGTTGGGGAGGAATGCACAGAAATGAAGCGCGAGTACGACCAGTGCTTCAACCGGTGGTTCGCGGAGAAGTTCCTTAAAGGGGAAGGCAGCGGGGACCCGTGCAACGAGCTGTTCCAGCGCTACCGGCACTGTGTGCAGGTGAGGGCAGCGGTGACCGGCCGACGGTGGTGGCTGCACAGTTGTCTGGAACGTGTCTCTTGTGTTTTGCAGAAAGCCATTAAGGACAAGGAGATCCCGGTAGACGGAGTGGAGTTCATGGAACCGAGCAAAGACAAACCGGAGGCTGACGCCGGGTCGTGACGGCCAGCAGGGCCCTAGTGTTGGGGCCCGACCTCGTGCTTCTGCCTGGTTCTATGTGAGGACTGGTGTGTGCCCCAGTACATACTATAATGGGGGCTGTGGAGAGTCCCCTATTGTCTCTCTGGAGGGGCCAGAAATGGGAGGTAGTGCAGTGCGGGCGGCCTCCTCGTACCGTGGTGTCGGAGCGTTGTACTTCTCCCTGTATATAAGAATAAATGACTTATGTAATGGTGGCTTCTTTAATACATAAATTGTGCTCTTTTTTTGCAGCTCCTGCTTACTGCTGGGAAACTGCCTAAGATTCCCACTCCCATGGTCCGGCGGCCATGCCAGTTGCCCATGGCGGCCATGCCAGTTGCCCATGGCGGCCATGCCAGTTGCCCATGGCGGCCATGCCAGTTGCCCATGGCGGCCATGCCAGTTGCCCATGGCGGCCATGCCAGTTGCCCATGGCGGCCATGCCAGTTGCCCATGGCGGCCATGCCAGTTGCCCATGGCGGCCATGCCAGTTGCCCATGGCGGCCATGCCAGTTGCCCATGGCGGCCGGAGCCTTCCTCCAGCATCCTGGATACATCATGACATTGCAGGGGTCTTGTAAACGCCAGAGCGGCCCAGGATTTCAGTATTCAAGTGCCAACCTAGGAATCTTCACGGGCCCCTGGTCCAGCTGCCATAGGGCACCAGTGTGGATGCTGGACCAGCGTTCCCTAAATCTTTGTGCCTCTATTATTTCTCATGTCACCAGGGTTGGGGTAGCACAAACAGCACTGTACAAGGCAACAGTGTGTGAAGGGTCATCCCATTAGGAAAGACCCCCTTGTGTATTATATAAAACGCTGCCCAGCTAATTTGTATGGAGAGTTGAAGGGAGGGTGTTGTCCCCCGACAAATTAAGTGAGGGGACATACGCATCAGGCGGTTGGCATTCAATAATCCGATCCCTTCTGTGGAAAGATATTGCACAACTAGGTGATGCCACAGCTATAAGGATCCACGCATCACCGGAGGTGGACGCAGCCGCACACAAACCAAAGGGGTGGGATGCAGCGACGATCCTATACCGGGGATAAGAGGATCCAGAATGTGGCCCCGTGACGCCATGCGCACACCAACTTCCTAATGCAGTGTACAGCCAAAGGAATACATGTAGCTTCATCAGCTAAAGTGAATATATATACATAAACATAACCTCATGGATGAGGTTTTAATGTGAAACATAATAAATAATTTATACTAAGGTGAACAAAGCAACATTAAACGAAAATTTGCGGTGATGCGTGGATCCTTATAGCTGTGGCATCACTGTATTTCCATGCGCCATTCTAACCCACTTTCCTTTTGTTTATGCACTATGTTAGGGTTCCCTCAGAGTTACTGAGGCTTACATTGTTTTTGTTTAATTTACGGTTGTGAATTTTAATCCCATGTATTTCATCATATATTTGTAGTGGTGAGCTTGGCGGTATTGTCATGTACCTTTGGGGATACTGATGTGACCCCCTTGTTCATATATTGCCGTATTTACTACAGCTCAGCATTGCTTGTGTCTGGCTTAGGGTTTCCTTATCCGCAGCAAGCGTCTTGGTTACCGTTGCTGGGTGATGCGGTGGGTGGGCGTTCACCTTGGCTGTTGCGTAGTGGGACAGTAGCCGGTTCTTATCTACTTGTATTCTGTTTGCAGCTGCGCAGTGTGAGGTGGGCGGCTGGTGCGGTCATTCGTGCGCTTGCGCACTCTTCCACTGCTCGCGCTGGTATAGATGTGTTGTATCTATATCAGCGCTATACTAGGCATCAGCTGATTTTTCCCTAGGGGGATAACGGTAGGGTTTCCTGCTCAGTTTTACCGGACCTGCGGCTGCATATTTGGAGGTATGTAGAGGCCATTCTTGTGTGCACCAATCCTCTACTGGCATTATGGCTGCTAGGCAAATCCTTGGTTAGCGGCTGCGCATTAGATAATAGGTGTGCGGTGTTCTTTGATTTCCGCTCCTACGTACAACTGCGCAGTGCTTTATACTTAGCGTACGGTAACCTAGCAACCTGGCATTATGACTGCTGGGCAGCATCGTGGTTAGCAGCTGCGCATTGGATCATGGGTGTACGATGTTCTTTGACTTCCGCTCTTGCGTACAACTGCACAGTGCTTCATACCAAGCGTACGGTAATCTAGCAACCTGGCGCTTTTTTATGATTGAACTAGGCCGCACAGGATATAGCGCAAGATACCGTACTTATAAGGGTGGCTCACATGGACTTTTCATCTATGGTGATTGGCTGGGAACTTACTTAAATTAGCCCTCATTTCTCCTCCTAACTACACACGCCCCCGGAAGAAGAAGCTTATCGAAACGCGCGTAGGGGTACTTTCCGGCACAGTGAGTGTTTAGAGGTAACTATGAAATCTGATTAGGTTACTGCTGGGGTTTGGAGTGCATTCAGCCTTTACTAATTAGGGTAATAGTATCTGGATACCATCGGTTATAGGGTTCCCTGACTATTTATCGTAATGATGTTGTACTTTTGTTATTTGCATGCATTTATACCGTTAGTGAGGTGTATATGCTCTGGGAACATATACATGCAAGGCATGGTAGTCAGAATTATAAGAAAACAACATATACATATGCAATAGGCTTTCTTTAGTATTTTTATACAGCCTTAGTAGTACCAGAGTATAGCAATCTCTCCCCAGCACCCTACTCGATCATAGACATTCTTTGTAGCCACAAAATATTAGTCACATGACTATAATGGAAATGTTCCTTACATATTGTGTCTTAAAGTTAAATTATTATTGGCTACATAACTGTTAACACTCTCAGTGCTGGTGTTTGGATTGGAGGCATCCTGTTTTATTACTGTGTGTGTATATATTTTATTCTATTTATGTCAATAAAATTTTCTAGTTTTGAACAAGAACATTCTATAGCCTGGTTTATACATCTACTAGGTTCTTTTGAGGTATTGATATTGTGAATGTGTTCCGTATTCACCTTTTTGGACTAATATGTATAAACAACTAGGTGATTGTGGTGGCACCTCACACCGCTCCTCACGCATCCCCAAGCTTTTCTGGGTAATGGGAAGGGGGCCATTAAGCTCACAGTTATTTGTATGGGTGGCTGAATGTCAAATTTTTTTTTTTTTATCCATGTCCAATAGGAACATTTTAAGAATCTGTGCAATGTGGAGTGAGAAGTTCTGTCAGAAATGGTGATATTGTAAGTCTTATTATTATAGTATTTAACACAAATGTCCCAAATATATAAAGAACAACTCAAACTATTGGACACAAAGGGTATACAGAGTATAATCCCAAAATATTCATTTTATTATTACAATATAGACGATACGTAATATATACAAGGCTGCTGAGCACAAAAATGCAGGGCTATTAAATGTAATCAAGTAAAGTGCATAGTGCACATCAATATAAATCTATATATCGTACCAAACCGGCCTAAGTGTAGAAACAAACTGAATTGTGTGCATTAGTGCAACTAATGAAAAAGGCCTGAATGGCGGTGCAGTCAAGACAACAGGCGGTGGGTAAGAATACCCTAACCGGCATGTGTGCAAAGATGGGAGGAAGAAAATACTGAAGTGAGGGAAAGTAACAGAATTGTCCGCGCTGCGCCAATGCATGTTTCGTTTGGACTTCTTCAGGCGGCACCTCACCCTGCTCCGTACATACAGACCACAGTGCAGTTAATTCTATGTACACCAGACACAAGGAATTTAATATTCCGTTTTACTTACTAGTTCTGTTTTCTGGTAATATCAAAGTATAGAAGGATCATACGTACAGCAGATGTGTAAGTTTTCTATATAAAAGCAACTCCCCAAGTCATCTGAAACCACCAACCATTCAATGTGTATCTAGGTCTGCCGACCTCCCCCAAAAGATTTCAGGAGAGCAATATTGCAAAGCTTTGAATTGAGTTGCCCATTTCTTTGTTCAGTAGTCAAATTAACCACTGCCAGATGGCACTCCACATAGAGAACTAAAGTGTAAGGAAAGAAGGCTTTCCCACCAAAAAAATAATTTGACTCTGTAGCCCTTTAACCCCTTCACCCCCAGCCTGTTTTTACCTTCATGACTAGGCCAAATTTTACAATTCTCATCAGTGTTACTTTATGTGGTAATAACGAGAACGCTTCAACGGATTCTGAGATTTTTCTATTGACAGTTGTACTTCATGACATTGGTAAAAATTGATTCACTATGATTTGAGTTTATTTGTGAAAATATCAGAAATGTGGAAATTTTTGCAACTTCCAAGATTTTAATCCTTAAGCCCTTAAACCACAGAGATGTCACACAAAATAGTTAAAGGGAACCTGTCACCTGAATTTGGCAGGACTGGTTTTCGGTCATATGGGCGGAGTTTTCGGGTGTTTGATTCACCCTTTCCTTATCCGCTGGCTGCATGTTGGCCACAATATTGGATTGAAGTTCATTCTATGTCTTCCGTAGTACACGCCTGCGCAAAACAATCTAGATTATAACGTAGAGCCATGAAAATTTAAAAAAATCAAATTTTTCCCCAAAAAAAGGTTTGCTTTAGTTTTTTTAATTTTCACAACGGTAACGTGAAAATTTAAGCCAAAATTTGTTGTACCATTTGTCCTGAGTACACCAATACCCCATATGTGTTTGCAAACTACTTTTGAGGCATAGTGCAAAGCTCAGAAGTGGAGGAGTGCCATCATAGTGTAGATTTTACTGTTATGGTTTTTTGGTGCGGTGTCACATTGGCAGAGCCCCTGATGTGACAGAACAGCAGAACCCACCCTCCAATAAGTGACACCATTTTACAAACTACACCTCTCAATGAATTCAACTAGGGGTGCAGTGATCATATTGACACCGCAGGTGTGTCACAGAATTTTATACCATTTAATCAGTGAAGAAGAAAAAACTACATTTATTCCCTTCACCCCGGACAGGAAACCCACTGAAATAATAGTGTGGTACCTCCCCCCCCGGCTTCAGTTGGGTTTCCTGTCCTGACGGGAACCCTCGTGCGGAGACCCGGGCGAGTGGAAGATATTTTTATTCCGGCTCTAGGCAAAAAAAAGTCGGTTGGGATCCGTGGGGACTTTGCGCATCCTGGCGGGGGAGGTGGAATGTGTAGGGGCATTGTTTCGGGCATCGGAGGAGGCGGGTCCTAGGAGAAGCTCAATGGATCCCTTACAAAATGGGAGATGACTACCATAGACGTGCTTATGTCCAAAGCTACCCATCATGGTGGATCTGAGAGGACAGCAGCCTTTGCAGCAGCAGTCACCACTACCAGTGCCTGGTCACCACAACAGGTGCACTAAGGGGAGCAGCCGCTCAAGTGGCAGCCATCCTGGGCAGAGGAGTGGAAGATCGCAGGACTCCTCGGTATCCAGGAGAGGCATCGTATGTACCCCTGATCAGCCTCCGAATCCAGTACCCTTGATATGACAGTGGGTGGTGGATGATCTACAAGAATGTCAGCCTTTGTTAATAAGGACAATTTCTTGCTTAACCCCTTAGTGACCAGGCCAAATTTTTGAAATTTGACCAGTGTCACTTTATGTGTTTAACAAATTTGACAAATTAAAAAAAAATTAGCAATTTTCAAACTTTGAATGATTATTCCTTTAATCCAGATAGTCATACCACAGAAAAACATTAATGCATAAAATTTCTCTCACATCAGCACAATTTTTAAAAAGCTATTTTATTTTGCTAACATTTTAGGAGGTTTAAAAATGGAGCAGTAAGTTTTCATTTTTTCAAGGAAATTCACAAAATTTATTTTTTTAACGACCTATCCATGTTAAGTGACTTTGGGGGCACTATATATTTAAACCCCCAAAAGTGATACCATTTTAACACCTTAATCCCATATGACATACTATCCCGTCGAGGTGACCTGGGACTTAATTCCCAGTGACTGGATAGTACGTCATATGCGATCAGCTGATAACGGCCGGGTGTCAGCTGACTATCGCAGCTGACATCCGGCACTATGTGCCAGGAGTGGTCACGGACCGCTCCTGGCACATTAACCCCCGGCACACTGCGATCAAAGATGATCGCAGTGCGGTATAGGGAAGCATCACGCATGGAGGGGGTCCCTGCGTGCTTCCCTGAGACCCTCGGAGCAACGTGATGTGAACGCGTTTCTCCGAGGGTCTCCTACCTCCTCCCTGCATGCCCCGTATCCAAAATGGCCCCGGGGCTGCATCCGGGTCCTGCAGGGAGGTGGCTTACCAGCGCCTGCTCAGAGCAAGCGCTGGTAAGCCTGCAGCCCTGCCTGTCAGATCGCTGATCTGACACAGTGCTCTGCAAATCTGCGATCTGACCCTATGGCATGATGCCCCCCCTGGGGCAATGTTATAAAGTTAACAAAAAAATCCTAAATAAAGAAAAAAAATATTGTTCCCATAGATACATTTCTTAAAATAAAAAAATAATAAAAGTACACATATGTAGTATCGCCGCGTCCGTAACGAACTGACCTATAACGCTGTCCCACTATTTAAGCCCTTCAGTGAACACCGTAAAAAAAAAAGGCAAAAAAAAAGTGGAATAACACGCGATCAAAAATACGGATATAAATGACCATGGTACCGCTGCAAACGTCACATTGTCCTGCAAAAAACGACCCGCCATCAGCGAAAAAATAAAAAAGTTATAGTAGTTTTTGGACATTCTGCCTCATAAAAATCAGAATAAAAAGCGATCAAAAAATCACGTGCCCAAAAATGGCACCAATAATAACATCAACTCGTCCCGCAAAAAACAAGACCTCACATGACTCTTTGAACCAAAATATGGAAAAGTTATAGCTCTCAAAATGTGGAGATGCAAAAACTATTTTTTGCCATAAAAAGCGTCTTTCAGTGTGTGACAGCTGCCAATCATAAAAATCAGCTAAAAAACCCGCTATAAAAGTAAATCAAACCCCCCTTCATTACCCCCTTAGTTAGGGAAAAATAATAAAATTTAAAAATTGCATTTATTTCCATTTTCCCATTAGGGTTAGGGATGGGGCTAGGATTAGGGCTACAGTTAAGGTTGGGGCTAAAGTTAGGGTTTGGATTACATTTACGGTTGGGATTGGGGTTATGGTTGGGATTAGTGCTAGGGGTGTGTTTGATTTAGGGGTGTGGTTAGGGTTTCAGTTAGAATTGGGGGGGTTTCCACTGTTTAGGCACATCAAGGCTCTCCAAACGCGACATGGCGTCCGATCTCAATTCCAGCCAATTCTGCGTTGAAAATGTAAAACAGTGCTCCTTCCCTTCCGAGCTCTCCCGTGTACCCAAACAGGGGTTTACCCCAACATATGCGGTATCGGGTACTCAGGACAAATTGGACAACAACTTTTGGGGTTGAATTTCTCTCGTTACCCTTGGGAAAATAAAAATTTGGAGGGTTAAAAAACCCTTTTTGTGGGAAAAAAATTATTTTTCGTTTTCACGGCTATGTGTTATAAACTGTAGTGAAACACTTGGGGGTTCAAAGTTCTCACAACACATCTAGATAAGTTCCTTGGGGGTCTAGTTTCCAATATGGGGTCACTTGTGGGGGGTTTCTACTGTTTAGGTACATCAGGGGCTCTGCAAATGCAATGTGACGCCTGCAAACCAATCCATCTAAGTCTGCATTCCAAACGGCGCTCCTTCCCTTCCAAGCTCTGCCATTCACCCAAACGGTGGTCCCCCCCACATAAGGGGTATTGGCGTACTCAGGACAAGTTGCACAACAACTTTTGGGGTCAAATTTCTCCTGTTACCCTTGGGAAAATACAAAACTGGGGGCTAAAAAATAATTTTGAGAAAAAATTTTTTTTTTATTTTCACTGCTCTGCGTTATAAACTGTAGTGAAACGCTTGGTGGTTCAAAGCTCTCACATCACATCTGGATAAGCTCCTTAGGGGGTCTACTTTCCAAAATGGTGTCACTTGTGGGGGGTTTCAATGTTTAGGCACATCAGGGGCTCTCCAAACGCAACATGGCGTCCCATCTCAATTCCAGTCAATTTTGCAGTGAAATGTCAAATGGCGCTCCTTCCCTTCCGAGCTCTGCCATGCGCCCAAACAGTGGTTTACCCCCACATGTGGGGTATCGGCGTACTCAGGCCAAATTGCAAAACAACTTTTGGGGTCCATTTTCTCCTGTTACCCTTGGTAAAATAAAACAAATTGGAGCTGAATTAAATTTTTAGTGAAAAAAAGTTAAATGTTCATTTTTTTTTAAACATTCCAAACATTCCTGTGAAACACCTGAAGGGTTAATAAACTTCTTGAATGTGGTTTTGAGCACCTTGAGGGGTGCAGATTTTAGAATGGTGTCACACTTTATTTTCTATCATATAGACCCCTCAAAATGACTTCAAATGTGATGTGGTCCCTAAAAAAAAAATGGTGTTGTAAAAATGAGAAATTGCTGGTCAACTTTTAACCCTTATAACTCCCTATCAAAAAACATTTTGGCTCCAAAATTGTGCTGATGTAAAGTAGATATGTGGGAAATGTTAAGTATTTTGTGTGACATCTCTGTGATTTAAGGGCATAAAAATTCAAAGTTGGAAAATTGCAAAATTTTCGCCAAATTTCAGTTTTTTTCACAAATAAACGCAGGTAATATCAAAGAAGTTTTTCCAACAACATGAAGTACAATATGTCACGAGAAAACAATGTCAGAATCATCAGGATCCATTGAAGCGTTCCAGAGTTATAACCTCATAAAGGGACAGTGGTCAGAATTGTAAAAATTGGCCCGGTCCTTAATGTGCAAACCACCCTTGGGGCTTAAGGGGTTAAAAACCGCACCCCTCAATATATTGAAAACTGCTGTCAGGTAGTTTATTTACCCTACAGGTCATCTTCAGCAATTAATGCAAAGTGACATGACAGGAATAAAAATATGTTTTCCTATCGCCACGACAGCACCCCTACGAGAGAGGGGATCTGCCCACCATCTGGACAGGAACCTACAGGATTTAAAGGGGCGGTCCCCCTCACCACTCCAGTTTGGGTTCCTGTCCTAGATGGGAACACAGGAGCTAAAGCAGGAAGGTTCCTACCCTGGTCCTAAACCTCTGCGCGGTGTCCGTGGGAACGGCAGAGACAGGGTCGCTGGAAGCAGCGTCGGGGGTGTCCTGCGTGCAGACCCCCCCTCGTCTGGCCATATGGAGCGCATCCCAGGAGTCGGGCAGTGCCGTCCTGGTCAGCAGATGTAAGCAAGTTACATAGTTACATAGTTATTAAGGTTGAAGGAAGACTATAAGTCCATCTAGTTCAACCCATAGCCTAACCTAACATGCCCTAACATGTTGATCCAGAGGAAGGCAAAAAAACCTCACGTGGCAAAGAGTAAGCTCCACATTGGGGGAAAAAATTACTTCCCGACTCCACATACGGCAATCAGACTAGTTCCCTGGATCAACGCCCTATCAAGGAATCTAGTGTATATACCCTGTAACATTATGCTTTTTCAGACAGGTATCCAGTCCCCTCTTAAATGTAAGTAATGAATCACTCATTACAACATCATACGGCAGAGAGTTCCATAGTCTCACTGCTCTTTCAGTAAAGAATCCGTGTCTGTTATTATGCTTAAACCTTTTTTCCTCCAAACGCAGAGGATGCCCCCTTGTCCCTGTTTCAGGTCTATGATTAAAAAGATCATCAGAAAGGTCTTTGTACTGTCCCCTCATATATTTATACATTAAAATAAGATCACCCCTTAGTCTTCGTTTTTCCAAACTAAATAGCCCCAAGTGTAATAGCCTATCTTGGTATTGCAGACCCCCAGTCCTCTAATAACCTTGGTCGCTCTTCTCTGCACCCGCTCTAGTTCAGCTATGTCTTTCTTATACACCGGAGACCAGAACTGCACAGTATTCTAAGTGTGGTCGAACTAGTGACTTGTATAGAGATAAAATTATATTCTCCTCATGAGCATCTATGCCTCTTTTAATGCATCCCATTATTTTATTTGCCTTTGTAGCAGCTGCCTGACACTGGCCACTGAATATGAGTTTGTCATCCACCCATACACCCAGGTCTTTTTCATTGATGGTTTTGCCCAGAGTTTTAGAATTAAGCACATAATTATACATCTTATTACTTCCACCCAAGTGCATGACCTTACATTAATCCCCATTAAAGCTCATTTGCCATTTATCAGCCCAAGCTTCTAGTTTACATAAATCATCCTGTAATATAAAATTGTCCTCCTCTGTATTGATTACCCTACAGAGTTTAGTGTCATCTGCAAATATTGAAATTCTACTCTGAATGCCCCCTACAAGGTCATTAATATGTTAAAAAGAAGAGGGCCCAATACTGACCCCTGTGGTACCCCACTGCTAACCGCTACCCAGTCCGAGTGTGCTCCATTAATAACCACCCTTTGTTTCCTATCCCTGAGCCAGCTCTCAACCCACTTGCACATATTTTCCCCTATCCCCATTATTCTCATTTTATGTATCAACTTTTTGTGTGGCACCGTATCAAAAGCTTTTGAAAAGTCCATATACACTACGTCCACTGGGTTCCCTTGGTCCAATCCGGAACTTACCTCTTCATAGAAACTGATCAAATTAGTCTGACATGAACGGTCCCTAGTAAACCCGTGCTGATACTGGGTCATGAGGTTATTCCTCTTCAGATACTCCAGTATAGCATCCCTTAGAATGCCCTCCAGGATTGTACCCACAGTAGAGGTTAAGCTTACTGGCCTATAATTACCGAGTTCAGTTTTTGTCCCCTTTTTGGATATTGGCACCACATTTGCTATACGCCAGTCCTGTGGTACAGACCCTGTTATTATGGAGTCTTTAACCCCTTCCCGACCTTTGACGCATACGCTGCGTCATGAAAGTCGGTGCCATTCCGACCCATGACGCAGCATATGCGTCATGGAAAGATCGCGTCCCTGCAGATCCGGTGAAAGGGTTTACTCCCATTTCACCCGATCTGCAGGGACAGGGGGAGTGGTAGTTTAGCCCAGGGGGGGTGGCTTCACCCCCCCCCCCCCCCCCCCCCGTGGCTATGATCGCTCTGATTGGCTGTTGAAAGTGAAACTGCCAATCAGAGCGATTTGTAATATTTCACCTAAAAAACTGGTGAAATATTACAATCCAGCCATGGCCGATGCTGCAATATCATCGGCCATGGCTGGAAACACTAATGTGCCCCCACTCCACCCCACCGATCTTTGGTCCGCTCCCCTCCGTCCTGTGCTCCGCTCCCCCGTCCTCCTGTCCGCTCCCCCCGTGCTCCAATCCAACCCCCCGCACTCCGATCCCCCCCCCCGCACAGCGATCCCCCCCGTGCTCCGATCCACCCCCCCGCACAGCGATCCCCCACCCCGTGCTCCAATCCACACCCCCCCGTGTTCCGATCCACCCCCCCCCCCCATGCTCCGATCCACCCCCACCCCGTGCTCCGATGCCCCCCCCGTGCCCTGATCTCCCCCCCCCCTTATACTTACCTAGCCTCCCGGGGTCCGTCCGTCTTCTTTCCTGGGCACCGCCATCTTCCAAAATGGCGGGCGCATTTGCAGTGCCGGCCGGCAGATTCGTTCCAAAGTGAGTTTTGATCACTGAGATAGGTTATATCTCAGTGATCAAAATAAAAAAAAAATAGTAAATGACCCCCCCCCCCCCTTTGTCGCCCCCATAGGTAGGGACAATAAAAAAAAGTAAAGAATTTTTTTTTTCCACTAAGGTTGGGGTAAGAACTAAGGGTAGGGTTAGGGTTCGGGATGTGCACACGTATTCTGGTCCTCTGCGGATTTTTCCGCAGAGGATTTGATAAATCCGCAGTGCTAAACCGCTGTGGATTTACCGCGGTTTTTCTGTGCATTTCACTGCGGTTTAACAACTGCGATTTTCTATTGGAGCAGTTGTACAACCGCTGCGGAATCCGCAGAAAGAAGTGACATGCTGCGGAATGTAAACCGCTGCGGATCCGCAGCGATTTCCGCAGCGTGTGCACATACCTTTAGAATTAGGCTATGTGCACACGGTGCGGATTTGGCTGCAGATCCGCAGCAGTGTTCCATCAGGTTTACAGTACCATGTACACCTATGGAAAACCAAATCCGCTGTGCCCATGGTGCGGAAAATACCACGCGGAAACGCTGCATTGTATTTTCCACAGCATGTCAATTCTTTGTGCGGATTCCACAGCGTTTTACACCTGTTCCTCAATAGGAATCCACAGGTGAAATCCGCACAAAAAACACTGGCAATCCGCGGTAAATCCGCAGGTAAAACGCAGTGCCTTTTACCCGCGGATTTTTCAAAAATGGTGCTGAAAAATCTCATACGAATCCGCAACGTTGGCACATAGCCTTAGGGTTGGGTTGGAATTAGGGTTGTGGTTAGGGGTGTGTTGGGGTTAGGGTTGTGATTAGGGTTACGGCTACAGTTGGGATAAGGGTTAGGGGTGTGTTGGAGTTAGAATTGAGGGGTTTCCACTGTTTAGGCACATCAGGGGGTCTCCAAACACAACATGGCGCCACCATTGATTCCAGCCAATCTTGTATTCAAAGAGCCAAATGGTGCTCCTTCACTTCCGAGCCCCGACGTGCGCCCAACCAGTGGTTTACCCCCACATATGGGGTACCAGCATACTCAGGACAAACTGCGCAACAATTACTGGGGTCCAATTTCTTCTGTTACCCTTGAGAAAATAAAAAATTGCTTGCTAAAACATCATTTTTGAGGAAAGAAAAATGATTTTTTATTTTCACGGCTCTGCGTTGTAAACGTCTGTGAAGCACTTGGGGGTTCAAAGTGCTCACCATATATCTAGATAAGTTCCTTGGGGGGTCCAGTTTCCAAAATGGGGTCACTTGTGGGGGGTTTCTACTGTTTAGGCACACCAGGGGCTCTGCAAACGCAACGTGACATCCGCAGACCATTCCATCAAAGTCTGCATTTCAAAAGTCACTACTTCCCTTCTGAGCCCCGACGTGTGCCCAAACAGTGGTTTACCCCCACACATGGGGTATCAGCGTACTCAGGAGAAACTGGACAACAAGTTTTGGGGTCCAATTTCTCCTGTAACCCTTGGGAAAATAAAAAATTCTGGGCTAAAAAATTATTTTTGAGGAAAGAAAACGTATTTATTATTTTCACTGCTCTGTGTTATGAACTTCTGTGAAGCACTTGGGGGTTCAAAGTGCTCACCTCACATCTAGATAAGTTCCTTTCGGGGTCTAGTTTCCAAAATGGGGTCACTTGTGGGGGGTTTCTACTGTTTAGCCACATCAGGGGCTCTGCAAACGCAACGTGACGCCCGCAGAGCATTCCATCAAAGTCTGCATTTCAAAACGTCACTACTTCACTTCCGAGCCCCAGCATGTGCCTAAACAGTGGTTTACCCCCACATATGGGGTATCAGCGTACTCAGGAGAAACTGGACCACAACTTTTGGGGTCAAATTTCTCCTGTTACCCTTGGGAAAATAAAAAATTGCGGGCTAAAAAATCATTTTTGAGAAAAGAAATTATTTTATTTTTTTCATGGCTCTGCGTTATAAACTTCTGTGAAGCACTTGAGGGTTCAAAGTGCTCACCACACATCTAGATAAGTTCCTTGGGGGGTCTTGCTTCCAAAATCGGGTCACTTGTGGGGGATCTCCAATGTTTAGGCACACAGGGGCTCTCCAAACGCGACATGGTGTCCGCTAACAATTGGAGCTAATTTTCCATTCAAAAAGTCAAAAGGCGCGCCTTCCCTTCCGAGCCCTGCCGTGTGCCCAAACAGTGGTTTACCCCCACATATGAGGTATCGGCGTACTCGGGAGAAATTGCTCAACAAATTTTAGGATCCATTTTATCCTATTGCTCATGTGAAAATGAAAAAATTGAGGCGAAAAGAAATTTTTTGTGAAAAAAAAGTACTTTTTCATTTTTACGGATCAATTTGTGAAGCACCTGAGGGTTTAAAGTGCTCACTAGACATCTAGATAAGTTCCTTGGGGGGTCCAGTTTCCAAAATGGGGTCACTTGTGTTGGAGCTCCAATGTTTAGGCACACAGGGTCTCTCCAAACGCGACATGGTGTCCGCTAACGATGGAGATAATTTTTCATTCAAAAAGTCAAATGGCTCTCCTTCCCTTCCGAGCCTTACCATGTGCCCAAACAGTGGTTTACCCCCACATGTGAGGTATCGGTGTACTCAGGAGAAATTGCCCAACAAATTTTAGGGTCCAAAAATAAAAAACAAGTAATACCTGCGCTGAGTAACAAAAAATCCTCCAAACCACACAATTTATGTTGTCAAAGAGAAAGAATTTCTATAGGTTACCATACCAAAATAACCAGAGTATAACCGTGGTATGGATAAGTGTCCTATTTCATAGGATACCAGGAGCGTTTTGGTTATCAAATGGGTAAATAAATTGTTACCTTTGAATAATCAGTGGAATTAACCGGCCCCTTGTGGTGGTCTTACTGAATCATGTCCATTGCATCCGTAGTATGAAAGAAACTGGCAGGCTTCCTGCAATTGTCCTACTAGGCTATGTCCACTGCGGTTTATGTCTTCAGATAAAGCCACTCTGGGTTGAGTCCGCTGCGTCCGTCGTTCCGGTGTGTCTCTTCAGGTGGAGCCGCTCTTTGCGCTGCCCTGGCCGGCGGCAGAACGCTCAAAGCACGCTCCCCGCTTGGGATTATTGAGCGCTGGAGTAGCCGCTGGGTCCTCTGCCGAAGCAGGACCTTCCGTGACGTCACGGTCACGTGAGTAAACACGTGACTAGGCTAAGGAGAGCAGCGAGGACCAAATCCTACGCGTTTCGGAACTACCGTGTTCCTTCTTCAGGGATGGTCCGTACTAGCAGCTCTCCATCTTATATATCCTCCAGCGCTCTAGCAATGCCCTTAATTGGTGAACGCAAACAGCTCTACTTCGCTATTAAGGCCCCTTGGGGCCAACGTATCCAGTTCAAAAATCATTTTTGTTTCTTCTCTTGACATTTGTCTAATATAGTCACCCTTCCTCCAACTTTTAGGTACAGTTTTCAAACCTGTGATACATGTACCACTGGGTGAACTTCCATGATAGGTGAAGAAATGCTTAGATAAAGGGTGACCCTGAAATTTTTTCTTTATGTTCCTAAGATGTTCGTTTATCCTTACATGTAGGGGACGCTTCGTCCTCCCGACGTAGATCTTATCACACGGGCACCTAATGGCGTAAATTACCCCTTCCATCCCTGAAGAAGGAACACGGTAGTTCCGAAACGCGTAGGATTTGGTCCTCGCTGCTCTCCTTAGCCTAGTCACGTGTTTACTCACGTGACCGTGACGTCACGGAAGGTCCTGCTTCGGCAGAGGACCCAGCGGCTACTCCAGCGCTCAATAATCCCAAGCGGGGAGCGTGCTTTGAGCGTTCTGCCGCCGGCCGGGGCAGCGCACAGAGCGGCTCCACCTGAAGAGACATACCGGAAAGACGGACGCAGCGGACTCAACCCAGAGTGGCTTTATCTGAAGACATAAACCGCAGTGGACATAGCCTAATAAGACAATTGCAGGAAGCCTGCCAGTTTCTTTCATACTACGGATGCAATGGACATGATTCAGTAAGACCACCACAAGGGGCCGGTTAATTCCACTGATTATTCAAAGGTAACAATTTATTTACCCATTTGATAACCAAAACGCTCCTGGTATCCTATGAAATAGGACACTTATCCATACCACGGTTATACTCTGGTTATTTTGGTATGGTAACCTATAGAAATTCTTTCTCTTTGACAACATAAATTGTGTGGTTTGGAGGATTTTTTGTTACTTAGCGCAGGTATTACTTGTTTTTTATTTTTGTATATAGATTACGATACAAAAAGGTGGAATTGTATCATTACTTGCTGCCGAGTTTCTTAAGGGTTGAAGCGCTACTGGTCTTTTTATAGAAACAAAATTTTAGGATCCATTTTATCCTGTTGTCCATGTGAAAATGAAAAAATTGAGGCTAAAAGAATTTTTTTGTGAAAAAAAAGTACATTTTCATTTTTACGGATCAATTTGTGAAGCACCTGGGGGTTTAAAGGGCTCACTATGCATCTAGATAAGTTCCTTGGGGCGTCTAGTTTCCAAAATGGGGTCACTTGTGGGGGAGCTCCAATTTTTAAGCACACGGGGGCTCTCCAAACGTGACATGGTGTCCGCTAAAGAGTGCAGCCAATTTTTAATTCAAAAAGTCAAATGGCGCTCCTTCCCTTCCAAGCCCTGCCGTGCGCCCAAACAGTGGTTTACCCCTACATATGAGGTATCAGCGTACTCAGGACAAATTGGACAACAACTTTCGTTGTTCAGTTTCTCCTTTTACCATTGGGAAAATAAAAAAATTGTTGCTGAAAAATCATTTTTGTGACTAAAAAGTTAAATGTTCATTTTTTCCTTCCATGTTGCTTCTGCTGCTGTGAAGCACCTGAAGGGTTAATAAACTTCTTGAATGTGGTTTTGTGCACCTTGAGGGGTGCAGTTTTTAGAATGGTGTCACTTTTGGGTATTTTCAGCCATATAGACCCCTCAAACTGACTTCAAATGTGAGGTGGTCCCTAAAAAAAATGGTTTTGTAAATTTCGTTGTAAAAATGAGAAATTGCTGGTCAAATTTTAACCCTTATAACTTCCTAGCAAAAAAAAAATTTGTTTCCAAAATTGTGCTGATGTAAAGTAGATGTGTGGGAAATGTTATTTATTAACTATTTTGTGTCACATAACTCTCTGGTTTAACAGAATAAAAATTCAAAATGTGAAATTTTCAAAATTTTCGCCAAATTTCCGTTTTTATCACAAATAAACACAGAATTTATTGGCCTAAATTTACCACTAACATGAAGCCCAATATGTCACGAAAAAACAATCTCAGAACCGCTAGGATCCATTGAAGCGTTCCTGAGTTATTACCTCATAAAGGGACACTGGTCAGAATTGCAAAAAACGGCAAGGGTTTTAAGGTCAAAATAGGCTGGGTTATGAAGGGGTTAAAGATTAAAAATATTGGTCTATCAATGACTGTACTTAATTCCTGCAGTACTCGAGGGTGTATCCCATCCGGGCCCGGAGATTTGTCAATTTTAGTGATTTTTAGATGCCGCCGCACTTCCTGCTGGGTTAAGCAGGTGACCTTTAATTGGGAATTTTTATCACTAGTCATTTTGTCTGCCATGGGATTTTCTTGTGTAAATACTGATGAAAAAAAGTTATTTAGCATATTGGCTTTTTCCTCATCCTCATCCATTTCACCCAGACTATTTAAGGGGGCCAACACTATCATTTTTTAGTTTCTTACTATTTATGTAGTTAAAGAATATTTTAGGATTATTTTTACTCTCTCTGGCAATGAGTCTCTCTGTCTCAATCTTTGTTGCCTGTTCTCACCGGCGCTGGTGAACCCGGAAGTAGTTGTTACACTTCCGGGGTAAGCCGGGGGAGGAGTGCGGCTGCGACTATGAAAGAGCGGCGGCTATGGAATGTGCTGTGCAGCAAGTTGTCCTCAGTAGGGGACACAGAGCACCCTCAGGTGGAGGTGCTGGAGCAGCGCAGCAAGAGCGGTAGCGGCCGCTCAAGAAGTAGCAGCAGAGTGGTACGGGGGCAGCAGCATGCGAGCGCCCCAGCGTCACACGTGGATTCGTCTCCTCAGAAACCGGTATTCATGGGATCAGCTTTTGGTGAGTGTTAAAAATACACCTGGTGCTGATTTGGTACGTTATTTTGTGCTTTGTTTTAAGTTAAAAAGACATCAAAATCTAAGCATAAGCAGTGTGCTTTATGCGCAATTCCAATGCCTGATAGCTATAATAAAAGGCTTTGCCAGGCTTGCATTTGTCAGACCTTAGAGGAAGAGGCTCCCCTTCGTTCATAAGACCTCAGAGCGGTCATCAGGGAAGAAATAAGTTATTCCCTTAGAGGCGGCCGCCATGAAAGATCGGTCAGGGACGTATCTCCTGGATCTAGCCCGTTCCTGCAAGAGGGTGAATGTTCTCGCTACTCATCGCCATCCTCCTCAGATGAAGAGGGAAGGCCATGTTTTTCAGTTGAAAATATGGATGTATTAGTCAAAGGGGTCCGAGCAACCATGGGCGTTGCAGAGAACCAAGATCTGCACAAGATATAATGTTTGCAGGCTTGTGTCAGAAAAGTCGTAAGTCATTCCCGGTAGTAGAAACAGTTAAAAACCTTATTAAACGGGAATGGGATAAGCAGGACAAAGGATTTTTGCCGTCATCTCCAAAGAGAAGGTATCCCTTTGACGATAACGACTTAGCGGAATGGATGAAAGTCCCTAAAGTGGACGCGGCCGTAGCTTCCACATCTTAGGCTGGGTTCACATTGCGCTAGGTGTGTCCGTCTAACAGACTCGTTTTTAAGTAGTAAAAACGCAATGTAACGCACATACTAACACGCCCATAGACTTGCATTGTCTGAAGCATCGTGACGCATCCCTAAATTGGTATGCGTTTGTCACATAACGTTTTTTTTCTGACGGACCTTCAACGCGGCTTGCAGCGTTTTCGGGTCCGGCCAAGCTAACGCACTACTAACGGAAGCGTTCATTCTGCCATAGAAGGCTATGGCAAACGCAGTCAGACGCAAATCATGAAAAATTTCTAAATAGGACCACACGTTTTAATAGCGTTTGAGGGTGGTCACATGTGGTCATGTGACAGGAAATGTGATTTCGGCCATTGAAGGAGGAATATCCCACCCACACATTTCTCCTGAGGTCTACTGCACGTGACAGAGTGTTGCAAGAGATCACCGGAAATGTAAGTACATTTCTATATATATATCTCTGTATACATCATGGGAGTCTGTAATGTCCGTCGGATGTGTGTGTACTAAACATGTATTGCTTTGTTGCACACAGATGTCGGATACAGATGTCAGCAGCAGCAGCACCGTGTCTGCGATTTTTTTCGTCTCAGTCGGTAGGCTTGCACTTTAAAAAACCACAATAATGTTGTGTGAAACTCCATTGTATTGAGCTAGGCACGTAATAAAAATCATGTTTATTGTTTTTGTGAATAGGAGTCTTCTGAGCCCGAGGCTGCTAGACCTCCCCCAAAAAAAACATGCAAAAACCACAAAGGTACATAGCACACATGTTGAATTTTTCAGGCATAAATTTATTGATCCAATGAATGTTAACATTATTTAATGTTAAAATAATTTTTTTTACATTTTACATACACAATAGGTTGTGGCACACGGAGGACACAAAAGAAAGAAGGTCCCTAGCCGTCTGTCGTCGCCACAACTGCCAGTGGTAAATATAAAACTAGAAATATTCTATCCAATATTTACCAACAATCTATCTATTCACTTTCTATCTACTATACCTATAAACTATCTATCAACTATCTATCGCTCCATCTATTTGTCTATCTATATCTATGTATCTATCTATCTATATATCGCTATATCTATGTATCTATCTCTGTATATAGGAATATGGCCATCCAGTGAAATTGACACTATCAACATAACGTTTTGTGTTTACATAGTCCAAGTCAGCGACCAAAAAAAAAAGGATTGTCGTTGACGAAGAGCCATTGACTATTCACAACGAGACACTGATCAACCTTGTGGAAGCCAACCCCTCCATATGGGACCAGAGCGACAGCTCCCACCATGACATCGTGAAGAACCGCAAGTTGTGGGATCAAATTATATGTCACTTTGATCCCCGATACATGGAGAAGTCGACAACCTCAAAGAAAAAAATTGGTAAATATTGGTGACGTAACATCGGAAAATGTTAGAAAAATTTTTTTTTTTTTTTATCCTATCAACCTATCCACTTGTTGTCTATCTCTCAATTATCAACTATCTGTACACTATATATCTATCTAAACTATTTCTTATCTAACAACTATCTATCTACTACAGTGGGGCAAAAAAGTATTTAGTCAGTCAGCAATAGTGCAAGTTCCACCACTTAAAAAGATGAGAGGCGTTTGTAATTTACATCATAGGTAGACCTCAACTATGGGAGACAAACTGAGAAAAAAAAATCCAGAAAATCACATTGTCTGTTTTTTTAACACTTTATTTGCATATTATGGTGGAAAATAAGTATTTGGTCAGAAACAAAATTTCATCTCAATACTTTGTAATATATCCTTTGTTGGCAATGACAGAGGTCAAACGTTTTCTGTAAGTCTTCACAAGGTTGCCACACACTGTTGTTGGTATGTTGACCCATTTCTCCATGCAGATCTCCTCTAGAGCAGTGATGTTTTTGGCTTTTCGCTTGGCAACACGGACTTTCAACTCCCTCCAAAGGTTTTCTATAGGGTTGAGATCTGGAGACTGGCTAGGCCACTCCAGGACCTTGAAATGCTTCTTACGAAGCCACTCCTTCGTTGCCGTGGCGGTGTGCTTTGGATCATTGTCATGTTGAAAGACCCAGCCACGTTTCATCTTCAATGCCCTTGCTGATGGAAGGAGGTTTGCACTCAAAATCTCACGATACATGGCCCCATTCATTCTTTCATGTACCCGGATCAGTTGTCCTGGCCCCTTTGCAGAGAAACAGCCCCAAAGCATGATGTTTCCACCACCATGCTTTACAGTAGGTATGGTGTTTGATGGATGCAACTCAGTATTCTTTTTCCTCCAAACACGACAAGTTGTGTTTCTACCAATCAGTTCCAGTTTGGTTTCATCAGACCATAGGACATTCTCCCAAAACTCCTCTGGATCATCCAAATGCTCTCTAGCAAACTTCAGACGGGCCCGGACATGTACTGGCTTAAGCAGTGGGACACGTCTGGCACTACAGGATCTGAGTCCATGGTGGCGTAGTGTGTTACTTATGGTAGGCCTTGTTACATTGGTCCCAGCTCTCTGCAGTTCATTCACTAGGTCCCCCCGCGTGGTTCTGGGATTTTTGCTCACCGTTCTTGTGATCATTCTGACCCCACGGGGTGGGATTTTGTGTGGAGCCCCAGATCGAGGGAGATTATCAGTGGTCTTGTATGTCTTCCATTTTCTAATTATTGCTACCACTGTTGATTTCTTCACTCCAAACTGGTTAGCTATTGCAGATTCAGTCTTCCCAGCCTGGTGCAGGGCTACAATTTTGTTTCTGGTGTCCTTTGACAGCTCTTTGGTCTTCACCATAGTGGAGTTTGGAGTCAGACTGTTTGAGGGTGTGCACAGGTGTCTTTTTATACTGATAACAAGTTTAAACAGGTGCCATTACTACAGGTAATGAGTGGAGGAAAGAGGAGACTCTTAAAGAAGAAGTTACAGGTCTGTGAGAGCCAGAAATCTTGATTGTTTGCTTCTGACCAAATACTTATTTTCCACCATAATATGCAAATAAATTGTTAAAAAAACAGACAATGTGATTTTCTGGATTTTTTTTCTCAGTTTGTCTCCCATAGTTGAGGTCTACCTATGATGTAAATTACAGACGCCTCTCATCTTTTTAAGTGGTGGAACTTGCACTATTGCTGACTGACTAAATACTTTTTTGCCCCACTGTATTTATATATCAACTATCTTAACAAACTATGAACAATTTTTCCTATATCTTAAAACTATCTATACTATTTTTATATATTTTTTGTTTTTGTTTAAATTTAAAGCCGATGCTGTCCATACCCGTTGGAGGTCCATCCGCGATCGCTTTGTCCGTGACTACCGGAACAGTCAGAATGCACCAAGCGGATCAAGTGGCAAACGGGTGACCCCGTATGTGCATTACGAACAACTGCTCTTTCTTCAAAAAACAGTGTCTCAGCGCTCGTAAGTACAAATAGGTCTGTGTGCGAGACAAAATTGTTGAAAGGAAAATAATTAATTTTTTTTTTTTGGGTTACAGCACGATATGCAGTACCGCTGAGCCTAGACCGGCAGAGGAACTTGAGCCTTCTCCAGTGGAACCAACCCAACCTGAAGATGTGTCTGGCATCAGCGAGCCACGATCTGTGGATAGAAGCACTGTTACTGCAGGTGTGAGTGCCCGGTTGCAATCACAGCGTGGACGCAAGCGAGCATCACAAAAAGATGAAGCTGATGCAATTATCGTGGATGGACTCCAACGGGTAGAGGACATGTGTTGCAGTGAGCTCAAAGACCTGAGGCGGGAAATTACCGAGCTGCAAGCACGCGAGTCTGTATACTCTGCTAATGAGTGGAAGCTACTTTTCTTATCCTATGTGCCTGTAGCACAAAATATCCCGGCACATAGAAACCTTATGTTTAGACAAAGACTGAACGACCTTCTTGAGGAATTTGTGGGCCCCCAGGAACCCGCTCCATCGGGAACAAGAAGAATGGACATGCCGGCCTACAACCCTCAATATAGAGGCCGGGGTGAAACGAGCGTGGAACCTCATAGACAATGTAGCAGTCCATCATACAGTTGGGCAGACAATACTCCCGTGCAGTACCAAAGTCTTTAGTACCGTTCACTGTCCCCAGCCAGGTGCAATTACTGCGTTGCAAGTTTTTTTTTTTTTTTTTTTTATGTTTTTTGTTGTAAATTTCTATTTTCCTTTTTTTTCATCCCTATGGGATATCATATGTTAAACCTGTGTACCAACAGTTTGTTGGAAAAATAAAAAAACATTTAGTAAACTGTTTCAAATTTAAGATTCTTGTATGACTTTAACTTTTAACACAACATAACTTTTTACACGACATAAGGTAACTTTTTACAAGACATCAGGTTAAACAACTTTTTACACGACATAAGGTTAAAGGGACTCTGTCACCTGAAATTGGCGGGACTGGTTTTGGGTCATATGGGCGGAGTTTTTGGGTGTTTGATTAACCCTTTCCTTACCCGCTGTCTGCATGGTGGCTGCAATATTGGATTGAAGTTCATTCTCTGTCCTCCATAGTACACGTCTGCACAAGGTAATCTTGCCTTGTGCAGGCATGTACTACGGAGGACAGAGAATGAACTTCAATCCAATATTGCAGACAGCAGGTAAGGAAAGGGTGAATCAAACACCCAAAAACTCCGCCCATATGACCCAAAACCAGTCCCGCCAAATTCAGGTGACAGGTTCCCTTTAAACAACATAACTTTTTACACGACATCAGGAAGACTTTAAAATATTTTCACACGTATCTGTCTTGCCATGGAACCTGTGTTGTGAATTCTGTGGCAGAGTTCACTCCTGTGGTCACAAGTGGTACTTCGGCTGATTCTCTCTGGGAGCTTCCGTTTGTGGAGGAAAGTGGTACTGCAGCTTCTGAGTTTCCTCCCTCAGGTGATCTGGTGAGGTCGTTAGCTGCTTCTCTACTTAACTCCACCTGATGCTTTGATCCATGCTTCCTGTCAATGTTCCAGTGTTGGACTTGTGTTTCTCTGGATCATTCCTGTGGCCTGCTGCTCTGCATAGCTAAGTGCTTCTTTGCTATTTGTTGCTATTTTTTCTGTCCAGCTTGTCTATTTGTTTTGCTGGAAGCTCTGGGACGCAAGGGTGTACCTCCGTGCCGTTAGTTCGGTACGGAGGGTCTTTTTGCCCCCTTTGCGTGGTTTTCTTTAGGGTTTTGTGTAGACCGCAAAGTTATCTTTCCTATCCTCGTTCTGTCTAGAATATCGGGCCTCACTTTGCTGAATCTATTTCATCCCTACGTTTGTCTTTTCATCTTACTCACAGTCATTATATGTGGGGGGCTGCCTTTTCCTTTGGGGTATTTCTCTGAGGCAAGGTAGGCTTATTTTTCTATCTTCAGGCTAGTTAGTTTCTCAGGCTGTGCCGAGTTGCATAGGGAGCGTTAGGCGCAATCCACAGCTGCCTCTAGTTGTGTTTGGAGAGGATCAGGAATTGCGGTCTACAGAGTTTCCACGTCTCAGAGCTCGTTCTATTATTTTGGGTTATTGTCAGATCACTGTATGTGCTCTGATCGCTATGTACATTGTGTTACTGAATTGCCTCTCATAACAAACCTGGCCTTCATGTGTGAAGTAATGTGCAAATTGATCACGAATCCTCATTATTTGTGCTGTAGACCGAACTGCATTCGATTCAATGCTACTGAGGTTCGACTCACAATCATCGGGGTCTACCACCTGGGGTTCATGTCTCGCCACAAAATTATGCAGACAGATGCACGCCTTCACAAAACGGTCCACATTTTCTGGTTGCAGTTGCATGCAGGTTAGTAAAATCCGCCATTTTAATGTCAAAATCCCAAAGGCACACTCCACATAACGTCTAGCCCGGCTCAAGCGATAATTAAAAATGCGCCTGCTGGAGTCTAGACTACGGCTTGAGTACGGCTTGAGGAGATTTTGTCCTAGTTGGAAGGCCTCATCACCAACTAAAACATAGGGCAAACTGGGGCCTTCGGTCCCCGGAAGAGGTCGTGATGAGGGTATGTTTAAACTTTGGCTGTACAAACATCGGCCCATGTTGGAGTCTCTAAAGACTCTGGAATCGTTAGTCCGGCCATAAGCACCAATATCCACAGCAACAAAACGGTACCTGGCATCCGCAATCGCCATCAATACTATAGAAAAGTATTTCTTATAGTTATAGTAGAGGGAACCACTATGCGCAGGTTTCTGAATCTGAATGTGCTTTCCGTCCACGGCACCAATACAATTGGGGAAATTAGCCACATCCTCGAACTGTTGGGAAATCGCTAGCCACATTTCTGATGTTGGTGTTGGTAGCATAAGTGGTTGCAAGTTGTTCCAAATGGCATCACAAGTTTCCCGAACCAGTTGACAAATTGTTGACTTCCCAAGTCTAAACTGATAATGCAGTGACGCAAAAGTTTCTCCGGTAGCCAGATATCTGTCGACATTCAAAAACAAAAACAAAAAAAATTAGGATTTTAATGATCATCTAAAGGCTAGTTACAATAGAATATACAATTGCTAAATGAACATTAGGCCACACGATACCGAGATCTAGTCTTTGTCAATAGAATGATAAAAAAAAATGTATAATTACCTCACAGTCACTACTAAACGTTGCTCCGCACTGATGCTTTCACGAAAAGTGCTGCGATGATGATGTATCTCATCCTTCACATGTGAGAGCAGAACATCAAAGGTCTCAATGGACATCCGTAGATAGCGTTGGAATTTGAAGGGATGATCCCAAAGCTGCACATACAGAGTGTGAAAGGCACCATATGTACTCCGCAAGAAATTCACTTCGTGGATCCAATATCTCCTTTGCGAACTACGCTTTCTCTGCCGAAGTCGCAACCGCATCAAGCGAAATCTGACGAGCTCAGACACAAACATCTTGCTAGCAGAAGTTCACTCAATGCTTTCAAAATGGAGAATGAGTCTGTGCCCACACCCGACAATGACAAAAGGGAAAAAAAAAAAAAAAAAACAACAACTTTGACAGTGCCAAACGGATACTTCGTAAACGGACATCAAAATGAAAAAAACGCGATCACATGCGTTAACGCTAGCGTTACCGTGACGACGAATTTCACATATTTTGGCTCCTTTTCTATACATGCGTTTAACGAATCCGTTTAACGCCATGTACTTGACGCAATGTGAACCTAGCCTAAGGCAGGTACCTTGCCCCTGGAGGATGTAGGTCTTTTGAAAGATCTGTCAGATAGAAAGGCAGATATGTTTTTGAAAAAGGTGTGGGAGTCATCGTCTGGAGCATTCAAGCCTGCGATCTCTAGTACTTACATAGCTAGATCTGTTATGGTCTGGATAACCCAGCTGGAGGAACAGCTGAAATCCCATTCACAAGGATCATCAACAATTCCTCAGAATGGCGGTGCGCTTAAACGATCAGGTCAGACACTTTCAGTTTACTGCAATGCCATTTGGTCTATGGCACCGAGGGTGTTTACTAAGATCATTGCGGAAGTGATGGCCTATGTCAGAGAACAAGATACATTAATTATACCCTACTTGGATGACTTCCTAGTAGTGGGAAATTCGTTTTTTCAGAGTAAAAGTCGCCTAAAACATATATCTTCCTTACAGGACTTGGGTTGGCTGGTCAATCTGGAAAAATCAAGATTAGAACCATCAACGACTCAGACTTTTCTGGGTATTCTGCTAAATTCAGAAAATCAACTATGTTTTCTTCCAGAAGAAAAGCAGAGGATTGTGCACAAAGTCAGTACTGTGACAAAAAAAAAAAACAGATCTGACCTTGAGAGACACAATGTCCCTTTTGGGATCCTTAACATCTTGCATACCGGCCGTCCAGTGGGCTCAATTCCACACTCGAGTATTGCAGGCCCAAGTCCTAGATGCGGAAAGGAGTCTTCAGGGTCATCTAGGCGGAAGACTCAGGCTATCCACCACCACTCTGAGCAGTCTGAGATGGTGGCTAAACAACACAGTTACAACAAATGCCAATCCAATAGGATGGGGAGCTCATATAGGAGATGTTTGGACTAAATTGCAATGGTCTCTCTTAGGCTGGGTTCCCATTGCGTTATGGGACCGCGTTAAACGGACAGCGTTGCACGGCCGTTAACGCGCCCATTGAAGGCAATGGGAACGCGCTTCACTAGCGCGTGCCATGTTCAGCACGCGCTAGCGACGCGCCGGTGATTCCTGGCGCGCCGCGGACGCTGCTTGCAGCGTCCGAGGCGCGCCCGCGGTCCGTTCCCCACTCTCGCAGATCGGGGATCTGCAAGAGCGGGGACGTTACCGCGACCCCGACCGCAGCCCCATAGAAAACATTGCGTTAGCGCAATCCGCTAGCGCTAAACGGATTGCACTAACGCAATGTGACCCTAGCCTTAGAGGCCCAAGAGTCCTCGAATTGGAAGGAGCTTACGGCAGTAAAAAAGGCCCTACTCAGGTGGCTACCATCTCTGCGGGATTCACATGTAAGGGTCCAGTCTGACAATACAACAGTAGTAGCATATCTCAACCATCAGGGAGGGACAAGGTCAAGGTGTCTAATGAACACCACCACAGACATACTCGACATTGCCGAAGCTCACTTTCGCTCTCTTTCAGCCGTTCACATTCGAGGAGAGCTCAACACAGAGGCAGATTACCTCAGCCGTCATTCTCTACGTCAGGGAGAATGGGTTCTAAGTCGACTGGTGTTCAAACAGATAGTAGGCCTGTGGGGGTTACCCGATATAGACCTATTTGCAACGAGAGAAAACAGACAGACCAGGAAGTTTGCTTCTCTTCGGGTAGCAGACAAACCCTGTATAATAGACTCCCTTCAGATTCATTGGGATTTCCCTCTGGCATAGGCATTTCCCCCAATATGTCTGATCCCTATAGTTCTCAGGAAGATCAGGGAGGAGAGGGCGAGAGTGATCCTGAGTGCAACCTTCTGGCCCAGGAGGGCATGGTTCTCTTTACTCAGGGCAATGTCGGTGACCGACCCCTGGGTGTTGCCTGTGAGTCCAGAACTTCTTTCTCAGTGTCCATTCTGTTACCCTAATGTGGAATCCCTGCATCTGACGGCGTGGAATTTGAGAGGGAGTTATTGAGGAGGAAAGGTTTTTCAGACGCTTTGATATCTACCCTTTTAAATAGCCGTAAAGATGTTACCACTAAAAACTACTCTAAAACCTGGAAGAAATTCCTTGCCTTCTACCAACATCCCTTTACAGGCAAAGTTCCAATTCCGGCTATTCTGGAGTTTTTACAGAAGGGCCGAGAACTGGGTTTAGCGGTAAATACCCTTAGAGTCCAGGTTTCAGCCTTGGGGGCATTATATAACAGCAATGTGGCGGGAAATAGATGGGTATCTAGATTCATTAAGGCCACCGAACGTAGTAACCCGGTTTATGTTCCTAAATTACCGCCATGGGATTTAAATTTAGTTTTGGATGCTTTAACAGAACCCCCCTTTGAGCCATTAGATTCTGTCTCCATTAAAAATGTAACTTTAAAAACAGCCTTTCTAGTGGCCTTGACTTCCGCTAGGAGAGTGAGTGATTTGCAAGCATTGTCGATAGACCCCCCTTATTTAATGGTCTTTCAGGATAGGATAGTGTTAAAACCAGATCCAGCATATCTACCAAAGGTAGCTTCCAAATTTCACAGAAGTCAGGAAATATTTTTACCATCATTCTGTGACAATCCAGTTTCAGCAGAAGAGCAGAAATGTCATATGCTAGATGTTAGAAGAACACTGTTAGAATACTTGCACAAAACAGAACCGTGGAGGCAGAGTAGGGCTCTGTTTGTTTCCTTTCAGAATCCAAGGAAAGGGGCGAGTGTAACAAAAGCGTCTATCGCCAGATGGATAAGAGATGCGATATATCTGGCTTATACGGCCAAAGGCCAGATACCACCAGACGGCATCAGGGCCCACTCGAGCCATGGCCTCATCCTGGGCGGAGAGAGCGGATGTAATATGTAAGGCGGCAACGTGGTCATCTCCTTCCACCTTTTATAGACATTACCGTCTTGATCTATCATCTAAGGCCAATTTAGACTTTGGCCGTTCAGTACTTAGTGCTGTAGTTTCTCCCAGGTGATTGATCTTTGAAAGTCTCTCGTAGGGGTGCTGTCGTGGCGATAGGAAAACCCACACATTTCCCCCCGTAGTTAATCACTGGTTTTCTACACTCCTTTGGAAGGTGTGCCATTAATTATCACTCTTTAGAAGGTGATGGTATTTAGTAATGTTTAAGTGTATATGTTTATGTACTAACTCAATGGCGGTGTCCCTTATACTCTGAAACACAAACTGGAGTGGTGAGGGGGACCGCCCCTTTAAATCCTGTAGGTTCCTGTCCAGATGGTGGGCGGATCCCCTCTCTCGTAGGGGTGCTGTCGTGAACTCTGTAAAATCCTATTACCGGTACGTAAAAACCGGTATTTTTACCATCTAAATATCGCTAACTTATGAATAGGTTACTGTAGCCGGCAGACTCAAAGGCCACTATTTGGTCGTGAATTGCCATGGCAAACATCAGGACCACACAATCACGATCTCTTGATGCCAATGGGGATAAGAGAGAGCCCCCACACTGTTAAACATTTGTATAATATAGTCACTATTGACAGCAGCATCTAAGGCGTTAAACAGATATAGACAGTGACAACACTGATCGTGACTGGTGCACCAATTCGTCAGCTATAGTGTACAGCCGACAGCTGCTGGATTGTCACCTGCATAGGGATGCTATTCTCTTATATCTCAGATCAGTAAAAAGACGTATTGGCAGTCATTAAGGGGTTAAATCACTATGGGCCTAGGAAGGTTAGCGCCAAAAAGAACAAAGAATGTGCCCTTTGTAGGACCCCGCTGGCAATCCATTGGCAGAAAAGTCTCTGCTCGGACTGCATCCAAAACAACATAGGGGATGAGACCCCTGACTTCGCCACAAGCCTTAGGTCTGTGATGAGAGCTGAGGTGGAAAGTTCGGAGCAAAAGAGGCAGAGCAAAAGAGCTCAGGAGGTCGTAACAGAATCTGAGGCCTTTCCACGGTCTCTTGAAGAATGCCATAGTGAATCCCCGTCCTCCTCAGACAGTGATATATGTGGCCGACCTTGTTTTCCGGCTAAGGATATGGATAGGTTTGTCAGGGAAGTCAGGTCAACAATGGGCCTGAAGGAGGAGAAAGCATCTAAATCCCTAGATGATATAATGTAGGAAGCAAGCCTTTCCACTTAATTCCAGGATATGAGCTCTCATAGATAAGAGTGGAAAAAGCCGGAAAGATCTGGTAGCTTGCCCTCATCTTCAAAGAAGAGAGATACCCCTTTGAGGAGAAAGGCTCATAGAGTTGGGATAAAATCCCTAAAATCGACGGGGCAGTGGCAACATCCTCCACGAAGTCAGTACTGCCTTTATGAGGATTCCAATGCACTTAGAGACCCATTGGATAAAAAAGCTGATGGGTCCCTGAGTCACACCTGAGAGGCAGCCACGTGGGGGGGTCTGAAGCCGGCAATAGCTGGGACTTGTACTGCCAGCTCCCTTATGATCTGGCTGCAACAAATGGAGGAGCAGCTTAAGAACAAGGCCCTGAGAGATGAAATCTTAGCCAATATGCCTCTGTTGCATGGAGCAGCGGCCTTTCTGGCGGACACCTCTGCAGACTGAGGTTAGCGGCTAGGTTGGTGAGCCTATCCAGTGCAGCCAGATGGGTCTTATGGCTGAAAGGGTGTCCAGGAGACCTGCCTTCAAAAAAAATAGACTCTGCTTCATCCCATGTGACAGCCAGTTTCTCTTTGGGCAGAAATTGGAAGACATTTTGGAGAAAGCAGGCAACAAAAAGAAGGGATTCCCTCGTTTCCCTGCTGAAGCTAGGAAGCCTTCCTTTTGAATGAGGAAGTTTAAATAGGGGACGTCCTCCGGGAGAAAGGAAGAGGTGGGAGTTCTAGGGTAGAAGAAAGTCCGGGTATATGTTAAGTGGACCCGCTACATCTTCCAAAAAGCCCTCCTGGGTGAACATCTCCCCCAGTCGCTGGATTTTAGACTTAGGTGTCCATCCACCTCGCCAGACCTTCATATTAACACCCTTCAGGAAATCACCAGGAGAACAGTAGCTCTGGAGGCAGAGATCATGGGACTCTTGCAAAAGCGTTGTTCTGTGTGAAGTCCCAATGGAAGAGATAGGAATGGAATTTTATTCCCCCCTTTTTTTTCTTTTATAATGAAGCCAGATGGTTCCCTAAGAACTATTATCAACCTGAGGAAGCTCAACTGATGGATTGTGAATTATTCCTTCAAGATGGAATCAGTCAAAATAGCTATAAAGCTGTTATTCCAGAATTGTTTCATGATGGTCATTGATTTGAAGGATGCTTATTATCACATCCTAATCCATCAGGACCATCAAAAATTCCTGCAGGTGGTTCTCTATGTCCAAGGACGGGTCAGGCATTACCAATATACAGCCCTTCCGTTCGGACTGACAATAGATCAGAGTATTCACCAAGGTAATATCGGAGGTGCTGGTCTACCTTCGTTCTCGAAACCGTTATCATCCCTTTACCTGGACGACTTCCTTATAGTCAGAAGGTTGGAAGATCCCTGTGCAGAACAGCTGAAGGAGGTAACTGTTGTCCTAGGAGAGCTGATCTGGATGGTAAATATCCTCAAATCGAGACTCAAACCAGAAAGGATTCAGTCCTTCCTGGGTCTGGTTTTGGACTCCGAGCACCAGATCTGTCATCTACCAGAGGACAAAATAGCCAAGATAATGGCTCTGGCACAGTCAGCGATAGATCAGCCAAGAAAGACCCTAAGAAAAGCAATGTCCTTGCTAGGATCCCTAATCTCTTGTATCCCGGCAGTAAGATGGGCCCAATTTCACCTAAGGCAGCTACAGTGGGAAGTCCTGTCTGCGCAGAGGTCATTAAAAGGGCATTTAGAAGGAAAGATACATCTTTCTTCTACAATAGGGGATTCCTGTCTTGGTGGACAGTCAGGAAAAACTTGTTGTCAGGGGTCCAGAGGATAAGACCAGTAGGGGACCTTACCACGACAGATGCAAGCATTACCAGATGAGCACATCTAATGTCTCACTCAGTTAACGAGATCTGGGCTCCTCTAGAGAGGGGCCAGAGATCGAACTTGAAAGAGCTGTGGAAAGGGCCTTGAGACATTTTCTCCAGGGTCGCCATGACCAGGTGATATCAGAAAATCGAGCAGTCGTGGCTTATATCAACCACCAGGGGGGAGCAAGGTTGCATACCCTAATGATGGCAGCGGACATTCTACTCCAGTTTGCAGAGCAAAACTTACTGTACCTTACATCACTTCACATAAAGGGAATAGACAACTCAAAAGGCATACTTTCTGAGTCTCGAGAATTTGAGACAGGGAGAATGGTCTCTATATTCCCAGATTTTCCATCAGCTAGTGCGGGCATGGAGGCGGATGGAGATAGATCTGTTTGCCAGCTTACACAACTGAAAAGTGAAGAACTTCTGTCCATTAAACCCAATGGAGAAACAATTTGCAGTGGATGCTCTTCAGATTCCTTGGAGATTCAGGATGGCATATGTATTTTCTCCAATAGCTCATTCCAACAGTTGTGAGGAGGATCAGGCGAGGGTGTTTCTCATTGCTCCATTCTGGTCGAAGAGACGATGGTTTTCCCTTCAAAAGGCTAATCTAATGTCTGTGTCCGATCCATGGATCCTGCCACTCTCAAGTGAAGGACTTCCATCTAGCAGCATGGAATTTGAGAGGGCATTACTGAGTCAGCAGGGGTTCTCACCAGGGTAGTCTCCAAGCTGTCGAAAAGTAGGAAACCGATTACATCAAGGATCTATGGTAGGACATAGAATAAATTTCTGGATTATTCAGGGCAGCCCTTAGGGGATGAGGCCCCGTGTGGGGTCCATTCTAAAGTTTCTGCGATCTGGGTCGTAACTAGGGTTAGCAACTAACACTCTAACCAGGGATTCAAGCTTCAGGAGGCTAATTTGCATATTCCAGGTGCCTTCTGGGAGAAGCGAAGTCTCCCTAAGCTAGAAGATCGTTGGGTACAGCCGGGACCAGCTGCTTCGAAAGCATCACCAAACCAGGGATTCAAGCTTCAGGAGGCTAATTTGCATATTCCAGGTGCCTTCTGGGAGAAGCGAAGTCTCCCTAAGCTAGAAGATCGTTGGGTACAGCCGGGACCAGCTGCTTCGAAAGCATCACCAAACCAGGGATTCAAGCTTCAGGAGGCTAATTTGCATATTCCAGGTGCCTTCTGGGAGAAGCGAAGTCTCCCTAAGCTAGAAGATCGTTGGGTACAGCCGGGACCAGCTGCTTCGAAAGCATCACCAAACCAGGGATTCAAGCTTCAGGAGGCTAATTTGCATATTCCAGGTGCCTTCTGGGAGAAGCGAAGTCTCCCTAAGCTAGAAGATCGTTGGGTACAGCCGGGACCAGCTGCTTCGAAAGCATCACCAAACCGCGCGCCGTAATTTTGCCTGTAGGACATTATTGCAAGAGAGCTTGGCTGAGTAGATTACACAAGAAGGAAAACACACAGCAAGTCAGCAGGATCTAGGAGCAACATGGCAGATGTGACAACCTACATGGTGAGCTGCAGCATGTGCTACATGTTCACAGATCGACCAGAAGAAGAATCCAATTTCACCTGTCAGAAGTGTAGACTAGTGGCCCTTTTAGAAGAAAAGGTGCGGGGTCTGGAAGAAAGAATAGCAACTTTGAAACTCATCAAAGAGAATGAAGACTTTCTAGACAGAACAGAAGCATCTCTACTGGTCACAGAAGGTGCAAAAAGTGTCAGTGAACCTCCAAAAGCAGATGAGTGGAAGCATGTGACCAAAAGAAGCAAGAAGACCATGGAGAAATCACCAACCACACAACTGAAGAACCGATATCAAATCTTTGTAGAGGATGAAGATGGCACACCTAAGAATGAAGCAATACCAGCAAGCAAAAAAGAAAAGGGCACACAGCAACAAGTGACAGCAAAAAGTACAGCCAAGAAGCAACGAAGAGTGGTGGTGGTGGGAGACTCACTACTGAGAGGCACCGAAGCAGCCATCTGCAGACCGGACATAACTGCAAGAGAAGTATGCTGCCTTCCAGGTGCGATGATCAAGGATGTGACCGATAGGATACCAAAGCTCTTCAGCTCCAAGGACGTCCACCCATTTCTTCTGATACATGTTGGCACCAATGACACGGCAAGGAAGGACCTACTGACAATCTGCAAGGACTTTGAAGAGTTGGGGAAGAAAGTAAAGGAACTGGATGCACAGGTAGTTTTTTCTTCTATCCTTCCAGTAGACGGGCATGGCACCAGGAGATGGAACAGGATCCTTGATGCAAACAACTGGCTAAGACGATGGTGCAGACAACAAGGATTTGGATTCCTGGACCACGGTGTGAATTACTGGTATGATGGACTCCTCGCCAGAGACGGACTACACCTCAACAAACCTGGGAAACACACATTCGCCAGAAGACTCGCTACACTCATCAGGAGGGCGTTAAACTAGAAGAAGAGGGGACGGGAAGAAAAACATTAGACTCGAACAAAGACGACCCAGGAAAACATACTCAGAAGGGAGGTAAGAACATTTCTAAAACAATCCACAGTGAGGAGATTGGAACAAAACAAAATCCTCTAAACTGCATGCTCGCAAACGCCAGAAGCCTGACAAACAAGATGGAAGAACTAGAAGCAGAAATATCTACAGGTAACTTTGACATAGTGGGAATAACCGAGACATGGTTAGATGAAAGCTATGACTGGGCAGTTAACTTACAGGGTTACAGTCTGTTTAGAAAGGATCGTAAAAATCGGAGAGGAGGAGGGGTTTGTCTCTATGTAAAGTCTTGTCTAAAGTCCACTTTAAGGGAGGATATTAGCGAAGGGAATGAGGATGTCGAGTCCATATGGGTTGAAATTCATGGAGGGAAAAATGGTAACAAAATTCTCATTGGGGTCTGTTACAAACCCCCAAATATAACAGAAAGCATGGAAAGTCTACTTCTAAAGCAGATAGATGAAGCTGCAACCCATAATGAGGTCCTGGTTATGGGGGACTTTAACTACCCGGATATTAACTGGGAAACAGAAACCTGTGAAACCCATAAAGGCAACAGGTTTCTGCTAATAACCAAGAAAAATTATCTTTCACAATTGGTGCAGAATCCAACCAGAGGAGCAGCACTTTTAGACCTAATACTATCTAATAGACCTGACAGAATAACAAATCTGCAGGTGGTTGGGCATTTAGGAAATAGCGACCACAATATTGTGCAGTTTCACCTGTCTTTCACTAGGGGGACTTGTCAGGGAGTCACAAAAACATTGAACTTTAGGAAGGCAAAGTTTGAACAGCTTAGAGATGCCCTTAATCTGGTAGACTGGGACAATATCCTCAGAAATGAGAATACAGATAATAAATGGGAAATGTTTAAGAACATCCTAAATAGGCAGTGTAAGCGGTTTATACCTTGTGGGAATAAAAGGACTAGAAATAGGAAAAACCCAATGTGGCTAAACAAAGAAGTAAGACAGGCAATTAACAGTAAAAAGAAAGCATTTGCACTACTAAAGCAGGATGGCACCATTGAAGCTCTAAAAAACTATAGGGAGAAAAATACTTTATCTAAAAAACTAATTAAAGCTGCCAAAAAGGAAACAGAGAAGCACATTGCTAAGGAGAGTAAAACTAATCCCAAACTGTTCTTCAACTATATCAATAGTAAAAGAATAAAAACTGAAAATGTAGGCCCCTTAAAAAATAGTGAGGAAAGAATGGTTGTAGATGACGAGGAAAAAGCTAACATATTAAACACCTTCTTCTCCACGGTATTCACGGTGGAAAATGAAATGCTAGGTGAAATCCCAAGAAACAATGAAAACCCTATATTAAGGGTCACCAATCTAACCCAAGAAGAGGTGCGAAACCGGCTAAATAAGATTAAAATAGATAAATCTCCGGGTCCGGATGGCATACACCCACGAGTACTAAGAGAACTAAGTAATGTAATAGATAAACCATTATTTCTTATTTTTAGTGACTCTATAGCGACAGGGTCTGTTCCGCAGGACTGGCGCATAGCAAATGTGGTGCCAATATTCAAAAAGGGCTCTAAAAGTGAACCTGGAAATTATAGGCCAGTAAGTCTAACCTCTATTGTTGGTAAAATATTTGAAGGGTTTCTGAGGGATGTTATTCTGGATTATCTCAATGAGAATAACTGTTTAACTCCATATCAGCATGGGTTTATGAGAAATCGCTCCTGTCAAACCAATCTAATCAGTTTTTATGAAGAGGTAAGCTATAGACTGGACCACGGTGAGTCATTGGACGTGGTATATCTCGATTTTTCCAAAGCGTTTGATACCGTGCCGCACAAGAGGTTGGTACACAAAATGAGAATGCTTGGTCTGGGGGAAAATGTGTGTAAATGGGTTAGTAACTGGCTTAGTGATAGAAAGCAGAGGGTGGTTATAAATGGTATAGTCTCTAACTGGGTCGCTGTGACCAGTGGGGTACCGCAGGGGTCAGTATTGGGACCTGTTCTCTTCAACATATTCATTAATGATCTGGTAGAAGGTTTACACAGTAAAATATCGATATTTGCAGATGATACAAAACTATGTAAAGCAGTTAATACAAGAGAAGATAGTATTCTGCTACAGATGGATCTGGATAAGTTGGAAACTTGGGCTGAAAGGTGGCAGATGAGGTTTAACAATGATAAATGTAAGGTTATACACATGGGAAGAGGGAATCAATATCACCATTACACACTGAACGGGAAACCACTGGGTAAATCTGACAGGGAGAAGGACTTGGGGATCCTAGTTAATGATAAACTTACCTGGAGCAGCCAGTGCCAGGCAGCAGCTGCCAAGGCAAACAGGATCATGGGGTGCATTAAAAGAGGTCTGGATACACATGATGAGAGCATTATACTGCCTCTGTACAAATCCCTAGTTAGACCGCACATGGAGTACTGTGTCCAGTTTTGGGCACCGGTGCTCAGGAAGGATATAATGGAACTAGAGAGAGTACAAAGGAGGGCAACAAAATTAATAAAGGGGATGGGAGAACTACAATACCCAGATAGATTAGCGAAATTAGGATTATTTAGTCTAGAAAAAAGACGACTGAGGGGCGATCTAATAACCATGTATAAGTATATAAGGGGACAATACAAATATCTCGCTGAGGATCTGTTTATACCAAGGAAGGTGACGGGCACAAGGGGGCATTCTTTGCGTCTGGAGGAGAGAAGGTTTTTCCACCAACATAGAAGAGGATTCTTTACTGTTAGGGCAGTGAGAATCTGGAATTGCTTGCCTGAGGAGGTGGTGATGGCGAACTCAGTCGAGGGGTTCAAGAGAGGCCTGGATGTCTTCCTGGAGCAGAACAATATTGTATCATACAATTATTAGGTTCTGTAGAAGGACGTAGATCTGGGTATTTATTATGATGGAATATAGGCTGAACTGGATGGACAAATGTCTTTTTTCGGCCTTACTAACTATGTTACTATGTTACTATGTTACTCTCAAGGTACAGGTATTGGCCCTGGTTGTCTTATATAATTGCAACTTAGCAGCAAATAAATGGGTGTCTCTGTTTATAAGATCCTGTAGTAGGTCCAGACTGGTTATAGTCCCAAATATTTCTCCATGGGACCTGAACCTAGTTTTAGAGGCGCTAACTAGTAACTCAATTGAGCCCTTACAGGATTTATCTGCAAAGTTCCTCACACTTAAGACAGTTTTACTAGTGGCCTTGACATCAGCTCGCAGGGTGAGTGATATACAGGCATTGTCCATATGTCTCCCCTACACACAGGTGTATGATGATAGAGTTGTTCTAAGGCCGGACCCGGCCTATCTCCCCAAGGTGGTTCTTAAATTCCATAGGAGCCAAGAGATTATTTTGTCTTCCTTTTGTAATACCCCTAAAAATCCAGTGGAGGAAAAATTCCATACCTTAGAATGGAGGAGGTCCAAGTTGGAGTATATGTCCATGACCATGACCAGTCAGTGGAGCAAGGACCAGTCCCTATTTGTAGCCTTTCAAGGTAGCAGAAAGGGGTATGAGGTATCCAAGGGTACCATTGCCAGATGGATCAGGGAGCTCATTCATTTACCTTGCACTACAAGTGGTGCTCTGATTCCTGAAGGCATCAAGGCTCACTCCACCAGAGCTGTGGCAACCTCCTCAGCAGAGAAGGCAAGGTATCAATTGATCAGATCTGTAAGGCCGCTACCTGGTCCTCGCCATTCTACTTTCTTTTAAGCACTACAGACTGAATCTGTCCTCCTCTGCTGACTTGACATTTGGTAGAAGGGTGCTGCAAGAGGTGGTCCCTCCCTAAGGTGTTTCAGTTCTCCAAAAATCTCTCGGGTGTGCTGTCATGGGTGAAGTAAAAACACCAAGGTTACTTACTGGTAGCTGTTTTTTCCAGAACCCATGACGGCACCCTTTTAAAGGGCCTGATCATGGCTTGGGGTAAGAAAACAAACTAGAAACTCCATTTACAGAGAAGTGTTTCAGTGTGCTTGCCTCTCATCAGTGCAAAGCAGAACAACTGATTTTGGGTGATATGGCTCTGACAGGTGGTACAAGGGTTAAAGTTTCTTCTTGTGGAGAGTCCCAAGTCAGGTAAAGGGGTTGTCCGGTCCAAATCGATAAATCACTGTGTGACTGCAGACTTGTGAGCATGCACTGTGTGCTGCAGGATTCTCCGGTTTCTGACCCGGTACCGGAAGGTATGTATGAGTTATACATAATCCTGCCAATGTGCTTGGCTCTGCCTTCATACTAAGGATGTGGCCTCACTTGCTCCAATCTAGTGACATGGGTGTGGTCAACTAGAGGGCGTAGACTCGCTCAATACAAGTGTTTGGAGGTGAGGTTGCGCCCACTTTCCACGAGTATGTATAACACATACATACCCTCCAGTCCTGGGTCAGAAATCAGGGAATCCCTGCAGCACAAAATACGTGTGCTGGGGTGATTCGTAAGTCTGCAGTCACACAGAGTGACTGCAGACTTATCGATTTGGATTAGACAGCCAGCCCCTTTAAGACTTATAAAATTAATCTTTTTAAGAGAGAATGTCTAAATCTTTTGGCAGCTAAGGAACACGGGTCCTTATAAAATGTGTCATTAAGGTACAGATTGAGCTCATTAGTGTTATATTAGATCTGTAATCTGGCAATATATTTGCTGTTGTATAATGCCCATGTACAGGAAGAATACCTGTAATATATATATGTGTGCCAGAACAACACTGTGCCTCAAGCAAAGGTGTAGCTAGAGTGACAGCAAGGGTTGTAGTCGCACCTGGGGGAGGAACTTATGGTGGCCTAAAAGGCCCATTGGCCCATATGCGAATTCCAATCCTATTAATAACCCCATTATAGTTGGGGGCCCTCATGAGAATTTTTTAATTAAGTCTCTTGGGCAAAAAGTTACACTAGCGGTTTCAAGATACAATCAGAGGCATGCAGAGATACGGAAAAGTCCCATAGCGGACAATAAGCACTGATCTAGAATAGTCTTGTACCTGAGCTTAGTGGATCTTCACTGTGCGCATATGGAAATCTCCATAGACTAGTGCCGTAACAGTCATCTAACATTCAGAAAATGCTACTTTGAAGGATGATTTGCTGCATATGCCTCAATAACGAGATGATCACATTTAATTTTTTTTTCGTTTTTTTTCTCCCCCTCCCCTTCCCATGCACCACTGCAGTTGCTGAATGTATCATATAGTGTAGATTTTACTGTTATGGTTTTTTGGTGCGGTGTCACATTGGCAGAACCCCTGATGTGACAGAACAGCAGAACCCACCCTCCAATAAGTGACACCATTTTACAAACTACACCTCTCAATGAATTCAACTAGGGGTGCAGTGATCATATTGACACCGCAGGTGTGTCACAGAATTTTATACCATTTGGGCAGTGAAGAAAAAAAACTACATTTTTTCCCTTCACCCCGGACAGGAAACCCACTGAAATAAGTGTGGTACCTCCCCCCGGCTTCAGTTGGGTTTCCTGTCCTGACGGGAACCCTCGTGCGGAGACCCGGGCGAGTGGAAGATATTTTTATTCCAGCTATAGGCAAAAAAAAAGTCGGTTGGGATCCGTGGGGACTTTGCGCATCCTGGCGGGGGAGGTAGAGTGTATAGGGGCATTGTTTCGGGCATTGTTTCGGGCATCGGAGGAGGCGGGTCCTAGGAGAAGCTCAATGGATCCCTTACAAAATGGGAGATGATCACCATAGACGTGCTTATGTCCAAAGCTACCCATCATGGTGGATCTGAGAGGACAGCAGCCTTTGCAGCAGCAGTCACCACTACCAGTGCCTGGTCACCAGAACAGGTGCACTAAGGGGAGCAGCCGCTCAAGTGGCAGCCATCCTGGGCAGAGGAGTGGAAGATCGCAGGACTCCTCGGTATCCAGGAGAGGCATCGTATGTACCCCTGATCAGCCTCTGAATCCAGTACCCTTGATATGACAGTGGGTGGTGGATGATCTACTAGAATGTCAGCCTTTGTTAATAAGGACCATTTCTTGCTTAACCCCTTAGTGACCAAGCCAAATTTTTGAAATTTGACCAGTGTCACTTTATGTGTTTAACTCTGGAATGCTTAGACAATTCCCAGTGATTTTGAGATTTTTTTTTTTTTCATGGCACATTATAATTTATGGTAGTGTTAAATTTAGGTTGATATGTTTTGTGTTTTTAAAAAAAAAAAAAATCAGAAATTCGACAAATTAAAAAAAAATTAGCAATTTTCAAACTTTGAATGATTATTCCTTTAATCCAGATAGTCATACCACAGAAAAACATTAATAAATAACATTTTTCTCACATCAGCACAATTTTTAAAAAGCTATTTTATTTTGCTGACATTTTAGGAGGTTTAAAAATGTAGCAGTAAGTTTTCATTTTTTCAAGGAAATTCACAAAATTTATTTTTTTAACAACCTATCCATGTTAAGTGACTTTGGGGTCACTATATATTTAAACCCCCAAAAGTGATACCATTTTAACACCTTAATCCCATATGACGTACTATCCCGTCGAGGTGACCTGGGACTTAATTCCCAGTGACTGGATAGTACGTCATATGCGATCAGCTGATAACGGCCGGGTGTCAGCTGACTATCGCAGCTGACATCCGGCACTATGTGCCAGGAGTGGTCACGGACCGCTCCTGGCAGATTAATAATATAATAATTTTTATTTATATAGCGCCAACATATTCCGCAGCGCTTTACAAATTATAGAGGGGACTTGTACAGACAATAGACATTACAGCATAACAGAAATACAGTTCAAAACCGATACCAGGAGGAATGAGGGCCCTGCTCGCAAGCTTACAAACTATGAGGAAAAGGGGAGACACGAGAGGTGAATGGTAACAATTGCTATAGTTATTCGGACCAGCCATAGTGTAAGGCTCGGGTGTTCATGTAAAGCTGCATGAACCAGTTAACTGCCTAAGTATGTAGCAGTACAGACACAGAGGGCTATTAACTGCATAAAGTGAATGAGAACATAATGCGAGGAACCTGATTTTTTTTTTTTTTTTTTTTTAAATAGGCCACACAGGGATCGTTAGGTTAATGCATTGAGGCGGTGGGCCAGTCTGAACAAATGAGTTTTTAGGGCACGCTTAAAACTGTGGGGATTGGGGATTAATCGTATTAACCTAGGTAGTGCATTCCAAAGAATCTGAGCAGCACGTGTAAAGTCTTGGAGACGGGAGTGGGAGGTTCTGATTATTGAGGATGCTAACCTGAGGTCATTAGCGGAGCGGAGGGCACGGGTAGGGTGGTAGACTGAGACCAGGGAGGAGATGTAGGGTGGTGCTGAGCCATGGAGTGCTTTGTGGATGAGGGTAGTAGTTTTGTACTGGATTCTGGAGTGGATGGGTAGCCAGTGTAATGACTGGCACAAGGTAGAGGCATCGGTGTAACGGTTGGTGAGGAATATGATCCTGGCAGCAGCATTCAGGACAGATTGGAGCTGGGAAAGTTTGGTAAGAGGGAGGCCGATTAGTAGAGAGTTACAATAGTCCAGACGAGAATGAATAAGTGAAACAGTAAGAGTTTTTGCAGTTTTTGTAAGAAAAGGGCGAATTCTAGATATGTTTGTTGAGATGCAGGTAAGAAGAGCGAGCCAGTGATCGGATGTGGAGGGTGAATGAAAGGTCAGAATCAAGGATGACCCCAAGGCAGCGGGCATGTTGCTTTGGAGTAATGGTGGAACCGCACAAGGAGATGGCAATGTCAGGCAAAGGTAGGTTAGTAGAGGGAGAGAACACGAGGAGTTCAGTTTTTGACCGGTTTAGTTTCAGATAGAGGGAGGACATGATGTTAGAGACAGCGGTAAGACAATCACTGGTGTTTTCTAATAAGGCAGGCGTGAGATCAGGAGAAGAAGTGTATAATTGGGTGTCGTCAGCATAGAGATGGTACTGGAAACCAAATCTACTGATTGTTTGTCCAATAGGGGCAGTATACAACGAGAAGAGGAGGGGGCCTAGGACTGATCCTTGAGGAACCACAACAGTAAGGGGAAGGTGAGAGGAGGAGAAACCAGCAAAACATTCAGTGAAGGATCGGTCAGAGAGATAGGAGAACCAGGAGAGAACGGTGTCCTTGAGGCCGATGGAGCGGAGCATTAACCCCCGGCACACTGCGATCAAAGATGATCGCAGTGCGGTATAGGGAAGCATCGTGCAGAGAGGGGGTCCCTGCGTGCTTCCCTGAGACCCTCGGAGCAACGCGATGTGATCGCGTTGCTCCGAGGGTCTCCTACCTCCTTCTCCCTGCATGCCCCGTATCCAAAATGGCCCCGGGGCTGCATCCGGGTCCTGCAGGGAGGTGGCTTACCAGCGCCTGCTCAGAGCAAGCGCTGGTAAGCCTGCAGCCCTGCCTGTCAGATCGCTGATCTGACACAGTGCTCTGCAAATCTGCGATCTGACCCTATGGCATGATGCCCCCCCTGGGGCAATGTTATAAAGTTAACAAAAAAATATTCACGTGTAAAAAAAAAAAATCCTAAATAAAGAAAAAATATATATTGTTCCCATAAATACATTTCTTAAAATAAAAAAATAATAAAAGTACACATATGTAGTATCGCCGCGTTCGTAACGACCCGACCTATAAAACTGTTCCACTATTTAAGCCCTTCAGTGAACACCGTAAAAAAAAAAAAGGCAAAAAAAAGTGGAATAACACGCGATCAAAAATACGGATATAAATGACCATGGTACCGCTGCAAACGTCACATTGTCCTGCAAAAAATGACCCGCCATCAGCGAAAAAATATAAAACTTATAGTAGTTTTTGGTCATTCTGCCTCATAAAAATCAGAATAAAAAGCGATCAAAAAATATCACGTGCCCAATATCACGTGGCACCAATAATAACATCAACTCGTCCCGCAAAAAACAAGACCTCACATGACTCTTTGAACCAAAATATGGAAAAGTTATAGCTCTCAAAATGTGGAGATGCAAAAACTAAAAAGTGTCTTTCAGTGTGTGACAGCTGCCAATCATAAAAATCAGCTAAAAAACCCGCTATAAAAGTAAATCAAACCCCGCTTCATTACCCCATTAGTTAGGGAAAAATAATAAAATTTAAAAAATGCATTTATTTCCATTTTCCCATTAGGGTTAGGGATGGGGCTAGGATTAGGGTTGGGGCAAGGGTTAGGGCTACAGTTAAGGTTGGGGCTAAAGTTAGGGTTTGGATTACATTTACGGTTGGGATTGGGGTTATGGTTGGGATTAGTGCTAGGGGTGTGTTGAATTTAGGGGTGTGGTTAGGGTTGGGATTAGGGGTGTGGTTGGTGTTTCAGTTAGAATTGGGGGTTTCCACTGTTTAGGCACATCAAGGCTCTCCAAACGCGACATGGCGTCCGATCTCAATTCCAGCCAATTCTGCGTTGAAAATGTAAAACAGTGCTCCTTCCCTTCCGAGCTCTCCCGTGTGCCCAAACAGGGGTTTACCCCAACATATGCGGTATCAGCGTACTCAGGACAAATTGGACAACAACTTTTGGGGTCGAATTTCTCTTGTTACCCTTGGGAAAATAAAAATTTGGAGGGTTAAAAAACCCTTTTTGTGGAAAAAAAATTATTTTTTGTTTTCACAGCTCTGTGTTATAAACTGTAGTGAAACACTTGGGGTTCAAAGTTCTCACAACACATCTAGATAAGTTCCTTGGGGGGTCTAGTTTCCAATATGGGGTCACTTGTGGGTTTCTACTGTTTAGGTACATCAGGGGCTCTGCAAATGCAATGTGACGCCTGCAGACCAATCCATCTAAGTCTGCATTCCAAACGGCGCTCCTTCCCTTCCAAGCTCTGCCATTCACCCAAACGGTGGTCCCCCCCACATAAGGGGTATTAGCGTACTCAGGACAAGTTGCACAACAACTTTTGGGGTCAAATTTCTCCTGTTATCCTTGGGAAAATACAAAACTGGGGGCTAAAAAATAATTTTTGTGAAAAAAAAAATAATTTTTATTTTCACTGCTCTGCGTTATAAACTGTAGTGAAACACTTGGTGGTTCAAAGCTCTCACATCACATCTGGATAAGCTCCTTAGGGGGTCTACTTTCCAAAATGGTGTCACTTGTGGGGGGTTTCAATGTTTAGGCACATCAGGGGCTCTCCAAACGCAACATGGCGTCCCATCTCAATTCCAGTCAATTTTGCAGTGAAATGTCAAATGGCGCTCCTTCCCTTCCGAGCTCTGCCATGCGCCCAAACAGTGGTTTACCCCCACATATTGGGTATCGGCGTACTCAGGAAAAATTGCAAAACAACTTTTGGGGTCCATTTTCTCCTGTTACCCTTGGTAAAATAAAACAAATTGGAGCTGAATTAAATTTTTAGTGAAAAAAAGTTAAATGTTCATTTTTTTTTTTAAACATTCCAAAAATTTCTGTGAAACACCTGAAGGGTTAATAAACTTCTTGAATGTGGTTTTGAGCACCTTGAGGGGTGCAGATTTTAGAATGGTGTCACACTTTATTTTCTATCATATAGACCCCTCAAAATGACTTCTAATGTGATGTGTACCCTAAAAAAAATGGTGTTGTAAAAATGAGAAATTGCTGGTCAACTTTTAACCCTTATAACTCCCTATCAAAAAACATTTTGGCTCCAAAATTGTGCTGATGTAAATTAGATATGTGGGAAATGTTAAGTATTTTGTGTGACATCTCTGTGATTTAAGGGCATAAAAATTCAAAGTTGGAAAATTGCAAAATTTTCGCCAAATTTCAGTTTTTTTCACAAATAAACGCAGGTAATATCAAAGAAGTTTTTCCAACAACATGAAGTACAAAATGTCACGAGAAAACAATGTCAGAATCATCAGGATCCATTGAAGCGTTCCAGAGTTATAACCTCATAAAGGGACAGTGGTCAGAATTGTAAAAATTGGCCCGGTCCTTAATGTGCAAACCACCCTTGGGGCTTAAGGGGTTAAAAACCGCACCCCTCAATATATTGAAAACTGCTGTCAGGTAGTTTATTTACCCTACAGGTGATCTTCAGCAATTAATCCAAAGTGACCTGACAGGAATGAAAATATGTTTTCCTATCGCCACGACAGCACCCCTACGAGAGAGGGGATCTGCCCACCATCTGGACAAGAACCTACAGGATTTAAAGGGGCGGTCCCCCTCACCACTCCAGTTTGGGTTCCTGTCCTAGATGGGAACACAGGAGCTAAAGCAGGAAGGTTCCTACCCGGGTCCTAAGCCTCTGCGCGGTGTCCGTGGGAACGGCAGAGACGGGGTCGCTGGAAGCAGCGTCGGGGATGTCCTGCATGCAGACCGCCCCTCGTCTGGCCATAAGGAGCGCATCCCAGGAGTCGGCCAGTGCCATCCTGGTCCGCAGATGTAAGCTAGTTACATAGTTATTAAGGTTGAAGGAAGACTATAAGTCCATCTAGTTCAACCCATAGCCTAACCTAACATGCTCTAACATGTTGATCCAGAGGAAGGCAAAAAAAAACCATGTGGCAAAGAGTAAGCTCCACATTGGGGAAAAATTTCCTTCCCGACTCCACATACGGCAATCAGACTAGTTCCCTGGATCAACGCCCTATCAAGGAATCTAGTGTATATACCTTGTAACATTATGCTTTTTCAGACAGGTATCCAGTCCCCTCTTAAATTTAAGTAATGAATCACTCATTACAACATCATACGGCAGAGAGTTCCATAGTCTCACTGCTCTTACAGTAAAGAATCCACGTCTGTTATTATGCTTAAACCTTTTTTCCTCCAAACGCAGAGGATGCCCCCTTGTCCCTGTTTCAGGTCTATGATTAAAAAGATCATCAGAAAGGTCTTTGTACTGTCCCCTCATATATTTATACATTAAAATAAGATCACCCCTTAGTCTTCGTTTTTCCAAACTAAATAGCCCCAAGTGTAATAGCCTATCTTGGTATTGCAGACCCCCAGTCCTCTAATAACCTTGGTCGCTCTTCTCTGCACCCGCTCTAGTTCAGCTATGTCTTTCTTATACACCGGAGACCAGAACTGTGCACAGTATTCTAAGTGTGGTCGAACTAGTGACTTGTATAGAGATACAATTATATTCTCCTCATGAGCATCTATGCCTCTTTTAATGCATCCCATTATTTTATTTGCTTTTGTAGCAGCTGCCTGACACTGGCCACTGAATATGAGTTTGTCATCCACCCATACACCCAGGTCTTTTTCATTGATGGTTTTGCCCAGAGTTTTAGAATTAAGCACATAATTATATATCTTATTACTTCTACCCAAGTGCATGACCTTACATTTATCCCCATTAAAGCTCATTTGCCATTTATCAGCCCAAGCTTCTAGTTTACATAAATCATCCTGTAATATAAAATTGTCCTCCTCTGTATTGATTACCCTGCAGAGTTTAGTGTCATCTGCAAATATTGAAATTCTACTCTGAATGCCCCCTACAAGGTCATTAATATGTTAAAAAGAAGAGGGCCCAATACTGACCCCTGTGGTACCCCACTGCTAACCGCTACCCAGTCCGAGTGTGCTCCATTAATAACTACCCTTTGTTTCCTATCCCTGAGCCAGCTCTCAACCCACTTGCACGTATTTTCCCCTATCCCCATTATTCTCATTTTATGTATCAACCTTTTATGTGGCACCGTATCAAAAGCTTTTGAAAAGTCCATATACACTACATCCACTGGGTTCCCTTGGTCCAATCCGTAACTTACCTCTTCATAGAAACTGATCAAATTAGTCTGACATGAACGGTCCCTAGTAAACCCGTGCTGATACTGGGTCATGAGGTTATTCCTCTTCAGATACTCCAGTATAGCATCCCTTAGAATGCCCTCCAGGATTGTACCCACAGTAGAGGTTAAGCTTACTGGCCTATAATTACCGAGTTCAGTTTTTGTCCCCTTTTTGGATATTGGCACCACATTTGCTATACGCCAGTCCTGTGGTACAGACCCTGTTATTATGGAGTCTTTAAAGATTAAAAATATTGGTCTATCAATGACTGTACTTAATTCCTGCAGTACTCAAGGGTGTATCCCATCCGGGCCCGGAGATTTGTCAATTTTAGTGATTTTTAGATGCCGCCGCACTTCCTGCTGGGTTAAGCAGGTGACATTTAATTCGGAATTTTTATCACTAGTCATTTTGACTGCTATGGGATTTTCTTGTGTGAATACTGATGAAAAAAAGTCATTTAGCATATTGGCTTTTTCCTCATCCTCATCCATTTCACCCAGACTATTTTTAAGGGGGCCAACACTATCATTTTTTAGTTTCTTACTATTTATGTAGTTAAAGAATATTTTAGGATTATTTTTACTCTCTCTGGCAATGAGTCTCTCTGTCTCAATCTTTGCTGCCTGTTCTCACTGGCGCTGGTGAACCCGGAAGTAGTTGTTACACTTCCGGGGTAAGCCGGGGGAGGAGTGCGGCTGCGACTATGAAAGAGCGGCGGCTATGGAATGTGCTGTGCAGCAAGTTGTCCTCAGTAGGGGACACAGAGCACCCTCAGGTGGAGGTGCTGGAGCAGCGCAGCAAGAGCGGTAGCGGCCACTCAAGAAGTAGCAGCAGAGTGGTACGGGGGCAGCAGCATGCGAGCGCCCCAGCGTCACACGTGGATTCGTCTCCTCAGAAATCGGTATTCATGGGATCAGCTTTTGGTGAGTGTTAAAAATACACCTGGTGCTGATTTGGTACTTTATTTTGTGCTTTGTTTTAAGTTAAAAAGACATCAAAATCTAAGCATAAGCAGTGTGCTTTATGCGCAATTCCAATGCCTGATAGCTATAATAAAAGGCTTTGCCAGGCTTGCATTTGTCGGACCTTAGAGGAAGAGGCTCCCCTTCGTTCATAAGAGCGGTCATCAGGGAAGAAATAAGTTATTCCCTTAGAGGCGGCCGCCATGAAAGATCGGTCAGGGACGTGTCATGATCCCAATGGCAGGGGATCACAAAAAGGACAAGCACAGATACAGACAAGCTCTAGGGCGATGGAACCTGAGCTGACCGCGACCCTGAACCTAACACACAAATAAAAGTAGCCGGGGAACGTGCCTACGATGATCCTAGACGTCTCGCTCCAGCCGAAGATCTAACTTCCCCTATCAGAAGAAACACAGACCTCTCTTGCCTCCAGAGAAATACCCCACAGCAAATAGCAGCCCCCACATATAATGACGGTGAAATGAGAGGAAAGCACATACGTAGTATGAAAACAGTTTCAGCAAAATGAGGCCCGTTAAAGCTAGATAGCAGAGGATACAAAAGTGAACTGCGCGGTCAGCGAAAAACCCTTCAAAAAACCATCCTGAAATTACTTGAACTCATGTGCCAACTCATGGTACATGAAAAGCAATTTCAGCCCACTAGAGCAACCAGCAGCAGAGAATCACAAATCTGCAGGCTGGACTAAAAACCAAATTAAGCAAAACACAAAACAGGAAAATCCAAACTTAGCTTGTCCAGAAGGTTCTAGGAGCAGGGAGCAGAGGTAACAAGACACACTGGATACATTGATAACCGGCAAGGAAATGCCAGCAAAGCCAGGTTAAATAGGAAACTCCCATATGCTGATGGAACAGGTGGAACCCAGAAACCCACGAAAGACAAGTCACCCAGTACCATCAGTAACCACCAGAGGGAGCCCAAAAACAGAACTCACAACAGTACCCCCCCCCTTGAGGAGGGGTCACCGAACCCTCACGAGAACCACCAGGGCGACCAGGATGAGCCCTATGAAAAGCGCGAACCAAATCATCAGCATGAACATCCGAGGCAACCACCCAAGAATTATCCTCCTGACCATAACCCTTCCACTTGACCAAATACTGGAGTTTCCGTCTGGAAACACGAGAATCCAAGATCTTCTCCACAACATACTCCAATTCTCCCTCCACCAGCACTGGAGCAGGAGGCTCAAGAGAAGGAACAACAGGTACCTCATACTTCCGCAACAACGACCGATGAAACACATTATGAATAGCAAACGATGCCGGGAGATCCAAACGAAACGACACAGGGTTAAGAATTTCCAAGATCCTATAGGGACCGATGAACCGAGGCTTGAACTTAGGAGAAGAGACCTTCATAGGAACAAAACGAGAAGACAACCACACCAAGTCACCAACAAGAAATCGAGGACCCACGCGGCGACGGCGATTAGCAAACTGCTGAGCCTTCTCCTGGGACAACTTCAAATTGTCCACCACATGACTCCAAATCCGATGCAACCTATCCACCACCATGTCCACTCCAGGACAATCAGAAGGTTCCACCTGACCAGAGGAAAAACGAGGATGAAACCCCGAATTACAAAAGAAAGGAGAAACCAAGGTAGCAGAACTAGCCCGATTATTAAGCGCAAACTCGGCCAGCGGCAAAAAGGTAACCCAGTCATCCTGATCAGCAGAAACAAAACACCTTAAATAAGTTTCCAAGGTCTGATTAGTTCGTTCAGTCTGGCCATTCGTCTGAGGATGGAATGCAGACGAAAAGGACAAATCAATGCCCATCTTAGCACAGAAAGTCCGCCAAAATCTAGACACAAACTGGGATCCCCTGTCAGAAAGGATGTTCTCAGGAATCCCATGCAAACGAACCACATTCTGAAAAAACAGAGGGACCAACTCAGAGGAGGAAGGCAACTTAGGCAAGGGTACCAGATGAACCATTTTAGAAAAGCGATCACACACAACCCAGATAACGGACATTTTTTGAGAGACAGGGAGATCCGAAATAAAGTCCATGGAAATGTGCGTCCAAGGCCTCTTCGGGATAGGCAAAGGTGACAACAATCCACTGGCCCGAGAACAGCAAGGCTTAGCCCGAGCACAAACCTCACAAGACTGCACAAAAGAACGCACATCCCTCGACAAGGAAGGCCACCAAAAAGACCTGGCCACCAAGTCTCTAGTACCAAATATTCCAGGATGACCTGCCAACGCAGAAGAATGGACCTCGGAGATGACTCTACTGGTCCAATTATCCGGAACAAACAGTCTCTCAGGCGGACAACGATCAGGTTTAGCCACCTGAAACTCCTGCAAAGCACGTCGCAAGTCTGGGGAGACAGCAGACAAAATCACCCCATCCCTAAGGATACCAGAGGGCTCAGAATTTCCAAGGGAGTCAGGCACAAAACTCCTAGAAAGAGCATCCGCCTTCACATTCTTTGAACCTGGCAGGTATGAAACCACAAAATTGAAACGAGAGAAAAACAGTGACCAACGAGCCTGTCTAGGATTCAGACGCCTGGCAGACTCAAGGTAAATCAAATTTTTGTGATCAGTCAAGACCACCACACGATGTCTAGCACCCTCTAGCCAATGACGCCACTCCTCAAATGCCCACTTCATGGCCAAAAGTTCCCGATTACCAACATCATAATTCCGCTCAGCCGGCGAAAACTTTCTAGAAAAAAACGCGCATGGCTTCATCACTGAGCCATCGGAGCTTCTCTGTGACAAAACCGCCCCCGCTCCAATCTCGGAAGCATCAACCTCAACCTGAAAAGGGAGCGAAACATCTGGCTGACGCAACACAGGAGCAGAAGAAAACCGGCGCTTAAGTTCCTGAAAGGCCTCCACAGCCGCAGGAGACCAATTAGCAACATCAGCACCCTTCTTAGTCAAATCCGTCAAAGGCTTAACAACACTAGAAAAATTAGTTATAAAACGACGATAGAAATTAGCAAAGCCCAAGAACTTCTGTAGACTCTTAAGAGATGTAGGCTGCGTCCAGTCACAAATAGCCTGAACCTTGATGGGATCCATCTCAATAGTAGAAGGGGAAAAAATATACCCCAAGAAAGAAATCTTCTGGACTCCAAAGAGACACTTTGAACCTTTTACAAACAAGGAATTGGCCCGCAGGACCTGAAACACCTTCCTGACCTGCTGAACATGAGACTCCCAGTCATCAGAAAAAACCAAAATATCATCCAAATACACAATCATAAATTTATCCAGATATTCACGGAAAATATCGTGCATAAAGGACTGGAAGACTGAAGGAGCATTAGAAAGTCCAAAAGGCATTACCAAATACTCAAAATGGCCCTCAGGCGTATTAAATGCGGTTTTCCACTCATCACCTTGCTTTATTCGTATAAGATTATACGCACCCCGAAGATCAATCTTAGTGAACCATTTAGCCCCCTTAATGCGAGCAAACAAATCAGTCAACAATGGCAAAGGATACTGATATTTTACGGTAATCTTATTCAAAAGACGATAATCTATACAAGGCCTCAAGGAACCATCTTTCTTGGCCACGAAAAAAAAACCTGCTCCCAAAGGGGACAAAGATGGACGGATATGTCCCTTTTCCAAGGACTCCTTAACATAATCCCGCATAGCAGTATGCTCTGGCACTGACAGATTGAACAAACGACCTTTAGGAAATTTACTGCCCGGAATTAAATTTATAGCACAATCGCAATCCCTGTGAGGAGGAAGCGAACTGAGCTTAGGCTCCTCAAAAACATCCCGATAGTCAGACAAAAACACAGGAATCTCAGAAGGAGTAGATGAAGCGATAGAAATCGGAGGTGCATCATCATGAACCCCCTGACAACCCCAGCTTAACACAGACACTGATTTCCAGTCAAGGACTGGATAATGAGTTTGTAACCATGGCAGACCAAGTACTAGAACATCATGCAAATTATACAGTACCAGGAAGCGAATCACCTCCTGATGAACGGGAGTCATACGCATGGTCACTTGTGTCCAGTACTGAGGTTTATTCATAGCCAAAGGTGTAGAGTCAATTCCCTTCAAAGGAATAGGGACTTCCAGAGGCTCCAGACTAAACCCACAGCGATTGGCAAATGACCAATCCATAAGACTCAGGGCAGCGCCTGAATCCACATAGGCATCGACGGAAATGGATGATAATGAACAAATCAGAGTCACAGACAGAATGAACTTAGACTGTAAAGTACTAATGGCAACAGACTTATCAACCTTTTTTGTGCGTTTAGAGCATGCTGATATAACATGAGCTGAATCACCACAATAAAAGCACAACCCTTTTTTCCGCCTATACTTTTGCCGTTCACTTCTGGACTGAATTCTATCACATTGCATTATCTCAGGTGACGGTTCAGACGACACCGCCAAATGATGCACAGGTTTGCGCTCCCGTAAACGCCGATCAATCTGAACAGCCATAGTCATAGACTCATTCAGACCAGCAGGCGCAGGGAACCCCACCATAACATCTTTAATGGCCTCAGAAAGGCCATCTCTAAACTTTGCAGCCAGAGCGCACTCATTCCACTGAGTAAGTACCGACCACTTCCAAAATTTTTGGCAATAAATTTCTGCTTCATCTTGCCCCTGAGAGAGGGCCAACAAAGCTTTTTCAGCCTGAATCTCTTGGTTAGGTTCCTCATAGAACAAACCCAATGCCAGAAAAAACGCATCTGCATTAAGCAACGCAGGGTCCCCTGGTGCCAATGCAAATGCCCAATCCTGAGGGTCACCCCGCAGGAAAGATATAATTATCTTGACTTGCTGAGCAGGGTCTCCAGAGGAGCGAGATTTCAAAGAAAGAAACAACTTGCAATTGTTCCTAAAATTCAGAAAACGAGATCTATCTCCAGAAAAAAACTCTGGGACAGGAATTCTAGGTTCAGACATAGGAGCATGTACAACAAAATCCTGTATATTTTGAACCTTAGTGGCAAGATTATTCAGGCTGGAAGCCAAACTCTGGACGTCCATGATAAACAGCTGAGATCAGAGCCATTCAAAGATTAAGAGGAGGAGGAAGTAGCCAGGCTGCAATAAGGCTAGGCAGCAAACTCTGAGGGGAAAAAAAAAAAAAAAACTTCCTCAGACTACTTATCCTCCTACTTCAGCCAATACAATTAACACTTTGTGGGCCGGTTATACTGTCATGATCCCAATGGCAGGGGATCACAAAAAGGACAAGCACAGATACAAACAAGCTCTAGGGCGATGGAACCTGAGCTGACCGCGACCCTGAACCTAACACACAAATAAAAGTAGCCGGGGAACGTGCCTACGATGATCCTAGACGTCTCGCTCCAGCCGAAGATCTAACTTCCCCTATCAGAAGAAACACAGACCTCTCTTGCCTCCAGAGAAATACCCCACAGCAAATAGCAGCCCCCCACATATAATGACGGTGAAATGAGAGGAAAGCACATACGTAGTATGAAAACAGTTTCAGCAAAATGAGGCCCGTTAAAGCTAGATAGCAGAGGATACAAAAGTGAACTGCGCGGTCAGCGAAAAACCCTTCAAAAAACCATCCTGAAATTACTTGAACTCATGTGCCAACTCATGGTACATGAAAAGCAATTTCAGCCCACTAGAGCAACCAGCAGCAGAGAATCACAAATCTGCAGGCTGGACTAAAAACCAAATTAAGCAAAACACAAAACAGGAAAATCCAAACTTAGCTTGTCCAGAAGGTTCTAGGAGCAGGGAGCAGAGGTAACAAGACACACTGGATACATTGATAACCGGCGAGGAAATGCCAGCAAAGCCAGGTTAAATAGGAAACTCCCATATGCTGATGGAACAGGTGGAACCCAGAAACCCAGGAAAGACAAGTCACCCAGTACCATCAGTAACCACCAGAGGGAGCCCAAAAACAGAACTCACAACAGGGACGTATCTCCTGGATCTAGCCCGTCCCTGCAAGAGGGTGAATGTTCTCGCTCCTCATCGCCATCCTCCTCAGATGAAGAGGGAAGGCCATGTTTTTCAGTTGAAAATATGGATGTATTAGTCAAAGGGGTCCGAGCAAACAGAGAACCAAGATCTGCACAAGATATAATGTTTACAGGCTTGTGTCAGAAAAGTCGTAAGTCATTCCCGGTAGTAGAAACAGTTAAAAACCTTATTAAACGGGAATGGGATAAGCAGGACAAAGGATTTTTGCCGTCATCTCCAAAGAGAAGGTATCCCTTTGACGATAACGACTTAGCGGAATGGTTGAAAGTCCCTAAAGTGGACGCGGCCGTAGCTTCTACATCTAAGGCAGGTACCTTGCCCCTGGAGGATGTAGGTCTTTTGAAAGATCTGTCACATAGAAAGGCGGATATGTTTTTGAAAAAGGTGTAGGAGTCATCGTCTGGAGCATTCAAGACTGCGATCTCTAGTACTTGCATAGCTAGATCTGTTATGGTCTGGATAACCCAGCTGGAGGAACAGCTGAAATCCAAAGTGCCTAGAGACAAGATACTAAACTCCCTATCTCAGATACGTGAGAGTGTGGCATATTTGGCAGATGCATCAGTGGATTTTCTGAAACTTGCAGCCAGATCTGCGGGTCTCTCGAATGCTGCTCGCCGAGCACTATGGCTTAAGACCTGGAAAGGGGATTCTCAGGCAAGAGCTAAACTATGTACTATTCCGTGTAGGGGTGAGTACTTGTTTGGCCCGGTATTGGATGACATCCTGTCTAAAGCTGAGGATAGGAAAAAGGGTTTTCCTAAAGTATTCAATCCTACCTTTAGGAATACCTTCAGGAGACGCTTCCCATACCGAAGACCTTACCAAAACCGAGACTGGGAGTCGACGGAGCCGAAGAAGAAAGGTTCAGACTTTAATACCCCATCATCTTCTTCAAGACGTAGATGAAACCGGTTTTTACGTACCGGTAATAGGATTTTACGGAGCCACGACAGCACCCCTACGACAGCACCCCTACGAGAGAGGGGATCCGCCCACCTTCCGGACAGGAACCTACAGGATTTAAAGGGGCGGTCCCCCTCACCACTCCAGTTTGTGTTTCAGAGTATAAGGGACACCGCCATTGAGTTAGTACATAAACATATATACTTCAACATTACTAAATACCATCACTTTCTAAAGAGTGATTTTTTAACAAGCACACTTTCCCCAAAGGGTGCAGAAACCAGTGAATAACTACGGGGGGGAATGTGCGGGTGCTGTCGTGGCTCCGTAAAATCCTATTACCGGTACGTAAAAACCGGTTTTCCTATCGCCACGACAGCACCCCTACGAGAGATTTTCAAAGATCAATCACCTGGGAGGGACTACAGCACTAAGTACTGTACGGCCAAAAACTAAATTGGCCTCTGAAGATAAATCAAGGCGATAATGTCTATAAAAGGTGGAAGGAGATGACCAAGTTGCCGCCTTACATATTACGTCTATGGAGACGTCCGCTCTTTCCGCCCAGGATGAGGCCATGGCTCGAGTGGAGTGGGCCCTGATGCCATCTGGTGGTGTCTGGCCTTTAGCAGTATAAGCAAGATATATGGCATCTCTTATCCATCTGGCGATAGACGCTTTAGTTACACTCGCCCCTTTCCTTGGATTCTGAAAGGAAACAAACAGAGCCCTACTCTGCCTCCATGGTTCTGTTTTGTGTAGGTACTCTAATAGAGTTCTTCTGACATCTAACATGTGATATTTCTGCTCGTCAGCTGAATTCGGACTGTCACAGAAAGATGGTAAAATTATTTCCTGACTTCTATGAAATTTGGAAGCTACTTTTGGTAGGTATGCTGGATCAGGTTTTAACACTACCCTGTCCTGAAAGACAATAAGGAGGGTCTATCGACAAAGCTTGTAAGTCACTCACTCTCCTAGCAGAGGTCAGGGCTACTAGGAAGGCTGTTTTTAAAGTTAAATTTTTTATGGAGACAGAATCTAATGGCTCAAAGGGGGGTTCTGTTAAGGCGTCTAAAACCAAATTTAAATCCCATAGTGGTAATCTAGGAATATACACTGGGTTACTACATTCAGTGGCCCTGATAAATCGGGAAACCCATCTATTTCCCGCCACATCGCTGTTATATAACGCTCCCAAAGCTGATACTTGGACTCTAAGGGTATTTACCGCCAAGCCCAATTCTCGGCCCTTCTGTAAAAACTCCAGAATAGCCGGAATTGGGACCTTGCCAGAAAAGTGATTTTGGTAGAAGGCAAGGAACTTTTTCCAAGTTTTAGCATAGATTTTAGTGGTGACTTCTTTCCGGCTATTTAAAAGGGTAGATATGAGAGCCTCTGAAAACCCTCTTCTCCTCAATAACTCCCTCTCAAATTCCACGCCGTCAGATGTAGGGATTCCACATTGGGGTAACTGAATGGACCCTGAGAAAGAAGCTCCGGGCTGGTCGGCAGTACCCAGGGGTCGGACACAGACATTGCCCTGAGTAACGAGAACCATGCCCTCCTGGGCCAAAAGGGGGCAATCAGGATTACTCTCGCCCTCTCCTCCCTGATCTTCCTGAGGACTATCGGGATCAGACACATTGGGGGGAACGCGTAAGCCAGAGGAAAATCCCAGTGTATTTGAAGGGAGTCTATTATACAGGGCTTGTTCGCCACCCAAAGAGAAGCGAACTTCCTGGTCTGCCTGTTCTCTCTCGTTGCGAATAGATCGATAACGGGCAATCCCCACAGGTCCACTATCTGTCTGAACACCCGTCGATCTAGAACCCATTCTCCCTGACGTAGAGAATGACGGCTGAGGTAATCTGCCTCTGTGTTGAGCTCTCCCCAAATGTGAACAGCTGATAGAGAGCGAAAGTGGGCTTCGGCTATTTCGAGTATGTCTGTGGCGGTGTTCATTAGGGATCTTGACCTTGTACCCCCTTGATGGTTGAAATACGCCTCTACTGTTGTGTTGTCTGTCTGGACTCTTACATGTGAATCCTGCAGAGATGGAAGCAACCTGAGTAAGGCCTTCTTCACTGCCGTGAGCTCTTTCCAGTTTGAGGACTCTTGAGCCTCTAAGAGAGACCATTGCCCTTGAGTCCAGACATCTCCTATGTGAGCTCCCCAACCTATTGGACTGGCATCGGTTGTGACCGTGTTGTCTGGTACTACACTCCAGCGTACTCCTTTCCCTAAATGTATTCTGTTTAACCACCATCTTAGACTGTGTAGAGTGGTGGTGGACAGCCTGAGTCTTCCGCCTAATTGCCCTTGAAGACTCTTCTCTGTATCCAAGACTTGGGCCTGCAACACTCGAGTGTGGAATTGAGCCCACTGGACGGCTGGTATGCAGGACGTTAGGGATCCCAGAAGGGACATAGCGTCTCTTAAAGTCAGATCTGGCTTCCTTGTTACCGTACTGACTTTGTGCACAATCCTCTGCTTTTTCTCCTCCGGAAGGAAACATTGTTGCACTTCCAAATCCAGCAGAATACCTAGGAAAGTCTGAGTTGTTGATGGGTCGAGTCTTGACTTCTCCATATTGACTATCCAACCCAAGTCCTGTAAGGAAGATATTACATAATTTAGGCGAGTACTACACTGGCAAAAGGAATTCCCCACTACCAGGAAGTCATCCAAGTAGGGTATAATTAACGTATCCTGTTCTCTGACATAGGCCATTACTTCTGCCATGACTTTAGTAAACACCCTCGGTGCCATAGATAGACCAAAGGGCATTGCAGCAAACTGAAAATGTCTGACCTGGCCGTTTAAGCGCACCGCCATTCTGAGGAATTGTTGATGATCCTGGTGAATGGGCAGATGGTAATACGCATCTTTTAAATCCAGGACTGTCATATAACATCTGGGAAAGAGAAGTTTAGTTGCCGTTTTAATAGATTCCATCTTAAAGGCATGATACTCTAGATGTTTGTTTAATCTCCGTAAGTTTATGATGGTTCTAAAGGATCCATCTGGCTTGGAGATTAAAAATAAAGGGGAATAGAACCCTTTCCCCTGTTGTTTTGGAACCTCTACTATGACTTTCTTCCGTCTTAACATTTGGACCTCTTTTTCAAGGGCCTTTTCTTGGTCTAAGGAATCAGGGGCAGTCAAGATATAAAATTCAGAAGGTCTTTCCCGGAACTCTAATTTTAACCCTGAATTGATTATACCCAGAACCCAATTGCTCGAAGTTATTTTGGCCCACTGAACATAGAAGAATTTTAACCTGCCCCCTACTGGAAGATCTCTATTAACGATAGTTTCTTCTTCTTCTTGAGGAAGATGACGAAGCATTAAAGTCCGAACCTTTCTTTTTTGGGTCTGATGGTTCCCAGTCTCGGTTGTGGTAAGGTCTTCGGTATTGGAAGCGTCTCCTGAAGGTATTCCTAAAGGTAGGATTGAAAGCTTTAGGAAAACCTTTCTTCCTATCCTCAGCCTTAGCTAGGATTTCATCCAATACCGGGCCAAACAGGTACTCACCCCTACACGGTATTGTACACAGTTTAGCTTTCGCCTGGGCATCCCCTTTCCAGGTCTTAAGCCATAGGGCTCGGCGAGCAGCGTTTGAGAGACCTGCTGATCTTGCCGCCAATTTTAAAGAATCCACTGACGCGTCCGCTAAATACGCCACCCCTTCACATATTTGCGAAAGTGAGTTCAACATCTTGTCTCTGAGCACCTTGGACTTCAGCTGCTCTTCCAGTTGGGATATCCACACCATGACGGATCTAGCCGTACACGTGCTAGAGATAGCAGGTTTGAACGCCCCCGCAGTTGATTCCCATACTTTCCTCAAAAACATGTCCGCCTTCCTATCTGATGGATCTTTCAGAAGGCCCACGTCCTCCAGCGGCAAAGTACCGGCTTTAGACGTAGAAGCCACCGCTGCATCCACTTTCGGGACTTTCATCCACTCTGCCAGCTCATTATCTTCAAAGGGATACCTTCTTTTAGCTGATGACGGAAGGATACCCTTATCCTGCTTATCCCATTCTCTCTTTATAAGAGTCTTAACCGTATCCACCACCGGGAACGCCTTACGACTCCTCTGGCACAAGCCCGCAAACATTGTCCTGTGCGGACCTTGGTTCCTTGCTCTCTGCAACACCCATGGTAGCTCGGACTCCTTTAACTAACATGTCCATGTTGTCCACCGAGAAACAAGGCCTTCCCTCTTCATCGGAGGAGGATGGAGATGAGGAGCGGGAACATTCCCCTTCTTGCAGGGACAGACTAGATCCTGGCGATATGTCCCTGCCCGACCTTTCCTGGCGGCTGCCTCTAAGGGAATAGCTAATTTCCTCCCTGATGACCGCTCTAAGGTCTTGACCGAAGGGGAGCTTCCTCTTCTAAGGTCTGAGATATGCAAGCCTGACACAGCCTTTTGGTATAACTGTCAGGCATTGGAGTCATGCATAAGGCACATTGCTTGTGCTTAGATTTTGTGGTCTTTTTTCCCTAAAACAAAGCACAAATAACAGACCATATCAGCACCAGGTGTCTGATTTAACACTCACCATAAGGCTGATTCTGTGAATACCGGTTCTGGAGTAGGATCCAAATGTGACGCTGGGGCGCTCGCACGCTGCTGCCCCCGTACCACGCTGCTGCTGCTTCTCCTTGAGCGGCCGCTACCGCTCTTACTGCGCTGTTCCGTTCCCTCTCCATGAGGGTGCTCGGCGTCCCCTAATGAGGACATGGCTGCGCGCCTCCTACCCTAGGCGTCGCTCTTTTACAGCGCTGCAGCGCTCCTCCCCCGGAAGCGTATCAACTACTTCCGGGTTCACCAGCGCCGGTGTGGACGCTGCACACCGCGCTCAACCGCGGACCAGGACGGCACTGCCCGACTCCTGGGACACGCTCCTCATGGCCAGACGAGGGGGGGTCTGCACGCAGGACACCCCCGACGCTGCTTCCAAGCCCCCGATTCCGCTGTTCCTAAAAGATACCGCGCGGAGGCATGGAGGCCCGGGTAAGACTGCTGCTGCAGGCTCCCGCCGTCCGGACAGGAACCCAAACTGGAGTGGTGAGGGGGACCGCCCCTTTAAATCCTGTAGGTTCCTGTCCGGAAGGTGGGCGGATCCCCTCTCTCGTAGAAGTGCTGTCGTAGGGGTGCTGTCGTGGCGATAGGAAAATTACCGTTAATGCAGATCTCCGAGTAGGGGGCAGATTAAAACATTTCTATACTCAGTGGGCCAGAATAACTTACAGCAATTGGGTTCTGGGTATGGTTAGGTCAGGATTAAAATTAGAATTCCAGGAAAAACCTTCTGATTTTTATATTTTGACTGCCCCTGATTCCTTAGACCAACAGAAGGCCCTGGAAAAAGAGGTTCAGATGTTAAGACAAAAGGAGGTTATTGTAGAGGTTCCAAAAGATCAGCAGGGGGAAGGGTTCTATTCCCCTCTATTTTTGATCTCCAAACCAGATGGATCCTTTCGAACCATCATAAATTTACGGAGACTGAACAAGTATCTACAATACCATGCCTTTAAAATGGAATCAATTAAAACGGCGACTAAACTTTTTCCCAGAGGTTATATGACAGTTCTGGATTTAAAAGATGCGTATTACCATCTGCCCATTCAGAAGGATCATCAACAATTCCTCAGAATGGCGGTGCGCTTAAACGATCAGGTCAGACACTTTCAGTTTACTGCAATGCCATTTGGTCTATCTATGGCACCGAGGGTGTTTACTAAGATCATTGCGGAAGTGATGGCCTATGTCAGAGAACAAGATACATTAATTATACCCTACTTGGATGACTTCCTAGTAGTGGGAAATTCGTTTTTTGTGTAAAAGTCGCCTAAAACATATATCTTCCTTACAGGACTTGGGTTGGCTGGTCAATCTGGAAAAATCAAGATTAGAACCATCAACGATTCAGACTTTTCTGGGTATTCTGCTAAATTCAGAAAATCAACTATGGTTTCTTCCAGAAGAAAAGAAGCAGAGGATTGTGCACAAAGTCAGTACTGTGACAAAAAAAAAAAACAGATCTGACCTTGAGAGACGCAATGTCCCTTTTGGGATCCTTAACATCTTGCATACCGGCCGTCCAGTGGGCTCAAATCCACACTCGAGTATTGCAGGCCCAAGTCCTGGATGCGGAAAGGAGTCTTCAGGGTCATCTAGGCGGAAGACTCAGGCTATCCACCACCACTCTGAGCAGTCTGAGATGGTGGCTAAACAACACAGTTACAACAAATGCCAGTCCAATAGAATGGGGAGCTCATATAGGAGATGTTTGGACTCAATTGCAATGGTCTCTCTTAGAGGCCCAAGAGTCCTCGAATTGGAAGGAGCTTACGGCAGTAAAAAAGGCCCTACTCAGGTGGCTACCATCTCTGCGGGATTCACATGTAAGGGTCCAGTCTGACAATACAACAGTAGTAGCATATCTCAACCATCAGGGAGGGACAAGGTCAAGGTGTCTAATGAACACCACCACAGACATACTCGACATTGCCGAAGCTCACTTTCGCTCTCTTTCAGCCGTTCACATTCGAGGAGAGCCGGGAAAGGTCAGAGAGGCCTGCCGCCTGTGCACTGCAGTACTTTGCTCTGCCCTCAACAGGTCAAAGTACGCCTGCGCCGGAGCCGCGGCATGAAGACAAGAAGAGGACGTCATGGTAAGAAGATGGGAGGCCCCGGACAACAATGTCCATAGGACCGGACCAGCAGCGGGCCTGCCCCTGGGTGAGTATAATCTAACCTCTTTTTCTCATCTTTCCAGTTACATCGGGGGCTTATCTACAGCAGGGGTGTCAAACTGCATTCCTCAAGGGCTGCAAACAAGTCATGTTTTCAGGATTTCCTTGTACTGCACAGGTGATAATTTAATCACCTACACACATAATGATTACAGCACCTTGTGCAAAGCTAAGGAAATCTTGAAAACACGCATGGTTTGCGGTTCTTGAGGAATGCAGTTTGACACCCCTGATCTACAGCATTACAGAATGCTGTAGATAAGCCCCTGATGCCTGTGGGCTTAGCTCACCTTCAATTTTGGGGGTGACAGGTTCCCTTTAAAAAATTGCTTTCGTTTTGCTGCTGCAAAAAAAGCAACACATGAATGCAGTCACTTTTTAACAAGACTAACATATGAAGATACTGAAAACAGTCAAGCGATGTGTATTGGAAGTTTTATCCTGCCCCCTAGTGGCTATAACGTTATGTTTACAGGTGCACTCCTTGTGTGATTTGGTACATTACGCCCATGTACACTCAACGCCTTAAGCCCCGAGGGTGGTTTGCACGTTAATGACCGGGCCAATTTTTACAATTCTGACCACTGTCCCTATGAGGTTTTAACTCTGGAATGCTTCAACGGATCCCGGTGATTCTGACAATGTTTTCTCGTGACATATTGGGCTTCATAATAGTGGTAAAATTTCATTGATATTACCTGCGTTTATTTGTGAAAAAAACGGAAATTTGGCGAAAATTTAGAACATTTTGCAATTTTCCAACTTTGAATTTTATGGCCTTAAATCAGAGATATGTCACACAAAATACTTAATAAATTACATTTCCCACATGTCTACTTTACATCAGCACAATTTTGGGAACAAAATTTTTTTTTGTTAGGGAGTTATAAGGGTTAAAAGTTGACCAGCGATTTCTCATTTTTACAACACCATTTTTTTTAGGGACCACATCTCATTTGAAGTCATTTTGAGGGGTCTATATGATAGAAAATAACCAAGTGTGACACCATTCTAAAAACTGCACCCCTCAAGGTGCTCAAAACCACATTCAAGAGGTTATTAACCGTTCTGGCGCTTCACAGGAACTTTTGGAATCTTTAAAAAAAAAAAAAAATTAACATTTAAATTTTATTTTTATTTTTTTCACAAAAAATTTACTTCAGCTCCAATTTGTTTTATTTTACCAAGGGTAACAGGAGAAAATGGACCCCAAAAGTTGTTGTACAATTTGTCCTGAGTACCTCGATACCCCATATGTGGGGGTAAACCACTGTTTGGGCGCATGGGAGAGCTCGGAAGGGAAGGAGCGCCATTTGACTTTTCAATGCAAAATTGGCTGGAATGGAGATGGGACGCTATCTTGCGAACTCGGCTTCAGGAAAATGGCCGCCGCGATCTCCATCTGCGCACGCGCGGCATCCCGTGGCCATTTTCCTGAAGCCCCGGGAAGCAGGACACTCCATCTGCGCATGCGCGGCCTCAGGAAGATGGCCTCGCCCAGCGAGAAACCGCTGAATAGCGGAGAGCGCGCTCTTTTTCTACAGCTGCGCAGTGCATTCGGCACTTGCGCATGCGAGAAGCACTACGCCACCAACGGGAACATAAGCAAGATGTGGGGGAGAAACAGTGCTGTGACCACGCCCTTTTGACCAGACCAGCCTGATTGACAGGCGAAAACGGCGACTTTTGTAAGGTATTTCGGCAGCATAGGTGGGAAATCAGGGGACAAAAAATACCCTATTGTAAAGCACAGATCAGGCCCTATTTAACGGTATTTTTATCTCATACTGAAAAAACGGGGTGACAGGTTCCCTTTAAATAACACCATACATTTTACCATGTAGAGTAAGGGAAATTGGCAAATTTCCAAAAGCACTGAATATGGGAAAAAAAATTCAATTCATTGTTCTTTGGGGTTTTATTGGTACAACGTTAATTGTGTAATAAAAATTACCTAAACATGATTCTCCAGACCAGTATGATTATTCCAAACATAGTTATTTTCCTATTTTGTTGGCTTTAAAAGTCAGAATTTTGTAAAACAGCCATTTTCCAAGACCCATGACATATTATCATTGATGGAGCAGCAAGAGGGCCTCTTCTTGGCATGGCAAGCTGGTGCTTTTATTTGTAGAAATTAAATAAAATGTTAAATACTATACTTTAATGTTATAAAAAAAAAAAAAGACTCAATCATTGTGGCAGCCAAATAAAATGTGTGGCGTTTTGTTTCTCATTACAGCGTTTACCAACCAACTTAATTTTAGATTGATAGACTTTTCTGATGCCAAATATGCATATTTTGTTTTATTGTGAATTGGAGAAAGGCGAGGGAGGTGAAGGGATTCTAAATTTTTATATTTAAAAGATTTAATTGGTTAGTTCCTCTAGGGGACTTGTGCATGTGTCGTTTTCACCATGCAACGCAGTATTTTCATTACAGACCTCCATGAAGCCAGCCACAGAAGAGATCACAAGACAGGTACAGCGGCTTTAGCTGATGCCCGGCTGTCATGGCATCACATCAGCTCCCTGCGTTCATGTCACGGTAGGGCAGAGTGGCGCCCAAACTAACTTTCGGGTTGAAATACTGCACTTAACCACTTTCCGCCATAACCATTTTCCGTTTTTCCTCCCCTCCTTCCCAGAACCATAATGTTTTTATTTTTCCGTCAATATAGCCGTATGAGGGCTTGTTCTTTGTGGGACGAGTTGTACTTTTGAATGACACCATTCATTTTATCACAGTGTACTGAAAAATGGAAACAAAATTCAAAGTGCTTTGAAATGTAAAAAGAGAAAAAGTGCAATGTCACCTTATTTTGTTTTTTATTTAACCTGTTCAATATATGGTGAAACTCACCTGACAATATGATTCTTCTTGTCGGTACGAAGATACAAAATATGTATAGTTTGGGGGGTTTTATTGTTGAAAAAAAAAAAAATTCTGAAATTTTTAAGAATTTTCCGTGACCTGTAATGTTTTCATTTTTTTGGGATATGGGCGGTTTGAGCTGACGTTTTTTTTTTTTACAGGTACCTCTTTGGGGTAGATACAATGTTTTGATCGCCTCTTATTACAATGTTGTGGCGGCCAAGAATTCCATAATTCTGGCATTTTGTTGTTAACCAAGTACCCCATGTTATTGTCATACAGTAATGCCATTTAATTTATTTACTGCAGGGTATTTGCTCACTTTATTATCTTAGGGTTTGTCTGTTTAGTGGCCAGTGAGAACGTGCACCTACACAATGCATGTATATCATAAGGACACGGTTTATGTAGTAGGGGGTCTCGGTTCTGCTCGGCCCTTAATCACAAATACGTCATTTGCCAGATCATAAGGTTTTAATACTAAAGGTTAGGACCATCCCGAATAGGGTCACCTTGGTGGAATGGCTTTTACTTTTTTTTTATCATCAAAATCATGTTAACTAAGTGCCCTATTTTATTTTCATGCCCAATTTGCTCACTTTATTATTATCTTAGATTGTTTATTTAGTGGCTAGTGTGAATATGCTATATGATATAGCTGGCATCTGCCCTCTGTGGAACAAGCAAGTCTTAGACATTTCATGGAGCGTGAAGATGTTAATAGCTGCAGTCTTATGCAGAAAAAAATGAATAATGTGCATTTTTAGCCTTGTGCAGCTTCTCGTTACTCCCCACTGTCTGTCCTGGGGTCACTAACATCAAATAACTGCAACAGTCTATACCATCAGCGGGCATTCGCTGAGACAGGATACTGAAAGGAGGCAGCAGATTTAGATATAATAAAGCACAGGCTCCATAAAGGATCAGTCAATGCATATAGGTCCAATCAGAAACTTTATTTAGACAACTTCTACCGCAGCAATAGAAGGTTGTGGGCATGTACAGCATTAAATAGAATAGCGTGATCCCTGCTCATTATATGGGCCCATACACCACACTGGTCCAGATAACAAGGTGTCCGAGGTCTAATGTTCAGAGTGCTCAGACTCTTCATAGCCAGTGGGAAGAGCATTTGCATGGGAATTGTGGAAAAGGCTCTTCACTCCATCTCCCCAAGGGAATTTCTGTAAAAAGAACACACACACCAGTAAATGCAAAGTACAGAGATTTATTACACTATTACTATAACTGTATAATAGGGAAATTCTCAGACCCATTAACCCTGGGTCAGGCGCATCATCTCTAGCACTCCTGAGTTCAGGTTTTCTATATACAGTATATTTTTAATTATCTTGAGATTTTGTTCTCTGGTAATACTATGTTAGAGAATGAAAAATGGGAAGAAAAAAAAAAAATTTTTTTTTTTTTTTTTTAAAAATGTGAATTTCTGTGTTGCGTACCTTTACGTTTCTCCTCAACTCAGGCCAGAACCAAGATAGAAAAACAGAAAAAAACTACATTGCACTCATAACCATACAGGCTTTCAACCGATATGTCACAAGAATATCTGTTCATGTTTTACCCTTGCAGGCTAACACGCTAAATTTTGAAAAGCATTTTCAAAAAAAAAAAAAAATGGATATAAAATGTTTCAACAATTCACATGTGCCTCCTATGCTCTCAAATTCAGATCTGTTCAGAATATGGTCTTAAACTCTTAAAGAGTAGGGCCTGTATTTTCCAAATAAAATAAAAAAAAAATTAAAAAAAAAGTTTCATGACTTCTAACATTAAACCGAGCAAATCATTAAATTAATCTATAGTGGTTAAAGTGAAAGGTTTTAACAATAGGGATGACATGAGCTGAATTATACCTGCTAAGAAAGGACTGTATGAAAGTTAAGTGTAAGGAAACATATCCATAACAGGCTGGTTCTTGTCAATTTGAAAGAGACCTATGAATTTTTTTTTTCCCCAACTTCTGCCAAAATAGGATTTTCAATTGTGTCCTGGCTGGTAGTAGTAGTGCACACTCACTGTGCGTATGTACAGCCACAGAACACTAAGCTTAGGATTGAAGGAGGTAAGCTGAAAGATACTTGTGATCACCAATCTGGGAATGTGTCTCTAATAATGTGCCCAGAAAAAAAGTCTCTCCAAAAAATGTATATATTAAAAGGGAACCAGTCACCCCCAAAATCGAAGGTCAGCCAAGCCCACCGGCATCAGGGGCTTATCTACAGCATTCTGAAATCCTGTAGATAGGCACCCGATGTATCCTAAAAGATGAGAAAAAGAGGTTAGATTATACTCACCCAGGGGCTGTCCCGGTCCATGTCGCAGTCCGACACCTATCTTCGTCAGATGACGCCCTCTTGTCTTCACGCTGCGGCTCCAGCGCAGGCGTACTTTGTTGGGCCTCTCTGACCTTTCCTGGCGCCTGCGCACTGCAGTACTTTGCTCTCAACAGGGCAGACAAAGTACGCCGGAGCCTTGGCGTGAAGACAAGAAGAGGACATCATTGTAAGAAGAGAGGAGGCCCCAGACCGCGATGCCCACCACAGTGGGTAACACCCCTGGGTGAGTATAATCTAACCTCTTTTTCTCATCTTTTAGGATACATCGGGGGCTTATCTACAGGAATCCAGAATGCTGTAGATAAGCCCCTGATGCTGGTGGGCTTAGCTTATCTTATCTTTGATTTTGGGGGTGACAGGTTCCCTTTAAATCATTTTGAAGAGGCCATGGTAGATAGTATAACTTATAAACAGTGGATATCTGGTGACAGATAGACTTTTGACACTGTTTCTTAAAGTTCAGAAGACTTTGGAAAACGTTTTTGTGACCAGCTGATAGTCCTTAAAGGGTTAGTCCAAAAAGGAAATTGAATTAATAAATCTTTAAAAACTAATGACTTTTGTAACAGGTCATGGTAGAATGCCTCTATATATTACCTACGTCCAATGACGATTCGTCTGAGAATCCTCAGTGCATGATGGGATACTCAAACAAATAGTCATCTGCTGGCTGAAACTGCTGTCACTCCCCTTTCCTGCCAGAAACATAGAATCAGCGAAGGGGCTGGCACATCCTGTCACTCCCCTTACTTTGTTTGCCGCCCTGAAATGAAGCATCATCAGTGATGCTCGTTTCAAGGACTGGTCCCCGTAGTGTCTCCCATGTGCAATATCTTCCTCAGCACCCTGTACAATGAGCGCAGCATCCGGTCTGTTGTCTGCTACGTTGAAAAGTAATAAGCCGGCACTGCTTACAGTCAGAAATAAAATACAAGAGTGTAGTTATGGTATCCGAGTGCTCACTTCATGATTAAATAGCTGTCCATTTGTCCCCCCCCCCCCCCAAAAAAAAAAAAATTGATTTCAGTGATAAAAACTGACATCCTACCAAGTTTGAGCAAGGTCTACTACTTCTCTGGCTCTTTTGCCCAGTATAAAATAGGAAAAACCTTATAAATGTATGTCAAGACAAAGATTGGAGTGGAAGCTAAAGGGTACTTTTTTGCCACAGTTCATGGCAAAGGTGTATGTGATGGTTTAGGAGACCCCGTGAATCGCCTTGCACCTCGAGCTAGCCTCCAGAGGTCTTGTTCACACCAAATCTTAATACCCATGCAACTTTTCAAGTGGAGTAAGAAAAATTTTTTCTAACATCCAGTTTATGTACTGTACAAACCAGGACTTCGAAGAAGGGACTCGGCAATACAAACTGTCATTCCAGGTAGTGAAACAAATAAAAACAAGGATTTTTTAATCCAGCAACGACAGTGAAGTCCATGAAATGATTGAAGGCGGCACAAGATTGGCAATAGATGACATAACTGGTTATGTGACCAGTGAATATGATTGGCGCTGCTGGCTGGCCAATATACTCTCCAATGATTATGACAATGACGAAGGAGAAGTGACTGTTTTGCACCTTCTGGTCCATCGCCGTCCTTTGTGTATCCAAGAAAACCAGACATTGTAAAAGTAAACAAAAATCAGATATTGACTCAGGTGGACTCAAATCTGAAAACGGCCACTGTTGGTAAGAGATTGTAGGCAAAAAAAAAACTTTTAGCATTTTACTTTTTAGGAGTTCATTCTGTAATAAAAGTGACTTGGAAATATGACTGAGTAGGTATGATTACAATACCAAACTTGCATTTTATCTATTATTATTTTTTTTTTTAAGTGTTTAAATTACAGAAAAAAATGTAGCTTGAGTCACATTTTACCATATCTATTTTTTGATCGATGGAGCTGTATGAGAGCTTGTGTTCTGTGTGATGACCTGGTGTTTTTAGTGATACTATTTTGGGGTAGATAAGACGTTTTGATCACTTGTTATTGCATTTTCTTTTGAAGTTGTGGCAACTAGAAAATTAGCAATTCTGGTATTTCAATTTTTTTTGCCTTTATAGTTTTCACAAGTCAGATTAAAGGGAACTGTGCTTTTAGTGTGAACAATGCTACCACCTTTCTGAGCGCCTGTACAGCATTACACACGTGGCCATCATCCCCTTACTCCCCTTGTATACCACCAAAACTACGTTTTAAAATTTCCCCATGCTGCACGTAAATGATTTTTATTCGGTCCGATGGCGCCTGTGCCGCCTCCTTGCCACCAAAAGCAGTCATCCGGGCTTTGATTGATGTGGATGATGCGTTCAGCTTTCACATCATCCACATAGGCGAAGGCTCTCGCGCATGGGTATTAGCATCGTCTGCTTGCACAGTAGCACTTTGCTCTGCCCTACTGGGGGGCTGAGGACAAAACTTAACTGCGTATGCGTTCCCAGGAAACATCTTTCTGGCTTTTTTTTTTTGTTGTTTACAGGAACTTATTTGCCGAAATGACATCTTCTGGGTGCATACAGTTAAGGCCCCGTCACACATAGCGACGCTGCAGCGATACCGACAACGATCCGGATCGCTGCAGCGTCGCTGTTTGGTCGCTGGAGAGCTGTCACACAGACAGCTCTCCAGCGACCAACGATCCCGAGGTCCCCGGTAACCAGGGTAAACATCGGGTAACTAAGCGCAGGGCCGCGCTTAGTAACCCGATGTTTACCCTGGTTACCATCCTAAAAGTAAAAAAAACAAACGCTACATACTTACCTATCGCTGTCTGTCCCCGCTGCTCTGCTTCTCTGGTCTGGCTGTGAGCACAGCGGCCGGAAAGCAGAGCGGTGACGTCACCGCTCTGCTTTCCGGCTGACCGGCGCTCACAGCCAGACCAGAAAAGCAGAGCACCGAGGACAGACAGCGATAGGTAAGTATGTAGCGTTTGTTTTTTTACTTTTAGGATGGTAACCAGGGTAAACATCGGGTTACTAAGCGCGGCCCTGCGCTTAGTTACCCGATGTTTACCCTGGTTACCAGCGAAGACATCGCTGAATCGGCGTCACACACGCCGATTCAGCGATGTCAGCAGGACCTCAACGATCAAAAAATGGCCCAGGCCATTCCGACACGACCAGCGATCTCACAGCAGGGGCCTGATCGCTGGTACGTGTCACACATAGCGAGATCGCTACTGAGATCGCTGTTGCGTCACAAAACTTGTGACTCAGCAGCGATCTCGCTAGCGATCTCGCTATGTGTGACGGGGCCTTTACTTGTGCTCTACCACCAGTAGGGCAGAGCCGACGATGCCAATTAAAGGCACAAAATCTAGGCACCACTGCAGCCAATCCCTTGGTTCAGTGGCTTGTGCGGTCTATATATGCAGAGCCTCTGAAGCCAACAATTGGTTGCACCGGACAAGTGATATCACTGCTGCGGCTGATCAATGACTAAGGCAGTAGCAGACAAGCAGCTCTGGACCAGGAAGTGCAAGTAACAGCAGCAGACGCTATTTTTCATGTCTATGGGGTTAAGGAATAATGAAAGTGAAAACTGGACAAGCCCTTGAAAGTTTGGAATATACCGCACGAGTATTTCAGCTGCATGTGCTCAAACTAATCTGCATGAGCCAATTCTAGTAACAAGTTTTACTTTCTCGCAGTCCAATATACTAAATAAAAAAAAGTTGTTCCCAACAACATTTATGTAGCGTACGTAGGAAATCTGATGTTCACTAGAGATTTTACACGGTGGTTTCCGAGCAGCCTGTCACTGAAGCTCATTGCAGACAACCTCTACCAATACAATTCTGGTTAATGGCTAAATGATCTCAGCTCCACTGTGGCCTGGACTTCCCTAGAAGAGACCACAAAGATGGGCGCAGAAGTGACTTTACACAAAGCCCCAAATATATAATATTTATATAAAAACCCAAGGTCTCATGTGTCAAACTTTAATGCCACAGGCAGGAATAGACTAGGGGTTGTCAGAATGTATACATGTAATCATACATCGGCCCCGATCACCTCCATAGGGAGGACGCTGCAGATCAGTGACCAGGGTCCATGTAATCTTACATCGACCCTGATCACCTCCATAGGGAGGACGCTGCAGATCAGTGTCCATGTAGTCATACATCCGCCCCGATCACCTCCATAGGGAGGACGCTGCAGATCAGTGTCCATGTAATCATACATCTCCCCGATCACCTCCATAGGGAGGACGCTGCAGATCAGTGACCAGTGTCCATATAGTCATACATCCGCCCCGATCACCTCCATAGGGAGGACGCTGCAGATCAGTGACCAGTGTCCATATAGTCATACATCCGCCCCGATCACCTCCATAGGGAGGACGCTGCAGATCAGTGACCAGTGTCTATGTAATCATACATCGGCCCCGATCACCACCATAGGGAGGACGCTGCAGGTCAGTGTCCATGTAGTCACATATCCACCGCGATCACCTCCATAGGGAGGACGCTGCAGATCAGTGTCCATGTAGTCACATATCCAACCCGATCACCTCCATAGGGAGGACGCTGCAGATCAGTGACCAGTGTCCATGTAGTCATATATCCACCCCGATCACCTCCATAGGGAGGACGCTGCAGATCAGTGACCAGTGTCCATGTAGTCATACATCCACCCCAATCATCACCATAGGGAGGACGCTGCAGATCAGTGACCAGTGTCCATATAGTCATACATCCGCCCCGATCACCTCCATAGGGAGGACGCTGCAGATCAGTGACCAGTGCCCATGTAATCTTACATCCACCCCGATCACCTCCATAGGGAGGACGCTGCAGATCAGTGACCAGTGTCCATGTAGTCATACATCCGCCCCGATCACCTCCATAGGGAGGACGCTGCAGATCAGTGTCCATGTAATCATACATCTCCCCGATCACCTCCATAGGGAGGATGCTGCAGATCAGTGACCAGTGTCCATATAGTCATACATCCGCCCCGATCACCTCCATAGGGAGGTCGCTGCAGATCAGTGACCAGTGTCCATAGTCATACATCCGCCCCGATCACCTCCATAGGGAGGACGCTGCAGATCAGTGTCCATGTAATCATACATCTCCCCGATCACCTCCATAGGGAGGATGCTGCAGATCAGTGACCAGTGTCCATATAGTCATACATCCGCCCCGATCACCTCCATAGGGAGGATGCTGCAGATCAGTGACCAGTGTCCATATAGTCATACATCCGCCCTGATCACCTCCATAGGGAGGACGCTGCAGATCAGTGACCAGTGTCCATGTAATCATACATCGGCCCCGATCACCACCATAGGGAGGACGCTGCAGTTCTGTGTCCATGTAGTCACATATCCACCACGATCACCTCCATAGGGAGGACGCTGCAGATCAGTGTCCATGTAGTCACATATCCAACCCGATCACCTCCATAGGGAGGACGCTGCAGATCAGTGACCAGTGTCCATGTAGTCATATATCGGCCCCGATCACCTCCATAGGGAGGACGCTGCAGATCAGTGACCAGTGTCCATGTAATCTTACATCCGCCCCGATCACCTCCATAGGGAGGACGCTGCAGATCAGTGACCAGTGTCCATGTAATCTTACATCCACCCCGATCACCTCCATAGGGAGGACGCTGCAGATCAGTGACCAGTGTCCATGTAATCTTACATCCACCCCGATCACCTCCATAGGGAGGACGCTGCAGATCAGTGACCAGTGTCCATGTAATCTTACATCCACCCCGATCACCTCCATAGGGAGGACGCTGCAGATCAGTGACCAGTGTCCATGTAATCTTACATCCACCCCGATCACCTCCATAGGGAGGACGCTGCAGATCAGTGACCAGTGTCCATGTAATCTTACATCCACCCCGATCACCTCCATAGGGAGGACGCTGCAGATCAGTGACCAGTGTCCATGTAATCTTACATCCACCCCGATCACCTCCATAGGGAGGACGCTGCAGATCAGTGACCAGTCACAGGTGCCATTACTGACCCCCTCCCTCAGGATGAGACCCCCTCCCTCAGGATGAGACCCTACCTTGGTCCGGATCCTCAGGTGCTCATAGGCTACGAACTCCGGCCGGGGCTCATGGTGCTGCGCCTTCAGGTACGCGTTCAGCATGCACACGGCCACACCGGGCAGCGCCACCACAAAGGTCAGGATCTTCCATGTACGAGCTGTGGGGAGAGAAGTACAGATGAGCGGCTGCATCACCGGGGTGACCTTCACGGACAGCGGCCTGCTGAAGGTGACCCACAGTACCGGCCACCCCGCCGCACTGGTGTCGCCCTATACCTGCATCCCCATGCTCAGCATGAGCTGCTGCAGAAAACAGGCGACCACGGTTAGCCACAGAACGACCAAGGATGCCAGAGAGCCTGCCCAACGCCGCCATGATGTCCTCACTGAGAGCGGATGCGGACGTGAGACACCTGCTATCCAAGGGACCGGAAGGGGAGGGGACCGGCGTGCTGCGCATGCGTTCAAATTCTTGCCTGCAGGCGAACTCAAATTTCATCCGTGAGTGCGCATGCGTCACGTGCAGCAGCTGGGCGGGAATTTGACGACGAGGACAACGTGGAGGAGGAAATGTCTGCTGTGAGGACTCCCAATGTCATGTCTCTGTCATGAGGGAATCTTATTGCTTTCACTATTGTCATAGGGTCAAAATCAAACAATTCATAGAAAATAGGAAAATTTGGAGCCGTAGATGCAAATTTTCATTAATGCACTACTCCAGGGAGGTTTTCTTATTTCACCCTCAGAGTGGTTTCACTAATGTAAGTTCCTGGCCCCGGTCTTACACTTGCCAGCCGCCGTCTTCGCCTGTTGTCGGTGCCGCTTCGGTCGTCTTCTGCAGGATATGACCTGCCGGATCGCTGCAGTGTTTGTGATACGGAGGTCACTTCTCGATGTAATTGTATGAGAGCAAGAACGAGTCTCATAGACTTACACTGAGCGCTTGTGTCTGTTACGTCTGACTCCCAATCAGTCCGAAGCTGCGGGAACAAGATGGCGCAAGAGCAGAAGACGGCAGCTGCTGAGTATATTACTACGGGCAGGGAACTTGTGTTCATGGCAACACTGCAGCACTGAAATAAAAAAACAACTTTAAAGAATTATTTCCTAGTTCACTATTTATCTCCTGCCCATACTTGTTAACCGGGGACCTCAAAGAAATGCACAGGGTGCAGTAGACCTGATTAAAGATGGCAGCAAGCATGGGGACCCTTGCGCGCTTCCATTTTTGGCCATAATATCAACTAATACCTCACATATACCTCACTATGTGTTTTTTGCACTTTACCCTTCAGGGTGCAGTTGGGCCCAGATTCCTCTGTAAACTGTGGCCTCTGTTCACACCGGATGCTTTTGGTTAGCACTGGGCAGCCCACCTGATCTAAGAATATGGGCGTCACTAATAGGCTGTAAGCCAGATGCTCTGTATCACCTGTATGTGAATAACACCGAATACAGATTAGTATCTATTGTGCACTAATATACCAAGCAGCCGCCCCTCCTCCACAGATTGATGGCTGAGAGCGGCTGTTTCATCGGTATTGCTGCACCTGTGTTGCCTCCATCTTTAATCAGGTCCACTGCACCCTGATACTGCATTTGTTTGGAGGCCTGGGCAGGTAAGCATCTCTGCCTTTTTTCTGGTGTTTTTTGAAAAAATGGAGGATTTCTAAGTCTTTTTGTGTCGGTGAACACTACCCATGGGGACCCCATGGGAGAGGCTGGGGAATTACTTGTGATTTGGGGAATAAGCCTTTCAATTATTTTAACAACTTAATAAAAACGAGTCATAAGTTGGAAAGGAGTCAAAAGGTGAAGCGAGTGCCAAGATTACCCCTGATCTAGACTGGGTCCATGCATTACTATAATGCAATGCGTAAAAGGGAACAATGGTGTTAAAGGAGTTGTCTTGGATTAGAATAACATGGCTGCTTTCTGAAAGAGCGCCACCCCTGGCAATGACTTGTGCATGGTATTGCGACTCAGCCCTATTGATGTGAACAATTCCATACACAATCCATTTTTAGGGGTGGCGCTGTATCTTTATATATATCAGGCATTGAGAGTACCATTAAAACATAACTTTAATGATTGCAAAAAATAGCCATGCTCATATAAACATACATAAGGCCTCTTTCACACTTCCGTCTTTTAGCTCTCATCGAAATCCCTCGATTTTTGAAAAAACAGGATCCTGCAAATTTTTCTGCAGGATCCTGTATTCTCCTATAGACTTGTATTATCGACAGATTGTGACGGATGGCCACACGTTTCATCCGTCGTGCACTGGATCTGTCGGAAAATTGCTGTCCGTCGGGTGGAGAAAATGTTAAGAGGAATGTTTTTTCTGCACATCGGAAAATCGCTCAGCGACGGGTCCTGCGCTGCCCGTCGTTGGCTATAATGGAAGCCTATGGACGCAGGATCCATCGCTGACCGTCAAAAACAGAAATCCAGCAACGTATCCAGTTTTTGTATTCTGAGCATGCCTGGAAGGATTTTGTAGTCAGGGGAATCTCTCTCTGTTCAACACCACATTCAAGAAGCAATGTGGAAGAAAAAAAATTAACATTTAACTTTTTTCACAAAAAAATTACTTCGGCCCTGTTTTTTTTTCTCAAATGTATCAAAAGAAAATGGAACACAAAATTTGTTGAACAATGTCTCCTGAGTACGCTTATATCCCATACAGTTGTGGCCAAAAGTATTGACACCCCTGCAATTCTGTCAGATAATACTCAGTTTCTTCCTGAAAATGATTGCAAACACATATTCTTTGTTGTTATTATTATCTTCATTTAATTTGTCTTAAATGAAAAAACACAAAAAGAATTGTCCTAAAGCCAAATTGGATATAATTCCACACTAAACATAAAAAAGGGGTGGACAAAAGTATTGGCACTGTTCGAAAAATCATGTGATGCTTCTCTAATTTGTGTAATTAACAGCACCTGTAACTTACCTGTGGCACCTAACAGGTGTTGGCAATAACTAAATCACATTTGCAGCCAGTTGACATGGATTAAAGTTGACTCAACCTCTGTCCTGTGTCCTTGTGTGTACCACATTGAGCATGGAGAAAAGAAGACCAAAGAACTGTCTGAGGACTTGAGAAACCAAATTGTGAGGAAGCATGAGCAATCTCAAGGCTACAAATCCATCTCCAAAGACCTGAATGTTCCTGAGTCTACCGTGCGCAGTGTCATCAAGAAGTTTAAAGCCCATGGCACTGTGGCTAACCTCCCTAGATGTGGACGGAAAAGAAAATTTGACAAGAGATTTCAACGCAAGATTGTGCGGATGTTGGATAAAGAACCTCGACTAACATCCAAACAAGTTCAAGCTGCCCTGCAGTCCGAGGGTACAACAGTGTCAACCCGTACTATTCGTCAGCGTCTGAATAAAAAGGGACTGTATGGTAGGAGACCCAGGAAGACCCCACTTCTTACCCCGAGACATAAAAAAGCCAGGCTGGAGTTTGCCAAAACTTACCTGAAAAAGCCTAAAACGTTTTGGAAGAATGTTCTCTGGTCAGATGAGACAAAAGTAGAGCTTTTTGGGCAAAGGCATCAACATAGAGTTTACACGGTCCCTACAGTCAAACATGGCGGATGTTCCCTGATGTTTTGGGATTGCTTTGCTGCCTCTGGCACTGGACTGCTTGACCGTGTGCATGTCATTATGAAGTCTGAGGACTACCAACAAATTTTGCAGCATAATGTAGGGCCCAGTGTGAGAAAGCTGGGTCTCCCTCAGAGGTCATGGGTCTTCCAGCAGGACAATGACCCAAAACACACTTCAAAAAGCAATAGAAAATGGTTTGAGAGAAAGCACTGGAGACTTCTAAGGTGGCCAGCAATGAGTCCAGACCTGAATCCCATAGATTACCTATGGAGAGATCTAAAAATGGCAGTTTGGAGAATGCACCCTTCAAATATCAGGGACCTGGAGCAGTTTGCCAAAGAAGAATGGTCTAAAATTCCAGCAGAGCATTGTAAGAAACTCATTGATGGTTACCGGAAGCGGTTGGTCGCAGTTATTTTGGCTAAAGTTTGTGCAACCAAGTATTAGGCCGAGGGTGCAAATACTTTTGTCTGGCCCATTTTTGGAGTTTTGTGTGAAATGATCAATGTTTTTGCTTTTTGCTTCATTCTCTTTTGTGTTTTTTCATTTAAGACAAATTAAATGAAGATAATAATACCAAAGAATTTGTGATTACAATCATTTTCAGGAAGAAACTGAGTATTATCTGACAGAATTGCAGGGGTGTCAATACTTTTGGCCACAACTGTATGTGGGGAAAAGCCACTGTTTGAGAGCATGGCAGAGCTCAGAAGGGAAGGTGCACCATTTGTCATTTTGAACGTAAAATTGGCTGGAATTGAAAGCAGATGCCATGTCACGTTTGGAGAGCCCCTGATGTGCCTAAATAGTGGAAACCCCCCACAAGTGACCCTGTTTTGGAAACTAGACTTTTCCACAAAAATCATCTTTTACTCCCAATTTTTTTATGTTAACAAAGCTAGCAGGAGAAAATGAACCCAAAAAATTGTCGTGCAATTTCTCCTGAGTACGCCGATATGGAGGAAGACCACTGAGTGGGTCACAGCATGGCTCGGAAGCGAAGGACCACAGTTTGATGTTTTGAAGTAAAATTGGCTGGAATCGAGAGCAGATGCCCTGTCGCATTTGGAGAGCCCCTGATGTGCCCAAACACTGGAAAGACCCACAAGTTACCCCATTTTGGAAACTAGGCCCATCAAGGGGCTTATCTAGATTTTTGTGAGCACCCTGAACCCCCAGGTGCTTCACATAAATTTATAACATAGAGCTGTAAAAATTAACCTAATTTTTTTTCCATAAAAATCATCTTTTAGCCACAAATTTTTTATTTTAACAAAGGTAGCAGGAGAAAATAGTCTCAAAAATTGTTAATTTCTCCTGAGTATGCCGATATCCGATGCATGGAGGAAGATCACTGTTTGGGTTACAGCATGGCTCTGAAGGGAATGAGCGCCGTTTGATGTTTTGAAGTAAAATTGGCTGGAATCGAGATCAGATGCCCTGTCGCGTTTGGAGAACCCCTGATGTGCCCAAACACTGGAAAGACCCACAAGTTACCTCATTTTGGAAATTAAGCCCATCAAGGGACTTATCTAGATGTTTGTGAGCACCCTGAACCCCCCGATGCTTCGCATAAATTTATAAAGTAGAGCTGTAAAAATTAAAAATCTAATTTTTTCCCACAAAAATCAAATTTTAGCCCCAAATTTTTTAGTTTAACAAAGGTAGCAGGAGAAAATAGTCTCATATTGTTGTGCAATTTCTCCTGAGTACACTGATACCCCATGTGGGGAGGAAGACCACGGTTTGGGCGCATGGCAGGACCCGGAAGGGAAGGAGCAAGGTTTGACTTTTTGAACACAAAATTGGCTGGAATGAGAGTGGATGCCATGTCGTGTTTGGAGAGCCCCTGATGTGCCTAAACAGTGGAACCCCCCACAATTGATACCATTTTGGAAACTAGACCCCTCAGGGAGCTTATTTAGATGTGTCGTGAGCATCTTGATCCACCAGGTTCTTTAAAGAGAACCTGTCACCCCCAAAATTGAGGGTGAGGTAAGCCCACCAGCATCAAGGGCTTATCTACAGCATTCTGTAATGCTGTAGATAAGCCCCCGATGTATCCTAAAAGATGAGAAAAAGAGGTTAGATTATACTCACCCAGGGGCGATCCCGCTACTGGTCCGCTTCGGCGCCTCCTATCTTCATCAGATGACGTCCTTCTGGTCTTCACGCTGCGGCGCAGGCATACTTTGCCCTGTTGAGGGCAGAACAAAGTACTGCATTGTGCAGGCGCCGGGCCTCTCTGACCTTTCCTGGCGCCTGCACACTGCAGTACTTTGCTCTGCCCTAAACAGGGCAGACAAAGTACGCCGGAGCCGCAGCGTGAAGACCAGAAAAGGACGTTATCATAAGAAGATGGGAGGACCCGGACCGCGACGCCCATCGCATCGGACGGCAGCGGGACCGCCCAGGTGAGTATAATCTAACCTTTTTTTCTCATCTTTTAGGATACATCGGGGGCTTATCTACAGCATTACAGAATGCTGTAGATAAGCCCCTGATGCCGGTGGGCTTACCTCACCGTTGATTTTGGCGGTGATAGATTCCCTTTAAGAAGTTTATAACAGAGCTAAGAAATTTTTTTTAAAAATAAAATTTTCCCGCAAAGTTTTTATTTTAGCCTCTCATTTTTTATTTTCTCAAGTGTAACAGGAGAAACTGGACCCCCAAATTTGTTGTGCAATTTCTCCTGAATGTGCCAGTACCCCATGTGTGGGTGGAAACTACTTTTGAGGCACAGTGCAAAGCTCAAAAGGGAGGGAGGCAATCTTACCTTGCGCAGGCGTGTACTACGGAGGACATAGAATGAACTTCAATCCAATATTGCGGCCAGCATGCAGCCAGCGGGTAAGGAAAGGGTGAATCAAACACCTGAAAACTCCGCCCATATGACCGAAAACCGGTCCCGCCAAATTCAGGTGACAGGTTCCCTTTAAACATCAGAATATAACTCCAAGTAAATCAAACTTCTGTGAAATCAAACTGTCCACTTAGGAAGCAACACTGACAATCAATTTCGCATGCTGTTGTGCAAATGGAATAGACAACAGATGGAAAGTATTGGCAATTATCAATACACACTCAATAAAGGAGTTGTTCTGCAGGTGGGGACCACAGACCACATCTCAGTACCAATGCTTTCTGGCTGATGTTTTGGTCACTTTTGAATGTTCGTTGTGCTTTCACACTTGTGCTAGCATGAGACGGACTCTACAACCCACACAAGTGGCTCAGGTAGTGCATCTCATCCAGGATGGCACATCAATGCGAGCTGTGGCAAGAAAGTTTGCTGTGTCTGTCAGCATAGTGGCTGGAGGCGCTACCAGGAGACAGGCCAGTACACCAGGAGATGTGGAGGGGGCCTTAGGAGGGCAACAACCCAGCAGCAGGACTGCTACCTCAGCCTTTGTGCAAGGAGGAACAGGAGGAGCACTGCCAGAGCCCTGCAAAATGACCTCCAGCAAGCAACAAATGTGCATGTGTCTGCACAAACAGTTAAAAACCGACTCCAAGAGGATGGTCTGAGTTCCTGACATCCACAGATGGGGGTTGTGCTCACAGCTCAACACCATGCGGGACGCTTGGCATTTGCCACAGAACACCAGGATTGGCAAATTCGCCACTGGTGCCCTGTGCGCTTCACAGATGAAAGCAGGTTCACACTGAGCACATATGACAGACATGACAGAGTCTGGAGACACCGTGGAGAGCGATCTGCTGCCTGCAATAACCATCAGCATGACCGGTTTGGCAGTGGGTCAGTAATGGTGTGGGGTGGCATTTCTTTTAGAGGGCCTCACAGCCCTCATATGTTCGTGAGAGGTAGCCTGACTGCCGTTAGGTACCGAGATGAGATCCTCAGACCCCCTGTGAGACCATATGCTGGTGCGGTTGGCCCTGGGTTCCTCCTAATGCAGGACAATGCCAGACCTCATGTGGCTGGAGTGTGCCAGCAGTTCCTGCAAGATGAAGCCATTGAAGCTATGGACTGGCCCACCTGATCCCCAGACCTTAATCCGATTGAACACATCTGGGACATCATGTCTCGCACCATCCACCAACGTCACATTGCACCACAGACTGTCCAGGAGTTGGCGGATGTTTTAGTCCAGGTCTGGGAGGAGATCCCTCAGGAGACCATCCGCCTCCACATCAGGAGCATGCCCAGGCGTTGTAGGGAGGTCATACATGCACATGGAGGCCACAAACACTACTCAGCATCATTTCCTTGTCTTGAGGCATTTCTGTTGTGAATTCTGCTCCTGGGCTCCCTCCGGTGGTTGTAAGTGGCACTTTTGTGAGTTCTGCTCTTGGGCTCCCTCTTGTGGTTTCAAGTGGTATGGCTGCTCCTTGGAGTTAGCTGTGGTCAGCTGCCTCCACTTATCATCTCCTCTCTCGCCTATTTAAGCCTGGCTGTTCCTTCAGCTAGTGCCACTTGTAAATGGTTCCTGGTTGGATTCACATCTCTTTGGAGTTCCCTGTTATCCTGACCAGTTCTGCAAAGCTAAGTTTTTGCTTACTTTTTCTGTCCATAGTTTGTGGTCTTATCCATTCTGTGCTTTCTTTGTTTGTCCAGCATTATCAGTTTGAAGTATTTTCTGTCTTGCTGGAAGCTCTGGGAAGCAGAGTTACCCTCCACACCTTTAGTCAGGTGTGGAGATTTTTTGTAAACTCTGCGTGGATTTTTGTAGTGTTTTATACTGACCGCACAGTATTCCATCCTGTCCTATCTATCAAGCTAGACTGGCCTCCTGTGCTCATCCTGGTTTCATTCTGTGTATGTCTTTTTCCTCTCCACTCACAGTCATTATTTGTGGGGGGCTAATCTATCCTTTGGGGATTTTCTCTGAGGCAAGATAGTTTTCCTGCTACTGTCTTCAGGGGTAGTTAGCTCTTAGGCTGTGACGAGATGCCTAGGGAGAGTTAGGAGCATTCCACGGCTGCTTCTAGTGTTGTGTTGAGCTTAGGGTCTGCGGTCAGTACAGTTACCACTTCCCTCAGAGCTCGTTCCATGTTGCTCCTAGACCACCGCATCATAACAGTACAAGTGGTCAAAAATGAATTAAGTGCATCTCAAAAGAAGGAAAAGAAAGTTCTGAACCATTTTTTTTTTCTGTGTTCTCGTTTGTCTTTTTTTTTTTCCTCTTGATATCTGGGTGGTTCAGGATATATGCTTTGGCATGGATGTTCAAGGTTTGTTTTCTCGTGTGGATCAACTTGCTGGAAGAGTACAGAGCATCCAGGACTATGTTGTCCAGACTCCGGCTTTAGAGCCTAGAATTCCTACTCCTGATTTGTTTTTTGGGGACAGATCCAAGTTTTTGAACTTTAAAAATAACTGCAGATTGTTTTTTGCTTTGAAACCCCATTCTTCTGGTGATCCCATTCAACAGGTAAAAATCATCATATCCTTGCTGCGGGGTGATCCTCAAGACTGGGCTTTCTCTCTTGAAGCAGGGGATCCGGCATTATTGAATGTTGATGCGTTTTTTCAAGCGCTCGGATTATTGTACAATGAACCTAATTCTGTGGATCATGCAGAAAAAACCCTGTTAGCCCTGTGTCAAGGTCAGGAAGAGGCAGAGTTATACTGCCAGAAATTTAGAAAATGGTCTGTGCTCACTAAATGGAATGAAGAGGCTCTGGCTGCTATTTTCAGAAAGGGTCTTTCTGAAGCCCTCAAAGATGTTATGGTGGGCTTTCCTACGCCTGCCGGTTTGAGCGAATCTATGTCTCTAGCCATTCAGATTGATCGGCGTCTGCGCGAGCGCAAAGCGGTGCACCATATGGCAGTATCCTCTGAGCAAAGTCCTGAACCTATGCAATGTGAAAGGATTTTGACTAGAATAGAACGGCAGGAATTCAGACGTCAGAATAGGCTGTGTTTCTACTGTGGTGATTCTACTCATATTATCTCTGATTGTCCTAAGCATACTAAGAGAGTCGCTAGGTCTGTTACCATTAGTACCATACAGCCTAAATTTCTCTTATCTGTAACCCTGATTTGCTCACTGTCGTCCTTTTCTGTCATGGCATTTGTGGATTCAGGCGCTGCCCTGAACTTAATGGACTTAGAATTCGCCAGGCGCTGTGGTTTTTCCTTACAGTCTTTGCAAAGCCCTATTCCTTTGAGGGGTATTGATGCTACACCCCTGGCCAAGAATAAACCTCAGTACTGGACACAGATGACTATGTACATGGCTCCAGCACATCAGGAAGATTGCCGTTTTCTGGTGTTGCATAACCTGCATGATGTTGTTGTACTAGGTTTCCCATGGTTACAGGAACATAATCCGGTGCTGGATTGGAAAACTATGTCGGTGACTAGTTGGGGTTGTCAAGGGGTACATAGTGACGTTCCTTTGATGTCAATTTCCTCTTCTCCCTCTCCTGAGGTTCCTGAGTTTTTGTCAGATTTCCTGGATGTATTTGATGAGCCCAAGTCCAGTTCCCTTCCTCCGCACAGGGACTGTGATTGTGCTATTAACTTGATTCCTGGTTGCAAGTTCCCTAAGGGCCGACTTTTCAATCTGTCTGTGCCGGAGCATGCCGCCATGCGGAGTTATGTTAAGGAGTCTTTGGAGAAGGGGCATATTCGGCCCTCTTCATCACCTTTGGGAGCGGGTTTCTTTTTTGTTGCTAAGAAGGATGGCTCCTTGAGACCCTGTATTGATTATCGTCTTCTTAATAAAATCACGGTCAAATTCCAATATCCCTTGCCCTTGCTTACGGATTTGTTTGCCCAGATTAAGGGGGCTAGGTGGTTTACTAAGATTGACCTCCGAGGGGCATATAATCTTGTTCGTATTAAACAGGGTGACGAATGGAAAACTGCATTTAATACGCCCGAAGGCCATTTTGAATATCTTGTGATGCCATTTGGGCTTTCTAGTGCTCCATCTGTGTTCCAGTCTTTCATGCATGATATTTTCCGCAATTATCTTGATAAATTCATGGTCGTATATTTGGATGATATTTTGATTTTTTCCGATGATTGGGAGTCTCATGTGAAGCAGGTCAGGATGGTGTTCCAGATCCTTTGTGATAATGCTTTATTTGTGAAGGGGTCTAAGTGCCTATTCGGAGTTCAGAAGGTCTCTTTTTTGGGTTTTATTTTTTCTCCCTCGTCTATAGAAATGGATCCTGTTAAGGTCCAAGCTATTCATGACTGGATCAAACCCACATCTGTGAAGGGTCTTCAAAAATTTTTGGGCTTTGCTAATTTCTATCGCCGTTTCATTGCCAATTTTTCCAGTGTGGTTAAGCCCCTTACTGATTTGACGAAGAAAGGCGCTGATGTAGCGAATTGGTCCTCAGAGGCTGTTGAGCCCTTTCAGGAGCTTAAACGCCGATTTACTTCTGCCCCTGTGTTGCGTCAGCCGGATGTTTCTCTTCCTTTTCAGGTTGAGGTCGACGCTTCTGAGATTGGGGCAGGGGCTGTTTTGTCTCAGAGGGAATCTGATGGTTCTTTGATGAAACCATGTGCTTTTTTTTCCAGAAAGTTTTCGCCTGCGGAACGCAATTATGATGTCGGCAATCGGGAGTTGTTGGCTATGAAGTGGGCGTTTGAGGAGTGGCGACATTGGCTTGAGGGTGCTAAACACCGCGTTGTGGTCCTGACCGATCATAAGAATCTGATTTACCTCGAGTCGGCCAAGCGGCTGAATCCTAGACAGGCTCGATGGTCCCTGTTTTTCTCCCGTTTTGATTTTGTGTTCTCGTATCTTCCGGGATCTAAGAATGTTAAGGCTGATGCCCTCTCTAGGAGTTTTTCGCCTGATTCTCCTGGAGTCCTTGAGCCGGTTGGCATTCTTAAGGAGGGGGGGATTCTTTCTGCTATCTCCCCTGATTTGCGGCGGGTGCTTGAGGAATTTCAGGCTGATAGGCCTGACCGCTGTCCAGTGGGGAAGCTGTTCGTTCCTGATAGATGGACAAGTAAGGTTATTTCTGAGGTTCATTGTTCTGTGTTGGCTGGTCATCCTGGGATTTTTGGTACCAGAGATTTGGTTGCTAGGTCCTTTTGGTGGCCTTCCTTGTCGCGCGATGTGCGTGCTTTTGTGCAGTCCTGTGGGACTTGCGCCCGGGCCAAGCCTTGCTGTTCCCGCACTAGTGGGTTGCTTTTGCCTTTGCCGGTCCCTGAGAGGCCCTGGACGCATATTTCCATGGATTTTATTTCGGATCTTCCTGTTTCCCAGAAGATGTCTGTTATCTGGGTTGTTTGTGACCGGTTCTCTAAAATGGTCCATTTGGTACCTTTGCCTAAGTTGTCTTCCTCCTCAGATCTGGTTCCATTGTTTTTTCAGCATGTGGTTCGTTTGCATGGCATTCTGGAGAATATTGTCTCTGACAGAGGTTCTCAGTTTGTCTCTAGATTTTGGCGGGCCTTTTGTTCTAGGATGGGCATTGATTTGTCTTTTTCTTCGGCGTTTCATCCTCAGACTAATGGCCAAACTGAGCGAACTAATCAGACCTTGGAGACCTATTTGAGATGCTTTGTGTCTGCTGATCAGGATGACTGGGTGGCTTTCTTGCCGTTGGCCGAGTTTGCCCTTAATAATCGGGCTAGTTCGGCTACTTTGGTTTCACCTTTCTTTTGTAATTTTGGTTTTCATCCTCGTTTTTCTTCTGGGCAGGTTGAGCCTTCTGATTGTCCTGGTGTTGATTCTGTTTTGGACAGGCTGCAGCAGATTTGGACTCATGTGGTGGACAATTTGACGTTGTCTCAGGAAAGGGCTCAACGTTTTGCTAACCGCCGTCGGTGTGTTGGTCCCCGGCTTCATGTGGGGGATTTGGTTTGGTTGTCTTCTCGTCATGTTCCTATGAAGGTTTCTTCTCCTAAGTTTAAGCCTCGGTTTATTGGTCCTTATAAAATTTCTGAAATTATTAATCCGGTGTCTTTTCATTTGGCTCTTCCAGCCTCTTTTGCCATTCATAATGTTTTCCATAGATCTTTGTTACGGAGATATGTGGTGCCCGTTGTTCCCTCGGTTGACCCTCCTGCCCCGGTGTTTGTTGAGGGGGAGTTGGAATATGAGGTTGAGAAGATTTTGGATTCTCGTTTTTCGAGGCGGAGACTTCAGTATCTTGTCAAGTGGAAGGGGTATGGCCAGGAGGATAATTCTTGGGTTGTTGCCTCCGATGTCCATGCCGCTGATTTGGTTCGTGCTTTTCATTTGTCTCGTCCTGATCGGCCTGGGGGCTCTGGTGAGGGTTCGGTGACCCCTCATCAAGGGGGGAATACTGTTGTGAATTCTGCTCCTGGGCTCCCTCCGGTGGTTGTAAGTGGCACTTTTGTGAGTTCTGCTCTTGGGCTCCCTCTTGTGGTTTCAAGTGGTATGGCTGCTCCTTGGAGTTAGCTGTGGTCAGCTGCCTCCACTTATCATCTCCTCTCTCGCCTATTTAAGCCTGGCTGTTCCTTCAGCTAGTGCCACTTGTAAATGGTTCCTGGTTGGATTCACATCTCTTTGGAGTTCCCTGTTATCCTGACCAGTTCTGCAAAGCTAAGTTTTTGCTTACTTTTTCTGTCCATAGTTTGTGGTCTTATCCATTCTGTGCTTTCTTTGTTTGTCCAGCATTATCAGTTTGAAGTATTTTCTGTCTTGCTGGAAGCACTGGGAAGCAGAGTTTCCCTCCACACCTTTAGTCAGGTGTGGAGATTTTTTGTAAACTCTGCGTGGATTTTTGTAGTGTTTTATACTGACCGCACAGTATTCCATCCTGTCCTATCTATCAAGCTAGACTGGCCTCCTGTGCTCATCCTGGTTTCATTCTGTGTATGTCTTTTTCCTCTCCACTCACAGTCATTATTTGTGGGGGGCTAATCTATCCTTTGGGGATTTTCTCTGAGGCAAGATAGTTTTCCTGCTACTGTCTTCAGGGGTAGTTAGCTCTTAGGCTGTGACGAGATGCCTAGGGAGAGTTAGGAGCATTCCACGGCTGCTTCTAGTGTTGTGTTGAGCTTAGGGTCTGCGGTCAGTACAGTTACCACTTCCCTCAGAGCTCGTTCCATGTTGCTCCTAGACCACCGCATCATAACACATTTCCACTGAAGTTGGACCAGCTTGTAGCTTCATTTTCCACTTTGATTTTGATTGCCGTCACCGAAGCTGCGCCTCCTGGCGCATGTACTCTGTAGCGTGGGAAAGTTTCTGAATATTTTCCCATGCTGCAGAGTTCATATGAGTTCATGCCTCCAGGGAGCGCAGCTTCGGAGAAAGCACCGCTAGTCACCAAAGCTCCGTTCCCTGCATTTCATTAATTCCCCAGTCTTTTACAGCCGGGAGTGGCCGCATTTAGCAGTCCTCCCGGTTGTAAATGTATTTAACCCCTTGAGATGGATTTACAGCGTGGGACTTGACTGTACGGCGGACAGGTATGGGATATTGTTGCTTTGTTATTTTGGAATTTTTTACAGGAGAACGAGGGTCTTTGGTTGGAGTGAGCGTACAATAATGATAATAAAACCTGTGTGTTTATTTATTTCATTAAAATACTTTATTCTTAATGTGTGTGCTTTTTTAACCCTTTCAGACTAGTGGCTTTTTAACCAGGCTTACAATAGCAAGGTGACATTAACCCTTCATTACCCCATGTGTTGTGAGTTCCGTTCTGGAGCTCCCTCCTGTGGTTGCTAATGGTATTTTTGCGAGTTCTGCCCTTGGGCTCCCTCTGGTGGTTTCGAGTGGAACTGCTGCTCCGTTAGGTGGCTGTAGCAGCTGCCTTCACTAATCGCCTTGCCTGGGTTTGTTATCTAAACCTGCTCTGGGCTTTAGTCCATGCCTGCTGTCAATGTTCTTGGTTGGATTTGATTCTTCCCTTGGATTTCTCATACGGCCAGTCCTTGTCTGCAAAAGATAAGTTTTGCTAGTTTTGTTTGTCCATTTGTTTGGACTCTATTGCTTGCATTTTGTCTCTTTTGTCCAGCTTGTCACTATGTCTTATTCAGGCTAGCTGGAAGCTCTGGGAAAGCAGATTTGCCCCTCCACACCGTGAGTCGGTGTGGAGTTCATTTTTGTAAACTCTGTGTGGATTTTGTAGTTTTTAATACTGACCGCACAGTATCCTTTGCTCTCTGTCTATCTAGTTTAGTTTTGGCCTCCCTTTGCTGAATTCTAATTTCATTTCTGAGTTCGTCATTTCCCTCTCCTTTCACAGTCAATATTTGTGGGGGGCTATCTTTCCTTTTGGGGGTTTCTCTGAGGCAAGATAGCTTTCTATTTCCTTCTTTAGGGGTAGCTATATCTGAGGCTGTGACGAGGTGTCTAGGGAGTGTCAGGAACATCCTACGGCTATTTCTAGTTGTGTTGTTAGGATTAGGGACTGTGGTCAGTAGAGATACCACCTTCTCAGAGCTCGTTCCATGTTGCGTTTTAGCCACCAGGTCATATCAGTGTGGCCTCTTAACTACCAGGTCATAACAGTACAGCAGGCTAAGAATGAATTAAATGTATCTCAAAAGAAGGAAAAGAAAGTTCTGAACCATTTTTTTTTCTGTGCTCTGGTTTGCCTCTTTTTTCCTCTTGATATCTGGGTGGTGCTGGATATATGCTCTGGTATGGAGGTTCAGGGTTTGTTTTCTCGTGTGGATCAACTTGCTGCAAGAGTCCAGAGTATCCAAGATTATATTGTTCAGACTCCGGCTCTAGAGCCAAGAATTCCTACTCCTGATTTGTTTTTTTGGGGGCAGATCCAAGTTTTTGAACTTTAAAAATAGCTGCAAATTGTTTTTTGCTTTGAAACCCCGTTCTTCTGGTGATCCCATTCAGCAAGTGAAAATCATCATATCCTTACTGCGTGGTGATCCTCAAGACTGGGCATTTGCTCTTGAAACAGGGAATCCGGCATTATTGAATGTAGATGCATTCTTTCAGGCGCTCGGATTGTTGTATGACGAACCTAACTCTGTAGAGCATGCTGAGAAAACACTGTTGGCCCTGTGTCAGGGTCAGAAAGCGGCAGAGTTATATTGCCAGAAATTTAGAAAATGGTCTGTGCTCACTAAATGGAATGAAGAAGCGCTGGCTGCTATTTTCAGAAAAGGTCTTTCTGAAACCCTTAAAGATGTTATGGTGGGCTTTCCTACGCCTTCCGGTTTGAGCGAATCTATGTCTCTAGCCATTCAGATTGATCGGCGCTTGCGTGAGCGCAAGGCGGTGCACCATATGGCAGTGTCCTCTGAGCGAAGTCCTGAGCCTATGCAATGTGATAGGATTTTGACTAGAGCAGAACGGCAGGAATTCAGACGTCAGAATGGCCTGTGTTTTTACTGTGGTGATTCAGCTCATGCTATTTCTGATTGCCCTAAGCGTACTAGGAGGGTCCCTAGCTCTGTTACCATTAGTACTGTGCAGCCTAAATTTCTCTTGTCTGTTAGGCCGGCTTCACACTCAGCGTATGAAAATACGGTCCGTATATTTCGGCCGTAATACGCTGAAAAGTCACGAAAATAGTGGTCCGTAGCTCCTCCGTAGGCAGGGTGTGTCAGCGTTTTTTGCGCATGGCATCCTCCGTATGTAATCCGTATGGCATCCGTACTGCGTGGTTTTCTCGCAGGCTTGCAAAACCAACATAACGCTATTGAAGTGATCCATGTGTCCCAAAAAGAAAAAAAAATATATATATACTGTCTATATATATATATATATATATATATATATATATATATATATATATAATGTCAGTAGAAATACGCAGTGCTGTTAGAGAGAAAAGCCGGCAATTCAGTGCGGTGTACAGTAAAATCACACTGACAGCTTCCAGTCCAATAGGTAGAATAAATGTGTACACATAGAATAGGTATATATATATATATATATGTCAGTGAGACCTATATATGTATATATATTAATATTTATTCCAGCGCTATACAGTTTGAAAGCCGGTAATTCAATTACCGGCTTTTTCTTTCTCCTTCCTAAAACCCGACATGATTTGAGACATGGTTTACATACAGTAAACCATGTCTTCTCTCCTTTTTTTTTTGCAGATTCCACACTACTAATGTCAGTAGTGTGTATCTGCAAAATTTGGCCGTTCTATCTACTAAATTAAAGGGTTAAATGGCGGAAAAAATTGGCGTGGGCTCCCGCACAATTTTCTCCGCCAGAGTAGTAAAGCCAGTGACTGAGGGCAGATATTAATAGCCTGGAGAGGGTCCATGGTTATTGCCCCCCCCCCCTGGCTAAAAACACCTGCCCCCAGCCACCCCAGAAAAGGCACATCTGGAAGATGCGCCTATTCTGGCACTTGGCCACTCTCTTCCCATTCCCGTGTAGCGGTGGGATATGGGGTAATGAAGGGTTAATGCCACCTTGCTATTGTAAGGTGACATTAAGCCTAATAATGGAGAGGCGTCAATTATGACACCTATCCATTATTAATCCAATTGTAGTAAAGGGTTAAATAAAACACAAACACATTATTTAAAATTATTTTAATGAAATAAAAACAATGGTTGTTGGAGTATTTTATTCTACGCCCAATCCAGTCACTGAAGACCCTCGTTCTGTAAGTAAAAAAACATAATAAACCAACAATATCCTTACCCTCCGCAGATCTGTAACGTTCAACGATGTAAATCCATCTGAAGGGGTTAAAATATTTTGCAGCCACGAGCTTTGCTAATGCAATGATGCTCATGGCTGCAAAAACCCCAGAAAATGAAGGTAAAGTAGGTCAATGACCTATATTTAGCTTCATTTGCGGTGAGGCGCCCTCTGCTGGCTGTTCCTAGATCGTGGGAACTTTCCTAGAAAGCTCCCAGGCTTTCTAGGTAAGTTCCCACGATCTATGAACAGCCAGCAGAGGGCGCCTCACCGCAAATGAAGCTAAATATAGATCATTGACCTATATTTAGCTTCATTCCCCGGGGTTTTGCAGCAAGGAGCAGCCTGCATTAGCGGAACTCCTTGCTGCAAAATGTTTTAACCCCTTCAGAAGGATTTACATCGTTGGACTTTACAGATCTGCGGAAGGCAAGTATATTGTTGGTTTATTATGTTTTTTCTTTCACAGAACGAGGGTCTTCAGTGATTGGATTGGGCGTAAAATAAAATATTACAACAACCTTTGTTTTTATTTCATTAAAATAATTTTTAATAATGTGTGTGTTTTTTTTTAACCCTTTCATTCAATTGGATTAATAATGGATAGGTGTCATAATTGACGCCTCTCCATTATTAATTTGGCTTAATGTCACCTTACAATAGCAAGGTGGCATTAACCCTTCATTACCCCATATCCCACCGCTACACGGGAATGGGAAGAGAGTGGCCAAGTGCCAGAATAGGCACATCTTCCAGATGTGCCTTTTCTGGGGTGGCTGGGGGCAGGTGTTTTTAGCCAGGGGGGGGCCAATAACCGTGGACCCTCTCCAGGCTATTAATATCTGCCCTCAGTCACTGGCTTTACTACTCTGGCGGAGAAAATTGCGCGGGAGCCCACGCCAATTTTTTCCGCCATTTAACCCTTTAATTTAGTAGATAGAACGGCCAAATTTTGCAGATACACACTACTGACATTAGTAGTGTGGAATCTGCAAAAAAAATGGAGAGAAGACATGGTTTACTGTATGTAAACCATGTCTCAAATCATGTCGGGTTTTAGGAAGGAGAAAGAAAAAGCCGGTAATTGAATTACCGGCTTTCAAGCTGTATAGCGCTGGAATAAATATTAATATATATACATATATGTGTCTCACTGACATATATATATATATATACCTATTCTATGTGTACACATTTATTCTACCTATTGGACTGGAAGCTGTCAGTGTGATTTTACTGTACACCGCACTGAATTGCCGGCTTTTCTCTCTAACAGCGCTGCGTATTTCTCGCAAGTCACACTGCTTGTCCGTGTGTAATCCGTATTTTTCACGCTTCCATAGACTTTCATTGGCGTATTTCTTGCGCAGTACGGTGAAAAACGCAGCATGCTGCGATTTTGTACGGCCGTAGAAAGCCGTATAATACTGATCAGTAAAATACGGCAGATAGGAGCAGGGGCATAGAGAATAATTGTGCCGTATTTTTTGCGAGTTTTACGGACGTAGTTTCTGCGCTCTTACGTCCGTAAAACTCGCAAGTATGAAGCCGGCCTTACCCTGATTTGCTCATTGTTGTCCTTTTCTGTTATGGCATTTGTGGATTCTGGCGCTGCCCTGAACTTAACCCCTTAGTGACAGAGCCAATTTGGTACTTAATGACCGAGCCAATTTTTGCAATTCTGACCACTGTTACTTTATGAGGTTATAACTCTGGAACGCTTCAACGGATCCCGCTGATTCTGAGATTGTTTTTTTCGTGACATATTGTACTTCATGTTAGTGGTAATATTTCTTCGATTTTACTTGTGATTATTTATGAAAAAAACGGAAATATGGCGAAAATTTTTAAAATTTTGCAATTTTCAAACTTTGTATTTTTATGTCCTTAAATCAGAGAGATATGTCATGAAAAATAGTTAATAAATAACATTTCCCACATGTCTACTTTACATCAGCACAATTATGGAAACAAAAATTTTTTTTGTTAGGGAGTTATAAGGGTTAAAAGTTGACCAGCAATTTCTCATTTTTACAACACCATTTTTTTTTAGGGACCACATCACATTTGAAGTCATTTTGAGGGGTCTATATGATAGAAAATAATGAAGTGTGACACCATTCTAAAAACTACACCCCTCAAGGTTCTCAAAACCACATTCAAGAAGTTTATTAACCCTTTACGTGCTTCACAGGAACTGAAACAATGTGGAAGGAAAAAATGAACATTTAACTTTTTTTTGCAAACATCTTAATTCAGAACCATTTTTTTTATTTTCACAAGTGTAAAAACAGAAATGTAACCATAAATTTTGTTATGCAATTTCTCCTGAATACGCCAATACCCCATATGTGGGGGTAAACCACTGTTAGGGCGCACCGCAGAACTTAGAAGTGAAGGAGCGCCGTTTGACTTTTCCAATGCAGAATTGGCTGGAATTGAGATCGGACGCCATGTCACGTTTAGAGAGCCCCTGATGTGCCTAAACAGTGGAAACCCCCCACAAGTGACACCATTTTGGAAACTAGACCCCTTAAGGAACTTATCTAGATGTGTGGTGAGCACTTTGAACCCCCATGTGCTTCACAGAAGTTTATAACGTAGAGCCGTGAAAATAAAAAATCGCTTTTGTTTACACAAAAATGATCTTTTCGCCCACAAATTCTTATTTTCACAAGGGTAACAGGAGAAATTAGACCACAAAAGTTGTTGTGCGATTTCTCCTGAATACGTCGATACCCCATATGTGAGGGTAAACCACTGTTTGGGCGCACCGCAGAGCTTGGAAGTGAAGGAGCGTCGTTTTACTTTTTCAATGTAGAATTGGCTGGAATTGAGATTGGACGCCATGTCGCGTTTGCAGAGCCCCTGATGTGCCTAAACAGTGGAAACCCCCCACAAGTGACCCCATTTTGGAAACTAGACCCCTTAAGGAACTTATCTAGATGTGTGGTCAGCACTTTGAACCCCCATGTGCTTCACAGAAGTTTATAATGTAGAGCCGTGAAAAAAAAAAATCGCATTTTTTTCTACAAAAATGATCTTTTTGCCCACAAATTTTTATTTTCACAAGGGTAACAGGAGAAATTAGACCACTAAAGTTGTTGTGCAATTTCTCCTGAGTACGTCGATACCCAATATGTGGGGGTAAACCACTGTTTGGGCGCACCGCAGAGCTTGGAAGAGAAAGAGTGCCGTTTTACTTTTTCAATGTAGAATTGGCTGGAATTGAGATCGGACGCCATGTCGCGTTTGGAGAGCCCCTGATGTGCCTAAACAGTAGAAATCCCCCACAAGTGACCCCATTTTGGAAACCAGACCCCCCATGGAACTTATCTAGATGTGTGGTGAGAACTTTGAATGCCCAAGTGCTTCACAGAAGTTTATAATGCAGAGTCGTGAAAATAAAAAATATTTTTTTTTCCACAAAAAATATTTTTTAGCCCCCAAGTTTTTATTTTCACAAGGGTAACAAGAGAAATTGGACCCCAAAAGTTGTTGTCCAATTTGTCCTGAGTATGCTGGTACCCCATATGTGGGGGTAAACCACTGTTTGGGCGCACGGCAGAGCTCGGAAGGAAGGAGCGCCGTTTTGGAATGCAGAATTTGATAGAATGGTCTGCGGGCATTATGTTGCGATTGCAGAGCCCCTGATGTACCTAAACTGTAGTAACCCCCCACAAGTGACCCCATTTTGGAAACTAGACCCCCCAAGGAACTTATCTAGATGTGTGGTGAGAACTTTGAATGCCCAAGTGCTTCACAGAAGTTTAGAATGCAGAGTTGTGAAAATAAAAAATATTTTTTTTTTCACAAAAAAGATATTGTAGCCCCCAAGTTTTTATTTTCACAAGGGTAACAGGATAAATTGGACCACTAAAGTTGTTGTCCAATTTATCCTGAGTATGCTGATGCCCCATATGTGGGGGTAAACCACTGCTTGGGCGCACGGCAGAGCTCGGAAGAGAAGGAGCGCCGTTTTGGAATGCAGACTTAGATAGAATGGTCTGTGGGCGTTATGTTGCGTTTGCAGAGCCCCTGATGTACCTAAACTGTAGTAACCCCCCACAAGTGACCCCGTTTTGGAAACTATACCCCCCAAGGAACTTATATAGATGTGTGGTGAGAACTTTGAATGCCCAAGTGCTTCACAGAAGTTTATAATGCAGAGTCATAAAAAAAATATATATATATTTTTCCACAAAAAGGATTTTGTAGCCCCCAAGTTTTTATTTTCACAAGAGTAACAAGAGAAATTGGACCCCAGAAGTTGTTGTCCAATTTATCCTGAGTATGCTGATGCCCCATATGTGGGGGTAACCCACTGTTTGGGCGCACGGCAGAGCTCAGAAGGGAGGGAGCACCATTTGACTTTTTGAGCGCAAAATTGGCTGTCGTGTTTGGAGACCCCCTGATGTACCTAAACAGTGGAAACCCCCCAATTCTAGCTCCAACCCTAACCCCAACACACCCCTAACCCTAATCCCAACCTGATCCATAATCCTAATCACTAACCCTAACGATAATCACAACCCTTACCCCAAAACAACCCTAATGTCAACCCTAACCATAACCCTAATCAAAACCCTAAGTCCAACACACCCCTAATCCTAATCTCAACCCTAACCTCAAACCTAACCCTAATCCCAATACACCCCTAATCACAACCCTAACCTTAACCCTAATCCCAAACCTAACCCTAATCCCAAGCGTAACCCTAATGCCAACCCTAACCCTAATACCAACCCTAATCCAAACCCTAACCCTAATCCCAACTCTAACCCTAACTTTAGCCCCAACCCTAGCCCTAACTTTAGCCCCAACCCTAACCCTAGCCCTAAGGCTACTTTCACACTTGCGTCGTTTGACATCCGTCGCAATCCGTCGTTTTGGACAAGAAACGGATCCTGCAAATGTGCCTGCAGAATGTGTTTTTTGCCCATAGACTTGTATTGCCGACAGATCGTGACGGATGGCCACACGTCGCGTCCGTCGTGCACTAGATCACTGCACTGTTTTGGCGGACCGTTAGCACAAAAAAACGTTCAATGTAACGTTTTTTTGTACGTCGCATCCGCCATTTCTGACCGCGCATGCATGGCCGTAACTCCGCCCCTTCCTCCCCAGGACATAGATTGGGCAGCGGATGCGTTGAAAAACTACATCCGCTGCCCACGTTGTGCACAATTTTCACAACGTGCGTCGGTATGTCAGGCCGATGCATTGCGACGGCCCCGTACCGACGTAAGTGTGAAAGAAGCCTAACCCTAAATTTAGCACCAACCCTAACTCTAAATTTAACCCCAACCCTAAATTTAGCCCCAACCCTAACCCTAAATTTAACCCTAATCCTAGCCCTAACCCTAACCCTAGCCCTACCCCTAACCCTAGCCCTAACCCTACCCCTAACCCTAGCCCTAACCCTAATTTTAGCCCCAACTGCTCTTCTCCTGCCGGCCGGCAGATGGCGGGCGCACTGCGCATGCGCCCACCATTTTCTTTTCCCCAGAAGACACCGGCGGCCAGGAGGAGCAGCAGGAGGACCCAGGGACACCGGTAAGTATGATAGGGTCCCCGAATCCCCTTATTTCTCTGTCCTCTGATGTGCGATCACATCAGAGGACAGAGAATTACACTTAGCTTTTTTTTTTTTTTTGCGGTCGCCGGTAAACAGTTAATTACCGGCGATCGCAAAACAGGGGTCGGTAAAATCAACCCCGATCATGCTCTTTGGGGTCTCGGCTACCCCCGGTAGCCGAGACCCCAAAGATCCTCCCGGGGCCGACCGGCGGGCGCACTGCGCATGCGCCCGCCATTTTGAAGATGGCGGCGCCCACCGGGAGCCACGAGGAGCATCGGGGGAGACAGGTGAGTATCGGGGGGCTATCTGGGACCCCTTTTCTCTGTCCTCTGATGTGCAATCACATCGGAGGACAAAGAAATTAAAAAGAAATCGCGTTTTGTTTTTTTTTTGCAATCGCCGGTAAACGGTTAATTACCGGCGATCGCAAAAGCGGGGTGGGTAAAAAACCCTCCGAATCATGTTCTCTGGGGTCTCGGCTACCCCCGGCAGCCGAGACCCCGGAGAAAATCCGACTCTGGGGGGCGCTATTTACTTTTTCCACAGCGCCGTTAATTAACGGCGCTGTGGTTTAAGTACCCTTAGCGGCCGCCGTTAAAAGGCGTATCGGCGGTCGCTAAGGGGTTAATGGACTTAGAATTTGCCAAGCGCTGTGGTTTTTCCTTGGAACCTTTGCAGAGTCCTATTCCCTTAAGGGGAATTGATGCTACGCCATTGGCCAAGAATAAACCTCAGTACTGGACACAGTTAACCATGTGTGTGGCTCCAGCACATCAGGAAAATATTCGTTTTTTGGTGTTGCATAATTTGCATGATGTTGTTGTGCTGGGTTTTCCATGGTTACAGGTACATAATCCAGTGCTGGATTGGAGATCTATGTCTGTGACTGGTTGGGGTTGTCAGGGGATACATAGTGATATTCCTTTGATGTCCATTTCCTCGTCCCCTTCTTCTGAAGTTCATGAGTTTTTGTCGGATTTCCAGGATGTATTTGATGAGCCCAAGTCCAGTTCCCTACCTCCTCATAGGGACTGCGATTGTGCCATTAATTTGATTCCTGGCTGTAAGTTCCCTAAGGGCCGACTTTTCAATCTGTCTGTGCCAGAGCATGCCGCTATGCGGAGTTATATAAAGGAGTCCTTGGAGAAAGGGCATATTCGCCCGTCTTCGTCACCGTTGGGAGCGGGATTTTTTTTTGTTGCCAAGAAGGATGGCTCCTTGAGACCCTGTATAGATTATCGCCTTCTCAATAAGATTACTGTCAAATTCCAGTATCCCGTTACCTTTGCTTTCTGATTTGTTTGCTCGGATTAAGGGTGCTAGTTGGTTTACTAAAATCGACCTCCGAGGGGCGTATAATCTTGTGCGTATTAAACAAGGTGATGAATGGAAAACAGCATTTAATACGCCTGAAGGCCATTTTGAATATCTTGTAATGCCATTCGGGCTCTCTAATGCTCCATCGATATTTCAGTCCTTTATGCATGATATCTTCCGGAATTATCTGGATAAATTTATGATTGTGTATTTGGATGATATTTTGGTTTTCTCCGATGATTGGGAGTCTCATGTGAAGCAGGTTAGGATGGTGTTTCAGGTCCTTCGTACTAATGCGTTGTTTGTGAAGGGGTCTAAGTGCCTCTTTGGAGTTCAGAGGGTTTCTTTTTTGGGTTTCATTTTTTCTCCCTCGGCTATTGAAATGGACCCTGTTAAAGTCCAGGCCATTCATGATTGGACTCAACCTACATCTGTAAAGAGCCTTCAGAAATTTTTGGGCTTTGCCAATTTTTATCGTCGCTTTATTGCAAATTTTTCTAGTGTTGTGAAGCCTCTGACCGATTTGACGAGGAAGGGCACTGATGTGGTGAATTGGTCCTCTGCGGCTGTTGAGGCCTTTCAGGAGCTTAAACGTCATTTTACTTCTGCCCCTGTGTTGCGTCAGCCAGATGTTTCTCTCCCTTTTCAGGTTGAGGTTGATGCTTCTGAGATTGGGGCAGGGGCCGTTTTGTCTCAGAGAAATTCTGATGGCTCTTTGATGAAACCTTGTGCCTTCTTCTCCAGAAAATTTTCGTCTTCTGAGCGTAATTATGATGTCGGCAATCGGGAGTTGTTGGCTATGAAGTGGGCATTTGAGGAGTGGTGACATTGGCTTGAGGGAGCCAAGCATCGCGTGGTGGTCTTGACTGATCACAAGAATCTGATTTACCTCGAATCTGCTAAGCGGTTGAATCCTAGACAGGCTCGGTGGTCTTTGTTTTTCTCACGTTTTGATTTTGTGGTCTCGTATATTCCTGGATCTAAGAATGTGAAGGCTGATGCCCTTTCTAGAAGTTTTTTGCCTGATTCTCCGGGAGTTCTTGAGCCGACTGGGATCCTCAAGGAGGGGGTGATTCTTTCTGCCATCTCCCCTGATTTGCGGCGGGTACTTCAGGAGTTTCAGGCTGATAAACCTGACCGCTGTCCTGTGGGGAAATTGTTTGTTCCTGATAGATGGACTAGTAGGGTAATTTCTGAGGTTCATTGTTCGGTGTTGGCTGGTCACCCTGGGATTTTCGGTACCAGAGATTTGGTGGCTAGGTCCTTTTGGTGGCCTTCCTTGTCGCGGGATGTGCGTTCGTTTGTGCAGTCCTGTGGGACCTGTGCTCGGGCTAAGCCTTGCTGTTCCCGTGCCAGCGGGTTGCTTTTGCCTTTGCCTATTCCTGAGAGGCCCTGGACGCATATTTCCATGGATTTTATTTCTGATCTTCCTGTTTCTCAGAAGATGTCTGTCATCTGGGTGGTTTGTGACCGGTTTTCTAAGATGGTCCATTTGGTGTCGTTGCCTAAGTTGCCTTCCTCTTCTGATTTGGTTCCATTATTTTTTCAGCATGTGGTTCGTTTGCATGGTATTCCGGAGAATATTGTGTCTGACAGAGGTTCCCAGTTCGTTTCTAGGTTTTGGCGGTCCTTTTGTGCTAGAATGGGCATTGATTTGTCTTTTTCTTCTGCATTCCATTCTCAGACAAATGGCCAAACGGAGCGAACCAATCAGACCTTGGAAACCTATTTGAGATGCTTCGTGTCTGCTGATCAGGATGATTGGGTGACCTTTTTGCCGTTGGCCAAGTTTGCCCTTAATAATCGGGCTAGTTCGGCTACCTTGGTTTCGCCTTTTTTTTGTAACTTTGGTTTTCATCCTCGTTTTTCTTCAGGGCAGCTTGAGCCTTCTGACTGTCCTGGTGTGGATTCCGTGGTGGACAGGTTGCAGCAATTTTGGACTCATGTGGTGCACAATTTGACGTTGTCTCAGGAGAAGGCTCAGCGTTTTGCTAACCGTCGTCGGTGTGTTGGTCCCCGGCTTCGTGTTGGGGATTTGGTCTGGTTGTCTTCTCGTCATGTTCCTATGAAGGTTTCTTCCCCTAAGTTCAAGCCTCGCTTTATTGGGCCTTATAAGATTTCTGAAATTATCAATCCAGTGTCTTTTCGTTTGGCCCTTCCAGCTTCCTTTTCCATTCATAATGTGTTCCATAGTTCCTTGTTGCGGAGATATGTGGTACCTATGGTTCCCTCCGTTGATCCTCCTGCTCCGGTGTTGGTTGAGGGGGAATTGGAATATGTGGTAGAGAAGATTTTGGATTCTCGTTTTTCGAGGCGGAAGCTTCAGTATCTGGTCAAGTGGAAGGGTTATGGCCAGGAGGATAATTCTTGGGTTGTTGCCTCCGATGTTCATGCTCCCGATTTGGTTCATGCTTTCCATTTGGCTCGTCCTGATCGGCCTGGGAGCTCTGGTGAGGGTTCGGTGACCCCTCCTCAAGGGGGGGGGGTACTGTTGTGAGTTCCGTTCTGGAGCTCCCTCCTGTGGTTGCTAATGGTATTTTTGCGAGTTCTGCCCTTGGGCTCCCTCTGGTGGTTTCAAGTGGAACTGCTGCTCCGTTAGGTGGCTGTAGCAGCTGCCTTCACTAATCGCCTTGCCTGGGTTTGTTATTTAAACCTGCTCTGGGCTTTAGTCCATGCCTGCTGTCAATGTTCTTGGTTGGATTTGATTCTTCCCTTGGATTTCTCATATGGCCAGTCCTTGTCTGCAAAAGATAAGTTTTGCTAGTTTTGTTTGTCCATTTGTTTGGACTCTATTGCTTGCATTTTGTCTCTTTTGTCCAGCTTGTCACTATGTCTTATTCAGGCTAGCTGGAAGCTCTGGGAAAGCAGATTTGCCCCTCCACACCGTGAGTCGGTGTGGAGTTTATTTTTGTAAACTCTGCGTGGATTTTGTAGTTTTTAATACTGACCGCACAGTATCCTTTGCTCTCTGTCTATCTAGTTTAGTTTTGGCCTCCCTTTGCTGAATTCTAATTTCATTTCTGAGTTCGTCATTTCCCTCTCCTTTCACAGTCAATATTTGTGGGGGGCTATCTTTCCTTTTGGGGGTTTCTCTGAGGCAAGATAGGTTTCTATTTCCTTCTTTAGGGGTAGCTATATCTGAGGCTGTGACGAGGTGTCTAGGGAGTGTCAGGAACATCACACGGCTATTTCTAGTTGTGTTGTTAGGATTAGGGACTGCGGTCAGTATAGATGCCACCTTCTCAGAGCTCGTTCCATGTTGCGTTTTAGCCACCAGGTCATATCAGTGTGACCTCTTAACCACCAGGCCATAACACCCATGTGCCAATGCTACAGGGCAGTGGGAAGAGAGAGGTGCGCCTTTTCTGGGGTGGCTGGGAGCAGATTTTTTAGCCCTGGGGCAATAACCATGGTCCCTCTCTAGGCTATTAAGATCTGCCCTCAGTCACTGGCTTTCCCTCTCTGGCGGAAAAAATTGCACGGGAGCCCACGCCAGTTTTTTCCGTGAATTAATCCTTTAATTTAACTTAGAGCTCCAAAATTTTACACACACGCTACTAACATTATTAGGGAGGGATATCTATTAATATAATTACCTTAAATTGTCATCCACTTCCGTCTGGACGTCCTTGAATCCCACAATCCACTGCGCCGCACCGGAAGTACGCCGACTGCCATATTGAAATACCCAAGTGATGGGTGTTCCAATATGGCACCTGCTGGTGGTACCAGGCCCTTGCGCAGTACCACCAGCGGGTCATCGCCGGACCCCCCTGCTGCTGGGACTCCCCCAGCCGCAAGGACCCCTCCAGAGCCCCACTCTCTCCCTCCACAGCCCTGCTCTTTCCCTCCACAGCCCCGCTCTCTCTCTGCAGCCCCTATCCCCACTGGCTGTCGCGCTCGCTCCCTCCGCAGCCCAGCTCTTTCCCTCCGCAGTCCAGCTCTCCACTTGCGGGCCTGTGAGCTGAGCAGGGAGTTCGGTGCTGGTGGAGGAGGACACACATGCAGCCTGTCGTCTCCCTTTCGCGGTCCGGAGCAGCAGACGTGGCAAACCCCTGTGTCGTAATGAGTCAGGCCGGGCCCGATGCTCGGCTCCCAGGGACTCCGCTCATGGTAACGATTCAGCCTGTGTGTGGAGGAAAGGAAGGTGACACCGGCGGGACAGGACGGCTCTGGCAGCCTCCATGCAGCAGCAGTGCGGGCTGTGATCACCAGGCGCCATGGCAACTGCCTCACCTACTGTTCGGGGTGGTATATCGCGTTACAGGGTGGGGAGTGCCAGCAGAGTGTTAGGGTAAGGATCCAAGGTCGGTCTGTGTCACGATAAGGATGGGAGCTGTGATATCGTATAGGAGAGAATGGTTTTGTATTGTGCTAGAGGCAGCAGGACTAGAATTGTAAACTAACAGCCCCCCACAGTTCGGCACTGAACTGTCACTGCTTGTTTACACGCAGTGACAGTTTAAATGCATGACAGACACTGACGCCCTGCCATGATGGACTGTGCCTGTCATTGGACGTTAAGGGGTTAAAAGGGATCTGTCAACAGGATTTTACAAGAAAAACTATTTATATGTGCAATTAAGGCAACGTTCACATTAGCGTTTCCCGACGCTGCGGCAACGCATGCGTCATGCGCCCCTATATTTAACATGGGGGGCGCATGGACATGCGTTGTGCTGCGTTGTGCGACGCATGCGTTTTTTTGCCGCAAGCGTTGGGCGCAGAAAATGCAACAAGTTGCATTTTTATTGGGTCCAAATTTCGGCAAAAAAGGACGCATGCGTCGCAAAATGCAGCGTTTTTGCGTGCGTTTTGGTGCGTTTTTATTTGCGTTGTGCGTTGCGTCGCCGATGCAGTGGCGCACAACGCAAATCTGAACGTAGCCTTAACTCTTTCACACACAAGTTCAGGGATACCTTTACAGTCTGTTCCTCTGAAACTGAGAAATCTGCATTTTAATTTATATGCAAATGAGGCAGGCAAACTTTTTGTAGATCTGAAGCCCCTGTCTGAAGCTCTCTTGCCCACCCAGTGTTGCATCCTCCTGATTGACTGACAGCCTCGATGCTGTATGGCTCCAGGCAAAGAAGCTGTCAGTCATGCAGGAAGAGGCGGTGCTGGGCGGGCAATAGAGCTGGAGTGACAGAGGATTCAGATCTTCACCTTCATTTGCATATCAATTCAAATGCTGATTTCCCAGTAATGGAGGAACTGTTTGGCCATGTAAGGGTATGTGCACACGTTGCGGAAAACGCTGCGGATCCGCAGCGTTTCCGCAGCTGCGGATCCGCAGCAGTTTTCCATGAGTTTACATTACAATGTAAACCTGTGGGAAACAAAAAACGCTGTGCACATGCTGCAGAAAAAACCACGCGGAAACGCAGCGGTTTACATTCTGCAGCATGTCACATCTTTCTGCGGATTCCGCAGCGGTTTTACAGCTGCTCCTATAGAAAACCACAGTTGTAAAACCGCAGTGAAATCCGCAGAAAAACCGCAAATCCGCGATAAATCTGCAGCAAAAACGCAGCGTTTTTGCCCTGCAGATTTATCAAATCCGCTGTGGAAAAATCCGCAGTGGACCATTATACGTGTGCACATAGCCTGAAGGTATTGCTGGACTTGTCTTAGAAAGAGCTACATGAACATATAACTAGTTTGGGGGTGAAATCCTGCTGACAGATTCCACTTAACAAGACACCCAGTTCATTACTACATAGAAGCATAGGTACTTTTATGAATGAAGGTAATGTAATATTTGCTTGTGGCTTAAAAGTGGGTTGTCAAGGTTACTGGTGGACCTTTGACCCTCCTGTCTGACACTGCAAGTAACCATAGGGCTTCGTGGTAAAACCTGGAAAGGATCCCCCATTTCCTCATCAAAATTTAACAAAATTAATACAAAATGTGTGAAGTTGTAGATTCTTTTTTCCTGTTGACTTACACCGTAGAAAGTTGTTCACAAACAACATCTAGCAGGGGTTGTGTTTCCGAGCTGAGGATTCAGTGAGTCAGAAAGTGGGTGAGCTGGTTATTTCCATTTCTTCTTCTCTGACCTACACCTACAGTTACTCCTATTGATGTGAAAGGGAGCTGATCTGCATCACCTATGACCAGCCATGCTGCTCTGGCTCAGTACACTTTGTACAACCCAACTGGTCAGTGTCTTCCTGATGCATCGTATATTTTGTATTTATCGGGACAAATTCTGGGATTAGTCGTCATATGTAATTAGCGCTTCTCATTAATTACATATAACAAAACTGTGCATGATTATGAGGGTTTGGGCATTCCCTAGGCTCTGTTCACATCTCAGAGCCTCTATTGCAGATTTTGTAAAAAATACCTACAACGTAATGAACTATTTTATCTGGTGAAATGCTGGGCCGCACGAAGGAAATCCGACAGTCCCAATTATAATCAGTGGGTTCCGTCAGGCGACGTTAATATCTGTCAGGTCAGGGATCTAGGACTTCAGTTATTTTTGTTTTTCTGTTTCTGTGAAAATATAAACCATGTTTTAAAAAGATGTGTTAAATGTGGCACATTTAGGCGAGTCGTGTAGGAGACATAGGGCATTCTGCTGTTAACCACATGGCCTTTTTGTTCTACCCCTGCCATTTTTTATTACTGCAGCTCCCTTTCTCTCCACAAGGTGTCAGATTTTAGCTTCAAATGCCAACAGACGTATTATATGCAGAATGATGCACTAAAGATGGTCTTCCTTCCATTTCATGCACGATTAAAGAGAATCTCTTGTGAGAGTTGTTTCTCTATTATTATTATTATAATATTATATATGAGTATTTGGTGAGTTTTTGATGTTGCAGATTTTCACCACATATTAGGCTACGTTCACATTTGCGTTGTTGGGCACAGCGTCGGCGACGCGACGCAACCAACAACGCATGTGCACAACGCTGCGTTTTGTGACGCATGCGTTGTCATAAGAAAGCACAGAGCAGGAATTTCAGCGCAGGGAAAACGCTACAAGTAGCGTCCTCTGCACCCTGTCTGTGCGTCTATATGACGCATGCATTGTAAAACGCAGTACAACGCATACCGGCGCATGTCCATGCGCCCCCAATGTTAAAGATAGGGGCAAATGACGCATGCATCGGTGTGCGTCGACGACGCTGCGCCCAACAACGCAAATGTGAACATAGCCTTAGCTAAATTCAATACTTTGTGTTTTTTTCATTGCATTTTATATGCTTCTTTTGTCCCTCTTTGATATGTCCTGTTTGAAATAACGCTGTAATGTTTTAAATAAAAACAATTGCCGTGTCAAAAACTCACCAAAAACTAATCGTGGGAATGTAACCCTTGACTTTATACTCCTTCCCTTTCACACATAGCTGCATATTGTTACTTTCATTGGAATACCGTGGTTTGGACTTGGGAGCTGTTGCTTGCCAACAGCCCATGGGACACCAATGTAGTAGCCATCTTAGTAAGAGGATTATGAATAGGCACAAACAATACTTCATGAGAAATCATAGCGCACTTGGACTAGTGTTAATCTATGGGGCAGTTCACATCAGCGTTTTTTCTCAGCCGTATTCAGCGTGCGTGTAAAATCGCAGCAGGCTGCGATTGTCACAGAGACTCGCCAATGCAAGCCTATGCGTGTGAGGGAAAACTCGCACAGCACTCTGACCATGCAAGTGCTGTCCAATGTTTACGCACCGGTGTCTTTTGAAAAGGCGGCAATTCGTGGGCCGCATACAGTAAAATCACAAAGTGACAAGTTAGAATAGAATAGATATATACACATAGAATACATAGATATATAGATGTCAGTGACACACATATATATGTATATATACACTGCTCAAAAAAATAAAGGGAACACTAAAATCCCACATCCTAGATATCACTGAATGAAATATTCCAGTTGTAAACCTTTATTCATTACATAGTGGAATGTGTTGAGAACAATAAAACCTAAAAATGATCAACGTAAATCACAACTAATATCCCACGGAGGTCTGGAGTTGGAATGATGCTCAAAATGAAAGTGGAAAATGAAGTTACAGGCTAATCCAATTTCAATGGAAATGCCTCAAGACAAGGAAATGATGCTCAGTAGTGTATGTGGCCTCCACGTTCCTGTATGATCTCCCTACAAAGCCTGGGCATGCTCCTGATGAGGCAGCAGATGGTCTCCTGAGGGATCTTCTCCCAGACCTGGACTAAAGCATCCGCCAACTCCTGGACAGTCTATGGTGCAACGTGACGTTGGTGAATGGTGCAAGACATGATGTCCCAGATGTGTTCAATCAGATTAAGGTCTGGGGAACGGGTAGGCCAGTCCATAGCTTCAATGGCTTCATCTTGCAAGAACTGCTGGCACACTCCAGCCACATGAGGTATGGCATTGTCCTGCATTAGGAGGAACCCAGGGCCAACCGCACCAGCATATGGTCTCACAAGGGATCTGAGGATCTCATCTCGGTACCTAAAGGCAGTCAGGCTACCTCTGGCGAGCACATGGAGGGCTGTGTGGTCCTCCAAAGAAATATCACCCGACACCATTACTGACAAACCTGTCATGCTGAAGGCTGTAGCAGGCAGAAGATCGCTCTCCATGACGTCTCCAGACTCTGTCATGTCTGTCACATGTGCTCAGTGTGAACCTGCTTTCATCTGTGAAGAGCACAGGGCACCAGTGGCGAATTTGTCAATCCTGGTGTTCTGTGGCAAATGCCAAGCATCCTGCACGGTGTTGGGCTGTGAGCACAACCCCCATCTGTGGACATCGGGCACACAGACCATCTTCATGGAGTCGGTTTCTAACCATTTGTGCAGACACATGCACATTTGTGGCCTGCTGAAGGTCATTTTGCAAGGCTCTGGCAGTGCTCCTCCTGTTCCTTCTTGCACAAAGGCTGAGGTAGCGGTCCTGCTGCTGGGTTATTGCCCTCCTACGGCCCCCTCTACGTCTCCTGGTGTACTGGCCTATCTCCTGGTAGCGCCTCCAGCCTCTGGACACTACGCTGACAGACACAGCAAACCTTCTTGCCACAGCTCGCATTGATGTGCCATCCTGGATGAGCTGCACTACCTGAGCCACTTGTGTGGGTTGTAGAGTCCGTCTCATGCTACCACGAGTGTGAAAGCACAACCAACATTCAAAAGTGACCAAAACAGACAGAAAGCATTGGTACTGAGATGTGGTCTGTGGTCCCCACCTGCAGAACCACTCCTTTATTGAGTGTCTCTTGATAATCGCCAAATATTTAGGATTGAGAGTCCTCAGTGGTTGATATCTTTTAATGGCTAACTGAAAAGATGGTAATAAATTGCAAGCTTTCAAGACTACTCAGGTCTCTTCGTCAGGCATAGACTAATAGAAATTCTGAAGAATCACATATTTGTGCACAACACAGCACAGAAATAATGCTACATTGTTCTCTATGATATAATATGACTCTGAAAACAACATATAATTAAGATACTTTGCACACTTTTGTTTCCTTTCGATAAAGTAAAAAACAAGCAAACCTATAGGAGTATCTATGTTTTTCTGTTGCCTAAACACATGTCAAGGTGTGTGATTATGGAATACATTTTTACAATAGTTACATGATATGTTTTTTAATGTTTGTGAATTTTTTTTTCACGCACAAAAAAGTGCAATTTTTTTCTCAGAAAGTAAGTACTTGCACTAATATATTATAGTGAAAGTCTCCAAAGGTTTCTCACTTTGATTTTTCCCAGCCATAAAGACCTAATTAGCAAATATTAATTATGTAAAAGGAGACATGTTCTTTTGGAGGGCACAGAAGGACAATGTCACGTGTACACGTCAGAGTAAAATTATACCATTATTGTGGCTAACAACCTCAATATTTGCCTACAACTTTTTGTCCATTTTTTATTTCACTTTTAGTTATTGTTTTACAATTATATCTGAACAATTGTTTGTAATCAGTGACCGCAGACAACAAACCTTTAAGGCTATGTTCAGACTATGTACTAATTTATTTCCCTATATTACGTAAGTAGGCACTCTGATATAGAGTTGTAGCTCTCCTGCATAGACATATATACAGTAGTTTAAAAAAAAATGCAAATTGCCTCTTCAGAGAGAAAGAAGACTAGAACTCTAATGCCACCTATAGGAAGTAGCAATCCTAACAGTCACAATCGACTCTCTAACGAGCCTTGTCACATGACTTAGGATAAAAGCCTAAACAAAAATCTCAATTTGCAAATACTGTGTTTCGGGGTACTGCCAGTGTGAGATCTGGTTTGGCTGGGTGAGAGGCGTCTGACCGGGATCCAAGGGGTAACATTTCTACTTGCAGAGAACATGTAGGGCCAGCGTCAGCACCCGGGCAAGTGCCAAGGCCCTGAGCAGGCGGGGGGGACCCACTTCTTGCTGTCGGGGACACCGGCGCACTATGGGGGCCCGGTGTTTATGTCACTGCCTCCACCCACGAATGCCCCCCCCCCCCGCTTGCTCAGGCCCATCGTACTTACCTCCCCCGCTGCGGTATCTTCTGCGTTTTCTGACTGACGTGCAGGTCAGATGGCGCGATGATGTCAGCACTGTGCAGCATCTGCCTGAATAGTCACAGTGCAGAGAGCTGGAAGACAGCGGCGCTGAGGAGTCCGGAGCAGAGCAGCGGTCAGCGAGGAGAGGTGAGTATTTTTTTTTATGTTTGTAGCATTATATATGGGGACCATCATTCACTGGAGCATCATATATGGGTCCATCATATATGGAGCATTATATATGGGGCCCATTATACACTGGTGAGTCTCATCTATAGAACCCATAATACTCTGGAGCATCATATATGGGGCCCATCATAAACTGGAGCATCATATATGAGGCCCAGTATACACCGGAGCATCATATATGGGCCCATCATACACTGGAGCATCATATACGGGGTCCACCATATACTGGAGCATCTTACATGGGGCCCATTAAATATCAAGCGTTATACGGGGCTCTTCATACACTGGAGCATCATATATGGGGCCCATTATATATGAAGCATTATATGGGCCAATCATACATTGGAGTGGAGCGCCCCCAAACACAGGGCCACGCGTTTCGGTATTGGGCCTCTCTGGTTCGGTTCTGAGGCTGTCACGGTGGCTAGACCCGGTCCGCGACCCTGCTAAAGGGCGTCCAATGAAAGTAGCAAAGCAGTCTGACAGTGGTTCGTGACGCCATCTGTGGTGTTCAATCAGGGTGACCGACGCTGCTGTGGGGTCCGCTGGGGTGATGGAATGGCAGCTGGATGGTATACCTTCCCACAGGTGAAGTATGTCCCCAGGGCTTCCCAGTAAGGTGGATGGTGATGGTGTGAGGTGCAGTCAGTAATGAGGACACAAGGTTGCAGTCTCTTTACCTCCTCAATCCAGAGTACGTTTAACAGGGCTCTCAGAGACCGGCCGGTCCGATGGGCACATCCAGAGTTTCCCTCGCAGATGGAAATCGTTGCCTACCAATAGCGCCTGTGTGCTGTAGTCCTATCCTGCTGAGCATTCGTAATAGTCCTCACAACTGCTGTTCTCGTTCGTTCGTTCTCTACAGCTCTCTCTCTCGCTCTTTGGTTCCAGATGTTACTAGGTTCTAACGTCCCCCAGGTATATTATGGCTAGGATGCCACCCGTATGACGGGAAGGCTTGGAGGTCTTCCGGAACCCTAGAGACGCCCCTCTCCCAATGTTGCCCCCTATGTCTTTGTAGGTGTAGTAAGGTAGACAGCCAACCTATGACTAACTGTCCAGCGGAGTTTGAAGTAAGGCCTGAAGTCAGTTACTCCTACGGTGTTCCGGCCACCGACTACGCGCCTCAGTAAGATGTTGCCTCTCTCTCTCACGGCACGACTCTTACTGGCTCTCCTTTGTGCTTGATCTTGTTTCCACGTTTCCACAATATCCTTCCCTTCGTGTCTCTTTCTTAGGATACCGCCGCAGGGTGTGCAGGCGCGGTTCCGTTCCGTTCTGTTCTGTTCGCTAGGCACTTGCCAGGTTCCCACGCCCGACAGGGGTCCCCCTGTGCCTTCTCCCTGCAACACCCCCTGCCACGGGATGTTGCCTGGTTCCAACCCAGTCAGCTTCTGACTAACTTCCTCCCCAGCCCCTAGTTTTACCAGTGTGAGGAGTGGCCCAATAAATAAAGCCTTTTTCTCCCCCTAGTGGCCGGAGTGTGAAGTGTAATGTGTTCTAGTGATACCTGGTCAGGAGAACTCCTTAGTGCCATCAGACGTACCGCTGCTCCCCTTAGCGGCAGAGCGCTATACTGCAACGACCAGGTCTCTGGGGCGCTGCAGGAGCATCATATATGGGACCCATTATATATTGCGAATTTCATGAGGCTCATCAGGGAGCATCGTATGGGGCCGTTATATATGGAGCATCATATGGGCCCATCATACAACGGAGCATCATATATGGGTCCCATTATATATGGAGCATTATATGGTCCCATAATACCCTGGGGCATCATATATGGGGACCATAATATATGGAGCATTACTTGAGGCTCATCATGGGGCCCATTATACAGTATGGAGCAATATACTCACATGTAAAGCGCCATGGAATGAATGGCGGTATAACAATAAATAATAATATATGGAGTTCATTATACCGTATGGAGCAATTTATGGGGCCTATTATTCTGTATGGCGCAATATATGGGGCTTATTATTCTGTATGGCGCAATATATGGGGCTCATTATTCTGTATGGAGCACCATGTGGTGCCCATAATACTGTATGGAGCAATATAAGGGGCTCATTATGCTGTATGGAGCATTATGTGGTGCCCATAATATTGTATGGAGCAATATATGGGGCTCATTATTCTGTATGGAGCACTATGCGGTGCCCATAATACTGCATGGAGCAATATATGGGGCTCATTATTCTGTATGGAGCACTATGTTGTGCCCATAATACTGCATGGAGCAATATTTGAGGCCTATTATTCTGTATGGAGCACTTTGTGGTGTGCCTAATACTGTATGGAGGACTATACTCTCCGGTTTCTGACATTTTGTAGAATTTACAATAGATATCACTCATGTAAGAAGTGAAATCTTTGGCATTGTGCTATACCTATATTCTTCTGTATCATGGATTGTGGTATCTTGTGAAGGGGCCCACTGAGACTCTTTCGCCTGGAGCCCACGAAAACCTGCAGCTGGTCCTAGTGACATGTCTGACATGTCAAGGTGAGGAGACGTTTAAGTCGCAGTGCTTCTCTAGAAAATATACATATTATCTCTTCAGAGAGGAAGAGGACTAGAACTCTAGTGCCACTTCCAGGAAGTAACAATCCTAAAAGTCAATATCGACTCTCTAACGAGCCTTCCTCACATGACTTAGGATAAAACATCTCAATTTGCAGACACTGTGTTTCGGGCTACAGCCCATCATCAGTGCAAGAGTGTGAGATTAAAAAAAAAAAACACACATTGATGACAGCCACCACTAGAAGGAGTTTCACAATGGATGATAAAAGGAAGAGAAGCTAAACTTCTCCAACATAGATCTTCTCTGGCATCCTCAAAATGTTTAGTATCTGAAGGGAATCTGAGAGTTCACTCAACCCCTAAAACCAATCACATGAATGTTAGACTATGAGAATGTAAGAAATTCTGTAGTAAACAACAGCACTGCTGTACTGTAGAGAAATCCACTTTAGAAGGGGTATGCAAATTAGTTTGGAAGTGCTCTGGGTGGTAAACAGCACTTTTACTTCTTCGACTCCCTGCTCCATTGTCAGCCTAATTCCTCCCTCCACTAGTTGATTGGCAGCATTGTTGTTGCATGGCGAACAATCACTGGAGGGTGGAGTTAGTCTAAGACTGGAGCTGAGGCTGTGGAAGTGCTCCATTCTTGCCCAGAGCACTTCTAACCTTTTTTGCCGGAATGAAGTCAGTTGAATATTGAAAGTGCCGGGAGCCTGGGCGACAAGAGGTGAGTATGTGATTTTTTTAAACATTTTTATTGCAGCAACAGCAAATTGGGCATGTGTCTGTATGGAGCCATAATCAACGTTTGTGCAGCACTATATGGGGCAAATATCTTTATGGAGCATCTTATGGGGCCATAATCAACATTTGTGCAGCATTATATTGGGCAAATGTGTCTATGGAGCATCTTATGGGGCCATTATTATCCTTTATGGAGCATTATATGGGGCATATTTCAAAATGGAGCATCTTGTGGGGCCATCATAAACTTTATGGAGCATTATATGGGGCTCCTGATTCAATATGGATATTCAAAAACACTTAACCTACTGATGTAACATAGTACATAGTTTTTAAGGTTGAAGGAAGACTTTAAGTCCATCTAGTTCAACCCATAGCCTAAACTAACATGCCCTAACATGTTGATCCAGAGGAAGGCAAAAAAAAACCATGTGGCAAAGAGTAAGCTCCACATTGGGGAAAAAAATTCCTTCCCGACTCCATATACGGCAATCAGACTAGTTCCCTGAATCAACACCCTAACATAGAATTTAGTATATATACCGTGTAACATTATACTTTTCATGAAAGGCATCTGACTATCACAGCTGACATCCGGCACTATGTGCCACGAGCGGTCACGGACCGCTCCCGGCATATTAACCCCCGACACACTGCGATCAAACATGATCGCAGTGTTCCAGCGGTACAGGGAAGCATCGCGCAGGGAGGGAGCTCCCTGCGTGCTTCCCTGAGACGATCGGTACAAGGCGATGTGCTCACCTTGTACCGAGCGTCTCCTCCCTGCAGGCCCCTGATCCAAAATGGCCACGGGGCTACTTCTGGGTCCTGCAGGGAGGTGGCTTACCAGGTGCCTGCTCAGAGCAGGCGCTGTTAAGCCAGGAGCAGTGCACGTCAGCGATCTGATCTGTAACTATACAGTGATGTCCCCCCTGGGACAAAGATGTTACTAGGTTCTAACGTCCCCCAGGTATATTATGGCTAGGATGCCACCCGTATGACGGGAAGGCTTGGAGGTCTTCCGGAACCCTAGAGACGCCCCTCTCCCAATGTTGCCCCCTATGTCTTTGTAGGTGTAGTAAGGTAGACAGCCAACCTATGACTAACTGTCCAGCGGAGTTTGAAGTAAGGCCTGAAGTCAGTTACTCCTACGGTGTTCCGGCCACCGACTACGCGCCTCAGTAAGATGTTGCCTCTCTCTCTCACGGCACGACTCTTACTGGCTCTCCTTTGTGCTTGATCTTGTTTCCACGTTTCCACAATATCCTTCCCTTCGTGTCTCTTTCTTAGGATACCGCCGCAGGGTGTGCAGGCGCGGTTCCGTTCCGTTCTGTTCTGTTCGCTAGGCACTTGCCAGGTTCCCACGCCCGACAGGGGTCCCCCTGTGCCTTCTCCCTGCAACACCCCCTGCCATGGGATGTTGCCTGGTTCCAACCCAGTCAGCTTCTGACTAACTTCCTCCCCAGCCCCTAGTTTTACCAGTGTGAGGAGTGGCCCAATAAATAAAGCCTTTTTCTCCCCCTAGTGGCCGGAGTGTGAAGTGTAATGTGTTCTAGTGATACCTGGTCAGGAGAACTCCTTAGTGCCATCAGACGTACCGCTGCTCCCCTTAGCGGCAGAGCGCTATACTGCAACGACCAGGTCTCTGGGGCGCTGCAGGAGCATCATATATGGGACCCATTATATATTGCGAATTTCATGAGGCTCATCAGGGAGCATCGTATGGGGCCGTTATATATGGAGCATCATATGGGCCCATCATACAACGGAGCATCATATATGGGTCCCATTATATATGGAGCATTATATGGTCCCATAATACCCTGGGGCATCATATATGGGGACCATAATATATGGAGCATTACTTGAGGCTCATCATGGGGCCCATTATACAGTATGGAGCAATATACTCACATGTAAAGCGCCATGGAATGAATGGCGGTATAACAATAAATAATAATATATGGAGTTCATTATACCGTATGGAGCAATTTATGGGGCCTATTATTCTGTATGGCGCAATATATGGGGCTTATTATTCTGTATGGCGCAATATATGGGGCTCATTATTCTGTATGGAGCACCATGTGGTGCCCATAATACTGTATGGAGCAATATAAGGGGCTCATTATACTGTATGGAGCATTATGTGGTGCCCATAATATTGTATGGAGCAATATATGGGGCTCATTATTCTGTATGGAGCACTATGCGGTGCCCATAATACTGCATGGAGCAATATATGGGGCTCATTATTCTGTATGGAGCACTATGTTGTGCCCATAATACTGCATGGAGCAATATTTGAGGCCTATTATTCTGTATGGAGCACTTTGTGGTGTGCCTAATACTGTATGGAGGACTATACTCTCCGGTTTCTGACATTTTGTAGAATTTACAATAGATATCACTCATGTAAGAAGTGAAATCTTTGGCATTGTGCTATACCTATATTCTTCTGTATCATGGATTGTGGTATCTTGTGAAGGGGCCCACTGAGACTCTTTCGCCTGGAGCCCACGAAAACCTGCAGCCGGTCCTAGTGACATGTCTGACATGTCAAGGTGAGGAGACGTTTAAGTCGCAGTGCTTCTCTAGAAAATATACATATTATCTCTTCAGAGAGGAAGAGGACTAGAACTCTAGTGCCACTTCCAGGAAGTAACAATCCTAAAAGTCAATATCGACTCTCTAACGAGCCTTCCTCACATGACTTAGGATAAAACATCTCAATTTGCAGACACTGTGTTTCGGGCTACAGCCCATCATCAGTGCAAAGTGTGAGATTAAAAAAAAAAAACACACATTGATGACAGCCACCACTAGAAGGAGTTTCACAATGGATGATAAAAGGAAGAGAAGCTAAACTTCTCCAACATAGATCTTCTCTGGCATCCTCAAAATGTTTAGTATCTGAAGGGAATCTGAGAGTTCACTCAACCCCTAAAACCAATCACATGAATGTTAGACTATGAGAATGTAAGAAATTCTGTAGTAAACAACAGCACTGCTGTACTGTAGAGAAATCCACTTTAGAAGGGGTATGCAAATTAGTTTGGAAGTGCTCTGGGTGGTAAACAGCACTTTTACTTCTTCGACTCCCTGCTCCATTGTCAGCCTAATTCCTCCCTCCACTAGTTGATTGGCAGCATTGTTGTTGCATGGCGAACAATCACTGGAGGGTGGAGTTAGTCTAAGACTGGAGCTGAGGCTGTGGAAGTGCTCCATTCTTGCCCAGAGCACTTCTAACCTTTTTTGCCGGAATGAAGTCAGTTGAATATTGAAAGTGCCGGGAGCCTGGGCGACAAGAGGTGAGTATGTGATTTTTTTAAACATTTTTATTGCAGCAACAGCAAATTGGGCATGTGTCTGTATGGAGCCATAATCAACGTTTGTGCAGCACTATATGGGGCAAATATCTTTATGGAGCATCTTATGGGGCCATAATCAACATTTGTGCAGCATTATATTGGGCAAATGTGTCTATGGAGCATCTTATGGGGCCATTATTATCCTTTATGGAGCATTATATGGGGCATATTTCAAAATGGAGCATCTTGTGGGGCCATCATAAACTTTATGGAGCATTATATGGGGCTCCTGATTCAATATGGATATTCAAAAACACTTAACCTACTGATGTAACATAGTACATAGTTTTTAAGGTTGAAGGAAGACTTTAAGTCCATCTAGTTCAACCCATAGCCTAAACTAACATGCCCTAACATGTTGATCCAGAGGAAGGCAAAAAAAAACCATGTGGCAAAGAGTAAGCTCCACATTGGGGAAAAAAATTCCTTCCCGACTCCATATACGGCAATCAGACTAGTTCCCTGAATCAACACCCTAACATAGAATTTAGTATATATACCGTGTAACATTATACTTTTCATGAAAGGCATCTGACTATCACAGCTGACATCCGGCACTATGTGCCACGAGCGGTCACGGACCGCTCCCGGCATATTAACCCCCGACACACTGCGATCAAACATGATCGCAGTGTTCCAGCGGTACAGGGAAGCATCGCGCAGGGAGGGAGCTCCCTGCGTGCTTCCCTGAGACGATCGGTACAAGGCGATGTGCTCACCTTGTACCGAGCGTCTCCTCCCTGCAGGCCCCTGATCCAAAATGGCCACGGGGCTACTTCTGGGTCCTGCAGGGAGGTGGCTTACCAGGTGCCTGCTCAGAGCAGGCGCTGTTAAGCCAGGAGCAGTGCACGTCAGATCGCTGATCTGACACAGTGCTCTGCAAAGTGTCAGATCAGCGATCTGTAACTATACAGTGATGTCCCCCCTGGGACAAAGTAAAAAAGTTTTAAAAAAAATTTAAAATGTGTAAAAAATATATATTTATCTTGGTACCGTGTTAGCCAGTAGATAGAAAAATATTTAGAATTGAGAGTCCTCAGTGGTTGATACCTTTTAATGGCTAACTGAAAAGATGGTAACAAATTGCAAGCTTTCGAGACTACATACGTCTCTTCATCAGGCAAAGTCTTTGCCTGATGAAGAGACGTATGTAGTCTCGAAAGCTTGCAATTTGTTACCATCTTTTCAGTTAGCCATTAAAAGGTATCAACCACTGAGGACTCTCAATTCTAAATATTTTTCGGAAAAAAAAAATCCTAAATAAAGAGAAAAAAAATTAAATATTGTTCCCATAAATACATTTCTTTATCTAAATAAAAAAAACAATAAAAGTACACATATTTAGTATCGCCACGTCCGTAACGACCCAACCTATAAAACTGTCCCACTAGTTAACCCCTTCAGTAAACACCGTGAGAAAAAAAAACGCGGCAAAAAAACAACGCTTTATTATCATACCGCCGAACAAAAAGTGGAATAACACGCGATCAAAAAGACGGATATAAATAACCATGGTACCGCTGAAAACGTCATCTTGTCCCGCAAAAAAAACGAGCTGCCATACAGCATCATCAGTAAAAAAATAAAAAAGTTATACTCCTCAGAATAAAGCGATGTAAAAATAATTATTTTTTCTATAAAATAGTTTTTATCATATAAAAGCCCCAAAACATAAAAAAATGATATAAATGAGGTATTGCTGTAATCGTACTGACCCGAAGAATAAAACTGCTTTATCCATTTTACCAAACGGGGAACGGTATAAACGCCCCCCCAAAAGAAATTCATGAATAGCTGGTTTTTGGGCATTCTGCCTCACAAAAATCTGAATAAAAAGCGATAAAAAAAGTCACATGCCCAAAAATGGTACCAATAAAAACGTCAACTCGTCCCGCAAAAAACAAGACCTCACATGACTATGTGGACCAAGATATGAAAAAATTATAGGTCTCAAAATGTGGTAACGCAAAAAAAAAAATTTTTTGCAATAAAAAGTGTCTTTTAGTATGTGATGGCTGCCAATCATAAAAATCCGCTAAAAAACCCGCTATAAAAGTAAAACAAACCCCCCTTCATCTCCCCCTTAGTTAGGGAAACATAAAAAAATGTTTTTATTTCCTTTTTCCCGTTAGGGCTAGGGTTAGGGTTGGGGTTAGGGGTAGGGCTAGGGTTGGGGTTAGGGGTAGGGCTAGGGTTGGGGTTAGGGGTGGGGCTAGGGTTAGGGTTGGGGCTAGGGTTAGGGCTACAGTTAGGGTTAGTGCTACAGTTAGGGTTGGGGCTAAAGTTAGGGCTGGGGCTAAAGTTAAGGTTAGGGATACAGTTAGGGTTGTGGCTAAAGTTAGGGTTAGGGTTGGGGCTAAAGTTAGCATTGGGGCTAAAGTTAAAGGGAACCTGTCACCTGAATTTGGCGGGACTGGTTTTGGGTCATATGGGCGGAGTTTTCAGGTGTTTGATTCACCCTTTCCTTACCCGCTGGCTGCATGCTGGCTGCAATATTGGATTGAAGTTCATTCTCTGTCCTCCATAGTACACACCTGCACAAGGCAAGATTGCTTTGCACAGGCGTGTACTATGGAGGACAGAGAATGAACTTCAATCCAATATTGCAGCCAGCATGCAGCCAGCGGGTAAGGAAAGGGTGAATCAAACACCTGAAAACTCCGCCCATATGACCCAAAACCAGTCCCGCCAAATTCAGGTGACAGAGTCCCTTTAAGGTTAGGGTTGGGGCTAAGGTTAGGGTTTGGATTACATTTACGGTTGGGATTAAGGTTAGGGGTGTGTCAGGGTTAGGGGTGTGGTTAGGGTTATGGTTGGGATTATGGTTAGGGATGTGTTTGGGATAGGGTTTCAGTTAGAATTGGGGGTTTCCACTGTTTAGGCACATCAGGGCTCTCCAAACGCGACATGACGTCCGATCTCAATTCCAGCCAATTCTGCGTTGAAAAAGTAAAACAGTGCTCCTTCCCTTCCGAGCTCTCCCTTGCGCCAAAACAGGGGTTTACCCCAACATATGGGGTATCAGCATAGTCAGAACAAATTGGACAACTATTGGGGTCCAATTTCTCTTGTTACCCTTGGTAATATAAAAATTTGGGGGGCTAAAAAAACATTTTTGTGGGAAAAAAAATTTTTTTTCACGACTCTGCGTTATAAACTGTAGTCAAAGTTCTCACAACACATCTAGATAAGTTCCTTGGGGGGGTCTAATTTCCAATATGGGGTCACTTGTGGGGGATTTCTACTGTTTAGGTGCATCAGGGGCTCTACAAATGCAACGTGACGCCTGCAGACCAATCCATCTAAATCTGCATTCCAAATGGCGCTCCTTCTCTTCCGAGCTCTGCCATGCACCCAAACTGTGGTTCCCCCCCACATATTGGGTATCAGCGTACTCAGGACAAATTGGACAACAACTTTTGGGGTCCAATCTCTCATGTTACCCTTGGGAAAATACAAAACTGGGGGCTACAAAATAATTTTTGTGGGAAAAAAAGAATTTCTATTTTCACGGCTCTGTGTTATAAACTGTAGTGAAACACTTGGGGGTTCAAAGCTGTCAAAACACATCTAGATAAGTTCCTTATGGGGTCTACTTTCCAAAATGGTGTCTCTTGTGGGGGGTTTCAATGTTTAGGTATAACAGGGGCTCTCCAAATGTGACATGGTGTCCCATCTCAATTCCAGTCAATTTTGCATTGAAAAGTCAAATGGCGCTCCCTCCCTTCCGAGCTCTGCCATGCACCCAAACAGTGGTTTACCCCCACATATTGGGTATCGGCGTACTCAGGACAAATTGCACAACAACTTTTGGGGTCCAATTTCTTCCCCTACCCTTGGGAAAATAAAATTGGGGGTGAAAAGATCATATTTATGAAAAAATATGATTTTTTTTATTTTTACGGCTCTGTGTTATAACCTTATGTCAAGCACTTGGTGGGTCAAAGTGCTCACCACACATCTAGATAAGTTCCTTAGGGGGTCTACTTTCCAAAATGGTGTCACTTGTGGGGGGTTTCAATGCTTAGGCACATCAGGGGCTCTCCAAATGCAACATGGCGTCCCATCTCAATTCCAGTCAATTTTGCATTGAAAAGTCAAATGGCGCTCCTTCCCTTCCAAGCTCTTTTCATGCGCCCAAACAGTGGTTTATCCTCACATATGGGGTATCGGTGTACTCAGAACAAATGGCACAACAACTTTTGGGGTCCAATTTCTTCTCTTACCCTTGGGAAAATAACAAATTGGGGGCGAAAAGATCATATTTATGAAAAATATGATTTTTTATTTTTACGGCTCTGCGTTATAAACTTCTGACAAGCACTTGGTGGGTCAAAGTGCTCACCACACATCTAGATAAGTTCCTTAGGGGGTCTGTTGTGAATTCTGTTGTCGAACTCCCTCCTGTGGTCGTGAATGGTACTTCGGCGAGTTCTGTCCATGGACTCCCTCTGGTGGCTGTGAGTGAAGCTGCTGCTTCTGAGGTTCCTTACACAGGTGACGTGGTTTATCCTTTGGTTGGCTGCTCTATTTAACTCCACTCAGATCGTTACTCCATGCCAGCTGTCAATGTTCCTGCATTGGTTCAGTTCGCTCTTGGATCTTTCTGGTGACCTGTCTTCTCCAGCAGAAGCTAAGTTCCTGATAGTTATTATTTGTTCATTGTTTCCTTGTCCAGCTGGTTATCATGATTTTGTCTTGCTAGCTGGAAACTCTGGGATGCAGAGTGGCATCTCCGCACCGTTAGTCGGTGCGGAGGTCTTTTTGCACACTCTGCGTGGTCTTTTGTAGTTTTTTGTGCTGACCGCAAAGATTCCTTTCCTATCCTCTGTCTGCTTAGTAAGTATGGCCTCCCTTTGCTGAAACCTGTTTCATTTCTGCGTTTGTGACTTTCATCTTTACTCACAGTCGATATATGTGGGGGGCTGCCTTTTCCTTTGGGGAATTTCTCTGAGGCAAGGTAGGCTTTATTTTCTATCTCTAGGGCTAGCTAGCTCTTAGGCTGTGAAGAGACGTCTAGGGAGAGTCAGGAACGCTCCACGGCTATTTCTAGTTGTTGTGATAGGATTAGGGCCTGCGGTCAGCAGAGCTCCCACATCCCAGAGCTTGTCCTGTGTGAGTTTAACTATCAGGTCGTGTCGGGTGCTCCTAACCACCAGGTCATAACAGGGGTCTACTTTCCAAAATGGTGTCACTTGTGGGGGGTTTCGATGTTTAGGCACATCAGGAGCTCTCCAAACGCAACATGGCGTCCCATCTCAATTCCAGTCAATTTTGCATTGAAAAGTCAAACGGCACTCCTTCCCTTCCGAGCTCTGCCATGCGCCCAAACAGTGGTTTACCCCCACATATGGGGTATCAGCGTACTTAGAAGAAATTGGACAACAACTTTTGGGGTCCATTGTCTCCTGTTACCCTTGGTAAAATAAAACAAATTGGAGCTGAAGTAAATTTTTTGTGAAAAAAAGTTAAATGTTCTTTTTTTTTTTAAACATTTTAAAAATTCCTGTAAAACACCTGAAGGGTTAATAAACTTCTTGAATGTGGTTTTGAGCACCTTGAGGGGTGCAGTTTTTAGAATAGTGTCACACTTGGGTATTTTCTATCATATAGACCAATCAAAATGACTTCAAATGAGATGTGGTCCCTAAAAAATATTGGTGTTCTAAAAATGAGAAATTGCTGGTCAACTTTTAACCCTTATAACTCCCTAGCTAAAAAAAGTTGATTCCAAAATTGTGCTGATGTAAGTAGACATGTGGAAAATGTTACTTATTAATTATTTTGTGTGACATATCTCTGTGATTTAAGGGCATAAAAATTCAAAGTTGTAAAATTTCTAAATTTTATAAATTTTCGCCAAATTTCCGTTTTTTTTCACAAATAAGCGCATGTTATATCTAAGAAATTTTAGCACTATCATGAAGTACAATATGTCACGAGAAAACAAGGTCAGAATCGCCAAGATCCGTTGAAGCGTTCCAGAGTTATAACCTCATAAAGGGACAGTGGTCAGAATTGTAAAAATTGGCCTGGTCATTAACGTGCAAACCACCCTTGGGGCTTAAGGGGTTAAAAAGATCATCAGAAAGGTCTTTGTACTGTCCCCTCATATATTTATGCATTAACATAAGATCACCCCTTAGCCTTCATTTTTCCAAACTAAATAGCCCCAAGTGTAATAACTTATCTTGGTATTGCAGACCCCCCAGTCCTCTAATAACCTTGGTCGCACCCGCTCCAGTTCAGCTATGTCTTTCTTATACACCGAAGACCAGAACTTGTGATTTGTATAGAGGTAAAATTATGTTCTCCTGATGAGCATCTATGCCTCTTTTAATGCATCCCATTATTTTATTTGCCTTTGTAGCAGCTGCCTGACACTGGCCACTAAATGTGAGTTTGTCATCCACCCATACTCCCAGGTCTTTTTCATTAACGGTTTTGCCCAGAGTTTTAGAATTAAGAATTAAGTTTTAGAATTTTAGAATTAGGCCGGCGTCACACTGGCGTATCGCATCCGATGCGAGATCATCGGATGCGATATGCTAATGTCACTCCGCTCCTGCTCGCAGCAGAGCAGGAGCCGAGTGTCATGCGTCTGTGCTCCGATTCTCTCGCACAGGGAGGATCAGAGCACAGCTGCGGAGGAGGCGGAGAAATTAATTTCTCCATCTCCTCCATTGCTGGGGTCCGCTTATAACGCACATCACTCGGATGATATCCGAGTGGTGTGCGCTGTCTCACTCGCATCCATAGGCTTATATGGGTGCGAGTGAGCCGAGAGTTTTCCTCGGTCCAAGACAATCGCAGCATGCTGCGATTGTCTCGGACCGAGGAAAACGGCCGACAAAAAGTCGGCTGCTGGGAGCTGCCCCATATGTTAACATTGGTCCGAGTGCAATGACATTTTTTATCGTATTGCACTCGGCCGTTTATAACGCCAGTGTGACGCCGGCCTTAAGCACATAGTTATACATCTTATTACTTCTACCCAAGTGCATGACCTTATATTTATCCCCATTAAAGCTCTTTTGCCATTTATCAGCCCAAGCTTCTAGTTTACATAAATCATCCTGTAATATAAAATTGTCCTCCTCTGTATTGATTACCCCGCAGAGTTTAGTGTCATCTGCAAATATTGAAATTCTACTCTGTATGCCCCCTACAAGGTCATTAATAAATATGTTAAAAAAAAGAGAGCCCAATACTGACCCCTGTGGTACCCCACAGCTAACCGCGACCCAGTCCGAGTGTGCTCCATTAATAACCACCCTTTGTTTCCTATCCCTGAGCCAGCTCTTAACCCACTTACACATATTTTCCCCTATCCCCATTATTCTCATTTTATGTATCAACCTTTTGTGTGGCACCGTATCAAAAGCTTTTGAAAAGTCCATATACACTACGTCCACTGGGTTCCCTTGGTCCAGTCCGTAACTTACCTCTTCATAGAAATTTATGAGATTAGTCTGACAGGAACGGTCCCTAGTAAACCCATGTTGGTATTGGGTCATGAGGTTATTCCTCTTCAGATACTCCAGTCTCAATTAATTTTACTTTTATTGGTATCTATTTTTACTTTTGACATTTACCGGTAGCTGCTGCATTTTCCACCCTAGGCTTATACTCGAGTCATTAAGTTTTCCCAGTTTTTTGTGGCAAAATTAGGGGGGTCGGCTTATACCCGGGTCGGCTTATACTCGAGCATATACGGTATTTATATTCTCACAACCTAAACATTCATGTAATTGGTTTGGTGAAGAAGACAAAGTTTGAATGAAATTACCAATTCCCTTTAAGAAAAAACAAGCAATATGAAACTACTCTGTATATTTGGTCAGGAGTGCAGAGATCAGGATATGAAACATTACTGGGGGTCTACTTAGAAAAACTCAGACGAAGAGGCTATTATTTATGTAATCTAAGGGTCTCCTTTAGGAATAATTCTGGAGTAATTTCACTGGAGCTTCCACAATAACAGTATCCTATTGGCTAAAGCAATTTGGTTGTTTGCCTATATCTGTAGCATGTGTCTTTGCTGTCTATTACTTGGGCCTGTTTTATTTCTGAGTTCAACAAAGCTGTTTTCAGTGAAGTGTGCACTGAGGTTTCTGGTGCTGGGCTGCCCGCACTTCTGTACTATGTGAGCATGTCCTATTAAAACATTTTGTTTCTAGACTTATTACTAAATATGCATTTAGGTTTGCAACTTGGATCCATGGTACATGTATTTATATGCAGGGACTCGCAAGAAAGTGAGGACCATTGACGTTGGTTTCTATCTTGCGTATTCATCAAGGGTGAATTTGTTAACTAAGGGCTTGGGCACTGTGCTATACAGGGCTTGCGCCCTATTGCAAGCTTCATCTGTGTGCAATTCTAATACTGGGCAATCACCTCTTCCATGAACTGGTAGGTTGTGGGTGGTTGGTTTATCAGCATTTTGCGCCTATGTTACCTCCACCTTCATTAAGGTGGTCTGCTGCATCCTGTTTATGCATTACTTTCTGTGACCTTAGCTGGAAAATCCCAAGAGATTTTTTGATATACCGTATATACTCGAGTATAAGCCGACCCGAGTATAAGCCGACCCCCCTAATTTTGCCACAAAAAACTGGGAAAACTTATTGACTCGAGTATAAGCCTAGGGTGGAAATGCAGCATTTACCGGTGAATTTAAAAAATAAAAATAGATCATTATTTCCCCATAGCTGTGCCATATAGTGCTCTGTACCGTTCATATTGCCCCATAGCTGTGCCATATAGTGCTCTGCACCGTTCATTATTTCCCCATAGCTGTGCCATAGTGCTCTGCACCGTTCATTATTTCCCCATAGCTGTGCCATATAGTGCTCTGCGCCATTCATTATTGCCCTATAGCTGTGCCATATAGTGCTCTGCACCGTTCATATTGCCCCATAGCTCTGCCATATAGTGCTCTGCACCATTCATATTGCCCCATATCTGTGCCCCATATATGCTCTGCACCGTTCATATTGCCCCATATCTGTGCCATATAGTGCTTTGCACCGTTCATATTGCCCCATATCTGTGCCCCATATATGCTCTGCACTGTTCATTTTTGTCCCATAGCTGTGCCCCATACAGTGCTCTGCACTGTTCATTATTGCCCCATAGCTGTGCCCCATATATGCTCTGCACCGTTCATTTTTCCCCATAGCTGTGCCCCATACAGTGCTCTGCACCATTCATACAGTGGGGCAAAAAAGTATTTAGTCAGTCAGCAATAGTGCAAGTTCCACCACTTAAAAAGATGAGAGGCGTCTGTAATTTACATCATAGGTAGACCTCAACTATGGGAGACAAACTGAGAAAAAAAAATCCAGAAAATCACATTGTCTGTTTTTTTATCATTTTTTTTTGCATATTATGGTGGAAAATAAGTATTTGGTCAGAAACAAACAATCAAGATTTCTGGCTCTCACACACCTGTAACTTCTTCTTTAAGAGTCTCCTCTTTCCTCCACTCATTACCTGTAGTAATGGCACCTGTTTAAACTTGTTATCAGTATAAAAAGACACCTGTGCACACCCTCAAACAGTCTGACTCCAAACTCCACTATGGTGAAGACCAAAGAGCTGTCAAAGGACACCAGAAACAAAATTGTAGCCCTGCACCAGGCTGGGAAGACTGAATCTGCAATAGCCAACCAGCTTGGAGTGAAGAAATCAACAGTGGGAGCAATAATTAGAAAATGGAAGACATACAAGACCACTGATAATCTCCCTCGATCTGGGGCTCCACGCAAAATCCCACCCCGTGGGGTCAGAATGATCACAAGAACGGTGAGCAAAAATCCCAGAACCACGCGGGGGGACCTAGTGAATGAACTGCAGAGAGCTGGGGCCAATGTAACAAGGCCTACCATAAGTAACACACTATGCCACCATGGACTCAGATCCTGCAGTGCCAGACGTGTCCCACTGCTTAAGCCAGTACATGTCCGGGCCCGTCTGAAGTTTGCTAGAGAGCATTTGGATGATCCAGAGGAGTTTTGGGAGAATGTCCTATGGTCTGATGAAACCAAACTGGAACTGTTTGGTAGAAACACAACTTGTCGTGTTTGGAGGAAAAAGAATACTGAGTTGTATCCATCAAACACCATACCTACTGTAAAGCATGGTGGTGGAAACATCATGCTTTGGGGCTGTTTCTCTGCAAAGGGGCCAGGACGACTGATCCGGGTACATGAAAGAATGAATGGGGCCATGTATCGTGAGATTTTGAGTGCAAACCTCCTTCCATCAGCAAGGGCATTGAAGATGAAACATGGCTGGGTCTTTCAACATGACAATGATCCAAAGCACACCGCCAGGGCAACGAAGGAGTGGCTTCGTAAGAAGCATTTCAAGGTCCTGGAGTGGCCTAGCCAGTCTCCAGATCTCAACCCTATAGAAAACCTTTGGAGGGAGTTGAAAGTCCGTGTTGCCAAGCGAAAAGCCCAAAACATCACTGCTCTAGAGGAGATCTGCATGGAGGAATGGGCCAACATACCAACAACAGTGTGTGGCAACCTTGTGAAGACTTGCAGAAAACGTTTGACCTCTGTCATTGCCAACAAAGGATATATTACAAAGTATTGAGATGAAATTTTGTTTCTGACCAAATACTTATTTTCCACCATAATATGCAAAAAAAAAATGATAAAAAAACAGACAATGTGATTTTCTGGATTTTTTTTTCTCAGTTTGTCTCCCATAGTTGAGGTCTACCTATGATGTAAATTACAGACGCCTCTCATCTTTTTAAGTGGTGGAACTTGCACTATTGCTGACTGACTAAATTTTTTTTTGCCCCACTGTATTTCTCCATAGATGCTCCACATAAATCTGTGCCGCTGCTGCTGCAATAAAAAAAAACAAACATACTCACCTCTCTTGATTGCAGCTCCCGGCGTCCGGTCCCAGCGTCTCTCTGCACTGACTGATCAGGCAGAGGGCGCCGCGCACACTATATGCGTCATCGCGCCGTCTGACCTGCACGGTCAGAGCGCAGATAGACGCCAGGAAGATGGAGCGCCGCCCGGCGGCTGGAACGCGGACAGGTGAATATGACATACTTACCTAGTCCCAGCGATCCTGGCGCTCCCCGCCTGTCCCACGGTCTTCTGTGCTGCAGCCTCTTCCTCTATCAGCGGTCACCGGCACCGCTGATTAGAGAAATGAATAGGCGGCTCCACCCCTATGGGAGGTGGAGCCGCCTATTCATTTCTCTAATGAGCGGTCCCACGTGACCGCTGAAGAGGGGAAGAGCTGCAGCACAGAAGACCGTGGGACATGCGGGGAGCGTCAGGATCGCTGGGACTAGGTAAGTATACCTCAGCACCCTCTCCCCCTCACCCGCCGACCTCACCGCTACCGTGACTCGAGTATAAGCCGAGAGGGGCACTTTCAGCCCAAAAATTTGGGCTGAAAATCTCGGCTTATACTCGAGTATATACGGTATCTCTTTTTACTAGTCGTGCATTTAGGTTTACAACTTGAAGCCATGGTACATATGTTTCTTTGTAGTGTTTTTTTAGACAGTGGCTTGGAAAAGTTTAGGATCCCCAGGTCAAAATTACTGTTATTGTGAACAGTTAGGGAAGTTGAAGATGAAATGATCTCTAAAAGGCCTAAAGTTAAAGATGGCATATTTCATTTGTATTTTAGGCAAAAAATATATATTTTGTAATTTTTTACACTCAACTCTCCATTAATATGCTTGGATACAGCACTCTGTGAACAGCCAGCTTCTTTAGCAATGACCTTTTGTGGCTTACCCTCCTTGTGGAGTGTGTCAATGACTGCCTTCTGGGCATCTGTCAAGTCAGTAGTGTTCCCCATGATTGTGAATCCTACTGAAACAGACTAAGGGACATTCTTAAACATTTAGGAAGCGTTTGCAGGTGGTTTTTGTTAATTATTCTAATTTTCTGAGATAATGACTTTTGGGTTTTCATTGGCTGTAAGCCATAATCATCAACATTAACAGAAATAAATACTTGAAATAGATAGCTCTGTTTGTAATGACTCTATGTAATATGAACTTTTTGTATTGAAGAACTGAAATAAATTAACTTTTTGATGATATTCTAATTTAGTGAGAAACACTTGCAGCAGGGGCAAAAGCAAATGATATCTTCTAAGGCCACTGGAAGTAAAAAGTTTGAACAGATAACAGCTGATTGATGGCTGTCGGACTCCCACAAATGTGATATTGATTACCTACTTTGGATGATTCATCAATATGTTGTGTTCAGACATCTCCTTTCTAGAGGTTGGTCTTAATGTTAAAGAATAAAATTGCTTTACAATATGTTGTTATTAAATCCTCTCCATACCTACATTGCATGAGGTTCACAAATGCGGCCCTCACCAATCACAGCCTATTCAATTAACTCTTTTCGCCGCAGCTGAGGCTTCCCCTCATATATTTTCTCTGATCTATTGCAGTTATGGGGGTCCTCATCTCACGGCTGCTGTTAGTGGAGCAGTGCTGTGTATGTGCCTCTCTTTCTTAGGACTCGCTCACACGAGCAACGATTCACTCTTGCAAGAATCTGATCAATTCTGGTAATGATACTCGGGACAATTGACAACCAACAATGAAAAGTACACCTGTGTAACCTACAAAATGACCTAAGTTATTTTGTGCCTTCAGTACACATAAGACAAAGTAGATGAAAAGTGCAAGTGCTTTTGAGCGTTCAGATCTCATCCATTTGAGACAAGGTATGTCCACTTCTGTAAGGTTACCTAGGTGTTCGGATCCAGTCTTTGCACCGTAGTCTACCAAAATATGGCTATGATAGTCACCCCCCCAAAAAAAGTTCCCTTCCTTTTCCTGGGGCATGACAGGGTAAACTGAGGTGAAAAGACTAGATCTGAATACCCTGGTATCCTTACAGAACTGCGCGTCCCTTGGCTCAAATGGGTGAGGTCTGAACAATTATATGCACTGGCACTTTTACATTTAGTTCATCTTATGTGTATTGAAGGCACCAAATAACTTTGGTCATTATGTAGGTGGCGCAGGTGTACTTTTTATTGTTGGCTGTCAATTTTCCCTATTATTTTATTAGAAATTAAAAGTTATGTTTTAATAGAGAGCTTTCTATGCTGTTTACACATACGGTAATTCTGAAAGACCATACAGTACAATATGAATCAGGGTCTGCAGCTAATTAATGACACTTGGCTCAAACTCTGATCAGAGTTTGAGCCACGTGTGACGTGTCATTTTACTTTAATCTGATTCTCTTGGCTGAGAAAATCGTTTCACAAGTTCAGACTTCTCCATCTTTCCCCACAGGTGCGTGCGGATTCCTCCAACTTAATTTCTTCATCTTCTCCATTGTATGTGTTGGCGCAAATCAGACTCCACTCGGATGACATCCGAGTGCAGTCGAGAGTTTTGCACACACCCATAGACCATGCTATTATTTTTGTCTTGTGCTGAATCGGCATGAGAAAAAAAACGCCGATCAGCACTGCCCCATAGAATAACATTGGTCCGAGTGCTATTTGATAAAACATCAGATAACACTTGTCCGAGTCATATGCTCGTGTGGGCGAGCCCTAATGTCTTCTGTACGAGTTCTGAAGATAACCAAGCTCATTTGCTTGACTATTTTTTGAACTCTCATAGAAGTCAAAGGAGAACTGCATACTTCTGGAACACTTATTTTTGAGTCTTAGAGGTGTGACATTCTTCTTTCCTACATGTCTTAGATAGGAATACTCTATTAAGAAATATCTTATTGCAAAGCCATACTACACAATAAAAAGGGGGCCAAATTAAAAACAAAACTTTAAGTTTACTCAGTGCTATACACAGAGGCCAATTTATTCTACATTTGGCCCACTTCTTGCATGTCCTTATGACGTTGTTTGGCATCGTACTGTACGATGTGATTCAGATCATGCTATGACGCCATTGCAGGCCTGTTTTCTAACTACACTCCGCTCCAACATTCAATTGATGTTTACCACCGCAGACATTGTGTCCATCCCATTTTTTTTCTCTTCTGCTCCACTTTAAGAACTGACATCTTCATTAAATGGACTGGTCCTAACTACGGTCCATTGCTCCGTGAATTGAATCATATGTGATTTCCTGGGACCGTACACAGCTGCATGACGAAACCCTCGCGGTATAAGATTCCGCTTTTGTTGATTACATGTACGTTGTATATCCAAAGTGAATTAGTAAAGTAGAAACAAGTGAGTGGACAAGTTTTGTGTCCACAAGTTTAATGTAAGCTCCTGCCCCTCAGCGGGGCCCCACACTCAGCCTCAAAATACACAAAACTGCTGCCTTTCAGCTCCTGTCTTTCTTTACTTTTTGGGACTGTGAATAGGAGAAGGCTCCTTTCATGTGTTAATCATGCTACAGCTTCCCAGATTGGAGCGCCTCATAGTGAGAGCAGTAATATCCCCACTGACTGAATAGACACATCCAACCCTCACGATTTCTTCCTGGAGCAGAACAATATTGTATCATACAATTATTAGGTTCTGTAGAAGGACGTAGAACTGGGGATTTATTATGATGGAATATAGGCTGAACTGGATGGACAAATGTCTTTTTTCGGCCTTACTAACTATGTTACTATGTTACTATGATTTCTCACTGAGCAGGTACAGTATTTCCCATTCTCTTCATACTGACTACAATGGGTATCTCTGGGCCGCAAAGGAAAAACAAAACTTCTGACAGTGACCAGACATTTTAGGATATTACTTTCTTGTTGTTGCCAGAAATGTGCGACTATGTGCCGCATCCAAAAAACTACACAACGCAGACTGCCTCCAATTCTGCATCAACTCTGAGATCCGACACGCCCAATATGGTTCTCTGTAGCTTTCCGAAACCTTCTTACTGGAAGCAAAATGGGGATGTTCACAACAGAAATCCTAACCTTGTTGTGATTTTGTTTTTAGCAGCGTACTGAATGGAGGTTCTGGCTAACATGACCACTACTTATTATTATTATTATTATTTATTCTTATTATAGCGCCATTTATTCCATGGCGCTTTACATGTGAGTACTTGTTTTAAAGTTACCCTCAAGGCTCCCCCTTAGGCCGGTTTCACACGTTAGTGGCTCCGGTACGTGAGGTGACAGTTTCCTCACGTACCGGAGCCACTGACACACGTAGACGCATTAAAATCAATGCATCTGCGCAGATGTCATTGATTTTTTGCGGACCGTGTCTCCGTGTGCCAAACACGGAGACATGTCAGTGTTCGTGGGAGCGCACTTATTACACGGACCCATTAAAGTCAATGGGTCCGTGTAAAACACGTACCGCACACGGACGTTGTACATGTGCAGTCCGTGTGCCGTGCAGGAGACAGCGCTCCAGTAAGCACTGTCCCTCCACATGGTGCTGAAACCGCGATTCATATCTTCTGTGCAGCAGATATGAATAATCCATTTTTTTTGTGGTTTTTCATGTATAAAATAAAGGTCCATGTCCCCACCCCCTGTGCACCCCCCCCCCCCCCCGCTGTTCTGAAAATACTCACCTGGCTCCCTCGTTGGCTGTCGCTGCTTCCTCTCCTCGCCGCACCTTCTACTGTATGCGGTCACGTGGGGCCGCCGATTACAGTCATGAATATGCGGCTCCACCTCCCATAGGGGTGGAGCCACATATTCATTACTGTAAATGAGCGGCCCCACGTGACCGCTCATACAGTACAAGGTGCGGCCAGGACAGGAAGCAGCAAGGGAGCCGGGAGCTGGGTGAGTATTTTAACCCCTTTACCCCCAAGGGTGGTTTGCACGTCAATGACCAGGCCAATTTTTACAATTCTGACCACTGTCCCTTTATGAGGTTATAACTCCGAAACGCTTCAACGGATCCTGGTGATTCTGACATTGTTTTCTCGTGACATATTGTACTTCATGATAGTGGTAAAATTTCTTTGATAGTACCTGCGTTTATTTGTGAAAAAAACGGAAATTTGGCGAAAATTTTGAAAATTTCGCAATTTTCAAACTTTGAATTTTTATGCAATTAAATCACAGAGATATGTCACACAAAATACTTAATAAGTAACATTTCCCACATGTCTCCTTTACATCAGCATAATTTTGGAACCAATTTTTTTTTTTGTTAGGGAGTTATAAGGGTTAAAAGTTGACCAGCAATTTCTCATTTTTACAACACCATTTTTTTTTAGGGACCACGTCTCATTTGAAGTCATTTTGAGGGGTCTATATGATAGAAAATGCCCAAGTGTGACACCATTCTAAAAACTGCACCCCTCAAGGTGCTCAAAACCACATTCAAGAAGTTTATTAACCCTTCAGGTGTTTAATAGGAATTTTTGGAATGTTTAAATAAAAATGAACATTTAACTTTTTTACACAAAAAATTTACTTCAGCTCCAATTTGTTTTATTTTACCAAGGGTGACAGGAGAAATTGGACCCAAAAAGTTGTTGTCCAATTTGTCCTGAGTACGCTGATACCCCATATGTGGCAGTAAACCACTGTTTGGGCGCATGGGAGAGCTCGGAAGGGAAGGAGCGCTATTTGACTTTTCAATGCAAAATTGACAGGAATTGAGATGGGACGCCATGTTGCGTTTGGAGAGCCACTGATGTGCCTAAACATTGAAACCCCCCACAAGTGACACCATTTTGGAAAGTAGACCCCCTAAGGAACTTATCTGGATGTGTGGTGAGCACTTTGACCCACCAAGTGCTTCACAGAAGTTTATAATGCAGAACCGTAAAAATAAAAAATCATATTTTTTCACAAAAATTATATTTTTGCCCCCAATTTTTTATTTTTCCAAGGGTAACAGAAGAAATTGGACCTCAAAAGTTGTTGTCCAATTTGTCCTGAGTACGCTGATACCCCATATGTGGCAGTAAACCACTGTTTGGGCGCATGGGAGAGCTCGGAAGGGAAGGAGCGCAGTTTGACTTTTCAATGCAAAATTGACAGAAATTGAGATGGGACGCCATGTTGCGTTTGGAGAGCCACTGATGTGCCTAAACATTGAAACCCCCCACAAGTGACACCATTTTGGAAAGTAGACCCCCTAAGGAACTTATCTAGAGGTGTGGTGAGCACTTTGACCCACCAAGTGCTTCACAGAAGTTTATAATGCAGAACCGTAAAAATAAAAAAATCATATTTTTTCACAAAAATTATATTTTTGCCCCCAATTTTTTATTTTTCCAAGGGTAAGAGAAGAAATTGGACCTCAAAAGTTGTTGTCCAATTTGTCCCGAGTACGCTGATACCCCATATGTGGCAGTAAACCACTGTTTGGGCGCATGGGAGAGCTCGGAAGGGAAGGAGCGCCGTTTGACTTTTCAATGCAAAATTGACAGGAATTGAGATGGGACGCCATGTTGCGTTTGGAGAGCCACTGATGTGCCTAAACATTGAAACCCCCCACAAGTGACACCATTTTGGAAAGTAGACCCCCTAAGGAACTTATCTGGATGTGTGGTGAGCACTTTGACCCACCAAGGGCTTCACAGAAGTTTATAATGCAGAGCCATAAAAATAAAACAAAATTTTTTTCCCACAAAAATTATTTTTTAGCCCCCAGTTTTGTATTTTCCCTAGGGTAACAGGAGAAATTGGACCCCAAAAGTTGTTGTCCAATTTGTCCTGAGTACGCTGATACCCCATATGTGGGGGGGAACCACCGTTTGGGCGCATGGGAGGGCTCGGAAGGGAAGGAGCGCCATTTGGAATGCAGACTTAGATGGAATGGTCTGCAGGCGTCACATTGCGTTTGCAGAGCCCCTAATGTACCTAAACAGTAGAAACCCCCCACAAGTGACACCATTTTGGAAAGTAGACCCCCTAAGGAACTCATCTTGATGTGTTGTGAGAGCTTTGAACCCCCAAGTATTTCACTACAGTTTATAACGCAGAGCCATGCAAATAAAAAATATTTTTTTTTCCACAAAAATTATATTTTAGCCCCCAGTTTTGTATTTTTCCAAGGTTAGCAGGAGAAATTGGACCCTAAATGTTGTTGTCCAATTTGTCCTGAGTACGCTGATACCCGATATGTGGGGGGGAACCACCGTTTGGGCGCATTGGGAGGGCTCGGAAGGGAAGGAGCATCATTTGGAATGCAGACTTAGATGGATTGGTCTGCAGGCGTCACATTGCGTTTGCAGAGCCCCTAATGTACCTAAACAGTAGAAACCCCCCACAAGTGACCCCATATTGGAAACTAGACCCCTCAATGAACTTATCTAGATGTGTTGTGAGAACTTTGAACCCCCAAGTGTTTCACTACAGTTTATAACGCAGAGCCGTGAAAATAAAAAATCTTTTTGTTTTCCCACAAAAATTATTTTTTAGCCCCCAGTTTTGTATTTTCCCAAGGGTAACAGGAGAAATTGGTCCACAAAAGTTGTTGTCCAATTTGTCCTGAGTACGCTGATACCCCATATGTTGGGGTAAACCCCTGTTTGGGCACACAGGAGAGCTCGGAAGGGAAGGAGCACTGTTTTACTTTTTCAACGCAGAATTGGCTGGAATTGAGATCGGACGCCATGTCGTGTTTGGAGAGCCCCTGATGTGCCGAAACAGTGGAAACCCCCCAATTATAACTGAAACCCTAATCTAAACACACCCCTAACCCTAATTCCAACGGTAACCCTAACCACACCTCTAACCCTGACACACCCCTAACCCTAATCCCAACCCTATTCCCAACTGTAAATGTAATCTAAACCCTAACCCTAACTTTAGCCCCAACCCTAACTGTAGCCCCAACCCTAACCCTAACCCTAGCCCTAACCCTAGCCCTAACCCTAACCCTAGCCCTAACCCTAGCCCTAACCCTAGCCCTAACCCTAGCCCTAACCCTAGCCCTAACCCTAACCCTAGCCCTAACCCTAGCCCTAGCCCTAGCCCTAACCCTAGCCCTAACCCTAGCCCTAACCCTAACCCTAGCCCTAACCCTAGCCCTAGCACTAACCCTAGCCCTAACCCTAGCCCTAACCCTAACCCTAGCCCTAGCCCTAACCCTAGCCCTAACCCTAGCCCTAATGGGAAAATGGAAATAAATACATTTTTTTTTATTTTTCCCTAACTAAGGGGGTGATGAAGGGGGGTTTGATTTACTTTTATAGCGAGTTTTTTAGCGGATTTTTATGATTGGCAGCCGTCACACACTGAAAGACCCTTTTTATTGCAAAAAATATTTTTTGCAATACCACATTTTGAGAGCTATAATTTTTCCATATTTTGGTCCACAGAGTCATGTGAGGTCTTGTTTTTTGCGGGATGAGTTGACGTTTTTATTGAAAACATTTTTGGGCACGTGACATTTTTTGATCGCTTTTTATTCCGATTTTTGTGAGGAAGAATGACCAAAAGCCAGCTATTCATGAATTTCTATTGGGGGAGGCGTTTATACCGTTCCGCGTTTGGTAAAATTGATAAATCAGTTTTATTCTTCGGGTCAGTACGATTACAGCGATACCTCATTTATATCATTTTTTTATGGTTTGGCGCTTTTATACGATAAAAACTATTTTACAGAAAAAATAATTATTTTTGCATCGCTTTATTCTCAGGACTATAACTTTTTTATTTTTTTGCTGATGATGCTGTATGGCGGCTCTTTTTTTGCGGGACAATATGACGCTTTCAGCGGTACCATGGTTATTTATATCTGTCCTTTTGATCGCGTGTTATTCCACTTTTTGTTCGGCGGTATGATAATAAAGCGTTGTTTTTTGCCTCGTTGTTTTTTTTTTTTCTTACGGTGTTTACTGAAGGGGTTAACTAGTGGGACAGTTTTATAGGTCGGGTCGTTACGGACGCGGCGATACTAAATATGTGTACTTTTATTGGTTTTTTTTTTTTTTATTTAGATGAAGAAATGTATTTATGGGAATAATATTTTTTTTTTTTTCATTATTTTGGAATATTTTTTTTTATTTTTTTTACACATTTGGAAAATTTTTTTTTTACTTTTTTACTTTGTCCCAGGGGGGGACATCACAGATCAGTGATCTGACAGTTTGCACAGCACTCTGTCAGATCACTGATCTGACATGCAGCGCTGCATGCTTCACAGTGCCTGCTCTGAGCAGGCTCTGTGAAGCCACCTCCCTCCCTGCAGGACCCAGATCCGCGGCCATCTTGGACCCGGGGCTGGAGGGAGCAGGGAGGGAGGTGAGACCCTCGCAGCAACGCGATCACATCGCGTTGCTCCGGGGGTCTCAGGGAAGCCCGCAGGGAGCCCCCTCCCTGCGCGGTGCTTCCCTGCACCGCCGGCACATCGCGATCATCTTTGATCGCGGTGTGCCAGGGGTTAATGTGCCGGGGGCGGTCCGTGACCGCTCCTGGCACATAGTGCCGGATGTCAGCTGCGATAAGCAGCTGACACCCGGCCGCGATCGGCCGCGCTCCCCCCGTGAGCGCGGCCGATCGGCTATGACGTACTATCCCGTCCAGGGTCAGATAAGCCCAGGGCACCTCGACGGGATAGTACGTCTAAGGTCACAGAGGGGTTAATCACAGCGGGGGGAGGGGCGCACAGGGGGTGGAGGGGGGTGGGGACCTGGATCTGGATTTTACACACCATTATTCATATCTTCTCTACAGCAAACGCTGCTGCAGGGAAGATATAAATGGGGCTTCAGCACGATGCAGGGGACAGCGCAAAACTTTAGCGCTGTCTCCGGCACGGTGCGTGTGGTACCCAGTGGGCACACGGGCGGCGCACGTGTGCCGCACGTGTGCCACACTGATGTGCCACAGAAACGCACCGGCACACGGACACGGATAATTCCGGTACCGATTTTTCCGGTACCGGAGTTATCTGGAAGTGTGAGACTGCCCTTACTCAGACCACCCTTACCACCTTACACAATCCCTTCCTTTTATGCCCTCATTTTGCCGTTTAGCGTTTTCCTGCTCGGATTGGTTGTACAAACAATTTACCCAGGTACATTCCAACTGGTATTAATCCTATGCAAATGGCAAGCTTAATGGAAATCTGTCATCAGAAAATTACATTAGGGTTTTTCTTTTGTTACACAACTTTTAAATTTGTAATTAGTATTTTTATGCACCATATTTTTAATTAGTAATCTTGCAATCTTCACACTGATCAACACAGGTGCTGTTTTCAGCAGGCTTTTTATCAGCAGAGGTAGATTACAATGACAGGCAACAAATGTATACACAGTTGATAACATAAGATCCACCAATCACATCCCGTGATATCACAGAAGACCCTGCTTCCCCTCCGTTCATAAAGATCTTTGCACAGGCTCATTAGATACTTCACTACAAAATATAGGGTCAGAATGTGTTCACTACCGCTAATTGACATGTGTATTTCCTAAACCGACAAATAATTAAAAGAGTTGGCCAGGATTTTTATATTGTTGACCTTTCCTTGGGGGGAGTAGCATCCGCCACCCCTGCTGTTCCTGCTGCCACCAGCGGCCAAATGTGCTGAGTTGCGGAGCTGCACAACTGCATCAACTGCATAGTGGCGGCAGCCAGGTACTTCATATCTGCCTCCTATTGATTTAACCAGTATTCCATTGACAGAGTTTAGCTGTTCAGCTCCGCAACGCAGCACATCCGGCTGGAACCGGAAACAGTTTATTGGCGGGGGGGCTGGATAGGTCACCAATATAAAAGTCCAGGACAACCCAAATAAGGCTAAGTTCACTCTGCGTTAGTGCAGTCCGTTCAACACATCCGTTAAACGGACTGCACTAACGCAAGTGCCGACGTTTGCACAGCGCTAGCGCAGATGGAGCATCTGCTAGCTCCATCTGCGCTAGCAGTGACGGACCCGCGTCTCGGGTCCGTCACTCAATGATGACACATCGCTAGCGCACGGCGCTGTGGGCATGCGCTAGCGATGCGTCCACCATTGAAAGTAATGCCGGCGTTAACGGACTATGTTACACCGCGTTATGCCGCGGTGTAACGTAGTCTGTTAAACGGGTCACACTAATGCAGTGTGAACCCAATCTAACAAAAGCCCTAGAGGCTGTTGTAAAAATTACTACATTTCTAATTTTTGTGATATGAAAGAAAAAACCACTGCAAAGCCTTCCTACCCCAAAACGAAAACCTGATTCAAACAGAATATTATTTTTGGAAGACAAATTATCTTTAAGGATCATTCCCCTCAGTATTATGTGTAGTACCTGACACTCATTTCCCCACTGGTGATTTAGTAATCGTACAATCTGACGAGACTGAGGAGTGCTGCATAAAGGATGGAGAGAGCAGCAATCTGAACCAATGCTAAGAGAGGGAAAGTGTCAGACTACCACAGACTCCCTGTAGGCACTGTAGCTAAGTTGTAGTCACAAATCAGAGCTCTACCTAATAACGGTGTGCTGACAAGAAGCCAAAGTTAAATAAATAACAGGTGAGCATCTGCACTAGGTACTGACTCATTTCAAATTATTTGTCAGAAAAAAAGTTTTTAAGGGGAACCTGTTACCAGGTTTGACTGATATGAGATAAGAGCACCACCTCTTAGGCCTGATATGCAGCATTCTATAATGCTGTATATCTGCCCCCAACCAGATCTGCAAGACATGAAAAAGCGCTTTTATTATACTCACCTGCGGGGCGGTCCGGCTTGATGGGTGTTGCTAGTCCAGATCCGGTGCCACCCTTCTTCTTACGATCGCAGTCCTCTTTTGTTCATGTGGATGACGTCATCCACACAATCTCCCCATCATTGCGTACGTGCGCAGGCGTACTTCTTTAACCTGTTGTGGGCAGAGCAAAGTACTGCAGTGCGCAGGTGCTGGGCAAGGTCAAAGAGCCCTGGCGCCTGCACACTGCAGTATTTTACCCTGCCTTGCGCAGGTCCTGGGCAAGGTCAAAGAGCCCTGGCGCCTGCACACTGCGCAGGAGCAGAATGCCAAGGAGACTATGTGGATGAAGCAGGGATGCATCATTCACAGGAAGCAAGCAGGAGGGCGGCATCGCAAGAAGATGGGCGGAGCTCGACCAAGACCGGCAACACCCATCGGCCCGGACCGGACCGCAGGTAAGTGAGTCACCCGCCAGGGCTGTGGAGTACTCGGTACCGGGTCCAGTGTTTCACAGGGGGATGTCACGGTGGCGACCCGGTCCGTGGCCCTGGGCTTCCATGTAAAAGGGAAAGGTCTTTAAAGGGAATAAAGTTTGTGTTCGTGATGCCACCTGTGGTATTCGGTCAGTGGGGACCGACGCTGCTTTAAGGGGTCCTCTGGGGTGATGTTATGGCAGCTAGATGGTATATCTTCCCACAGGTGAAGTACATCCCCAGGGCTCCCGGTGTGTAGATGGAAGATGGTGAATGGTTCAGTAAGGGACGAGGACACAGGTTTGCAGTCTCTATACCTTGTTTACTGAAGTCTTCAGGCAGCCACAGTCCAGGGCACCAGATCACAGGGCAGGCAGGGTCCGGCCGGCTTGGAGGCAAGTTAGGAGTCCCCTTACCCAGGTGGAAATCAAAGCCTTCCTCTAGCGCCGTGGTGTTGTAGTCCCTTACTGCCTATAGCTTCACATAAGGTACTCACAGATGTTCTCTCTCTCTCTCTCTGTCCCCCGTATAGGATAGGACACGACCCATATGACTGGTGACTTGAGGCGGTTTATAGGGACTCTAGCATGCCCCAGCCTCTAAGGGTGTCACCGTGCCTCCTGGGTACTAAGGCGGACAGGGAATGTGGAATTCAGCAGTCCTGCCGGTCTCTGATGTAAGTCGTGGAGAGCCTTACGATCCTCGGTGTTCTGGCTACCGGTCTCTGCGCCTCAGAAGGAGGCAGCCTGCTCGTGGCTGGTCTCCCCCTGGTATCCTCTCCTGTGCTTTGCTCTCCTGCACACTCACTGCAATATATTCGCCTTTCTGAATGTCTCTTTCCGGGAACTGCTGCACTGCGGCTACACAGCTCCGTAAACCCTCTGCTGCCTCAGACTGATCCAGTCTGTTTCCTGGCAAGAACTCACTGACTTTCCCTACAGACTACCAGATATATATATATGAGGAGTCACCCAGTAAATACGATCAAACGCTCCCCCTGTTGGCCTGGAGTGTGAATGTGTTGTATGTTTGTGGTACCTGGTTACAGTTATCCCTTCTTGCCTTCAAGCATAACATCACTCTCCTCGGGAGGAAAGCAATGTTACTGTGACGACCAGGACCCTGGGGTGCCACGTAAGTATAATAAAAACTGGTTTTCTTATCTTTCTTTGGGTTGGGGGCAGATATACAGCATTATAGAATACTGTATATTTGGCCTGAAAGCTGATGGCCGTATCTCATTTGCCTCAAACCTGGTGACAGGTTCGCTTTAAGTATACCTTTCATTTCTGGTTACTTTTCAGGTGAAGCTGTCATTTGTGTGCATGAGAACTTACATAATTTCTGGCTATTATATGACTTGTGTCATGCATTTTTCATCAGTTTTTTTTTCCTCTGCAGGGCCAGTCTCTAATTTCTGGTTGTCTTTGATCTGGTGAGTGGAGACTTGCTGCCTATGTTTCCCATACCTGTGCTATTGTGTATTCTGTGTGCAACATGGAATGCATGGAAGAGATTATACATTAGTACTGAGCAGCGCAGCTGTGAATACAGCACTGAAGTGATATTCATTTACTAGAAGCTGCAACATGCTCTGTCTGTCTGCATGTGTCTGTCCAGTTTGTCACTGTGTTGACAGTGTCCTTTGTTAAGAATTTCGATGTATCAGTAAAAATCAGATGCTTGATCCGTATGTGATCAGATTTATTTGTTTTGCACCCCTATAGACTTGTATAGTTGAGTCTCATCCGAAATACGGAAAGGAATATAGAGCACGCTGCAATTATTTACATATGGATACTTTGTCCAGATGACTGTTTTCCAAACGGACAGCCTTATTGAATAAGATGAGTCAGTGTGATCTTTACATGTCCATAAGCGAGCCCTAATACGACCTTTACAACGGTCTCATGGTCTGAGCTGAGGGGTACAACACCTACACTAGTCTCACAGATTATTTTAGCTTTTTTTTATTGTAGCCACATTATTATTATCTTCTAAAACATATTATCAACGTCTTATTAAACTTGAATCTATTTTTTTAAATATGGAGAATAATCCTAGTAGTGATAATTAAGGAGATCTGTTATCACAATATATTTTATTCTTTTGTATTTTTTGCAAAAGGACATGAATATACTGTAAGACTCAAAGATGAATTATTGCAGTTTTTCTATCTGCCACTAGGAGTCAGAAGTTCAGAAGAACAATCCTTGTACTGTGCCAAAGATATCCCAGCTTACTGCTGATACAAAAACACATAAGATGCAGTCAGAAAATCATTTGTTGCCTGTTGCACGTCACTATGAATTTCTCTTTCAGCTGTACCTATAAATTTAAAATTAAATTAAAACTATCCTAGAAAATGTCTTGGAGACATGATTTTGTGCAGCCCCGATTGTTAGTGTGGCATCCCTGACAGATTTCACAGCACTCCTTTTCTGAAAATGGCTACAGGTAGAGGAAAATGTGACCAGACCTGTCTATCAGCATCCGCCAATTGAAAAAAAGATTTATTATGTGCACACAAGTTCGGTACAGTCTGTAAAAAAAGGCTGTACTTAAAGGGGTTTCCAGTTTTGGCACGAAAGTCAGGATTCTATGGTGCCAGTGGCAAGATTGGGCAATAGGCATACTTCCGAACACATTCCAACTAGACATGCACAGCCTCTCTCAGTTCCCACACGTCTAGTCAGAGTGTGACCTGTGATCACATGACCACCCACTTTTGGCACTGGAGAAACCTGACAGCATCACGTGTGATATGAGGATTCACAAGTCTACAGTCACACAGAGTGTTATCCCAAACTTGGACAACCCTTTTAAAAGATTGTGGTGCTTTATAAAGAAGCATATCAGCATTACGCCTGGTATGCTTATATGTCCGTAACACAACCCTTATAGGTTATTTGTCCCTGTCTCCTATCTTTAGCCCATTCCCATATTGAAATCTGATGTAGATTAATAATCGTAAAATGCTTATCTTTCAAACAGTAATGTGCTATATTACCTCCTGCTATTATCATAAGTATCATAGTAGGTGCCATAGTGTGCATAGTGCCTACATAGCAGATGGCATCCTACAGGAGGATGTATAGAGGGGGGTATAATGAAAAGGAGACAGAGTCAGACAGGGGTGGCAAGGGGCCACCAGTAACATTGGCCATTGGCTATGGTGGGGTACTGTTTAGCTACATAAAAATATTCCGTTACCCTTTTCCACACATTTACCTATGTTTCTATATAATACCCAAGGTAGTAAGTTGAATGAATTATGAGATGCTGATTTTGTCAGTACATCATGAAGTAAATGTATTGGGCCAACTACTGCTCTTGTTGGGGGGTAAGTGTCTTCTTCCTACACAGGGGCCCACCGGGGGGATTCACCTATTCCCCTGTGGGCCAGTCTGAGCCCAGATACAGAACATCCATAGCCTATAGCCCACAGTGCTATTCTGTGCAGTAACAGCATTACTGGTTGGTTACAGAATAATTAACAGCATGACTTATTTGCTACAAATTTGATCCCACCAATTTGCTGTAATTAAGGTCTTGATAAATCTGAATGAATGTATATATATTTGATATTTGTCGTAATAAAACCTAGGAAACAGCTAGATATAGTAATGCTAGTAGTGTTTAGGCAAAAGCTGCCTGATGACATCAGTAGCCTAAAATCACTCTGGTAGTATCACCACTGCTGCTAGAGCCGCTTTATGGCCTGCTCGCTATTTTACTTAAGGTACCGTTACACTAAACGACTTACCAATGATCACGACCAGCGATACGACCTGGCCGTGATCGTTGGTAAGTCGTTGTGTGGTCGCTGGGGAGCTGTCACACAGACAGCTCTCCCAGCGACCAACGATCAGGGGAAAGACTTCGGCATCGTTGAAACTGTCTTCAACGATGCCGAAGTCCCCGGGTAACCAGGGTAAATATCGGGTTACTAAGCGCAGGGCCGTGCTTAGTAACCCGATATTTACCCTGGTTACCATTGTAAAAGTAAAAAAAAAAAAAAACAGTACATACTCACATTCCGATGTCTGTCACGTCCCCCGGCGTCAGCTTCCCGCACTGACTGTGTCAGCGCCAGCCGTAAAGCAGAGCACAGCGGTGACGTCACCGCTGTGCTCTGCTTTACGGCCGGCCGGCGCTGACAGTCAATGCAGGGAAGCTGACACCGGGGGATGTGACAGACATCGGAATGTGAGTATGTGCTGTTTTTTTTTTTACTTTTACAATGGTAACCAGGGTAAATATTGGGTTACTAAGCGCAGCCCTGCGCTTAGTAACCCGATATTTACTACAGTGCAGGTAATGTTGTGGCCTCCCTTTCTTTGAGCTGGAGATTGCATTTATGCAGCGCCCGAGAGTCCTGGTCGTTGCAGTAATGTCGCTCTTCCACCAGGGTGAGTGATGTTACGTCTGATGGCACCAAAAAAGTTCACCTTGCCAAGTATCACAGCCACACACACACTTCACACTCCAGTCCACCAGGGGGAGCTAAGGGTTCTATCCACTAGGCCACTCCTCACACAGGGTAAAACTGGTGGGTTGGTTAGGAAGTTAGTCAGAGGGAGTCAGAGGAGAGGAGAGTTCCTGGCTGGGGACCGACGAGGAAAGGTCTCCAGGTCGAGCTGGCTGGGGTGATCCCTGGTCAGATCCAGACTGAAGTCTGAGGAGGAAGGAAAGAAGGACACGGAGCTGCGCCTGCAACCCATGCGGCAGCCTCCTAAGAAAGGACAAGAAAGGAAATGTGCTGTAGTGAGTGAGAAAAGAAGTCATAGCAACAGGAGTGAAACATCAGTGGGAGACCAGCTAGAAGCAGGCTGCCTCCATCTGAAGCGCAGATCCGGTGGCCGGAACACTGAGGGAGTAATAGACTCTACGCTTTACTTCATAGACCAGCAGGGCAGTCAATTCCAAGTTGGCTGTCCGACCTAAACACCTAAGCAGACACGGTGGCAATTGTGGAGGAGGGGCGTCTCTACGGTCCTTATAAAATAGCCTCAGGCCACCACCGTCATACGGGTTTGTCCTATCCATCTGGGGGACAGAGAGAGTAACAACAGTGAGGACCCTATGGTAGCTTATAACAAGTAGGGACCTACTACATTACTGTGCGCAAGGGGAAGGCTAATGATTTCCACCTGGATAAGGGGACTCTGCAATTGCCATCAGACCGGCCGGACTCTGCCTACCCTGTCATCCGGTGCTCTGGACTGTGGATACTGAAACCTTCAGTAAAGGTAAAGAGACTGCACTCATTGTGTCCTCATTATTCGCTGCGCCTTACATCATCAACCATCATCATCTACACTTCTGGGAAGCCCTGGGGAAATACTTCACCTGTGGGAAGGTACACCATCTAGCTGCCATAACATCACCCCAGCGGACCCCTGAGCAGCGTCGGTCACTCTGACCAAATACCACAGGTGGCGTCACGAACACTACCGTTATCTACGAACTCTGCCTTTTATTGGGCGCCCCTCATAGGGCCACGGTCCGGGTCAGGCCACCGTGACATCCTCGCAGAGGGAACTGAAGGACCCGGTACCTAGTACCCCATTGCCCTTACGTGGGGGCGATCCATTTATATAGCTTCCTATGTCTGGATGTCCACTGTTGGGCCCCAGACATGGCTCAGCCCTTGCATGCATTGAGATCATTTTTGACAAGTTTTATTACTAAAGGTTAGGGCTGTCCCATCTGGGTACACCCTGGTGTTGGTGGGATGGCTTTTTTTTTTTTTTTAATCAAAAACAGTGTTCACTGAGCACCCTATGTTATTTATATGCACTATTGTTTCTTTGCTTACAGCAGCATATATGTTAATTGTGTTTCTCTCTTAGGTTTTACCTGTTCAATGGCCAGTGTGAACATGCTCCTACACATGTTGCATGTATACCAACTTATACTCCGGGTCATTTTTTTCGGTTTTGCTTATGGAAAGAGTAGTAAAATGGGAAGTATGGTCAGTTTCCAGTGGCTCCCATCAGAGCCCTAGCAATGTGCCACTGATGAAGACAGAGGGGGAACACTGCTCTGCCGGGGAAACATGCCTTCTGTGCATTAGGTTTGCCAAACATTTTCTGCATTGACTTAGCAAAGAGGGCTTTGAGTAGACATGGTCATACCTGGTTCACATTGCTTCTAGGCCCACTGATATCCTATATTATTATTATTTATTATTATAGCGCCATTTATTCCATGGCGCTTTACATGTGAGGAGGGGTATACATAATAAAAACAGGTACAATAATCTTGAACAATACAAGTAACAACTGGTACAGGAGTTGAGAGGACCCTGCCCGCGAGGGCTCACAATCTACAAGGTATATATTAATATACTATCTTTATAACCAGATACTGTACATAGCATGATGTGTACGTATATATGGGAGTGTGAGCGGGGCTATCCTGCCTCTGTGTGCTACAGTATACGTTCTGTCAATTGCCTTTTTTACAGAGCTACAGTATTTTCTTCCATACATTTAAAAAAAAATTTCTTTGTAATTTCTATATGTTGATCTTATTCTATTAGTTATTAATGTATTTACTGTTTCTGGAAATGTTTTTTTTTGCTACTGTTAATTACTAAACAACTCTGAAAAGTGCATGGCTTCTGATGCACAGTCATTTCAACCCTTTTTAGCATACGGTAGTTTATTTTTAAGGATTGCAGTTAATAAACCATCCTAATACCAAGCAAAGTCTTGATACAATGTGACAATATACGTTTTGTATGCTGTGACTTTTCAGAAAGTTTTGGGTTAATGCTCATTAAAGGGGAGTATTACAGGAGGGGCCATTACTGAATGGGTCACTTCTTTTGTAATTAAAAGGTCACAGGATGGAGCTGCTCATAGCAGGGGGGACTAAAGCGGCTTCTCTGAGCAGCGCATTTCTGAAAAGGTGGATGGAAGGTTGAATAGAAAACTGGAAAGATTTACTTTCTGTTCTCTGTACCTACTGACACAGCTATAGAGATCAGGTTATTGTCTAGGTCAGGAAAACATTTCCTATTTAATATTATATTTGAAGTGCGGACCATTCATTTCATTTATCTGTATGAAAATAGCAGCATATTAACATCATAGAATCTGTAGTTCGTCATTAGCTATGTGCTCAATATTTTTGCCAGGAAAGTTGTATCATCATTGTTCGTTTCTAGTTCCTGGAAGTTTAAGGATTAGTTCACACTTAACAGATTAGTTGCAAACATTTCTTTTACTGGAAGTCTACTCCATCTATATGAATGGGGTTGTTTCTGTAGCATGTGTATGGATTTTTACAAATCTCATTAAGATGTTCTATACTATTGTTGGAACTAATCTCCCGCATGTGAATTTACTGTGAGATTAAAAGTTCATATATGCAGGAATATTTTTTTTTATCTGTGGGTTTGAACCCTAGGACCCCCCAAGATTAGCATAATAATTGTGTATGTTGGATTCAGACATCCGTGAAACATGGTCCTTGTATGAAATGTGATCTACAGACTGCTCGTGGGTCTCCCGACCCAAACTCAATAGACTCCAAAGCATATATGAGGCTTTTGCAATTGAGTTTGGGTTGGGAGACCCACAGACAGTCCTCAGATTACGTTTCGTACAAGGTTCGTGTTTGACGGAAGTCTGAATTTGGCCTTACATTATGCAGATGGACAGGCCTTCAATAGACCATTAATGCTACAGTTTCGGAGAATCTGTCACAATTGGTCATGCAAGGCTAAGTGCACATTAGCGTATTTGTGCGCAGCATATCTTATGCATGCGCAAACGCGTGCCAAAGTGCATTTAAACGCATGCCTACGCTGCATTTTTTATTCTCATCATCTTACGCAAGACGTCAAAAAAACGCTGCGTGTGCATGCGTTTTGGCATGCGTTTGCATTGTTTATGCGCATGCATACAATATTTCTCAATGGGCACAGCTCATGGGATTTCTATATATAGGGACACTGCACAAATGAAATCCTCTTCTTCTGATGCTGTATCCAGCTGCAAGATGGATCTTAGCGTGGAGAGCTTCAATCTGAATCTTGATTTGTTATTGAAATTGGCTTTTGCTGAGGCTCAAGAAAGAAGAAGAGAAAGATGGAGGAGACGTTGTCGTCGCTATTGGCAACACGCCATTGTTGAATTACAAGAGAGCCGTGGAGCCTACCACTCATTGTACACCTAGCTTCTTGAAAATCCAGAGAAGTTTTTTTACTACACAAGGATGTTGGAACAGAGCTTCAATGACTTGCTGCTACGTGTCCGAGGATCCATCACCAGGCAGGACACACAACTATGTCGAGCAATACCTGCAGAGGAACGTAAAGCCATGTACTGATTTTTTTTTTCCATTTTCTGTTTGGCAGATTCCTGGCTACCGCAGAGACCTTAAGATCTCTACATTTTCAATTCCGGATTGGAGTGTCCACCCTTTCTGGGATAGTTGCAGACACCAGCCGTGCTTTACGTGACATTCTGCATGCAGAATTACTCACCCAACCCACAACCGAACTCTGGCTGGATAATGCTGCCAAGCTCAAGGAAATGTTTAATTTTCAAAACTGTTTGGGGGCTGTGGATGGCAAACATATTCGGATTATGAAACCTGCTGGAAGTGGATCCGAGTATTTCATTTACAAAAAATACTTTTCGATTGTTCTCATGGCGATTGCAAATGCTAACTGTCGATTTGTGGACGTTGGCTCATTTAGACCAGGAAATTACTCTCAGACTCAAAGACTCTGACATGGGCCAACGTTTGTATGTGAATAATTTTTATTTTCCAAAACCACGACCTCTTCCGAACACTGAAGGACCACCAATGCTGTTTGGTGGTTGGGGATGAGGCGTTTCAAATGTGAGCCAACCTCATAAAACCGTTGTTACAGAACCCCCAGCACCAAGAATATGTTATGCAGCATATATTATTTATAATAGGGTCCATGTGAAATGCATCAGTCCACAGGCTGCGCCCCTGGTCAGAGGGGACAAGATATTCTCCTTCTGACCTCCCCCACCTTTGTAATTCCCACAGTAAATATCAGCAGGCTCCGGCCCCCTGCGGCTATTGTAATGCATGTCTGGCCTGCTTTTTCTATTGGCCTGCCCTGTGTATCTGTGTTATATATTCTGTGTGCTGTGAATAAAGTGTGTTCTTTTAGACTCGAAGTACGGTGAGTAGCAGTCAGCTTTTATATGCTCTCACGTAATCAAGGAATTCCAGCCAGCGTCCTTCATTCAGAATCCAGCAAAAGCAGAGTGGACCTCCTGAAACACGGGGGGTGCTGAAAGAGGTACTACAGCACAGTAGACCCCGTTACACTGGTGGAAGCGGCGGGATGTGATACTACCAGAAGTTAAAGAGGACTACATTAAAAGATCTGGTGGAAGCCTGAGGGTTAATCACCAGCAACAAAACAAAAGCGGATTTGATAGCAGCCATCATGGAACACGACAGTGCAGCTCCCCCCAATGTGAACGTGGAGGAGACTGAATTCCAGAGGGAGGTAAAGAACAGACTGGTGTTCTATAGCCCAAACCCTGCAGTAGAGATCATACGAGAGGTGATGGCTGATGTGCGTACTGATCTGAAGGAAGAGATGGCCGAGCGGACCAGGACAGAGCTAGCCAAGATGGAGATGGCAGAGCGAACCAAAGTGGAGCTGGCCAAGATGGAGATGGCAGAGCGGAGAGAGGAGAGTCAGCGAGCAAGGGGAGCCCTGGCCTCCGCCCAGGTACCTTCAACAGTAAGCCACAAAAAGATCCAGTATAATGCCTTCCGACAGTTGGGGGAGGCAGAGGAAGACATTGATGGCTTTCTGCAGGACTTTGAGCGGCAGTGTGCCCTTCATCAAGTGAAGCCGGAGGAACGGGTTCAGATTCTGGCCAGCAAGCTGACAGGCCGGGCAGCGGACGCCTATCGCACGGTACCTGATGAGGATTGTATGGACTATGAGCGGATCAAAGAAGTGATCTGACACCAGAGGCATACCGCCAAAAGTTCCGCGGATTTATAAAACGAGTAACCGATACCCACGCTGAATGGGCCTGTAAATTACGGCGGTCACTGCTACAGTGGGTACAAGGGAGCCAAGCAACCACTAAGGAGGATGTCCTCCAGCTCTTCTTGTTAGAACGATTCTTTAATGGATTAAACCCCGAGACACAGGAATGGCTTCGGGACAGGCGGCCAATGACTCTTGAGGAAGCCGCTTGTCTGGCCGATGAACATCATGACGCCAGGAGGCATCAGTTGTCAGGATCAAAGATGGTCACTAGGGGTCCGCCCATGGACCTGGAGGGCCCCAAACCACCGAAGATTGTAGGGGGACCAACTAGAAACCCGGCCTACCACAGTTCCCCTGGGGCGCGATGCCACACCTGCCGTCAGCTGGGCCACCTGCAAAGACAATGTCCCAACCGGACTCGGCATACCCAGTGGCCAAAGGCGGGAACAGCTACCTTCCGCCGGGCCGCTGTACACTGCTACCAAGGCGAAGCTGACCCGGCATTGGGGGCTACAACTAACCAAGGGGTGGAAGACATGGAGGAAGTGCTGCATGAAGTAGACCCCGTGCAGGCAGCCCGGGCAGATAATCGACAACAGCATCGACAGGTCGTGTGGGTTAATGGGAAACGCATGCAGGGACTAAGAGATTCCGGAGCAACTTTGACCCTTGTGAAGCCTTATCTCGTCCGGGCCCAAGAGAAGACGGACCGGACAGTGGCAGTCCGTGTAGCAGGGGGAGCCATTCATTGACTGCCCACTGCCAGGATTCACCTGAACTGGGGAGTTGGGGATGGCCTTGTTGAGGTCGGCTTGATGGAGGATTTGCCTGCAGACGTTTTGCTGGGAAATGACTTGGGGCCCATGTTGTCTGCCTTCTCAGTTGCCCCTCTGGCATATCCTGTGACCACCCGGAGACAAGCTTGAGCTGCGGAGGCGGAATCACACTCAGAGGAGGCCCAGGTAAGACATCCGAGCCCTACACGTATTCCCATAGCCAGACACATTTCTTGGGCCACCCCAGATGAATTTAAGAGGGAGTTACTTGAGGATCCTTCATTGGAGGGATATTGTGGGAAGGCACAGGAGGGGAGAGGGGTACTGGAAGGGGAACAGTTTATATGGAAGCAGGGACTCCTCTACCGAATCACAGAGCAGCACCACACAGGGACGAGCCCCACTATAAAATGACAGCTGGTAGTTCCCAAGAAGTATAGGCAGGAGTTACTGCGAATCTCTCATGACATACCATAGGCCGGGCACTTCGGCGTCAGTCGCACCAGGCATCATCTAACACAAAACTTCTTTTGGCCGGGGGTAACCTATGATGTTCAGCAATACTGCCAGACCTGTGACAGTTGCCAGCGCGTTGGCAAGAGGGGAGATCGATGCACGGCCAAATTACGCCCCCTCCCCATTGTGGAGGAACCATTTAGGCCGGCGTCACACTAGCGTATTGCATCCGATGCGAGAGCATCGGATGCGATATGCTAATGACCCTCGGCTCCTGCTCGCAGCAGAGCAGGAGCCGAGTGTCATGAGTCTGTGCTCCGATTCTCTCGCACAGGGAGGATCGGAGCACAGCTGCGGAGGAGGCGGAGAAATGAATTTCTCCATCTCATCCATTGCTGGGGTCCGCTTATAGCGCACATCACTCGGATGATATCCGAGTGGTGTGCGCTGTCTCACTCGCACCCATAGGCTTATATGGGTGCGAGTGAGCCGCGAGTTTTCCTCGGTCCGAGACAATCGCAGCATGCTGCGATTGTCTCGGACCGAGGAAAACGGCCGACAAAAAGTCGGCTGCTGGGAGCGGCCCCATATGGTAACATTGGTCCGAGTGCAATGCGATTTTTTATCGCATTGCACTCGGCCGTTTTAAACGCCAGTGTGACGCCGGCCTAAGCCGAGTAGCGGTCGATCTTATAGGGCCATTAGCCAAACCCAGTCCATCAGGGAAAAGGTATATATTGACATTGGTAGATTATGCCACACGGTATCCAGAGGCGGTTGCGTTACCTAACATACTGGCAGAGACGGTGGCGGCTGCCCTGCTCCAGGTTTTCTCACGGGTTGGATTTCCCTGGGAGATTATCTCAGACCAGGGTACCCAGTTTACAGCAGAGGTGACCAACCAACAGTGGAAGCTGTGCGGCGTAAAGTCCATTAGAAACCAATGGGTTGTGTGAACGCTTTAACGGGACGTTAAATCAACTTATTGGGACTTTTACCAGGACCTACAGGGACTGGGAGAAATTCTTGCCTCACCTCCTGTTTGCCTATTGAGAGGTGCCCCAAGAATCCACGGGGTTCTCCCCATTCGAACTGGTATACGGGAGACGGGTAAGGGGACCCCTAGACTTAGTGCTAGAACACTGGGAAGGGGAGGGCATCATAGAAGGGGTACCTATTGTACCCTATTTGCTGGAATTCCGGGACCGCCTACAGGAGCTGACCCAGGCTGTACGTGGGAACATGCAGGTGGCCCAGCGGTGCCAGCGCGTATGGTACGATCGGAGGGCCAGAGAGCGCACCTTGGAAATAGGGCAGAAGGTCCTGGTGTTAGAGCCCACTAGGCAGAACAAGTTCCAAGCTGCATGGCAGGGGCCCTACCAGGTAGTGGGGAAAATAGCCGACACCACCTATAATGTCGCCGATTGTGACGACCCCAGGGTTATCCGCATGTTCCACGTGAATATGCTGAAGCCCTATCGGGAGCGCCCTGAAGAGGTAGTGGCCATCTGTGCACCTGAAGCAGAGGATTTAGCCGGACTTCCCTTGCCTGATGTCTTAGGGGAGAGGACTCAGTCTAAAACATGGGACCAGGTACACTAGGGTGAAGACTTAGGTCCCCGGGAGAGACAGCAGGCGGAGTTGTTGAGGCAGTGACAGAGGATGTTTTCGGGGAAACCCGGGTACACTCACCTGGCACAACACAAGGTTGAGACCCAGGATCAGACCCCCCTGCGACAACCCCCCTTCCGCGTCCCTGAGCCTGTACGAGAAGGGATGCGACAAGAGATACAAGAGATGTTGCGTTTAGGGGTCATTGAAGAGTCAGATAGTCCCTGGGCATTCCCCGTAGTGTTAGTGCCCAAGAAGGTTGGGACTACACGGTTTTGTGTAGACTATCGTAAGCTCAATGAGAAAACAGTGACGGATGCGTATCCCATGCCACGTGTGGATGACTTGTTAGACCGGCTGGCAGGGGCAAAGTATTTGACCACCATCGATCTATGCAAAGGCTACTGGCAGATTCCCCTTAGTCCTGATGCTATTCCCAAGTCGGCATTTGTCACCCCGTTTGGCTTATTCCAGTTTCGAGTTATGCCATTCGGGATGAAGACTGCCCCGGCGACCTTCCAGAGGCTGGCTGACCGGCTTCTGGATGGTCTCCAGGACTATGCGAGTGCCTACCTGGATGACATCGCCATCTACAGCGCGACATGGGAAGAGCATCTAAATCACCTAGAGACAGTATTAGACAGGATCCACAAGGCCGGAATCACCCTGAACCCAAACAAGTGTCACGTGGGCAAAGCACAGGTTCAGTATTTAGGGCATTGGGTGGGAAGTGGAAAACAGAGACCAGAACCAGCCAAGATTAAGGCCATAGCCAAATGGCCCACCCCACGCACTAAAACCCAGGTCATGGCATTTCTAGGGACAGCAGGGTATTATAGGAAATTCGTTCCCAATTACAGCAGCGTGGCCAAGCCCCTCACTGATCTGACCCGTAAGAAAAAACCCCGCCAGATAACCTGGACCCCAGAGTGTGAGGAAGCCTTCCGCCAGCTAAAGGACGCCCTCACCAATACCCCTGTATTGGCCGCACCCGATCCAACTAAACATTTCCTGGTTCACACAGACGCTTCTATGTTTGGATTGGGGGCAGTACTAAGCCAAGTCGGGCCGGACGGCCAAGAACACCCGGTAGCTTACCTGAGTCAGAACTACTGCCCCATGAAGTGAGCTATGCGGCCATCAAGAAGGAGTGCCTGGCAATAGTATGGGCACTCAAAAAGTTACAACCATATTTGTATGGACGACAGTTTTCCCTCCTAACGGACCATAATCCCCTAGTCTGGCTTAATCGGGTCTCCGGAGACAACGCCAGATTACTGCGGTGGAGTTTAGCCCTACAACCTCTGGACTTCACCATCCACTACAGACCCGGCAAACAAAACGGTAATGCCGATGGACTAAGTCGACAAGCGGAACTTGTGCCAACCCTATAAACTTCGGTCATCCCCAAACCGATCCGATAAGGATCAGACTGTGTATGCCGATCGCGTCGCTGAAAAGGGGAGCCGTGTGACAGAACCCCCAGCACCAAGAATATGTTATGCATAATATATTATGTATAATAGGTTCCATGTGAAATGCATCAGTCCACAGGCTGCGCCCCTGGTCAGAGGGGACAAGATATTCTCCTTCTGACCTCCCCCACCTTTGTAATTCCCACAGTAAATATCAGCAGGCTCCGGCCCCCTGCGACTATTGTAAGGTATGTCTGGCCTGCTTTTTCTATTGGCCTGCCCTGTGTATCTGTGTTATACATTCTGTGTGCTGTGAATAAAGTGTGTTCTTTTAGACTGGAAATACGTGGAGTAGCAGTCAGCTTTTATATGCTCTCACGTAATCAAGGAATTCCAGCCAGCGTCCTTCATTCAGAATCCAGCAAAAGCAGAGTGGACCTCCTGAAACACGGGGGGTGCTGAAAGAGGTACTACAGCACAATAGACCCCGTTACAACCGTACTCAAGTAGCGACTTGAATCACACCAACAGGATTTACAATTACCAACTGATAAGGGCAAGGAGAACTGTGGAGTGTGCCTTTGGTTTGCTGGCATCTAAATGGCATATTTTGGGAACAGCCATCAATCTAAACCATTTCCAGTGACTACCTCTTGAAGCTCATCAAGAGAATGCCAAGAGTGTGCAAAACAGTCATCAAAGTAAAAGGTGGCTACTTTGAAGAACCTAGAATATAAGACATATTTTCAGTTGTTTCACACTTTTTTGTTAAGTATATAATTCCACATGTGTTAATTCATAGTTTTGATGCCTTCAGTGTGAATTTACAATTTTCATAGTCATGAATATACAGAAAAATCTTTAGATGAGAAGGTGTGTCCAAACTTTTGGTTTGTACTGTGCGTGTGTATATATATATATATATATATATATATATACAGTGGGGCAAAAAAGTATTTAGTCAGTCAGCAATAGTGCAAGTTCCACCACTTAAAAAGATGAGAGGCATCTGTAATTTACATCATAGGTAGACCTCAACCATGGGAGACAAACTGAGAAAAAAAAATCCAGAAAATCACATTGTCTGTTTTTTTTAACAATTTTTTTGCATATTATGGTGGAAAATAAGTATTTGGTCAGAAACAAAATTTCATCTCAATACTTTGTAATATATCCTTTGTTGGCAATGACAGAGGTCAAACGTTTTCTGTAAGTCTTCACAAGGTTGCCACACACTGTTGTTGGTATGTTGGCCCATTCCTCAATGCAGATCTCCTCTAGAGCAGTGATGTTTTTGGCTTTTCGCTTGGCAACACGGACTTTCAACTCCCTCCAAAGGTTTTCTATAGGGTTGAGATCTGGAGACTGGCTAGGCCACTCCAGGACCTTGAAATGCTTCTTACGAAGCCACTCCTTCGTTGCCCTGGCGGTGTGCTTTGGATCATTGTCATGTTGAAAGACCCAGCCACGTTTCATCTTCAATGCCCTTGCTGATGGAAGGAGGTTTGCACTCAAAATCTCACGATACATGGCCCCATTCATTCTTTCATGTACCCGGATCAGTCGTCCTGGCCCCTTTGCAGAGAAACAGCCCCAAAGCATGATGTTTCCACCACCATGCTTTACAGTAGGTATGGTGTTTGATGGATGCAACTCAGTATTCTTTTTCCTCCAAACACGACAAGTTGTGTTTCTACCAAACAGTTCCAGTTTGGTTTCATCAGACCATAGGACATTCTCCCAAAACTCCTCTGGATCATCCAAATGCTCTCCAGCAAACTTCAGACGGGCCCGGACATGTACTGGCTTAAGCAGTGGGACACATCTGGCACTGCAGGATCTGAGTCCATGGTGGCGTAGTGTGTTACTTATGGTAGGCCTTGTTACATTGGTCCCAGCTCTCTGCAGTTCATTCATTAGGTCCCCCCGCGTGGTTCTGGGATTTTTGCTCACCGTTCTTGTGATCATTCTGACCCCACGGGGTGGGATTTTGCGTGGAGCCCCAGATCGAGGGAGATTATCAGTGGTCTTGTATGTCTTCCATTTTCTAATTATTGCTCCCACTGTTGATTTCTTCACTCCAAGCTGGTTGGCTATTGCAGATTCAGTCTTCCCAGCCTGGTGCAGGGCTACAATTTTGTTTCTGGTGTCCTTTGACAGCTCTTTGGTCTTCACCATAGTGGAGTTTGGAGTCAGACTGTTTGAGGGTGTGCACAGGTGTCTTTTTATACTGATAACAAGTTTAAACAGGTGCCATTACTACAGGTAATGAGTGGAGGAAAGAGGAGACTCTTAAAGAAGAAGTTACAGGTCTGTGAGAGCCAGAAATCTTGATTGTTTGTTTCTGACCAAATACTTATTTTCCACCATAATATGCAAATAAATTGTTAAAAAAACAGACAATGTGATTTTCTGGATTTTTTTTTCTCAGTTTGTCTCCCATAGTTGAGGTCTACCTATGATGTAAATTACAGACGCCTCTCATCTTTTTAAGTGGTGGAACTTGCACTATTGCTGACTGACTAAATACTTTTTTGCCCCACTGTATATATATATATATATATATATATATACTAGATTGTGGCCCGATTCTAACGCATCGGGTATTCTAGAATATGCATGTCCCCGTAGTATATGGACTATGATGATTCCAGAATTTGCAGCAGACTGTGCCCGTCGCTGATTGGTCGAGGCAACCTTTATGACATCATCGTCGCCATGGCAACCATTATGACATCATAGTCCCTGTGCCCGTTGCTGATTGGTCGAGGCCTGGCGGCCTCGACCAATCAGAGACGCGGGATGTCTACGTCCTTTATGACATCATCGTCGCTGTGCTCATCGCTGATTGGCCTCGACCAATCAGAGAGCCGGGATTTCCAGGACAGACAGACAGACAGACAGACGGAAAAACCCTTAGGCAATTATATATATAGATATATATATACGGTATATAAATTTAGTCATATAGTTTTACAGATACAAAAATTAAAACAAATGAATTTACAACTCTGATAATGAAAAGACTACTTATATACCGTCTTTCCTCCTCAGGAACTTAAGCATGACGACACAAGGATTCATTTCCACTCGACTGCTCCTGCTCTTCCGCACTCTTCCGGTAATGAAAATACATGATTTACCACATGTGTAGTATTGACAGTCAATACCTACCAATCAGTATATCAAATGTAATTACGTAATCAATGTCATGTCCACTGTTGGAAGCAGAGGCTTCACTGGAGGACATGTTGTAAAAGCAGGCAGCAGTCAAGTGAAACACTACAGAAAAGAACAGATAAGAAAAATTGAAGTTGTTAAAAGAACCAACAACATAGTAACATAGTAACATAGTAACATAGTTTAGTAAGGCCGAAAAAAGACATTTGTCCATCCAGTTCAGCCTATATTCCATCATAATAAATACCCAGATCTACGTCCTTCTACAGAACCTAATAATTGTATGATACAATATTGTTCTGCTCCAGGAAGACATCCAGGCCTCTCTTGAACCCCTCGACTGAGTTCGCCATCACCACCTCCTCAGGCAAGCAATTCCAGATTCTCACTGCCCTAACAGTAAAGAATCCTCTTCTATGTTGGTGGAAAAACCTTCTCTCCTCCAGACGCAAAGAATGCCCCCTTGTGCCCGTCACCTTCCTTGGTATAAACAGATCCTCAGCGAGATATTTGTATTGTCCCCTTATATACTTATACATGGTTATTAGATCGCCCCTCAGTCGTCTTTTTTCTAGACTAAATAATGCTAATTTCGCTAATCTATCTGGGTATTGTGGTTCTCCCATCCCCTTTATTAATTTTGTTGCCCTCCTTTGTACTCTCTCTAGTTCCATTACATCCTTCCTGGGCACCGGTGCCCAAAACTGGACACAGTACTCCATGTGCGGTCTAACTAGGGATTTGTACAGAGGCAGTATAATGCTCTCATCATGTGTATCCAGACCTCTTTTAATGCACCCCATGATCCTGTTTGCCTTGGCAGCTGCTGCCTGGCACTGGCTGCTCCAGGTAAGTTTATCATTAACTAGGATCCCCAAGTCCTTCTCCCTGTCAGATTTACCCAGTGGTTTCCCATTCAGTGTGTAATGGTGATATTGATTCCTTCTTCCCATGTGTATAACCTTACATTTATCATTGTTAAACCTCATCTGCCTCCTTTCAGCCCAAGTTTCCAACTTATCCAGATCCATCTGTAGCAGAATACTATCTTCTCTTGTATTAACTGATTTACATAGTTTTGTATCATCTGCAAATATCGATATTTTACTGTGTAAACCTTCTACCAGATCATTAATGAATATGTTGAAGAGAACAGGTCCCAATACTGACCCCTGCGGTACCCCACTGGTCACAGCGACCCAGTTAGAGACTATACCATTTATAACCACCCTCTGCTTTCTATCACTAAGCCAGTTACTAACCCATTTACACACATTTTCCCCCAGACCAAGCATTCTCATTTTGTGTACCAACCTCTTGTGCGGCACGGTATCAAACGCTTTGGAAAAATCGAGATAGACCACGTCCAATGACTCACCGTGGTCCAGCCTATAGCTTATACCTCTTCATAAAAACTGATTAGATTGGTTTGACAGGAGCGATTTCTCATAAACCCATGCTGATATGGAGTTAAACAGTTATTCTCATTGAGATAATCCAGAATAACATCCCTCAGAAACCCTTCAAATATTTTACCAACAATAGAGGTTAGACTTACTGGCCTATAATTTCCAGGTTCACTTTTAGAGCCCTTTTTGAATATTGGCACCACATTTGCTATGCGCCAGTCCTGCGGAACAGACCCTGTCGCTATAGAGTCCCTAAAAATAAGAAATAATGGTTTATCTATTACATTACTTAGTTCTCTTAGTACTCGTGGGTGTATGCCATCCGGACCCGGAGATTTATCTATTTTAATCTTATTTAGCCGGTTTCACACCTCTTCTTGGGTTAGATTGGTGACCCTTAATATAGGGTTTTCATTGTTTCTTGGGATTTCACCTAGCATTTCATTTTCCACCGTGATTACCGTGGAGAAGAAGGTGTTTAATATGTTAGCTTTTTCCTCGTCATCTACAACCATTCTTTCCTCACTATTTTTTAAGGGGCCTACATTTTCAGTTTTTATTCTTTTACGATTGATATAGTTGAAGAACAGTTTGGGATTAGTTTTACTCTCCTTAGCAATGTGCTTCTCTGTTTACTTTTTGGCAGCTTTAATTAGTTTTTTAGATAAGTATTTTTCTCCCTATAGTTTTTTAGAGCTTCAATGGTGCCATCCTGCTTTAGTAGTGCAAATGCTTTCTTTTTACTGTTAATTGCCTGTCTTACTTCTTTGTTTAGCCACATTGGGTTTTTCCTATTTCTAGTCCTTTTATGCCCACAAGGTATAAACCGCTTACACTGCCTATTTAGGATGTTCTTAAACATTTCCCATTTATTATCTGTATTCTTATTTCTGAGGATATTGTCCCAGTCTACCAGATTAAGGGCATCTCTAAGCTGGTCAAACTTTGCCTTCAGTGTTCAGTGTTTTTGTGACTCCCTGACAAGTCCCCCTAGTGAAAGACAGGTGAAACTGTACAATATTGTGGTCGCTATTTCCTAGATGCCCGACCACCTGCAGATTTGTTATTCTGTCAGGTCTATTAGATAGTATTAGGTCTAAAAGTGCTGCTCCTCTGGTTGGATTCTGCACCAATTGTGAAAGATAATTTTTCTTGGATATTAGCAGAAACCTGTTGCCTTTATGGGTTTCACAGGTTTCTGTTTCCCAGTTAATATCCGGATAGTTAAAGTCCCCCATAACCAGGACCTCATTATGGGTTGCAGCTTCATCTATCTGCTTTAGAAGTAGACTTTCCATGGTTTCTGTTATATTTGGGGGTTTGTAACAGACCCCAATGAGAATTTTGTTACCATTTTTCCCTCCATGAATTTCGACCCATATGGACTCGACATCCTCATTTCCTTCGCTAATATCCTCCCTTAAAGTGGACTTTAGACAAGACTTTACATAGAGACAAACCCCTCCTCCTCTCCGATTTTTACGATCCTTTCTAAACAGACTGTAACCCTGTAAGTTAACTGCCCAGTCATAGCTTTCATCTAACCATGTCTCGGTTATTCCCACTATGTCAAAGTTACCTGTAGATATTTCTGCTTCTAGTTCTTCCATCTTGTTTGTCAGGCTTCTGGCAACAACAATATAGCCAAAGAAAGAAAAAAATAATTAAAAACACAATGGACACCAATACTTACATTATGGGAAGTAGTCCAACAGCACAACAGTCAGGCAGCACAGAACCGTGAAAGCAGCACAGCACCGGGACAGCAGCACTGCACAGTTTACAAGGAAAAGAAAGCAAAACATAAAAAGTACAAAAGTACAGACACTCATACTTACATTATGTAACAGCTGAGAGGGCCAGCACCACACGACCGGACAGGATAAATCAGGGCCAGCACAACACGACCGGACAGGATAAATCAGGGCCAGTACCAAACCACCGAACAGGATAAATCAGGGCCAGCACCACACCACCGGACAGGATAAATCAGGGCCAGCACCACACGACCGGACAGGATAAATCAGGGCCAGCACCACACCTCCGGACAGGATAAATCAGGGCCAGTACCACACCACCGAACAGCATAAATCAGGGCCAGCACCACACCACCGGACAGGATAAATCAGGGCCAGCACCACACCACCGGACAGGATAAATCAGGGCCAGTACCACACCACCGAACAGGATAAATCAGGGCCAGCACCACACCACCGGACAGGATAAATCAGGGCCAGCACCACACCTCCGGACAGGATAAATCAGGGCCAGCACCACACCTCCGGACAGGATAAATCAGGGCCAGTACCACACCACCGAACAGCATAAATCAGGGCCAGCACCACACCACCGGACAGGATAAATCAGGGCCAGCACCACACCACCGGACAGGATAAATCAGGGCCAGTACCACACCACCGAACAGGATAAATCAGGGCCAGCACCACACCACCGGACAGGATAAATCAGGGCCAGCACCACACCACTGGACAGGATAAATCAGGGCCAGCACCACACCACCGGACAGGATAAATCAGGGCCAGTACCACACCACCGGACAGGATAAATCAGGGCCAGTATCACACCACCGGACAGGATAAATCAGGGCCAGTATCACACCACTGGACCGGATAAATCAGGGCCAGTACCACACCACTGGACAGGAGAAATCAATGACATGATCACGCCACCGGACAGGAGCAATCCAAGACAGAAGCACCGCACAGTCTACAAGGAAAAAAAGCAAAACATAAGTACACAGTACAGACTGCAGTGAGAGAGACAAACAGACATTTTCAAAGCTTCTATACTTACATACAGAGTCTTGAGATCACATCCGAGGTCTTGAGAGTTCTGGACTTCCAGTGTCAACACCCCCTTTTATACAGCTTCGATTTTGGAGTGGCTGAAATCAGTTCCTGGACATGCTCAGTCTGAAGTACACATGTGCATCAAACTCATCCATGTGCATATCCATGTGTACCAATGCATTCCCATAGACAGTAATGCGTTGTTTTGACACACTCATCCATATGCGCATGCCTGCGGATATTTGACGCAACAAAAATGCAACATGTTGCGTTCGATGGGCACGGCGAAACAACGCATGTGAACACATCTGAATACAAACTGATGACAATGCATGTCCCTGCGTACACAATGTTAAATATAGGTACGCAAAATGCATGCGGATCTGTAAGCAGGCTTACGCTGCGTACAGATACGCTAATGTGAATCTTGTCTAAGAACTTGCAACACAGAGTCAGTGCTGATTTTAAAGTGTCTGTGTCCAGGGACCATGTTGTTAATTAATTCATCCATTTCCAGGAGGAATATCCAATGAATAGTATATGACAAAGTTCTAAAAAGAAAGGTGTTCCAGAATTTTACTCTGTTAGCAAAAATGAAATAAAACAAACAATGCAGGAGACCTGCAGACCCTATAAAATTGTGGTTGGTATTTAGGTAACAGTTCGCTGAAAATATTCTCTTATGGTATTTCATCTATTTGAACTGTGATGTTGGTAGGTGACATAAAAGCACCACATAAAAAAAGCAATTCTAACACAATTTTTTTAGTTTGTCATTTTATTATTTACATACTTCATTTACTACATACAGTAAATAGCATAATTTTATTGTATGGATTGTTGGGTTATATTTTTCATGTTTCTCACTTGTTGGTTTCACGGGTTTTAAGGTTGAAGGTAGACCTAAAGGAGCATTCCCATCACCAAGATCCTATCACAAGATGTAATAATAATAATATTAGCAAATACCTCCTGTTAGGGACTGGCGGAACGCACCAAGAATCAGATGTTATGGTATTAGGTGCGTTCGCAGTCCGAGGTCCACCGTGCAGGTGAAAACCCTGCTGCTAGTAGAGACAGATGATATGGCGGTACAATAAGTATACACACATGGGTTAACTTCACCCTGTGTGAAGGAAGCGAACCCTGTTGCGTCACAGGGCCGCGGTACCGCTCATAGAGCGCAAGCAAGAAGTCTCAGAACACAATCCCAAGACACAGGATTTGGGTTCAAAGACCTCATGCACTCGACACCACAACTGGGGTGTCAGAGAGACAGAAACAATAATATAAAAAGGCACGAGTGTGCGTGCGGTGCCGCACAAACGGACGCCGCTAACCACCCAGGCTTGGGTAAGGAAAGCGCACGGCACCATACAGGCGGTCACAGCAACTAGACGCTGTTATGTGTGTTTTGTGCTGATGGCTAGTCGGGCGCTAGATAGCTACCATCATCCGCAAACAGACAACAACACTAGGGAGGGATACTTAGGAGCTTTCATCCTTCGACATACATCCATCTACACACACACATATATTTTCAAGACAATACTAGCGCATGGCCGTGCGGTCATGCGCAGCTTATATAGTTGCAGCACAGGAAGCTGCTACCGCAGTTTTGCCCTTCCAGGACCTTCTTGGAGGACCAATGGGACATGCTGCAGTACCTGAGCATGTGACCCTCAATCTCCAACGGGAGATCTTGCCCTGAGCATGCTCAGTGTGTGCAAATAAGGACTTAGTCCCAGAGAAGCCCGCTCGCCGCAGATCAGTGCAGGGTACAACAGGAGAGCCAGAAAAGGCAGCAGTAACCCTTTGCACAGAATCAGTCCCAGCGAGACGCTGGGAGCGACGCCTCCGCTGAGCAGACCCCACTGCGGCCGATGCCGAATGGGAGACCGCAGCAGACACAGATCGAAATTCCCCCTGTGCAGCAGAGGAAACTCGACTCCTAACATCACCCCCCCTCCTAGGGCCCCCCCCTCCTCGGGCCTCGCTACGCTCGAAGGCAGCAATGAGCTGCGGAGCCCGAATGTGCTCAGCAGGCTCCCAGGACCTGTCCTGAGGACCATAACCCTTCCAGTCCACCAAATAAAATTTTTTGCCACGTACCACCTTGCACCCCAAAATAGCGTTCACCTCGAAATCGTCCGTAGACGAACCCGATGTCTCGGCAGATGACTCAGAAAACCGAGACATGTATATGGGTTTAAGGAGGGACACATGAAAGGTGTCGGTGATACCAAGGCGAGGAGGAAGGGCCAGACGGTAGACCACAGGATTAACCTGTTCGAGGACCTTGAAGGGACCCAAGTAGCGAGGTGCAAACTTAGTGGACTCTACACGCAGCCTGATGTTACGGGTGGAGAGCCACACTAAATCGCCAGGAGCAAAGGTCGGGGCAGGGCGCCGATGTGCATCGGCGGAGGACCTCATTCTCTCCTTCGAGGCCCGAATGGCATCTTGAGTGCGGTCCCAAATGTCCCGTGCCTCCACTGCCCAGTCTGCCACTCTGGAGTCAGCAGAGGACACGGGCATAGGCACAGGAACCCGCGGATGCTGGCCGTAATTAAGGAGGAAAGGAGTCTGACCGGTGGAGTCGGCTACAGCGTTATTAAGGGCGAACTCTGCCCATGGTAATAAAGATGCCCAGTCATCCTGCCTGGCAGAAACAAAATGTCGTAGATATGTGACCAGAGTCTGATTGGCCCATTCTACCAACCCATTCGTCTAGGGATGATATGCGGAAGAGAGATTTAACTCAATGCTGAGAAGATGACAAAGCTCTCTCCAGAACCGAGACGCAAACTGGGGACCCCGGTCACTGACAATTTTGTCTGGCATGCCGTGTAGGCGGAAGATGTGTCTTATGAACAACGCTGCCAAGACCCGTGCAGAAGGTAACCGTGGGAGCGGCACCAAATGCACCATTTTCGAGAAATGATCGGTAATAACCCAAATGACGGTACAGACGCGAGACTTGGGCAAACCCACTACAAAGTCCATCCCAACCATCTCCCAGGGCCTGTCTGCCACCGGCAAGGGATAGAGTAACCCAGACGGCCGATGTCGAGGAGACTTATTTTTGGCGCATGAGACACACGCCAGAACGTAATCTCTGACATCACGGAGCATATGCGACCACCAGTACGTCTTCGCCAGCAGCTCAGATGTCCTTTTTGTCCCAAAGTGTCCACCCACCCTGGAGGAATGAGCCCAAGAGAGAACCTCCGGTCGCAAATTCATGGGCACAAATGTCTTGCCCGGAGGCACAGACTCAAGCGACATCGGAGCCACGGTTCTCAAGCTCTCAGAAGGAACAATAAGCCGAAGCTCTCCTTCCTCCTCCTCAGATGACACAACAGAGCGAGAAAGAGCATCAGCTCGAATATTCTTCTCCCCAGCGATATAATGGAGGGTGAAGTGGAATCGGGAGAAGAATAAGGACCATCTGGCCTGGCGAGAATTTAGCCGCTGGGCTGTTTGCAAATATAGCAAATTTTTGTGGTCTGTAAAAACTTGAAAGGGAAAACGAGCCCCCTCCAAGAGATGTCTCCACTCTGAGAAAGCCAATTTCATCGCTAGCAACTCCCTGTCCCCGATGGAATAATTCCTCTCCGCTGGTGTGAAGGTCTTGGAGAAGAAGAAGCACGGATGCTTCCGACCTTGAGCATCCTTTTGGAAGAGGACTGCTCCAGCACCAACGGAAGAGGCATCCACCTCCATTATAAACGGCTTATCGACATCGGGACGATGTAGGATGGGAGCACTAGCAAAATGAGACTTAGTAGAAGAAAAGGCCCTGGAGACCTCTTCAGACCACACTTTGGGATTTGCTCCCTTCTTGGTGAGGGCTACCAAGGGAGCTACCAAAGTTGAGAAATGGGGAATGAACTGGCGGTAATAATTAATGAACCCCATAAAGCGCTGCACCGCTTTAAGTGAATGGGGTTCTTGCCAGTCCATCACAGCCTGTAGTTTGGCAGGATCCATAGCCAATCCCTGGGCAGAGATGATATAGCCCAGGAAAGGTAAAGACTCCTGCTCAAACACACACTTCTCCAACTTTGCGTAAAGAGAGTTTGCCCGTAAGAGGTTGAAGACTCTGCCAACATCTCTCCGGTGGGAGTCAATATCTGGAGAGAAGATGAGAATATCATCCAGATAGACTACGACCGAGGTGGAAAGCATATCCCGGAAGATGTCGTTGACAAAGTCTTGGAAAACGGCTGGGGCATTACAGAGCCTGAAGGGCATCACCAGATACTCATAGTGCCCATCTCTGGTGTTAAACGCCGTCTTCCATTCGTCCTCCTCACGGATGCGAATCAGGTTATAAGCTCCCCGCAGGTCTAATTTGGTAAATACCTTAGCTCCCCGTAGCCTATCAAAAAGCTCAGAAATCAGGGGCAGCGGGTACTTATTCTTAACGGTGATGGCGTTAAGACCCCTGTAGTCTATGCAAGGACGCAATTCTCCATTCTTCTTCTGTACGAAGAAGAACCCTGCCCCTGCTGGTGACACTAACTTCCTAATAAACCCTCTTGCCAAATTCTCCTGGATGTATTTGGACATAGCCTCCGTTTCCGGGAGAGAGAGGGGATAGACATGTCCCCGAGGAGGTTCTGCTCCAGGCAAGAGATCTATAGGACAGTCATAGGGACGGTGAGGCGGAAGGGTCTCCGCGGCCTTTTTGGAGAAGACGTCTGCATAAGACCAATAGTATTTGGGGAGAGTAGAGAGATCTGCGGGTATCTCAGTGGTGGAAACCTGAACGCACTCTTTTACACATCTGCCCTTACAGGATTCACTCCAACCCAATATCCTCCCAGAGGTCCACTCAATATGTGGGGAGTGGAAACGGAGCCAGGGCATTCCCAGCAGAATCTCATCCATTCCCTCGGGAAGGACAAGAAGAGAAATAATCTCCTGGTGGGATGGGGACATGGCTAACGTGAAAGGGACAGTCTGATGTGTGATCTGTAACGGAAGTGTCGACCCATTCACCACTCTAACGGTTACTGGTTTGGCAAGCATAACCAGAGGTACTGCGTGGAGCAGAGCAAAAGCAGAAGACATAAAATTTCCTTCTGCTCCTGAATCCACACAAAGCTCTACTGTAAGAGTGGATGTGCCTAACAGGATTGTCCCTTTAAAGGACAATTTGGAGGAAAATGCCGCTGTGTCCAGTGAACCTCCTCCAATGGTCACTAGACGCGATCGTTTTCCCGACCGCCGTGGACATTTATTAGCGTAATGTCCCGGTTGCTGGCAATTTTTACACACCACAGGTACTCGAGCGGTCTGAGACCTAGGTCCCGCTCGAGAAACCTCCATGGCCTCATGGGAGTCGGACGCCATAACAGGAGATTCTAGAGGTTTGGCAAAGGTGGGAGCCAGCCGAAACCTCTGCCTACACTGGGTCCGCTCCAACCTCCGCTCGTTAAAACGGAGATCGATGCGGGTAGCTATAGTAATAAGCTCCTCCAGTGTGGCGGGAATCTCCCTGGTGGCCAAGGCGTCCTTTACATGATCTGCCAGTCCTTTCCAGAACACCGGAATAAGGACTTTATCCGGCCATTCCAGCTCAGAAGCTAGAGTCCGGAATAGGATGGCGAACTGGCTGACCATGGACGAATCCTGAGTAATTGCCAACAATTGGAGCGCGGTATCGTGGGTGACACGGGGTCCCAAAAAGACCTGCCTCAGAGCGTCCAGGAAGATAGGAGCACTCTGTACCACACGATCACCACGTTCCCAAAGCGGCATTGCCCACTCCAACACCCTGCCCGACAAAAGAGACAAAATGAATCCCACCCTCGCCCGTTCCGTAGGAAAACGTGCAGCCAGCAGCTCGAGATGTATGGAGCACTGGCTCACGAATCCCCGACATAGCTTACTGTCACCAGCAAACTTGTCTGGAAGCGGGAGACGGGATAAGGTCGGAGCAGGGGTGGCAGCGGACAAACTGGCTGCAACTGCACTTGCAGCCTGAACAGCGACAGCAGTAACGTCCACAGCTGAGGTTGCACGCTCTAGAGCCGCCAACCTACCCTCCAGCTGCTGGATGTACCGCTGTGAACGCTGATCATCCGTCATTACTAGCCAGACCTTGGCGCTAGTATTCTGTTAGGGACTGGCGGAACGCACCAAGAATCAGATGTTATGGTATTAGGTGCGTTCGCAGTCCGAGGTCCACCGTGCAGGTGAAAACCCTGCTGCTAGTAGAGACAGACGATATGGCGGTACAATAAGTATACACACATGGGTTAACTTCACCCTGTGTGAAGGAAGCGAACCCTGTTGCGTCACAGGGCCGCGGTACCGCACATAGAGCGCAAGCAAGAAGTCTCAGAACACAATCCCAAGACACAGGATTTGGGTTCAAAGACCTCATGCACTCGACACCACAACTGGGGTGTCAGAGAGACAGAAACAATAATATAAAAAGGCACGAGTGTGCGTGCGGTGCCGCACAAACGGACGCCGCTAACCACCCAGGCTTGGGTAAGGAAAGCGCACGGCGCCGTACAGGCGGTCACAGCAACTAGACGCTGTTATGTGTGTTTTGTGCTGATGGCTAGTCGGGCGCTAGATAGCTACCATCATCCGCAAACAGACAACAACACTAGGGAGGGATACTTAGGAGCTTTCATCCTTCGACATACATCCATCTACACACACACATATATTTTCAAGACAATACTAGCGCATGGCCGTGCGGTCATGCGCAGCTTATATAGTTGCAGCACAGGAAGCTGCTACCGCAGTTTTGCCCTTCCAGGACCTTCCTGGAGGACCAATGGGACATGCTGCAGTACCTGAGCATGTGACCCTCGATCTCCAACGGGAGATCTTGCCCTGGGCATGCTCAGTGTGTGCAAATAAGGACTTAGTCCCAGAGAAGCCCGCTCGCCGCAAATCAGTGCAGGGTACAACAGGAGAGCCAGAAAAGGCAGCAGTAACCCTTTGCACAGAATCAGTCTCAGCGAGACACTGGGAGCGACGCCTCCGCTGAGCAGACCTCACTGCGGCCGATGCCGAATGGGAGACCGCAGCAGACACGGATCGAGATTCCCCCTGTGCAGCAGAGGAAACTTGACTCCTAACAACCTCCAATTAGAAATATAGTATTTTTCTGATTTGCTATGTCTCTTTCCTCATGTGCAGTCATTGCAGTACCCTTGATATCCATGGTTACAAACACTAATATAGTGACAGTTAGCTAGTTGCTATTTGTTGTTACCATGGATACCTAAGGTCCTGCAATGCCTGCACATGAAGATAGAGACATAGTGAACCAGAAAAACTATACTACATTTCTAATTAGAGGTATTTTCTAATATAAAAAAAAACATGGGGCAGACACTAGCATTGACTTAGGGATACCCCTTTAAGTCCATCATGTTCAACCTATAGCCCAACATGTTGATCCAGAGGAAGGCAAAAAAAAACCATAGTGCAGACACTATCATTGACATTGATCCAGGTAAATAGCCCCAGATAAGGAAAAAAAATTATATCCCAACTCGAAAGAGTATTCAGAATAAATCCTTGGATCAATGTCCCATCTAAAAAAAACCCATAAGTTGAAATTGTATTATATTTTACACAGACAAACTGGAAAACCATAATTAAAGCTGATTATTATTAAAGTGATATATAAAAAAGACACTGATATTTGCAATCCAAGCACCAAAGTGTAGTACTCAAAAAATCAAGGACATCGGAAAAAAATTATAAACGGTCGGAAACCCTGGAATGATACATTTCCTTAACTTTTAGCTAGGCTCTTGACTGACCACACTTTTGCAAGGATTTGGCATATAAACATTAGCTACACTGAGCTGCTTAAGTTATCACTGATGTCCTTGGAATAAGTACCTGGCCTTACTAATAATAGTTTAGTATAAAGCAGAGCATTAGATGGGAAATACGAAATGTTCGTTGACTGGCCACAAAAAGTAGGGGCTTGATCACATGTAGTCTTTATGCTGTACTTTTTCATGTGGCAAAAGTGCAAATATTTGACAGTAGTTGTAAAATACAGGTGCTTCTCACAAAATTAGAATTCATCAAAAAGATAATTTACTTCAGTTCTTAAATACAAAAAGTGAAACTAATATATTAGATAGAGTCATTACAAACAGTGATCTATTTCAAGTGTTTATTTCTGTTAATGTTGATTATGGCTTACAGCCAATGGAAACCCAAAAGTCATTATCTCAGTAAATTAGAATACTTTATTACACCAGCTTGAAAAATGATTTTAAAATCTGAAATGTTGGCCTACTGAAATGTATGTTCAGTAAATGCACTCAATACTTGGTCGGGGCTCCTTTTGCATCAATTACTGCATCAATGCAGCGTTGCATGGAGGCGATCAGCCTGTGGCACTGCTGAGGTGTTATAGAAGCCCAGGTTGCTTTAATAGCAGCCTTCAGCTCATCTGCATTGTTGGCTCTGGTGTCTCTCGCCTTCCTCTTGGCGAGTCAGGCTAGTTTGCTAACCAATCAAGCTAAGTGATACTATTGTATGGAGCTCCCTGAAGCACCCTTGGAGCTTTTTTCGGTTTTGCATTTTCGTTTTTCGCTTCCCTCCTTCCAAGAGCCATACCTTTTTTATTTTTCTGTCAATATGGCCATGTGAGGGCTTATTTTTTGCGGGACGAGTTGTACTTTTGAACGACACCATTGGTTTTACCATGTCGTGTACTAGAAAACTGGAAAAAAATCCAAGTGTGGTGAAATTGCAAAAAAAAGTGCAATCCCACACTTGTCTTTTGTTTGGCTTTCTTGCTAGGTTCACTAAATGCTAAAACTGACCTGCCATTATGATTTTCCAGGTCATTAGGTTCTTTTTTATCTAAGTGGTGAAAACAAATTCCAAACTTTGGAAAAAAAAAAATTTTTAAATTGTGCAATTTCCCGATACCCATAGCATCTGCAATTGTTCGCCATCTCGGGTTGGGTGAGGCCTTATCTTTTGCGCGTCAAGCTAACATTTTTAATTACACCATTTTGGTGCATATACATTCTTTTGATCGCCCCTTACTGCATTTTAATGCAATGTCGCAGCAACCAAAAAAACGTAATTTTGGCGTTTTGACTTTTTTTCTCGCTATGCTGTCTAGCGATCAGGTTAATCCTTTTTATTGATAGATCGGGTGATTCTGAAAGCGGCGATACCAAATATGGCTGTTTAATTTTATTTTTATTGTTTTATTTTGAATGGGGTGAAAGGGGGGTGATTTGAACTTTTATATATTTTTTTTATATTTTTAACCCCTTCATGACCGGGGGATTTTTCGTTTTTCCGTGTTCGTTTTTCGCTCCCCTCCTTCCCAGAGCCATAACTTTTTTATTTTTCCGTCAATTTGGCCATGTGAGGGCTTATTTTTTGCGGGACGAGTTGTACTTTTGAATGACGTCATTGGTTTTAGCATGTCGTGTACTAGAAAACGGGAAAAAAATTCCAAGTGCGGTGAAATTGCAAAAAAAGTGCAATCCCACATTGGTTTTTTGTTTGGCTTTTTTGCTAGGTTCACTAAATGCTAAAAATGACCTGCCATTATGATTCTCCAGGTCATTACGAGTTCATAGACACCAAACATGACTAGGTTATTTTTTATCTAAGTGGTGAAAAAAAATTCCAAACTTTGCTAAAAAAAAAAAAAAAATTGCGCCATTTTCCGATACTCGTAGCGTCTCCATTTTTCGTGATCTGGGGTCGGTTGAGGGCTTATTTTTTGCGTGCCGAGATGACGTTTTTAATGATAGCATTTCGGTGCAGATACGTTCTTTTGATCGCCCGTTATTGCATTTTAATGCAATGTCGCGGCGACCAAAAAAACGTAATTCTGGCGTTTCGAGTTTTTTTCCCGCTACGCTGTTTAGCGATCAGGTTAATACTTTTTTTTATTTGATAGATCGGGCAATTCTGAGCGCGGCGATACCAAATATGCGTAGATTTGATTTTTTTTTATTGATTTATTTTGATTGGGGCGAAAGGGGGGTGATTTAAACTTTTATGTTTTTTTTATTTTTTTCACATTTTTTTAAACTTTTTTTTTAAACTTTTGCCATGCTTCAATAGCCTCCATGGGAGGCTAGAAGCAGGCACAGCACGATCGGCTCTGCTACATAGCAGCGATCTGCTGATCGCTGCTATGTAGCAGAATTGCACATGTGCTGTGAGCGCCGACCACAGGGTGGCGCTCACAGCGACGGGCAATCAGTAACCATAGAGGTCTCAAGGACCTCTATGGCTACAATGGAGACGCATCGCCGACCCCCGGACATGTGACGGGGGTCGGCGATGACGTCATTTCCGGCCGCCCGGCCGGAATCGGTAGTTAAATGCCGCTGTCTGCGTTTGACAGCGGCATTTAACTAGTTAATAGGTGCGGGCAGATCGCGATTCTGCCCGCGCCTATTACGGGCACATGTCAGCTGTTCAAAACAGCTGACATGTCCCGGCTTTGGTGCGGGCTCACCGCGGAGCCCTGCATCAAAGCAGGGGAGCCGGCATCGGACGGTATAGTACGTCCGATGCCGGTAAGGGGTTAAACACTTTTGTTTTTTACTTTTGCCATGCTTCAATAGCCTCCATAGGAGACTAGAAGCTGGCACAACTCGATCGGCTCTGCTAGAGGCGATGGTTAAATCGCATCTACGTAGTAGAATTACTGAGTTGCTATGGGTGCCGACCACTGGGCGGCGCTCAAGATAATCCAGCACTGACAACCATAGAGGTTTCAAGGAGACCTCTGGTTGTCATGCTGATGAACCTATGACCCCCGGGGGTCAGCGGTGCTCGTATTTATGGCCCGATGGCCAGAAGCACGATTTAAATGCCACTGTCAGAGTTTGACAGCGGCATTAAACTAGTTAATAGCCGCGGGTGGATCACGATTTCATCCGTGGCTATTGAGGGCACATGTCAGCTGTTCAAAACAGCTGTCATATCCCTGAAAAGATGTGGGCTCACTACCACATCAAATCGGGGATACTGACACTGTTACGCCCGATATCGGTAAGGGGTTAAAACAGGTATTGATACTTTTATCATTGTGGACACGTGTCAAGTCCTGATGGACCAAGGGACCCTGATGAAGGAATCCAGCGATATTACGAAACACATTGGTTTTCTGGCTCCCACTGAGATCCGTACTCTCTTCAAGGGCACTACGTGACCGCTGATCACGTGACCTGAACGTCAGGAAGGTCTTGCCAAGTACCGCGCAAGGATCTCTAAACACAGGCCGCGCGAGCATCTGTCACCGGCTGGGACAGCGCTCGCAGAATCTGCCTGGAAACCGACAAGCAAAGACAACTATAAAGCTAAGTAACCTTGTTCTACTGCTCCCGTTTGGCACCTACGGACAGCTTTTTTTCCATGCTGTTACCTCCATCACAGGTACTGAACGATTACCTTGTCACTTGTAGAACTTTTTATGCGCGTAAACCTGCAGTCTAAAAGAGCACCAGGGATCTCTAGAGCAGGGGTCCCCAACTCCAGTCCTCAAGGCCCACCAACATGTCATGTTTTCAGGATTTCCTTAGTCTTGCCCAGGTAATAATTGCATCACCTGTGCAATGCAAAGGAAATCTTGAAAACATGACCTGTTGGTGGGCCTTGAGGACTGGAGTTGGGGACCCCTGCTCTAGAGGACATATTCAAAGGATACTTTTTAAAGGACTTTGTTTTTACTTCCGCAAGATATTAATTATATTTATAATTACGGTATATTTATATTTATTAAGTAGCACTTTCTGGTATCGTGATAAAAGGGGCACTATATTAATCTAGATATAATCCAGACATAACGTAGCACTCTAGCATAATACAATTGGATTTAATATTCGTCTTTTTCCCTATCATAGTTTGACCCTACATAACCTTTGACCTGACCCACCTCAACACAAAGCAACTCGAGTATTATCGTCTCCTAACAGGTAAATAATATTGTTAGTGTTCATTCAATGCATTTTATCCTATAGCGCGGGTATAAATCTTTATTTCATTTTCATTAATTTCCTTTTTACTGGATGCCCAGGGCCACGGACCGGGTCACTGCCACCGTGACCACCCCTTTAAAAACAGAACCGGCCCGGTACCGAGTACCCCACAGTCCTAGCGGGCGCTCCAAATGTGACACGTGTAGCCCATGTCCTGACTAAGTCTATGTGTGGTGGCTCTTGATGCAATGACTCCAGCAGCAGTCCACTCCTTGTGAATCTCCTCCAAATTTTTAAATGGTCTTTTCTTAACAATCCTTTCAAGGCTGCAGTTATCCTGGTGGCTTGTGCACCTTTTTCTACCACACTTTTTTCTTCCACTTAACTTTCCATTAATATGCTTCAATACAGCTCTCTGTGAACAGCCAGTTTTTTTTAGCAATGACCTTTTGTGGCTTACCCTCCTTGTGGAGTGTGTCAATGACTGCCTTCTGGACATCTGTCAAGTCAGCAGTCTTCCCCATGATTGTGGAGCCTACTGAAAGAGACGTAGGGGGCTTTTTAAACACTTAGGAAGCCTTTGCAGGTGTTTTTATGAATTATTCTAATTTACTGAGATAATGACTTTTGGGTTTTCATTGGCTTGTAAGTCATAATCATCAATATTAACAGAAATAAACACTTGAAATAGATCACTGTTTGTACTGACTCTATATAATATATGAGTTTCACTTTTTGTATTGAAGAACTGAAATTTCTAAAATCTCATTCACGCGGTGAATTTTTTTTAGCTGCAATGTTTTGGGTTTTGTTATTATCCACATGTCTATTCTTTCAGTGTTTTAATTGCATTTTTAGCCATCCAATTAAATGCATAAAAAGCATTAAAAAAATTGTAAACCATATCAAAAACATGCATTATGTGAGCAGCATTTTTCCTGCCAACACTCTGTGCTTTTCAAGTGGAAAACAAAACTGCAAAAAAGCACTGTGTGAACACATCCTAATATTCTAATAAGATGCATATGCAGTAGCATCAGAGCCTCTTCTGTTATTTTTGCTAATGACAGGTGTTATGAAGGCAATCCAGAAACACAGTGTGCTTAGCGATCAGAGCGCACACAGTGATCTGACAAATACCCAAAAATACAAGAACGAGCTCTGAGACGTGGAAACTCTGTAGACTGCACACCTGATCCTATCCTAAACACAACTAAAAGCGGCTGTGGATTGCGCCTAACAACTACCTAGGCAACTCGGCACAGCCTAAGAAACTAGCTAGCCTGAAGATAGAAAAATAGGCCTGACTTGCCCCAGAGAAATTCCCCAAAGGAAAAGGCAGCCCCCCACATATAATGACTGTGAGTAAGATGAAAAGACAAAACGTAGGGATGAAATAGATTCAGCAAAGTGGGGCCCGATATTCTAGGACAGAGCGAGGACAGTAAAGCGAACTTTGCAGTCTACAAAAAACCCTAAAGCAAAACCACGCAAAGGGGGCAAAAAAACCCCACCGTGCCGAACTAACGGCACGGCGGTACACCCTTTGCATCTCAGAGCTTCCAGCAAAACAAAAGACAAGCTGGACAGAAAAAAAGCAACAAAAAAGCAAAAAGCACTTAGCTATACAGAGCAGCAGGTCACAGGAACAATCAGGAGAAGCTCAGATCCAACACTGAAACATTGACAAGGAGCAAGGATAGCAGCATCAGGCGGAGTTAAATAATGAAGCAGTTAACGAGCTCACCAGAACACCTGAGGGAGGAAGCTCAGAAGCTGCAGTACCACTTGTGACCACAGGAGTGAATTCAGCCACAGAATTCACAACAGTACCCCCCCCTTGAGGAGGGGTCACCGAACCCTCACCAGAGCCCCCAGGCCGACCAGGATGAGCCGCATGAAAGGCACGAACAAGATCGGAAGCATGAACATCAGAGGCAAAAACCCAGGAATTATCTTCCTGAGCATAACCCTTCCATTTAACCAGATACTGGAGTTTCCGTCTAGAAACACGAGAATCCAAAATCTTCTCCACAATATACTCCAATTCCCCCTCCACCAAAACCGGGGCAGGAGGCTCAACAGATGGAACCATAGGTGCCACGTATCTCCGCAACAACGACCTATGGAATACATTATGTATGGAAAAGGAGTCTGGGAGGGTCAAACGAAAAGACACAGGATTGAGAACCTCAGAAATCCTATACGGACCAATAAAACGAGGTTTAAATTTAGGAGAGGAAACCTTCATAGGAATATGACGAGAAGATAACCAAACCAGATCCCCAACACGAAGTCGGGGACCCACACGGCGTCTGCGATTAGCGAAAAGTTGAGCTTTCTCCTGGGACAAGATCAAATTGTCCACTACCTGAGTCCAGATCTGCTGCAACCTATCCACCACAGAATCCACACCAGGACAGTCCGAAGACTCAACCTGTCCTGAAGAGAAACGAGGATGGAACCCAGAATTGCAAAAAAATGGAGAAACCAAGGTAGCCGAGCTGGCCCGATTATTAAGGGCGAACTCAGCCAACGGCAAAAAGGACACCCAATCATCCTGGTCTGCAGAAACAAAACATCTCAGATATGTTTCCAAGGTCTGATTGGTTCGTTCGGTCTGGCCATTAGTCTGAGGATGGAAAGCCGAGGAAAAGGATAGGTCAATGCCCATCCTACCACAAAAGGCTCGCCAAAACCTTGAAACAAACTGGGAACCTCTGTCAGAAACAATATTCTCAGGAATGCCATGCAACCGAACCACATGCTGAAAGAACAAAGGTACCAAATCAGAGGAGGAAGGCAATTTAGCCAAGGGCACCAGATGGACCATTTTAGAAAAGCGATCACAGACCACCCAAATGACTGACATCTTTTGAGAAACGGGAAGGTCAGAAATGAAATCCATCGAAATATGTGTCCAAGCCCTCTTTGGGAACGGCAAGGGCAAAAGCAACCCACTGGCACGAGAACAGCAGGGCTTAGCCCTAGCACAAATCCCACAGGACTGCACAAAAGTACGTACATCCCGTGACAGAGATGGCCACCAGAAGGATCTAGCCACTAACTCTCTGGTACCAAAGATTCCAGGATGACCAGCCAACACCGAACAATGAAGTTCAGAGATAAGTTTATTAGTCCACCTATCAGGGACGAACAGTTTCTCTGCTGGACAACGATCAGGTTTATTCGCCTGAAATTTTTGCAGCACCCGCCGCAAATCAGGGGAGATGGCAGACACAATGACTCCTTCCTTGAGGATACCCGCTGGATCAGATAAACCCGGAGAGTCGGCCACAAAACTCCTAGACAGAGCATCCGCCTTCACATTTTTAGAGCCCGGAAGGTACGAAATCACAAAGTCGAAGCGGGCAAAAAATAACGACCAACGGGCCTGTCTAGGATTCAAGCGCTTGGCAGACTCGAGATAAGTCAAGTTCTTATGATCAGTCAATACCACCACGCGATGCTTAGCTCCTTCAAGCCAATGACGCCACTCCTCGAATGCCCACTTCATGGCCAGCAACTCTCGATTGCCCACATCATAATTACGCTCAGCGGGCGAAAACTTCCTGGAAAAGAAAGCACATGGTTTCATCACTGAGCAATCAGAACCTCTCTGTGACAAAACCGCCCCTGCTCCAATCTCAGAAGCATCAACCTCGACCTGGAACGGAAGAGAAACATCTGGCTGACACAACACAGGGGCAGAACAAAAACGACGCTTCAACTCCTGAAAAGCTTCCACAGCAGCAGAAGACCAATTAACCAAATCAGCACCCTTCTTGATCAAATCGGTCAATGGTTTGGCAATGCTAGAAAAATTACAGATGAAGCGACGATAAAAATTAGCAAAGCCCAGGAACTTTTGCAGACTTTTCAGAGATGTCGGCTGAATCCAATCCTGGATGGCTTGGACCTTAACTGGATCCATCTCGATAGTAGAAGGGGTAAAGATGAACCCCAAAAATGAAACTTTCTGCACACCGAAGAGACACTTTGATCCCTTCACAAACAAAGAGTTAGCACGCAGGACCTGAAAAACCATTCTGACCTGCTTCACATGAGACTCCCAATCATCTGAGAAGATCAAAATGTCATCCAAGTAAACAATCAGGAATTTATCCAGATACTCACGGAAGATGTCATGCATAAAAGACTGAAACACAGATGGAGCATTGGCAAGTCCGAACGGCATCACTAGATACTCAAAATGACCCTCGGGCGTATTGAATGCAGTTTTCCATTCATCTCCTTGCCTGATTCTCACCAGATTATACGCACCACGAAGATGTATCTTAGTGAACCAACTAGCCCCCTTAATCCGAGCAAACAAGTCAGATAACAATGGCAAGGGATACTGAAATTTAACAGTGATCTTATTAAGAAGGCGGTAATCAATACACGGTCTCAGCGAACCATCCTTCTTGGCTACAAAGAAGAACCCTGCTCCCAGTGGTGATGACGATGGGCGAATATGTCCCTTCTCCAGGGATTCCTTCACATAACTGCGCATAGCGGCGTGTTCGGGCACGGATAAATTAAATAATCGACCTTTAGGGAATTTACTACCAGGAATCAAATTGATAGCACAATCACAATCCCTATGCGGAGGTAGAGCATCGGACTTGGGCTCTTCAAATACATCCTGATAATCAGACAAGAACTCTGGGACCTCAGAAGGGGTGGATGACGAAATCGACAAAAATGGAACATCACCATGTACCCCCTGACAACCCCAGCTGGATACCGACATGGAATTCCAATCCAATACTGGATTATGGGTTTGTAGCCATGGCAACCCCAACACGACCACATCATGCAGATTATGCAACACCAGAAAGCGAATAACCTCCTGATGTGCAGGAGCCATGCACATGGTCAGCTGGGCCCAGTATTGAGGTTTATTCTTGGCCAAAGGTGTAGCATCAATTCCTCTCAATGGAATAGGACACCGCAAAGGCTCCAAGAAAAACCCACAACGTTTAGCATAATCCAAATCCATCAGATTCAGGGCAGCGCCCGAATCCACAAACGCCATGACAGAAAACGACGACAAAGAGCATATCAAGGTAATGGACAGAAGGAATTTGGACTGTACAGTACCAATGACGGCAGACCTAGCGGACCGCTTAGTGCGCTTAGGACAATCAGAAATAGCATGAGTGGAATCACCACAGTAGAAACACAGACCATTCAGACGTCTGTATTCCTGCTGTTCAACTCTAGTCATAGTCCTATCGCACTGCATAGGCTCAGGTTTAACCTCAGGCAGTACCGCCAAATGGTGCACAGATTTACGCTCGCGCAAGCGTCGACCGATCTGAATGGCCAAAGACAAAGACTCATTCAAACCAGCAGGCAAAAGGAAATCCCACCATGACATCCTTAAGAGCCTCAGAGAGACCCTTTCTGAACAAAGCTGCCAGCGCAGATTCATTCCACTGAGTGAGTACTGACCATTTCCTAAATTTCTGACAGTATACTTCTATATCATCCTGACCCTGGCACAAAGCCAGCAAATTTTTCTCAGCCTGATCCACTGAATTAGGCTCATCGTACAGCAATCCGAGCGCCAGGAAAAACGCATCGACACTACTCAATGCAGGGTCTCCTGGCGCAAGAGAAAATGCCCAGTCTTGAGGGTCGCCGCGCAAAAAAGAAATAATAATCAAAGCCTGTTGAATAGGATTACCAGAAGAATGAGGTTTCAAGGCCAGAAATAGCTTACAATTATTTTTGAAACTTAGAAACTTAGTTCTATCTCCAAAAAACAAATCAGGAATAGGAATTCTTGGTTCTAACATAGATTTCTGATCAATAGTATCTTGAATTTTTTGTACATTTATAACGAGATTATCCATTGAAGAGCACAGACCCTGAATATCCATGTCCACACCTGTGTCCAGAATACCCAAATGTCTAGGGGAAAAAAAAAAAAGTGAACACAGAGCAGAAAAAAAAAAAAAAAAAAATGATGTCAGAACTTTTTCTTTCCCTCTATTGAGAATCATTAGTTTGGCTCCTTGTACTGTTATGTTTGCTAATGACAGGTGTTATGAAGGCAATCCAGAAACACAGTGTGCTTAGCGATCAGAGTGCACACAGTGATCTGACAAATACCCAAAAATACAAGAACGAGCTCTGAGACGTGGAAACTCTGTAGACTGCACACCTGATCCTATCCTAAACACAACTAAAAGCGGCTGTGGATTGCGCCTAACAACTACCTAGGCAACTCGGCACAGCCTAAGAAACTAGCTAGCCTGAAGATAGAAAAATAGGCCTGACTTGCCCCAGAGAAATTCCCCAAAGGAAAAGGCAGCCCCCCACATATAATGACTGTGAGTAAGATGAAAAGACAAAACGTAGGGATGAAATAGATTCAGCAAAGTGGGGCCCGATATTCTAGGACAGAGCGAGGACAGTAAAGCGAACTTTGCAGTCTATAAAAAACCCTAAAGCAAAACCACGCAAAGGGGGCAAAAAAAAACCACCGTGCCGAACTAACGGCACGGCGGTACACCCTTTGCGTCTCAGAGCTTCCAGCAAAACAAAAGACAAGCTGGACAGAAAAAAAGCAACAAAAAAGCAAAAAGCACTTAGCTATACAGAGCAGCAGGTCACAGGAACAATCAGGAGAAGCTCAGATCCAACACTGAAACATTGACAAGGAGCAAGGATAGCAGCATCAGGCGGAGTTAAATAATGAAGCAGTTAACGAGCTCACCAGAACACCTGAGGGAGGAAGCTCAGAAGCTGCAGTACCACTTGTGACCACAGGAGTGAATTCAGCCACAGAATTCACAACACTCTTCACTATAAGTAGCTTAGAATCAGAATTGATAGGTGGACATTTCTGCACCAGTCTGAAGTTATCCACTAGTAGCCAATAGAAGCTTACCTACATTCTCAGCATTTCTGGGTCAAACATACCTGGTGTCACGGGGCTACCGCGACAGAGAGGTTCCAGAGAACCGCAGCGCTCTGGGCCTCATTCACACACGATGAACAGAAGCTCTTCTCCTGAATTCTGACCTGGCAGTCTTGTGCCAGCAGGGCAGGAGTTAAACCTTGTTACTGAAGTTGCTGAGAGCTATGTCTCTCAGCTGATTTGGTTTTGGTAATCTTCGCTCCTATATAGACTCAGCTTTGTCTACAACTGTTGTCAGTGATCAGTTCTGCTGCCTGGCTTGGAGGTTGAAGGAGCGTGGTATTAGGAGCTTGGAGGTTTATTTACAGAGATTGGTGTCTGCTGTTTTGGTTGCATGTTAAACCTGTTTTCCTTCCTAGTTTTTTCCTTCTCTTCCCTTCTTTGTGTTTCCTCTTTGTTTGTGTGAGCATTTGGTGAGTTTGAGACTTTTAGTTACCTTGTCTGTATACCCTGTTTAATTGTTGTATTTATACACTGGTGCAGTCCACCTCCCTTAGGGGTAGAGGGGGCCACTGATAGGGCCTGCCCAGGAGACAGGGATACGCTGGCGGCTCAGGCCTCCTAACCATTATAGGTACCCCTGAGATAAGGGAAGGCCAGGGCTCCATTATAGTGGCAGGGAGAGGTGCGGGTCCCAGTACGCCATCCTGCCCCTTTATCGCCGTTAACGGCGTGACAGTATCACTGACCTTAAATATTTTGTTGGTTCAATATGGACCCCATTGCTGCTTTAGCTGGACAATTGCAGCAACTCAGTCTAGAGGTGGCTGACCTCCGCTCGGCGGTTGTACAGCGCACTCCAGTGGCCACTGCAGGGGTTGCTACACCTCCACAAGCTTCGCTGGAGCCTAAAATTGCGTTACCTGACAGGTTCTCTGGGGGGTGCCACAAATTTGTTACATTCAGGGAGGCCTGTAATTTGTATTTTAGGTTGCGTCCTCACACTTCAGGTTCAGAGGAGCAGAGGGTTGGAATTGTAGTATCGCTCCTACAAGGTGATCCTCAGGCCTGGGCTTTTTCACTTCCCGCTGAAGCTTTGCCGTTACGGACTGTGGAGGAGTTTTTTCAAGCCTTAGGTCAAGTGTATGATGATCCTGACCGTGTCTCCCTCGCTGAGTCCACAATACGCCATCTTACACAGGGAGACCAGCCAGTAGAGGAGTACTGCTCTGAGTTTCGGAGATGGGCTACTGATACAATGTGGAGTGACCCTGCACTCCGCAGTCAATTATATCAGGGCCTATCTGATAAAATAATAGATGCCTTCATCCTACAGGAGACACCAACCACACTGGAGGCAGCTATGTCTCTTGCGATCCGTGTGGACCGCCGCCTGCACCAGAGACTTAATGAATCGCCGCTATTCAAGGGTAATTCAGATTTGGACTCACCAGAATCTGAGTCTCTAGGAGAACCTATGCAGTTGGGTGGCGCTTCTCGTTCTAAGGGGGCTGCAGTAGTACGGCGTAAGGGAGGTGCATGATTTTTTTGTGGCAGAAGGGGTCATTATGTGAATGTGTGTCCTTCTAAAAGACAACCGCCGTAAAACTATTGAGCCCGAGGTTGGCAATTCGGGTTACTAGTTTCCTCCTTAGGTAAACCACAATTTTTCCTACCAGCCGAGATTCGTCTTGGTTAAAGTAGGCTCAATATCTCTGCCTTTCTGGACTCTGGGCAGGGTTTAATTTAATTGATGCTGGATTTGTTCAGGCACATGGGCTTAAAACTCAAGAGTTGTCTAGACCGATACCTATAATTGCTATTGATTCTGCACCTTTGAGCCAGGTTTCACTCAGATCATCCGTGGGGTGAGCCTACAAATAGGGGCGTTGCACTCTGAGTCAATAGATTGTTATGTGTTGGGGGGTTTGCCATCACCTGTAGTTCTCGGTTTACCATGGCTCACGTTACACAACCCGGTGTTAGACTGGCAGACTCGGGAGATTACTAGATGGAGTGAGTTTTGTCAGGAACATTGCGTGGGCACTCGGCTGGCCAGGTTGAGTTCTCAGGTTTTGCCAGAGTTCATCTCAGATTTTGAGGATGTATTCTCTGAGGAGGGGAGTCAATAGCTACCTCCACACCGTCCTTATGATTACGCCATACGTCTCATTCCTGGTGCTAAACTGCCTAAGAGTAAGCTATACAACATCTCTGCCCCAGGGAGGCAGGCCATGAAGGAGTATATCACGGAGAGTCTGGTCAAGGGTCATATCAGACCCTCATCATCACCCATTGCTGCCGGGTTCTTCTTTGTAAAGAAGAAGGACGGGGTTTACGCCCATATTTAGACTTCCGTGAATTAAACCAAATTACGGTCCGGGATTCTTTCCCGCTCCCTCTTATTCCGGACCTCTTTAATCAAATTGTGGGGGCTAAGTGGTTCTCCAAATTAGATCTCAGGGGGGCATATAATCTCATTCGGATGAAGGAGGGGGATGAATGGAAGATGACGTTTAATACTCAAGAGGGACATTACTTGAACTTGGTTATGCCTTTTGGGTTAAGTAATGCTCCTGCTGTGTTTCAACACTTTGTCAATGATATACTTAGTCACCTAATAGGTCGGTTTGTGGTGGTATATCTCGATGACATCTTAATTTATTCCCCTGACCTCGAGTCCCATCAGGATCATGTACGGCAGGTCCTTCAGGTACTCAGGGACAATAAACTGTTTGACAAACTTGAAAAATGCATGTTCGCGGTCAAAGAGATTCAGTTTTTGGGTTATTTCTTATCCTCCACAGGATTTCGTATGGATCTGGCTAAGGTCAAGGCGGTCTTGGAGTGGGAGCGTCCTGAGGACCTTAAGGCCTTATAGTGGTTTTTAGGTTTTGCAAACTACTATCGCAAATTTATTAAAGACTTTTCAGTAGTAGCCAAACCTTTAACAGACATGACCAAGAGAGGCACGGACTTCTCTGTCTGGTCCAGTATGGCCTGCCAGGCTTTTGAGACTTTGAAGAAGTGTTTTTCCACTGCACCCATACTAATACAGCCTGACATCATGCAGCCATTTGTGGTAGAGGTGGGTGCCTCTGAGGTGGGAGTGGGAGCTGTATTGTCTCAGGGAATTTCTCCGAGTAAGTGGCGTCCATGTGCATTTTTCTCGAAAAAATTTTCTCCTACTGAGAGGAATTATGCTATTGGTAACAGGGAGATGTTGGTAATTAAATGGGCATTTGAGGAATGGCGCCATTTTTTGGAGGGAGCACTTCACCCAGTCATGGTGATCACAGATCACAAGAATCTGTTGTATCTAGAATCTGCGAAGCGTCTCACACCTAGGCAAGCTAGGTGGTCTCTGTTTTTCGCCAGGTTCAATTTCTACATTACGTATAGGCCAGGAAGCAAGAATGTCAAGGCTGATGCGTTATCCCGTTGTTTTCCAGGGGGTGGGGATAATTGTGAGCCAGGTCCTATACTTCAGAAGGATGTAGTTGTCGTTAATTCGGATCTTGAGAGAGAGGTCCTAGAGGCGCAGGGGGATGCCCCAACAGCCTGTCCTTTAGGTAAACTTTATTTTCCTGCTAATCTTCATCTTAGGGTCATTAATGAACATCATGATTCGGTCCTGGCCGGACACCCTGGAAGTAAAGTTACCACGGACCTTCTCACTCGGCGTTTTTGGTGGTCTGGGGTACATCATGATATACATGAATATGTCGTTGCCTGCTGTGTGTGTGCGCGCTCCAAGACCCTTCGTACTCGCCCGTCTGGGTCTCTCCAACCTCTGGAGATTCCCAGTAGACCTTGGACCCTTTTGTCAATAGACTTCATCACTGACTTACCGGTTTCTGAGGGTAATACAGTTATTTTAGTCGCAGTTGACAGATTTAGCAAGATGTCACATTTTATTGCCCTTCCCGCATTACCTAATGCCATGACTCTGGCACATATCTTTATCAAGGAGGTTGAGAGATTACATGGTTTTCCTTCAGATATTGTGTCAGACCGTGGGGTGCGGTTTATTTCTAAGTTTTGGGGGGCTTTTTGCAGCCGGCTGGGGATTCATTTGTCGGTTTCTTCAGCTTTTCATCCTCAATCTAATGGTCAAACAGAACGTGTAAATCAAAATCTTGAAACTTATCTCAGGTGTTTCATTTCAGAAAATCAGGAGGACTGGGTTAAGTACTTACCGTTGGCAGAGTTTGCAATAAACAACCGTACTCATGAGTCCACTGGTAAGTCCCCGTTTTTCGGGGCATATGGTTTTCACCCTCAATTCAGTTCATTTAATAGGAAGGATTCCTCAGGGGTGCCTGAAGAGGAGAGGTTTTCTTCGTCCATCACGTCCGTATGGCAAGGGGTTCTTGATAAGTTAAAGAGGATGAGTTCCAGATATAAGAATGCGGCTGATCGGAGATGTATGAAAGGTCAAGACCTTTGTGTGGGTGATTGGGTTTGGTTGTCCTCAAAGAATATTAAACTGAGAGTTCCCTCGTGGAAATTAGGCCCTAGGTTTATTGGCCCTTCTAGGATTGTGGCCGTCGTCAATCCTGTTGCATTTCGGTTGGCTTTAACTCAGTCGTTTAGGATTCATAATGCTTTTCATCACTCCTTACTCAAGAGGTTTGTGGCATCACCTAATCCATCACCTTTACTTCCCACCTTGTTGATGGAAATCTTGAGTTCCAGATAGCCAGGGTCATGGATTCTCGATTTGTTCGCCGGTCTCTACAGTATCAAATACATTGGAAAGGGTACGGTCCTGAGGAGAGGATGTGGGTACCTGCAACCGATGTCCATGCGGTTAGGTTAAGTAAATAAGGCAGCACACTGCAGCGCTAGAACATACAAACTTGAAAAACGAAATTTGAACTGCATTACTGCACTAGAAATATGAAAAATGAGAGCTTTTAGCGCACAAAAATGGCCAATTTTATGTGTACCTGGTAGCCCCTTTACGGCATCTCTCTTATACCAGGTCCTACACTTGCCTTACCTCGCTGAGAATAAACGTTTCGTTTCTCAAGTTTTCGTTTTCGTTTTTCAAGTTTGTATGTTCTAGCGCTGCAGTGTGCTGCCTTATTTACTTAACTATATACGAGTTGGCGACTCTAGGTTCAGCACCTGTTCACACTGAGTCTATGTTTGGATGTGCCGGTCAGGTTTTTGAAATGTATTCTCTAGCCTTCTGATCGTGCACTCCGCCTCCTAGCCACAGGTGTTTTGATTACAGCAGGTCCGATACCCCTCCACAGAGAGAGAGAATTTTGGTCTAGGAAGAGGTTTCACATGTACCCATTCAGATGGAGACGTTTATTCTCGGCGAGGTAAGGCAAGTGTAGGACCTGGTATAAGAGAGATGCCGTAAAGGGGCTACCAGGTACACATAAAATTGGCCATTTTTGTGCGCTAAAAGCTCTCATTTTTCATATTTCTAGTGCAGTAATGCAGTTCAAATTTCGTTTTTAAGTATGTATGTTCTAGCGCTGCAGTGTGCTACCTTATTTACTTAACTATATACGAGTTGGCGACTCTAGGTTCAGCACCTGTTCACACTGAGTCTATGTTTGGATGTGCCGGTCAGGTTTTTGAAATGCATGCGGTTAGGTTAGTCCGGGCTTTTCATTCAGCTCATCCTGAGAAACCTGTTCCTGAGGTTCCGGAGGTCCCTCATAGAAGGGGGGTACTGTCACGGGGCTACCGCGACAGAGAGGTTCCAGAGAACCGCAGCGCTCTGGGCCTCGTTCACACACGATGAACAGAAGATCTTCTCCTGAATTCTGACCTGGCTGTCTTGTGCCAGCAGGGCAGGAGTTAAACCTTGTTACTGAAGTTGCTGAGAGCTATGTCTCTCAGCTGATTTGGTTTTGGTAATCTTCGCTCCTATATAGACTCAGCTTTGTCTACAGCTGTTGTCAGTGATCAGTTCTGCTGCCTGGCTTGGAGGTTGAAGGAGCGTGGTATTAGGAGCTTGGTGGTTTATTTACAGAGATTGGTGTCTGCTGTTTTAGTCGCATGTTAAACCTGTTTTCCTTCCTAGTTTTTTCCTTCCCTTCTCTGTGTTTCCTCTGTGGTTGTGTGAGCATTTGGTGAGTTTGAGACTTTTAGTTACCTTGTCTGTATACCCTGTTTAATTGTCGTATTTATACACTGGTGCAGTCCACCTCCCTTGGGGGGAGAGAGGGCCACTGATAGGGCCTGCACAGGAGACAGGGATACGCTGGCGGCTCAGGCCTCCTAACCATTATAGGTACCCCTGAGATAAGGGAAAGCCAGGGCCCCATTATAGTGGCAGGGACAGGTGCGGGTCCCAGTACGCCGTCCTGCCCCTTTATCGCCGTTAACAGCGTGACACCTGGCTGAGATGATAAAGTCAGTCTGTGTACAGCCACAGTGACCTGATGTTACAGCATAGTGGATGGGATTTTATGAAATCCCATCTCCACTATGCCTGCAGGGACCCCTCCGCCACCCCTGCGCAACCGGACATGCGGTGTGTCCTTCTAGACTGCAACATGTATATTTATCTTGCGGACACCGTCCAATGTATAGGATCTGGTGATTCCACATGGTTCAATGAAGACATGTGGAATCACCGCGTGTACAAAAGCCGGTGCCTCATGATTTATTCCTGATGTTGTGAGAGAGACTAGTCGGACAGTTGGGATCCTCACAAGATCTCCTTCTCTACTCCCCTCTTATCTCCTCTTCCCACAATTGCATACAAGATTTCTCTCGCGCATCACCCCTACTCTGGAACTCTCTACCACCACATATCAGACTTTCACCTACCATCGAAACCTTCAAAAAGAACCTGAAGACCTACCTCTTCCGGCAAGCCTCGAACCTGCAGTAACCACCGATCAACCAAACCACTGCACGACAAGCTCTATCCTCACCCATCCCTTGTAGATTGTGAGCCCTTGCGGGCATGGTCCTTTCTCCTCCTGTACCAGTTGTGATTTGTATTGTTCAAGTTCATTGTACCTATTTTTATTATGTATACCCCTCCTCACATGTAAAGCGCCATGGAATAAATGGCGCTATAATAATAAATAATAACAATAATTTTGATGGTCCATTCTTTTGCTTCCAGGGGCTGGAAATCGCTGCTAGAGGTGTCTGACAGCAGCCTTCTTCCCACTGAAAACACAGATTGCCAAGCGAAGAGTGCATGTGTATGGGGAAGTCGGGAGAGATATTTGTCTGTTTCTTGTGTATTGGCAGCTTTTGGCCACATTCACGTGACAATATTTTGGTCAGTATTTGTAAGTCAAAACCAGTAGTGAAGTCTACACAGAAAAAAACTGCAATAGAAAGATTTTCATCTGTTCCGTATTTTGAACCTCTCCTGGTTTAGCCTTATCAGGGTTACTGCCTCACCACAGTGAAATGTAGTACATTACTTAAAAGACATCACTGAACAAAAAGTTAGCTGCCAAAAGAATGAGCAAAGAAACTACCCTTCTTTTGAGCAGTCCTTAGTCCTACCGAAATAGATATTATGATATTGCAATCACAAATTAAAACCATTAAAGGGGGTATCCAGGACTTAACAAATAACAAAAAATGTATTTAAGCACTAACAGACAGGTAATTGCAACTTACCTGCCTGCTGTGCACAGCACCGTTCTTCCCTGGCACAGAGCAGTCACAGACCGCTCCTGCCGGGAATTCAGCTGCCTCTGCTGATGCGACAAAGCGGGACCTCCGAGGTCATTCTGATTGACAATTGGCTCTCCCAGTTAGGCAGCGGGGATCCTGCTGTCAATCAGAATGACATTGGAAGTCCCGCTTCATCTACAGAGCTGAGCGTAAAAGATGCCTCCACTCTGTAAATGTGACGTCAGCAGAGGCTTCTGAATCCCCGGCAGGAGTGATCTGTGACTGCTCTGTGCCGGGAAAGAACGCCACCATGCAAAACAGGCAGGTAATTAGCAACTACCTGCATGTTAGTACTGTGACAGAGTCACTGGTGAAGTAATGGAGACGAGATATGTGTCACTGCGCATGATGGCATCAGTGATGTAAAACAAGAATAGATTCCTCCAGCACACTGCATGTTGTGATGGTTTATATAAAGTTATATGATGGACTGGTTTTAGTGGACCTCCATAAAGCGGGTGGGAGGAGGTCCACGTACCTTCCCCTGAAGTGTCCTTACAGGACCTGTGTGATGCCAGGATCATGGGATCAGTCACATGATGGAGGGAACACAAGATCTGGGCTTAAATGGCTGACCGCGAAAGCCTTCAGTGTTCAGTGGTTCCTGGAGAGACAGGACTCCAGGAAGTGTGTGCTCAATCAGAACCGTGGACATTGCTGCCGCTGAGTGGGCTGAACCTGCTAGGAAAAAGGACTGTGTTTTTTTTATTTCTTTGTTATGCTGTTTTTATTTTTCCAGCTTTATTTATGCTGATACAATAAACCAATCCTTTTCCTAAAGAGGCAGTGTTCCAGTTATACCTCTGTGTCCAACCGAGTGATCCACTCTACCATAGTGCATACAGTGGGTAAAAAAAATTTCTCTGAAGCCCCAAGTATCCCCTTTAAAGAGGTTCTCTGAGACTCTAAGGGTATGTTTCCACGTTCAGTATTTGCTGCGGATTGGATGCTGCATACAGCCACAGCGTCGAATCCACAGCGGCCAGATGTTACAACATACTGGATGGGATTTTATGAAATCCCATCTCCACTATGCGTTCAAAGACGCAGGTGGCAGACCTGCATATACGCACATGCGGTGCGTCTTTATAGACTGCAGCATGTTTATTTATCTTGCGGTGACGCTCAGTCTCCGCAAGATAAATAGCACCGTTCTATGTATAGGATGCAGTGATTCCGCACGGTTCAATGAACACATGGAGAATCACCGCGCGTACAAAAGCCAGCAGCACTTTGGATGGAGCGGGTATCTGCTGCGTCTAAAGCGCTGCCTTTATGGAACGTGGTAGCATAAGGGTATGTTTCCACGTTCCGTAAAGGCAGTGCTTTGGACGCAGCAGATACCCGCTCCATCCAAAGCGCTGCCGGCTTTTGTACACGCGGTGATTCCGCATATGTTCATTGAACACATGCGGAATCACCGCATCCTATACATTGACAAGATAAATAGACATGCTGCGGTCTATAAAGACGCGCCGCATGTGCATATACGCAGGGAAGTCGGAGGCGTCTTTGAACGCAAAGTGAAGATGGGATTTCATAAAATCCCCCACTATGCTGTAACATCTGGCCGTTGCGGATTGGTCCCTGTGGGGACACCAATGCCCTATGGGGTCCCGGTGCCAGTTCTAGCTAGTGAGCCTCGCATGATTAGGGCCCCCGGTACTTGCAATACTTACCTCTCCCGGGTCCTCCGCTGTGGCGTCTTCCACGTCTCCTGACTGTGAACAGTCACAGTGCAGAGTGCCGGAAGATGACGACGCTGAGGAGTCCAAGCAGAGCTGTGGCTAGCGAAGAGAGATGAGTGTTTAATTTCTTCTTTTGTTTTGTTTAGAGCAATATATGGGGCCCTTCATACTATAGAGCAATATATCGGGCCCATAATATACTGGAGCAGTATATCGAGCCCATCATATACTGGAGAAATACATAGGGGTGCATCATATACTGGAGCAATATATAGGGCCCATCATATACTGGAGCATTATATGGGGCCCATTGTGCATGGCTCATTATATGGGGCCCATTATATACGAAGCAATGTATGGGGCCCATCATATACTTTATGGATCAACATATGGAGCTCATTATGTATGGAGCATTCTATGTGGCCAATCATATCCTGTATGGAGCAGTATATGGACTCATTATGTATGGAGCATTATATGAGGCCCATCATATACTGTATGGGGCATTATATGGGGCCCATTTTATATGTAGCAATATATGGCTCCCATCATATACTGTATGAAGCATTAAATGAGACCCATTATACTGTATGGAATAGCATTATGTGGGCTACTGTATGGAGCATTATATGGGGCCCATTATGTATGGAGCAATATATGGGGCTCAGTATACTGTTTGGTGTATTGTATAGGGCTCATTATACTGCATGGAGCAATATATGGTGCCCTTTTTCTGTATGGAGCACTATGTGGTGCCCATAAAACTGTAATGAGCAATATATGGGGCTCATTATTCTATATGGAGCACTATGTGGTGCCCATAATATTGTATGGGGACTATACTGTCTGCTTTCTGAGCTACAGTAGAATTTACAATAGATATCACTCATGTAATGTAAGAAGTAAGTGAAATACGCACCTGCGTTTTCTGTCAAGAGATGCAGAATCCGCACAAAGAGGCTAATCCGCAACATGGGCATTGCACTATACTGTACCTATAGTTCTCTCCCGTATCTGCGCATCATGAGTCGTGGTATGTGTTAAAGGGGACCATGAAAACCTGGAGCCAGCCCTGAATACAAGCCACCAGCCAATAAGAGGCCAACAGCTAATGTTGATGTGCTCGTTGCTGGCACGCTAAAGTCAGCCGTAGGCTATGAAAGAGAAACCTGCACGTTGTGGGAATGGAAGAAGATATGAAGAAGGGATGGAGCACCGTTTAACTTTTTGAACCCAAAATTGGCTGGAATCAATGGTAGGCGCATGTCGCGTTTGGAGACCTCCTGATGTACCTAAAAAGTGGAAACCCCCCAATTCTAACCCCAACCCTAACCACAACCCTAATCCCAACTCCAACACCACCCTTACCCCAACACCCCAATCGTAACCTCAACACAACCGTAACTCCAACACAACCGTATCCCCAACACAACCCTAACCCCATCACAACCCTAAGCCCAACACCACAACCGTAACCCACACACCCCAACCGTAACCCCAACACAACGCTAACCCTAGCCCAACCCTAAACCTAGCTCTAACACCAACCCTAGCCCCAACCCTAACCCTAGCTCTAACCCCAACCCTAACCCTAATGGAAAATGGAAATAAATACATTTTTTAAATTTTACTATTTTTACCTAACTAACGGGGTGACTAAAGGGGTTTTGATTTACTTTTTTTTTTTTTGATCACTGTGATAGGGTATATCACAGTGATCAAAATGAACTAATAGGAAAAATCTCTTATTGTTGCTGGTTCCTGGCCATCAGATCTCGGTGGGCGCACTGCGCATGCGCCCACCGTTTTCATCCCGGAAGAAGATGCCAATTGCCAGGGGGATAGAGCCAGTGGCGTAGGAAGGGGGTGCGGGGGGGCGGTCCGCCCCGGGCGGCACAATGCGGGGGGCGGCCGGCGCTGCAGGAGAAGAAAAAAAAAAAAAAAAAAGACGCCCCTTTAAATCTTCGGGCGGCGCCGTCCGCCGCCACGACCAGGGCCAGCTCCCCCCACCACCGGACCCCGCCCCCCGCTCTATACTCACCTCTCCTGGTTCCTGCGGCGCCGGCAGCTGCAGCGTCCTCTGACTCTGCGACGTCTCAGAGCAGAGGGCGCGATGACGTCACTACTGTGCACGCCGCTCTGCCTCTCTGTCCTGAGCGTCGCAGAGCCGGAGAGACGCTGACTGCACCGGACCTGCGCTAGGAACGGGAGAGGTGAGGATTTTACTTTTTTTTTTTTTTCTTTATGTCTGACTGGGGCTGGGGCAATGCTGGACACACTGGGGCAATACTGGAGACCATGGGGCAGATTGCTGGACACACTGGGGCAATACATGAGACCATGGGGCAGATTGCTGGACACACTGGGGCAATACATGAGACCATGGGGCAGATTGCTGGACACACTGGGGCAATACAGGAGACTATGGGGCAGATTGCTGGACACACTGGGGCAATACTGGAGACCATGGGGCAGATTGCTGGACACACTGGGGCAATACAGGAGACCATGTGGCAGAATGCTGGACACGCTGGGGCAATACAGGAGACCATGGGGCAGATTGCTGGACACACTGGGGCAATACAGGAGACCATGGGGCAGATTGCTGGACACACTGGGGCAATACTGGAGACCATGGGGCAGAATGCTGGACACACTGGGGCAATACAGGAGACCATGTGGCAGAATGCTGGACACACTGGGGCAATACAGGAGACCATGGGGCAGATTGCTGGACACACTGGGGCAATACAGGAGACCATGTGGCAGAATGCTGGACACACTGGGGCAATACAGGAGACCATGGGGCAGATTGCTGGACACACTGGGGCAATACAGGAGACCATGGGGCAGATTGCTGGACACACTGGGGCAATACTGGAGACCATGGGGCAGAATGCTGGACACACTGGGGCAATACAGGAGACCATGTGGCAGAATGCTGGACACACTGGGGCAATACAGGAGACCATGGGGCAGATTGCTGGACACACTGGGGCAATACTGGAGACCCTGGGGCAGATTTCTGGACACTGAGGCAATGCTGGAGACCCTGGGGCAGACTTCTGGACACACTGGGGCAATGCTGGACACTGGGGCAGATTGCTGGACACACTGGGGGTAATATGCTGGACACACTGGGGCAATGCTGGACACTGGGGGTAATATGCTGGACACACTGGGGCAGACTGCTGGACACACTGGGGAAAGGCTGGACACTGGGGCAGATTGCTGGACACACTGGGGCAATACAGGAGACTATGGGGCAGATTGCTGGACACACTGAATACTGGAGACCATGGGGCAGATTTCAGGACACATTGAGGCAATGCTGGAGACCCTGGGCAGACTTCTGGACATACTGGGGCAATACTGGAGACCATGGGGCAGATTGCTGGACACACCGGGGCAATACTGGAGACCATGGGGCAGAATGCTGGACACACTGGGGCAATACAGGAGACCATGGGGCAGATTGCTGGATACAACGGGGCAATACTGGAGACCATGGGGCAGAATGCTGGACACACTGGGGCAATACAGGAGACCATGGGGCAGATTGCTGGACACACTGGGGCAATGCTGGAGACCCTGGGGCAGATTTCTGGACACTGAGGCAATGCTGGAGACCCTGGGGCAGACTTCTGGACACACTGGGGCAATGCTGGACACTGGGGCAGATTGCTGGACACACTGGGGGTAATATGCTGGACACACTGGGGCAATGCTGGACACTGGGGGTAATATGCTGGACACACTGGGGCAGACTGCTGGACACACTGGGGAAAGGCTGGACACTGGGGCAGATTGCTGGACACACTGGGGGCAGTGCTGGACATACTGGGGCAGATTGCTGGACACACTGGGGGTAATATGCTGGACACACTGGGGCAGATTGCTGGACAACATGGGGGTAATATGCTGGACACACTGGGGCAGATTGCTGGACAACATGGGGGTAATATGCTGGACACACTGGGGGCAGGACTTGAGGCATGGGCAGAATGTAGATACGGGGCATGATTGGAGACACGGGGCAGGATTGGATCATGGGGCAGGACGGATACGATGGAGGCTGGTGGGGCAGGATGTGGAGATCATATGGGGTAGAATGGATACTCATGAGGGCAGGATGCGAGAACATATGGCTGGAGCCAGGAATGAGAAACGGGGCCAGGGTGGGGAATATTATTACCATAGGGGCTAATTAAGGGATATTATTACTGCAGTGATGTATTTATTTTATTTTTTGAGTATACTGTTTTAAATGGGGGGGGCGGTCCTGTTACTGTGCAGAGTGACACTATATCACCTTTTTTTCTTCATGTGATGTAATGTAGAAGTTGTGAAAAATTAAGTAATGTGTTCTGCAAGCGGAGCTCGAGATAACTGTGTTATTTCCTGCAGAAACGAGTCCTGGCTGGAAGGAATGATGGCGGTCTGTGCTGGATGAAAGATGAAGGACTTCACCTAGAGACGTCACTGGTGAGTCAGTGTGTTACCTATACACTGACACTATACACTGTATACTATATAGAGGTCCTGTGTATAATGTCACCAGTGATCTCTGTATTACCTCTACACAGACACTGCATTACTGATCAGTATTGTAGTATTCAGTCACTATGTGGTGGTAATATGTGGTCTGGAAATGGTGTTGTGGTATTTGTCCCTTGTATGTAGTATTATTCGGTCACTATGTGGCCTGGTCATGGTGTGGTGGTATTAAGTCACAGGTGTGGCATGTGGGGGTGACACCATTAGGCCCAGTTTAAGTTCTACAAAACAGGAAAACCGTTTTTGGTAACCTTTGTGTGTATTGAGCCGGGGGGGGGGGGGGGCGCCAAACTCGGGAACAGCCCCGGGCGGCAAAAGCTCTAGCTACGCCTCTGGATAGAGCCAGAGGGTCCAGAGACACCGGAGGTACCAGGGGCCTCAGGGGACCCCATTTCTCCTCTGGTATGCTAGATCATAGGAGAGGAGAGAGAAATAAATTAGAAAACGACCCGAATTATGTTCTCCGGCGTCTCAGCTACCCCTGGTAGTTGAAACCCCGGAGATTTTCCAATGCTGGGGGGCGCTATAATCTTATTTCTCCGTGCCATCAAAAAGTGGCGCTGAGGACTAAGTACCCTTAACTGCTGCCGTTAAAAGATGTATCGGCAGTCACTAACATATATTCTGGTTTGTTTCATATGTGTGTATTTACTCTTTCTTCCCATCTGGGTCATTTTCTGGTTTTCTTGCCTTCAATGTTCACATTCCAATAAGAAAAAAAAAGCAAAAAACATTGTATGAACATGACTGTCAAAACTTTTATTATTTCTTTAAGAGAAAAAAAAAGTTTTCATAAACCCTAGCAACGCTCACGGTACAGACGCATCTAAGCGTCATGTCAGTGGTGGTGGTCCCGCTGACTGTGGTTACTCACCTGGCATTCCATTTCAGATGCGCAGCTTCTAAATTTACCTGCTCAGTCCTGATACCTAGCCCATGCACTGGACTGGTTATGCCATTCACCATTTTGTTTTTGTGGCAGGGTTCCCTGGTTAGTCTTATAATCAGGAGAGAAAAGGCCTATCATTCATTTTGGAATTACATTTAAAGTACAGTACATTTTTATTTTATCCAATGTCGGCAGACCATATTTTGTCTCTGACCGCTCCGTACTGGGATAGAATGGTGCTGGATACAACAGGCAGGTACATTTGCGCTCAAAACTTTACATACCCCGGCAGAATTTTTGCATTCTTGGCCTTTTTTTTTCAGAGAATATGAATGATAACACCAAAACTTTTTCTCCACTCTTGGTTATTGGCTGGTGAAGCTATTTATTGTCAAACTACTGAGTTTTCTCTTTTTAAATCGTAATGACTATCCAAAACATCCAAATGACCCTGATCAAAAGTTCACATACCCCATTTCGTAATGCCGTGTATTGCCCCCTTTAACATCAATGACAGCTTGAAGTCTTTTGTTATAGTGGTGGTTGAGGTTCTTTATTTTCTCAGACGTAAAGCTGCCAACTTTTCTTGGCAAAAAGAATCCAGTTCCTGTAAATTCCTGGGCTGTCTAGCATTAACTGCACGCTTGAGATATCCCCAGAGTGGCTCAATGATATTGAGGTCAGGAGACTGAGATGGCCACTCCAGAACCTTCACTTTGTTCTGCTGTAACCAATGACTGGTCGACTTGGCCTTGTGTTTTGGATCATTGTCATGTTTGAACATCCAAGTATGTCCGATGCTCAGCTTCCAGGCTGATGAGTGCACATTTGCCTCCAGTATTTGCTGATAACGTGCTGCATTCATCTTTCCTTCAACTTTGACCAAGTTTCCTGTGCATTTGTAGCTCACACATCCCCAAAACATCAACGATCCACCTCCGTGCATTACAGTAGGAATGTTGTTCTTTTCATCATACGTCATGTTGACCTCTCTCCAAATGTAACGTTTATGGTTGTGGCCAAAAACTTCACTTTTGGTCTCATCACTCCAAATTACCTTGTTCCAGGAGTTTTGAGGCTTGCCTCTGCGTTGTTTTGCATATTGTAGGTGAGCTACTTTGTGGCATTTGTGCAGTAATGGCTTTCTTCTGGCGACTTGACCATGCAGCCCATTTTTCTTCAAGTGTCTCCTTATTGTGCATCTTGAAAGAGCCACACCACTAGTTTTCAGAGAGTCCTGAATTTCAGCTGATGTTATTTGTGATTTTTTTTTCCAGAGAATATGAATAACACGAAAACTTTTTCTCCACACATGGTTAGTGGTTGGGTGAAGCCATTTATTGACAGACTACTGTGTTTTCTCTTTTTAAATCATACTGACAACCCAAAACATTGACAACCCAAAATTGAAGTTTTTGGCCACAACCATAAACGTTACATTTGGAGAAAGGTCAACAAGACCTATGATGAAAAGAACAACATTCCTACTGTAAAGCACCGAGATGGATCATTGATGTTTTGGGGATGTGTGAGCTACAAAGTAAAAAAACAGAAAAACTTTTCAGCTCACCCAGTAGAAACATTCGTCTGTAGTCCACATAATGTCCGAGCAAGGAAAACACATCTCTGTCTGACGTTGAAACTTGTGCACTTGTGCACTTGTCGCAACATGGCGACTGCATGGTAGCTTCCATCCAAATTATGTAATTTTTTCGCTTGTCAGCAGTTTTCCAAATTTTAATATGTTTAAATAAATTTTTGATACTTTTTATTCCTGGAGCTGGATTTTTCTTTTCACATGAGCTACAAAGGCACAGGAAACTTGGTCAAAGTTGAAGGAAAGATGAATGCAGCACGTTATCAGCAAATACTGGAGGCAAATTTGCACTCATCAGCCTGGAAGCTGAACATGGGACGTACTTGGACGTTCCAAAATGACAACGATTCAAAACACAAGGCCAAGTCGACATGTCATTGGCTACAGCAGGACAAAGTGAAGGTTCTGGAGTGGCCATCTCAGTCTCCTGACCTCAATATCATTGAGCCACTCTGGGGATATCTCAAGTGCGCAGCTCATGCTAGACAGTCCAGGAATTTACAGGAACTGGAGGCTTTTTGCTAAGAAAAGTTGGCAGCTTTACCATCTGAGAAAATAAAGAACCTCATCCACAACTACCACAAAAGACTTCAAGCTGTCATTAATGTTAGAGGGAGAAATACATGGCATTAAGAAATAGGGTATGTGAACTTTTGATCAGGGTAATTTGGATGCTTTGGGTTGTCATTATGTTTTAAAAAGAGAAAACACAGTAGTTTGACGATAAATGGCTTCATCCAACCACTAACCATGAGTGGAGAAAAAGTTTTGGTGTGATCATTCATATTCTCTGAAAAAAGGCCAAGAAAGCAAAAATTCTGCCGGGGTATGTAAACTTATGAGCGCAGCTGCATACCCCCATCCTGGTATATATGGCCCCTATTCTGGTATGTATAGTCCTCCATCCTGGTACATATGTCCACATCTTGGCTGATATATATGGCGCCCCCCCATCCTGGTTGGTGTATATGCCCCCCATCCTGGCTGGTATATATGGCCCCTCTATCCTAGTATACTGTATGTGCCACCTCAGACTGGCTGGTATATATTCCCCCCATCCTGGTACATATGCCCCCTCCATCTCATCCTGGGATATATGACTCCCCATCCTGGTATATATGCCCAACATTCTGGTATATATGCACCACATCCTGGTTGGTATATCCCCCCATCCTGGTATATATGGCCCCCCATTCTGGTATATTTAGCCCCCAAACATGGCTAGTATATGTGCCCCTCCATCATGGTATATGTGCCCTCCCATCATGGTATATATGGCCCTTATACTGGTACATTAATAGCCCCCTTAACGCCACACACACAAAAAAAAATTCTATTTAACCTTCCCTTTGCTCCCTTGAAGTGCAGAGTCCTGTTCTGATGATGGCAGCTGACTTTGGCATGTAAGAAGCGCGTGACATCACTGCCATGCGTCCCCACACGCCGAGGTCAGCTGCCCGAGTATTCACTGCTCTCCACGCCCGGGACTATGGGAGTGAGAAGCAAAGAATATTCCTTTACCTTAAAGGCCCCTTCACATTTAGCGACGCTGCAGCGATACCGACAACGATCCGAATCGCTGCAGCGTCGCTGTTTGGTCGCTGGAGAGCTGTCACACAGACCGCTCTCCAGCGACCAACGATGCCGGTAACCAGGGTAAACATCGGGTAACTAAGCGCAGGGCCGCGCTTAGTAACCCGATGTTTACCCTGGTTACCATGCTAAAAGTAAAAAAAAAAAAACAGTACATACTTACCTACAGCCGTCTGTCCTCCAGCGCTGCGCTCTGCTTCTCTGCTCTCCTCCTGTACTGTCTGGGAGCCGGAAAGCAGAGCGGTGACGTCACCGCTCTGCTTTCCGGCTCACAGCCAGTACAGGAGGAGTGCAGAGCGCAGCGCTGGAGGACAGACAGCGGTAGGTAAGTATGTACTGTTTGTTTTTTTTTACTTTTAGCATGGTAACCAGGGTAAACATCGGGTTACTAAGCGCGGCCCTGCGCTTAGTTACCCGATGTTTACCCTGGTTACCAGTGAAGACATCGCTGGATCGGTGTCACACACGCCGATCCAGCGATGTCTCCAGGGAGTCCAGCGACGAAATAAAGTTCTGGACTTTATTCAGCGACCAACGATCTCCCAGCAGGGGCCTGATCGTTGGTCGCTGTCACACATAACGATTTCATTAACGATATCGTTGCTACGTCACAAATAGCAACGATATCGTTAACAATATCGTTATGTGTGAAGGTACCTTAATAGCGGACACACCTGGTCACCCAGCAGGAATCCAGCTGCTGAAGCTACAGTGCCTTGCGAAAGTATTCGGCTCCCTGGAACTCTTCAACCTTTTCCCACATATCATGCTTCAAACATAAAGATACCAAATGTACATTTTTGGTGAAGAATCAACAACAAGTGGAACACAATTGTGCAGTTGAATGAAATTTATTGGTTATTTTCCATTTTTGTGGAAAATCAAAAACTGAAAAGTGGGGCGTGCAATATTATTCGGCCCCTTTGAGAGACTGACATTCTTGCCCATTCTTCCTTGGCAAACAGCTCGAGCTCAGTGAGGTTTGATGGAGATCGTTTATGAACAGCAGTATTCAGCTCTTTCCACATATTTTCGATTGGGCTGAGGTCTGGACTTTGACTGGATCGTCTAACTATAACTTCTCTGAAATATTGAAGTGTTCAGAGAATGATAAACCTGGGTGAAATTGTGCAGCCAGGCTGCAATTCATGTTACCCGCGATTTTGACAACCTGCTCCAACTGTGCACATCTCACATTGCAGCAGCATATGTGAAAATATATGTTGCTGCTATCATGTTTGAGAGAGGTCTATACATTTGGGATCAAACGGTCACAATTTTTTTGTTAGATTGTGCAACAAATACAACATTCAAGCATTGCAGATATTGGAGTGTTGTATTATCCTTTCTGTAACAATGTGTTTCGAACCTCACAGACATAACACCAAACAATTTATGTAAACTATTTTCATCAGCATAGGCTGGCTACACACTCCTTTAAACATTTAACCCCCGGAGCTTTTTTCGGTTTTGTGTTTTCGTTTTTCGCTCCCCTTCTTCCCAGAGCCATAACTTTTTTATCTTTCCGTCAATATGGCCATGTGAGGGCTTGTTTTTTGCGGGACGAATTGTACTTTTGAACGACACCATTGGTTTTAGCTACCATGTACTAGAAAACGGGAAAAAAATTCCAAGTGCAGTGAAATTGCAAAAAAAAAAGTGCAATCCCACACTGGCTTTTTGTCTTTGTTTTTGTTTTTTTTTGCTAGGTTAACTAAATGCTAAACCTGACCTGCCATTATGATTCTCCTGGTCATTACAAGTTCATAGACACCAAAAATGTCTAGGTTCTTTTTTATCTAAGTGGTGAAAAAAAATTCCAAACTTTGTAAAAAAAAATTGCGCCATTTTCCAATACCCATAGCATCTCCATTTTTCATGATCTCAGGTTGGTTGAGGGCTTGTTTTTTACGTGCCAAGCTGGCGTTTTTAATTATACCATTTTGGTGCAGATACGATCTTTTGGTCACCCGTTATTGCATTTTAATGTTATATCATGGAGATCAAAAAACTTAATTTTGGCGTTTTGACTTTATTTCTTGCTACGCCATTTAAAGATCAGGTTAATCCTTTTTATTGATAGATCGGGCGATCCTGAACGCGGCGATACCAAATATGTGTATGTTTGATTTTATTTTTATTGTTTTATTTTGAATGGGGCAAAAGGGGGGTGATTTGAACTTTTATATTTTTTTATATTTTTAAAAACATTTTTTTGTTTTGACGTGCTTCAATAGTCTCCATGGAAGACTAGATGCTGCCACATCCCAATCGGCTCTGCTACATAGAGGCGATGTTCAGATCGCCTCTATATAGCAGATTTACTCACTTGCTATGAGTGCTGACCACTGGGTGGCGCTCACAGCAAGCCAGCACTGACAACCATAGAGGTCTCCAGGAGACCTCAGGTTGTCATGCCAACACATCAGTGTGCGTATTTCCGGAAGCACGATTTGAATGCCGCTGTCGGAGTTTGACAGCGGCATTTAACTGGTTAATAGCCGTGGGTGGATCGTGATTCCACCTGCAGCTATTGCGGGCACATGTCAGCTGATCAAAACAGCTGATATGTGCCGGGAAAGATGTGAGCTCAACCGCCGTAGCTCACATCACAGGGAAGGAGTCCGACATCGGCGTAAATGTACGCCCCGATGTCAGAAAGGGGTTAAGCAGTTGCTTTGCCGTTCTGTACTTCTGCATATTTCCTATCCTGTTTCAGATTTTAGAAAGCGTTATGTTCTGTTGCAATGATCTAACACATTAACTGGTTCATTACGTGGAAGACCAACGCTTCAAACATGTTCTAACTTGTCTATCCTGTACTGTTCATGCATTGCAGTCCATATTAAGAAAACAGACTGAAATGTGTAAAAATATAAATATTTGTCTGACATTCCCAATTTGTTACGGTAATTTGCCCTTTTGCCCATCAGGTTATGCTCACACCATAAAACAAATAAACAATAAGAATACACTAGACAATATTGTAAAACAGTATATTGCCTTTACAATATGTCCAAAATATCAATATACATTATCCAAGACAATAAATACAGAAATCCAGAAGCATGTAGAGCTTATCGCCTGAATAATGTAAACACGTAAAGCATATCCCAACCACACAGAAATCACATAAATGGTTATTAGACATTCCATGATCAGTATATTTCATAAAGTATCACTATAATGGAAAATACACTATGGTATTCATATTTACACGACCTAGGTTCTTTCTTGTATTTATTACTGTGGATATATTGATATTCTGTAAGTTGAATATATATCTAGTGATGTATATGTCAAACCCAGGCCATAAACATGTTGTGAGCAGAACATTAGATGGGATCATAACTATATTGCTACCAAAGGCATATCTGCATCTTGGCCATTCATGGTTGAGATATGAATATCTGTGATTGCGTGGCAGCAAAAACTGGTCAGGCTGCAGATATACATGAGTTTGGCTGCTCTATGCGGTTTTCATAACCACTGCATACAGACAGATATTTCACTCTCAGCCAAGAATGACTGAAATGTGAATACCCCTTTAATCATGTTAATTATATATTTTTTGTATTTTTGCATAATATCGCATATATATATATATATATATATATGTATATATATATATATATATATATATATATATATATATATATATTTTGCTTTCAGAAGTATTGTCAAAAGAGCAGCCCTTGGGACCTACAACAATGCAGTGAACAATTGTTACCTCTTATTCTTTGCTCGGCTTAACTTTTAACAAAAAAAGAGCATGGAAAGCACCTCCAAAAATTCATTGATCTAATAACACTAGGCAAAAATATATATTACTGAACATGAGGTTCTTAGTTTAACAGTCAGATCAGACTGTATGAAGCCCGTTGCCACGTCACGGTGAACCTCTCAGAACGATGGTCAATGCATGCAAGGCCATGTCTACATTGAAATCAGCAGGATCCTGTGATTTGCAATTTGAAAATTCATATCCACAAAGTGGACTGGGACAGATCAAACAATTCTTAACCTAGAGGTTTCCAGAACCAATGTACAGGTTCTTTTTATCCCACCATAAGTGCAGAATTTTGATTAGTTGGTTGTAAGCATCCTCTTGTGATCGTGTGTATTCTTGGTTTTATTTCAGGAAATCATAACACAAATCTTGAAGAATAGACCTAGAAGGCTCTAGATAGCTACGTATTTTCTGAGAAAGTAATATGTTTTATATAACCTTCTCCATACACAACATAGACACACTAGGGAAGAGTTTTCCTTTTTGTGCTTCATGGAAGAAGTTCTCCAGTAGCTTTCTCTGCGTGGCTTGCACTAGATCCAATAAGGTATATACTGTACTGACGAACCTGACACAGGATTAGAAGGGCTTTAGGGACTTTAATTTTGTTACTTTGTCCTTAGAATATCAGATTGTCAGCATCCTAATTACTGGCAACCCCATGAGTTAGTGGGTTAAAAATACATTTTGAACAGACAGTTAGGACCCATCCAGTGTTTGGTCAGTATTTTACATCAGTATTTGTAAGCCAAATCCAGGAGTGGGTGATAAATACAGAAGTGGTGATGTATTTCTATTATACTTTTCCTCTGATTGTTCCACTCCTGGTTTTGGGTTAGAAATACTGATGTAAAATACTGACCAAATACTGACCGTGTGAATTTATGACAAAAATTGAGAATTGGATGTTATCCATCACCCTGCACAATAGGGTTAATCCCTATGTAGTTGCACACTATCATTGCCAACAGTATACACCATATTGACAAAACTAACAGCAACACCCAGTTGTCAATTCATTTGTACTTTTCCAGGATAAATATTAGAGAGACAACACAAAGCAAAGTTCTCTAAAAGAAAAAAAAAAGTGCTCCTTCATTATTTAATGGGGAGGGTGAGTAATTAAGAAGCAGACAATTGTGGCTTTGCAGATGGCAGGAAGAGGACATTTGGTAAGGACCTTCACCCCTTTGCTTACACCATTAGGTAGCATAGTAACAATAGACTATGGCATCTAAGGGGTTACCTTTCCTCTATAGCTGAAAGTTGGCTGAGAGGTAAAGCTTCTTTCCCCAGGTAATAGGGCACACACATCTATTGAGCCCTTGCCACCACTGGGCCTGTGTGGCATGATGCAAAAACTACTTACTGCTTGTGCCATACATGTGCATATTGCAAATATGGTCCAAAACACAAATTAATTTTAATTCTAAATGCCTATCTATTTAATACCATAATCTAATCTATTTTCTAATGTACTTTAATTAAAAAATCATTCCCTAATTACACTATCTACCTGCTTTATTTATTTTTTACTACTCCCTTCTTGATGATGCATTGTTTGGGAATCCCACTGCATGCTGAGATACTCCAATGAAGCATCATCAGGGGCCAGAGGCTCGGGTCATTGCCCCAGCCTCTGCCCCCACCCTGAACCAAAAGCGTCAACAGTGACTTTCATTTCAGAGGCTGGGCTAGTAACTCTTCGAATGAGCATAAGTCAGTTTTTAATTCCATTGGATGCTCAGTAGATTCTTGTCACTATGCGGTGCACAATGACAGTGCATTCTTGAACCAGCTCTGATCAGAAGTAACAAGCCGGCAACAGAGCGCACTGTCAGTGCATGTTGTAAGAGGATTACCTGTTTTGCAGAGACCAGCGCCGCCCTCACAAGTCACGTCACTGACACATGCTCAGTAGAGCAGAGACTAGCCCAGCCCCTGAAATGCAGGTCACCGATGACGCTTCATTTCAGGGAGGAGGCAGACGCTGTGGCAGTGACTGCAGCCTCTGCCCCCTGATGATACTTTGTTTGAGTATCACAACATGCACTGGGATTCTCTAATGAAGCGTCATCAAAATGGAAGTTGTAAAAAAAAAGGATAAATCAGTTAGATAGTGTAGTTAGGGAAGGATAACGATGTTTTAATTAAACTATACAGATTAGAATATGGCATTAAATAGATGATTAGAATGAACATTAATATTTGAGTTTCAGATAACCCCTTTAACTGGTACAGTGTTCTGTCCTCTGCATTTACAGGCAGACATATGACGACAGGACAATGGTTCACATAATGTACAATTTTTATTAAGTTTATTTTTAATGTTTAGCTCACCCCTGACAGCCACAATAGCAAATCAGATTGTTCCTCTTCAGTTTGGCTGTCGTTACCATGTGAATGTGTGCACTACTACTTTTCACCAATGATAACAGATATAGTTTTATCACTGATTGCTTTGTGCTTACCCACTGGGACTCGAATGTAATGTATAAATCGATTTCGTGATTGACCTGTATAAGCGAGTCTTTACTGAGTCATATACTTTTCTGTTGTTGCATGCAGCTGTCTTTAACCCCATGTTTGTTTGTGTTTTTTTTTTTTCACTCTTTTTTTCTTTTACTTTTCAATATTGTTTGGTGCTATTGCCTGTTACTTGTAGCTGTGGCATATTACATTTACCTTTATGTACTTGTCCACTTACTGTTATCTGCACCTGCCTGCATCTTTCACTCACTGCTGTGCAATCTGGATCTTCAGGTACCTGCCTGCTGCTGCCTTGTCATCTGCACCTGCCTGCCCGTCACCCTCTCATTATTTACCTCCCAATGCAATTGTCACTGTTCTGGTCCACGCATGACCTGTCCCTTATTGTCTTTACTTGCCTCCTGTGCTATAATTATTATATTTATCTAATTTATTCTGTCGCTGTTCTGCCAAAAAGTTTATTATTTATTTTTATTCCAAACTTTTATGTCCAGTGAGAAATGGGTGCATGTTCTGACTGTCATAGGGCAGCCCGTCTCCTGGATAGCCACATCTGGGTGCAGTGCCCATGGGGATCCCCTGGCTCACATGGAGCTGGCTCCTAACAGATGGGCGCTTGGATCAGCTTTCCAAATCCTGAATAATTTATTAGGAACAAAATAGTTGAGTCTGTGAACAGGTCCCTCCTTCCTCTACTCTTTGTCTCTATAAAGTGCCATTGAGTGGCAGAGTTTCTAATTACAGGTCAGACAGGACAGGCCCTCCTCCCCGTCACAGTGAGTTATTTATACACCTGAATTACAGTGACGTAGCTTCTGTTGGAAGAAGCAGATTTATTTCACCTTTTAGAAAGGGCTGTATTCACTCAAACCTCATGACCCAGTTTAGATTCAGAGAGAGCCAGACCTATGGGGAGGAGCAACACTATGGGGGGAATGGACTGAGGAAGAGGAGGAGGATAGTCCGGGTAGAACCCTACCGTACTTCATTGGAAACTAATATTAGATTGCTAGTGATCCATCATTTACTAATAATCAATAGGTGCAAAAAACTATAGGAAATCATGTTCTCTTTCTCTATAAATATATATACCTGTGATATGTGTGAGGGTCTATATATATATATATATATATATATATATATATATATATATATATATATTCTTAACATAATAATAAGGCATAATGACATCCAGAGGATGCAAATAATGCAAATACATTAATGGAAGGAAGAGACAATCAAGATGTCAAGAAAATGGCATCATCAATATGACAACCATAGACTTCTCTGCCTGGTTAGGACATGGAATGTAAGTGCTTGGGTCTAAGTATTGCCTCTGGAGGTTGGGTGGGTGAAAGATTTGGACAAACTGGGTTTTGAGAGTTCCCTGGAAGTGGCCTCTGCAGTTTGTACCAAGTGAGTGATAGATGGGAGGCGCTGGGCTATGCCTGTGGGTCTCTTTCCCAGCTCCTGTTTGCTCTCCGCTCCCATTGATCAGGCATGTGGAAACATTCCGCCTCCTGTACTCCCATTGTCAGAATCATGTTGCCAAGCTGCAGCTGCCCTCAATAACTTCACCACAACCCCCACCTTTTGGGCACCGACCTGTGCCATTTACCCACTGTCCAGTTGCAGACATACTAGCATCTTTGGGAGGGGAAACCATAAGTACTTCATGACCATAACCTGCCTGCTGAAGACTAACACCTCAGTGCATGATGAAAGATAGTATATGAAAAAATACATGGAAGTTGTACTGGGCAGTTATGATGCCAACGGCGCTGATGTTGGTCTTTCTTTTCGAGTTCCTAATGAGATGTAATGTGATGTTCTAAGATTGGGGTCTTTGTGGGGAGGCTTTCTGGGGGGCTCCAGCATGTTCCCTGAGCTTGAAGGACACTGGAAGTGCTGAGCTCAGCTGATTAGCATAACAATCCCTGCAGATCCTCTTCATCCTGCACTAACGCTGGGCTTTTCAATCCAATTTCCAGCCTCCTTCTTTAGCTGATTACATCAACTGGGAGGAGGGGACTGACCTTAAATCGATGCAGCATCTCCACAAACAGAGTATATAGGTCACCATGAGATGGATGGAAACAGCTTGTAACAGAGGGGACCAAGCACCGTACATAGTGATACATAGATACAGTGTGAGAGGGAGAGAGGAGGACATTGTGGGAGGGAAGGAGGAAGTGGGAGAACATCACTGCTTCACCACCAGGTGATCTTGCAGGTAGCAACTCCTTAGTCCTTGAGCTGCGGCCATGCTCTGGTGTTGTTCATATAGAAAGACACATCCTTAATGTGGGAAAATAATCATAGTCTATAACTAAAATGCTGAACACTGATGTCCTATCATTTATCGTTTCCACCACGACACTTGAAAAATGAATTTTCTAAGAGTGTAAGTTTTGTTCGCTCATGAGAAAATCCTAATTCTTGATACTTTAGACCCAGCTCCCCCACCTGTGAGTCAATGAATTCTTATGAATGCGCCTCTGCTTCCCACATGAGCTCACAAAGCCCTCCCTGCTCTTGTTGTCTGGAATAAAAGCTTCTATTGAGGCCCTCCCTGTAATCTCCGCAGGTCCTTCTTACCCTCTGGAATTCTTATGCGAGGCACGAGTTAATTTCAGTTTGCTAAAGTAAGAGGGAACCGGGAAAGGACCTGTTTAGCAGGACACATAGTAAAGTGTGCATCTGTCCAACCATCAAGTCCCAACATATAGACATCTGAGTGTAGTATTCGATGAGCCTCCATACTAGGCCACGTTCAGTATCTGTAAGCCAAAACCAGGAGTGGGTGATAAATACAGAAGAGGTGACGTGTTTCTATTATACTTTTCCTCTAATTGCTCCACTCCTGGTTTTAGCTTCCAAATACTGAGGTAAAATACTGACCAAATACTGAACGTGTGAACGTGGCCTCAGATGGCTGGTGATATAGACCCTGTATGACCCCTTACGTACTGTTTCTGTAATATGGTAATATTACAGATAAAACCTATAAGACCCTTTTATAATTTGGGATTCTAATGGACATTGCACATTCTTCATAGTTTCTTCGAACATTCAGCCTGTTTGATATTACAGGGTTAGTTTTATTTTCCGTATTTAATATCAGTTTTATGTAAGTTATATACAGAACTATGCTTATTATGAAAGAAGTATGCTTTATAAATAAATAAACGCTATTATATAAAAAAGTATAGACAAGCTTTCTGGAAAGCTAAAGATAAAAACTAGATTTCATCTAGGCCCGAATAGCTAATATAGTCAGCAGTATGCTGCATTTTCATATACCGTATTTTCGGCTTTTGCTTTGGCAAGTTGTAGCTTGAGACTAGGAAAGAAATGCTCAGAAAGGAAGAAGTGCAATTCTGCTGATGGTTATTTCTGTTTTTATTTCACCCTTAGAGATTCATTACTTTTTACCTACCTACTGGAATGATCTGCTATATACTTTAATGGCTTTGCAATGTTTGTTCAGTGGAGGCAAATGCTTATATTGCCAGTTGCTGTGAGGTGCCTAAAGCCAATAAATGGAAACAGCCAGAAAAGGTTTAATTTGGGCTAAATAATGTTGTGTGTAATAGCACACAATAATATTTTACAATCACGTTAAAGCTCAGTTGGTATACCAGTAATAAAAGTAATGTGCATCAATTACTTTATTTTATGGTCATTATTGTTTTTTTATCTATCTATCTATCTATCTATCTATCTATCTATCTATCTATCTATCTATTTATCTAACTATCTTTCTGTATGTCTGTCTCATATCTATCATATGTATATCTATCTGTGTGTTTGTCTATCTATTTATCTATCATATGTTTATCTATCTATAGCAAAAAATGGTACAGCACATTATTATTCTTTGGGTGCACAGGCTTTCTCTGCAATCTATCTACTTTGCAATAGTTATAATGCCATTATGAAAAATCAGGCAGCACTCCTCCTTTAGGTGAAATTCTGTTGTTATATACAGTTAGGTCCATATATATTTGGACAGAGACAACATTTTTCTAATTTTGGTTATAGACATTACCACAATGAATTTTAAACAAAACAATTCAGATGCAGTTGAAGTTCAGACTTTCAGCTTTCATTTGAGGGTATCCACATTAAAATTGGATGAAGGGTTTAGGAGTTTCAGCTCCTTAACATGTGCCACCCTGTTTTTACAGGGACCAAAAGTAATTGGACAATTGACTCCAAGGCTATTTCATGGACAGGTGTGGGCAATCCCTTTGTTATGTCATTCTCAATTAAGCAGAGTTGATTTGAGGTGTGGTGCTTGCATTTGGAAGGTTTTGCTGTGAAGTAAACATGTGGTCAAAGGAGCTCTCCATGCAGGTGAAACAAGCCATCCTTAAGCTGCGAAAACAGAAAAAACCCATCCGAGAAATTGCTGCAATATTAGGAGTGGCAAAATCTACAGTTTGGTACATCCTGAGAAAGAAAGAAAGCACTGGTGAACTCATCAATGCAAAAAGACCTGGGCGCCCACAGAAGACAACAGTGGTGGATGATCGCAGAATAATCTCCATGGTGAAGAGAAACCCCTTCACAACAGCCAACCAAGTGAACAACACTCTCCAGGAGGTCGGCGTATCAATATCCAAATCTACCTTAAAGAGAAGACTGCATGAAAGTAAATACAGAGGGTTCACTGCACGGTGCAAGCCACTCATAAGCATCAAGAATAAAAAAAATCTAAAAAAGCCAGCACAGTTCTGGAAGAACATTCTTTGGACAGATGAAACCAAGATCAACCTCTACCAGAATGATGGAAAGAGAAAAGTATGGCAAAGGCGTGGTACAGCTCATGATCGAAAGCATACCACATCATCTGTAAAACACGGTGGAGGCAGTGTGATGGCTTGGGCATGCATGGCTGCCAGTGGCACTGGGTCACTAGTGTTTATTGATGATGTGACACAGGACAGAAGCAGCCAAATGAATTCTGAGGTATTCAGAGACATACTGTGTGCTCAGATCCAGCCAAATGCAGCCAAACTGATTGGTCGTCATTTCATAATACAGATGGACAATAACCCAAAACATAAAGCCAAAGCAACCCAGGAGTTTATTAAAGCAAAGAAGTGGAATATTCTTGAATGTCCAAGTCAGTCACCTGATCTCAACCCAATTGAGCATGCATTTCACTTGTTAAAGACTAAACTTCAGACAGAAAGGCTCACGAACAAACAGCAACTGAAAACCACCGCAGTGAAGGCCTGGCAGAGCTTCAAAAAGGATGAAACACAGCGTCTGGTGATGTCCATGAGTTCAAGACTTCAGGCAGTCATTGCCAACAAAGGGTTTTCAACCCAAGTACTAAAAATGAACATTTAATTTAAAATTATTGAATCTGTCCAATTACTTTTGGTCCCTTTTAAAAACAGGGTGGCACATGTTAAGGAGCTGAAACTCCTAAACCCTTCATCCAATTTTAATGTGGATACCCTCAAATGAAAGCTGAAAGTCTGAACTTCAACTGCATCTGAATAGTTTTGTTTAAAATTCATTGTGGTAATGTCTATAACCAAAATTAGAAAAATGTTGTCTCTGTCCAAATATATATGGACCTAACTGCATTCAGACCCACATGGCACGCGACGTTTCGGCTCCTACAGAGCCATTCTCAAGCTTGAGAAAGGCTCCATAGGAGCCGAAATGTCGCCTGACATGTGGGTCTGAATAAATAACCACAGAATTTCACCTAAAGGAGGAGTGCTGCCTGATTTTTTATAATGGCATTCTATCTATCTATCTATCTATCTATCTATCTATCTATCTATCTATCTATCTATCTATCTATCTATCTATCTATCTATCTATCTAAATGGAAAAAAATCATCAACACTCCAGTTTGTCAAGCAAAGACCGTGCTGTGAGGTCGAAACGTTGCACCACTTGGTGCTGGATTAAAGCCCACAATTTTTCCTTGAACTGGAGTACTGCTGATTTTTTTCCATTTATATTTTGCGTTGGACAACCGCATTATTCAGGAAGTATTGCACCCCAAATCTGCTCAAGTTTGTGCTGCTATCTGTCTTTTCTATTTATTTATCTATCTATCTATGTACCCATTTATTTATCTATCTATTGTCTATCTACCAATTTATCTATCTGTATTTCTATCTATCATTTTATGTATCTATATATTTATCTATCATGTATATCTCTTTCTATCTATTTATGTATCCTTTGTCTGTCTATTATATTATGTATAGATCAATTTATTTAATTTGCTATGTATCTATCATCTATCTGTCTAACACATGTCTATCTATCTTTCTCTATCGTTGTATCTATGTATCATATGGCCATTAGAGATGAGCGAACTTGCTCGGGTTCCCTCTTATTCAACAAGCTATAGATTTTACCTAATAAGCTGCAGAGGGAACCTGGCTTCCTGGATCGCGCCGGCCGATCAGCTGATCAGCACTGCAGCTGCATATGTTGCGGCTGTGTCACACTCACGACACAGGCAGCTGCGGTCCCGATCACCGAGATCTGGGAAGGCGGGTTCCCTCTGCAGCTTATTAGGCAAAATCTATAGCTTGCTGAATAAGAGGGAACCCGAGCAAATTCGCTCATCTCTAATGGCTATTCATCATTTTGCAGTTGGAGCCTTTATTACTTTAACTTATGCATTCCTGTTAAATTTTGTCATTTTTTGTGCCATCTCTAGACAGCTTTGTAAATGCTGGATGGCCATTCAAGCTCCTCCTTATATTCCAGCGCTGAGAGAATGGCCTAGTCTGCTTGTTGCACAATTATGCATACACTAGATGGTGGCCCGATTCTAACGCATCGGGTATTCTAGAATATGTATGTAGTTTATTTATGAAGATTTAAGAATAATGCAATGAATACACAGGATTTTCCGGGTAAAATATATAAATTATCATTAAATTTTATTGCTCATAGAACTTAATACAACTGAACTAAATTATTAAACAGATCATCAAAATATATTATCATTATTTATTATTATAGCGCCATTTATTCCATGGCGCTTTACATGTGAGGAGGGGTATACATAATAAAAACAGGTACAATAATCTTGAACAAGTCACAACTGGTACAGGAGAAGACCCTGCCCGCGAGGGCTCACAATCTACAAGATATATAAACCATTACATGAATATCTAACTGTATTTAAATAAATCATCGGACAAAAGAAGTACATCGACAATATAATATATTTGTTAACAATATCAACCCAAAATATTTTTGTACACCACATTGACTGACTGAACGTGTTCAGTAAACGTGAGTAAACTATGTCGCCCTGTGACTGACAGAATGTGTTCAGAAAACGTGAGTGAACTACGTCACACTGTGACTGACAGAACTTGTTCAGTAAACGTGACTGAACTACGTGGCACTGTGACTGACAGTACTTGTTCAGTAAACGTGACTGAACTACGTGGCACTGTGACTGACAGAACTTGTTCAGTAAACGTGACTGAACTACGTGGCACTGTGACTGACAGAACTTGTCCAGTAAACGTGACTGAACTACATCACACTGTGACTGACAGAACTTTTTCACTATGCGTGACTGAACTACGTGGCACTGTGACTGACAGAACTTGTTCAGTAAACGTGACTGAACTACGTGGCACTGTGACTGACAGAACTTGTTCAGTAAACGTGACTGAACAACGTGGCACTGTGACTGACAGAACTTGTTCAGTAAACGTGAAAAACTACATCACTCTGTGACTGACAGAACTTATTCAGTAAACGTGATTGAACTATGTCACACTGTGACTGACAGAACTTGTTCTGTAAACGTGACTGAACTACGTGGCAATGTGACTGGCAGAAATTGTTCAGTAAACGTGACTGAATTGCGTGGCTTTGTGACTGACAGAACTTGTCCAGTAAACGTGACTGATCTACATCACACTGTGACTGACAGAACTTGTTCACTAAACGTGACTGAACTACGTGGCACTGACTGACAGAACTTGTTCAGTAAATGTGACTGAACTACGTGGCACTGTGACTGACAGAACGTGTTCAGTACACGTGAATGAACTATGTGGCATTGTGACTGACAGAACTTGTTCAGTAAACGTGAATGAACTGCGTGGCACTGTGACTGACAGAACTTGTTCAGTAAATGTGTGTGAACTATGTGGCGACCAATCAGCGACATGGGATTTTGGTTACAGACAGAATTAGACGATTATATAGTAGACTAGATGGTGGCCCGATTCTAATGCATCGGGTATTCTAGAATATGTATGTAGTTTACAGCCCCATAGTATATAGCACAGCCACGTAGTATATTGCCCAGCCATGTGGTATATTGCACAGCCACATATATAGCACAGCCACGTAGTATATAGCACAGAGACGTAGTATATAACACTGCCCATGCAGTATATAAGCCAGGCCATGTAGTATAGAGCACAGCGATGTAGTATATTGCCCACCCATGTAATATATACCACAGCCACGTAGTATATAGCACAGCCCATATAGTATATAGCACAGAGATGTAGTATATAACACAGCCCACGCAGTATGTAACACAGCCCATGCAGTATCTAACAGAGCCCACGTAGTATATAGCAATGTGGGCACCATATCCCTGTTAAAAAAAGAATTAAAATAAAAAATCGTTATATACTCACCTTCCGGAGCCCCCGGATCCAGGTGAGGCGGTTACCGATGCTCCTCGCGACGCTCCGGTCCCAAGAGTGCATTGCGGTCTCGCGAGATGATGAAGTAGCGGTCTCACAAGACCGCTACGTCATCATCTCGTTAAACCACAATGCATGTACCGGACACCGGAACGTCGCGAGGAGCGGGAAAGGCCTCGGCTGGATCCGGGGGCCCATGGAAGGTGAGTATATAATGATTTTTTTTTATTTTTTTTATTATTTTTAACATTAGATCTTTTTACTATTGATGCCGCATAGGCAGCATCAATAGTAAAAAAGTTGGTCACACAGGGTTAATAGCAGCGTTATCGGAGTGTGCTACACCGCAGCATAACGTTGTCCGTTAACGCTGCCATTAAACCTGTGTGAGCGGTGACTGGAGGGGAGTATGCGGGCGCCGGGCACTGACTGCGGGGAGTATGGAGCGGCCATTTTGCCGCCGGACTGTGCCCGTCGCTGATTGGTCGCGGCAAAATCAGCGACTTGGGATTTCCGTGACAGAAAGAAGACAGAAGGACAGACAGAAAGACGGAAGTGGACCTTAGACAATTATATAGTAGACTAGATGGTGGCCCGATTCTAACACATCGGGTATTCTAGAATATCTACAGTTGTGGCCAAAAGTATTGACACCCCTGCAATTCTGTCAGATAATACTCAGTTTCTTCCTGAAAATGATTGCAAACACAAATTCTTTGGTATTATTATCTTCATTTAATTTGTCTTAAATGAAAAAACACAAAAGAGAATGAAGTAAAAAGCAAAACATTGATCATTTCACACAAAACTCCAAAAATGGGCCAGACAAAAGTATTGGCACCTTCAGCCTAATACTTGGTTGCACAACCTTTAGCCAAAATAACTGCGACCAACCGCTTCCGGTAACCATTAATGAGTTTCTTACAATGCTCTGCTGGAATTTTAGACCATTCTTCTTTGGCAAACTGCTCCAGGTCCCTGATATTTGAAGGGTGCCTTCTCCAAACTGCCATTTTTAGATCTCTCCACAGGTGTTCTATGGGATTCATGTCTGGACTCATTGCTGGCCAACTTAGAAGTCTCCAGTGCTTTCTCTCAAACCATTTTCTAGTGCTTTTTGAAGTGTGTTTTGGGTCATTGTCCTGCTGGAAGACCCATGACCTCTGAGGGAGACCCAGCTTTCTCACACTGAGCCCTACATTATGCTGCAAAATTTGTTGGTAGTCTTCAGTCTTCATAATGCCATGCACACGGTCAAGCAGTCCAGTGCCAGAGGCAGCAAAGCAACCCCAAAACATCAGGGAACCTCCGCCATGTTTGACTGTAGGGACCGTGTTCTTTTCTTTTAATGCCTCTTTTTTTCTCCTGTAAATTCTATGTTGATGCCTTTGCCCAAAAAGCTCTACTTTTGTCTCATCTGACCAGAGAACATTCTTCCAAAATGTTTTAGGCTTTTTCAGGTAAGTTTTGGCAAACTCCAGCCTGGCTTTTTTATGTCTCGGGGTAAGAAGTGGGGTCTTCCTGGGTCTCCTACCATACAGTCCCTTTTCATTCAGACGCCGACGGATAGTACGGGTTGACACCGTTGTACCCTGCAGGGCTTGAACTTGTTTGGATGTTAGTCGAGGTTCTTTATCCAACATCCGCACAATCTTGTGTTGAAATCTCTTGTCAATTTTTCTTTTCCATCCACATCTAGGGAGGTTAGCCACAGTGCCATGGGCTTTAAACTTCTTGATGACACTGCGCACGGTAGACACAGGAACATTCAGGTATTTGGAGATGGACTTGTAGCCTTGAGATTGCTCATGCTTCCTCAGAATTTGGTTTCTCAAGTCCTCAGACAGTTCTTTGGTCTTCTTTCTTTTCTCCATGCTCAATGTGGTACACACAAGGACACAGGACAGAGGTTGAGTCAACTTTAATCCATGTCAATTGGCTGCAAGTGTGATTTAGTTATTGCCAACACCTGTTAGGTGCCACAGGTAAGTTACAGGTGCTGTTAATTACACAAATTAGAGAAGCATCACATGATTTTTCGAACAGTGCCAATACTTTTGTCCACCCCCTTTTTTATGTTTGGTGTGGAATTATATCCAATTTGGCTTTAGGACAATTCTTGTTGTGTTTTTTTTTCATGTAAGACAAATTAAATGAAGATAATAATAACAAAGAATTTGTGTTTGCAATCATTTCCAGGAAGAAACTGAGTATTATCTGACAGAATTGCAGGGGTGTCAATACTTTTGGCCACAACTGTATGTAGTTTATTTATGAAGTAAATGTGAGTGAACTATGTGGCACTGTGACTGACAGAACTTGTTCAGTAAACATGACTGAACTACGTGGAACTGTGACTGACAGAACTTGTTCAGTAAACGTGACTGAACTACGTGGCACTGTGACTGACAGAACTTGTTCAGTAAACATGACTGAACTAAGTGGCACTGTCACTGACAGAACTTGTCCAGTAAACGCGACTGAACTACATCACGCTGTGACTGACAGAACTTGTTCAGTAAACGTGACTGAACTATGTGGCACTGTGACTGACAGAACTTGTTCAGTAAACATGACTGAACTAAGTGGCACTGTCACTGACAGAACTTGTCCAGTAAACGCGACTGAACTACATCACGCTGTGACTGACAGAACTTGTTCAGTAAACATGAGTGAACTACGTCGCGCTGTGAGTGGGTGTTAAATTCCGCGCCAATATTGCTGATTGGTCGCAGCCGGCAGGCGCGACCAATCAGCGACGCAGGATTTCCGTTACGGACCGAATTAGACGATTATATAGTAGATGGCCATGTAGACATACTAATTTCTACAGCACATACATACACAGGCCTGTACTGTTTCAATATATACTGTAGATATATACTGTAAATAGGTGAGCTCAGCTCCTTCCTTTCTCATTGCAATATTTTTCATAATTCTTATTGATGTTTTACATTCCAAAACCCATCCTGCACCCTTGTACCACCAGTTGATTTATATTTATGGGGGTTTAATCTATTTTGGGACACATAGCAATAGAAACATACACAAATTGGGATGATGGATGTATTCCTGAGGGATTAGTACAGATGAGTCAGTTGCAGAGATTGATGTAATATATGTATTTCTGATGGGGGATGGGGTGTAAAAAAGACTGTTTTTCCTATTACTCTCAAAGCAGTCATGAGTACCACTGTTAAAATCCAATAGAATGCTTACTCTTAAGTGGATTTTCCATCAGATTTGAGTTTTCCTTGGAAATCCCTAATGGTTTGCTGGCTTCTGATACTTATGAAAAGGTGTATGGAAAACTACAGCTTCCATCACTACTGGTGTAAATAGTCATTCCCTCAAGGGGCTTAACTTGGTGATGGAATAAAGGATATGGCTTAACATTCTATTGAAAGCAACATGCTATTACAAAAGCCAGTTCACCATCATTTTAGAAACGATTCATTCAAATAGTGATCAAACACTGAATTAGATTTAGCAGGACTACGAAGGAGAGATGGAGTGCAATCGTATTGTCTGTAATGTCATTTATCAGAAGCAACAATATAATAATAATAATAATAATAATTTTATTTATATAGCGCCAACATATTCCGCAGCGCTTTACAAATTATAGAGGGGACTTGTACAGACAATAGACATTACAGCATAACAGAAATACAGTTCAAAACAGATACCAGGAGGAGTGAGGGCCCTGCTCGCAAGCTTACAAACTATGGGGAGTTTGTAAATAAAATAAATAAAAGCGTTCAGCATTTTATTATGCAGTGACACAATGGATGCCGGGTTCTTGATGTTTGGGATATCAGCATTTGGTCTTATTATTTGTTTTGGTCATTTATATTACACTAACATATTCTGCAACTCTATGCAAAAAATATTAATTCCCATCAGTCCCTGTCACTACTAAAGCCCATAATCTGCACAGAAATACTAGCTATAAGTGGTGTGAACAATGTACAAGTAAAGGTACCGTCACACATAGCGACGCTGCAGCGATACCGACAACGATCCGGATCGCTGCAGCGTCGCTGTTTGGTCGCTGGAGAGCTGTCACACAGACCGCTCTCCAGCGACCAACGATCCCGAGGTCCCCGGTAACCAGGGTAAACATCGGGTAACTAAGCGCAGGGCCGCGCTTAGTAACCCGATGTTTACCCTGGTTACCATCCTAAAAAGTAAAAAAACAAACGCTACATACTTACCTTCCGCTGTCTGTCCTCGGCGCTCTGCTTCTCTGGTCTGGCTGTGAGCGCCGGGCAGCCAGAAAGCAGAGCGGTGACGTCACCGCTCTGCTTTCCGGCTGACCGACGCTCACAGCCAGAGCAGGAGGAGTGCAGAGCACAGCGCTGGAGGACAGAGAGCGGTAGGTAAGTATGTAGTGTTTGTTTTTTTACTTTTAGGATGGTAACCAGGGTAAACATCGGGTTACTAAGCGCGGCCCTGCGCTTAGTTACCCGATGTTTACCCTGGTTACCAGCAAAGACATCGCTGAATCGGTGTCACACACGCCGATTCAGCGATGTCTACGGGGAGTCCAGCGACGAAATAAAGTTCTGGACTTTCTTCCCCGACCAGCGATCTCCCAGCAGGGGCCTGATCGCTGCTGCCTGTCACACTGGACGATATCGCTAGCGAGGACGCTGCAACGTCACGGATCGCTAGCGATATCGTCTAGTGTGACAGTACCTTAAGACCCTCTTCACATCTGTATTGCATCACATCTTATAGCAAAAATCCTACTGCAGTGTCAGAGGTGACTAATATGACTGTTACTAATGGTGCCTAATGGCCACCATTGAATTTTTAAGGAGTGTGTTGGTGGCAAATCCTTTACTATGTGTTAAGGACTATGAATGAAGGTGGATTCTAAGGGAGCTGATCCTGCGCCTGTTCCTTAGATGTATTTTTGATATATCAGAAGACCATTTTTACTCATGGATCTCCTATTACTCCTATTAGGGAGCCTGTCACTTTGGATAACACTATTTTCCTACAGATATAGGGTTAATCTGCGTGGTAACAGCATTAGGAAGGTGCCTGGCCACCACACTGATAGCGCAGCTCCTGGGAGAAAATGAACTTTATTCTTCACTGTAGCCACTGTTTTTCAGTCATACATGTGTGCCAACAGTCACTTATCACAGCACTGTGATTGGAGGCTGTAAGCGTGCACCAGCACATTGACGGACAGCCAGCTCTGAAGTTGGGGGGCATACTTACTGCAGCCACACACAATGCTGTGAGCTGGGACCGTAGCCGTGCCGACGCGCCTGTATGACGGAATGACAGAGGCTCCTTGGAGGAGTAAAATTCATTTTCTCCGAATAGCTGTGCTTTCAGTACACTGGTCAGACACCTTCCTAACCTGTGGGTTTACAGCATTATCCAATGTGACAGGTTCCCTTTCAGGGTTAATAAAATGTGCAAAGATTTGAATTGGTGAAACGTATTACTACACGCCACGCTATCCTTCCATCTTCTATGTTTCACCTCTTTTATCCACCAAAACTATCATTTATTTCACCTCTTTATTCTGCTTACTTATATAGGGCCATTAAAGGGAATCTGTCACCACAAAATTCGACTATAAGCTAAGCCCACCGGCATCAGGGGCTTATCTACAGCATTCTGGAATGCTGTAGATAAGCCCCAATGTAACCTGAAAGAGAAGAAAAACAGGTTAGATTATACTCACCCAGGGGCGGTCCCGCTGCGGTCCGATAGGTGTCGCGGGCCGGGTCCAGCGCCTCCCATCTTCATACGATTACATCCTCTTCTTTTCTTCCTGCCGCGGCTCTGGCGCAGGCGTACTTTATCTGTCCTGCTGAGGGCAGAGCAAAGTACTGCAGTGTGCAGGTACTGGAAAAGGTCAGAGAGGCCCGACGCCTGCGACCTGCAGTACTTTGCTCTGCTCTCAACAGGGCAGCATAAGTACGCCTGCGCCGGAGCCGTGGCAGGAAAACCAGAAGAGGACATCATTGTATGAAGATGGGAGGCGCTGGACCTGGACCACGACGCCCATTGGACCGGACCACAGCGGGACTGCCCCTGGGTGAGTATAATCTAACTTGTTTTTCTTCTCTTTCAGGATACATCGGGGGGCTTATCTACAACATTACAGAATGCTGTAGATAAGCCCCTGATGTCGGTGGGCTTAGCTTATAGTCGAATTTTGGGGTGACAGATTCCCTGATTCCCTTTAATTCCACAGCACTTTACAGGCCTTATCTTTACTGTCCTCATTGGGGCTCACAATCTAAATCCCCTATCAGTATGTCTTTAGTGTGTGGAAGGAAACCCACGCAAACACGGGGAGAACATACAAACCCCTTGTAGATGTTGTCCTTAGTGGGATTCAAACCCAGTGTCACTGGTAAGCATGGCATATTTGGATTGTTTACTGCCACATTTGAATTATGGGTACGCTTAGTGCATTCACATGTATGCACTACTTGCCTTGCTTGCCATGGTTCTGGCCTCCTCTTCTGGTACCGTCACACAGTGGCACTTTGATCGCTAGGACGGCACGATCCGTGACGTTCCAGTGATATCGTTACGATCTCGCTGTGTCTGAGACGCTACTGCGATCAGGGACCCCGCTGAGAATCATACGTCGTAGCAGATCGTCTGAAACTTTATTTCGTCGCTGGATCTCCCGCTGACATCGCTGAATCGGCGTGTGTGACGCCGATTCAGCGATGTCTTCACTGGTAACCAGGGTAAACATCGGGTTACTAAGCGCAGGGCCGCGCTTAGTAACCCGATGTTTACCCTGGTTACCAGCGTAAACGTAAAAAAACAAACACTACATACTTACCTTCAGCTGTCTGTCCCCGGCGCTCTGCTTCTCTGCACTCCTCCTGCATCCTGTGTCAGCGCCGGCCAGCCGGAAAGCACAGCGGTGACGTCACCGCTGTGCTTTACGGCTGACCGGCGCTGACAGTGCAGAGGAAAGCACAGCGCTGGAGGACAGACACGGAATGTAAGTATGTAATGTTTGTTTTTTTTACGTTTACGCTGGTAACCAGGATAAACATCGGGTTACTAAGCGCGGCCCTGCGCTTAGTAACCCGATGTTTACCCTGGTTACCAGGGGACTTCGGGATCGTTGGTCGCTGGAGAGCTGTCTGTGTGACAGCTCTCCAGCGACCAAACAGCGATGCTGCAGCGATCGTTTCAGTGTGACGGTACCCTTAGTCTCTTTCCATAATTATGGGATCAATTTGCATGTGAAGGGCCAGCACTTGTTACTGTGTTTGGGGGGCTTGTGAGGGTGGGGATCTGGCTATCTGCATTGCATTGGTATGTCATGTGTTATAGTGTTATTCATTTGTAAAACTTTACTACTATCTTAATGATCTATTTAAAATTGATGTTTTGACTTTTATGAAGATTTTTTGCTCCTTTTTCTCCTATTGTTTCTTCATATTGCATTGGAGCTAACTTTGGCCCAGGGTAGTGGACAATTGGTGTTTCCCTCCCCCCCGGCCTTTAACAATGTATATGGGCTTTCTGCTATTAACATTACAGAATGCTGTAGATAAGCCCCTGATGCCGGTGGCCTAAGGGTACCGTCACACTGAAACGACGCTGCAGCGATACGACAACGATGTCGATTGCTGCAGCGTCGCTGTTTGGTCGCTGAAGAGCTGTCACACAGACAACTCTCCAGCGACCAACGATCCCGAAGTCCCCTGGTAACCAGGGTAAACATCGGGTTACTAAGCGCAGGGCCGCGCTTAGTAACCCGATGTTTACCCTGGTTACCAGCGTAAACGTAAAAAAACAAACATTACATACTTACATTCCGTGTCTGTCCTCCGGCGCTGTGCTTTCCTCTGCACTGTCAGCGCCGGTCAGCCGTAAAGCAGAGCGGTGACGTCACCGCTGTGCTTTGTGGCTGGCCGGCGCTGACACAGGATGCAGGAGGAGTGCAGAGAAGCAGAGCGCCGGGGACAGACAGCTGAAGGTAAGTATGTAGTGTTTGTTTTTTTTACGTTTACGCTGGTAACCAGGGTAAGCATCGGGTTACTAAGCGTGGCCCTGCGCTTAGTAACCCGATGTTTACCCTGGTTACCAGTGAAGACATCGCTGAATCGGCGTCACACACGCCGATTCAGCGATGTCAGCGGGAGATCCAGCGACGAAATAAAGTTTCAGACGATCTGCTACGACGTACGATTCTCAGCGGGGTCCCTGATCGCAGTAGCGTGACAGACACAGCGAGATCGTAACGATATCGCTGGAACGTCACGGATCGTGCCGTCCTAGCGATCAAAGTGCCACTGTGTGACGGTACCCTTAGCTTATAGTCGAATTTTGGGGTGACAGATTCCCTGATTCCCTTTAATTCCACAGCACTTTACAGGCCTTATCTTTTCTGTCCCTATTGGGGCTCACAATTTAAATCCCCTATCAGTATTATCTTTAGTGTGTGGAAGGAAACCCACGCAAACACGGGAATAACATACAAACCCCTTGTAGATGTTGTCCTTAGTGGGATTCAAACCCAGCGCTGCAAAGCTGCAATGCTAACCACTGAGCCACCGTGCTGACCGATGTCTATCGCTCTCTCTATTTATGTACCTACAGTGGGTATGGAAAGTATTCATACTCCTTTAAATTTTTCACTCTTTGTTTCATTGCAGCCATTTGGTAAATTAAAAAAAGTTCATTTTTTTCTCATTAATGTACAATCTGCGCCCCATCTTGACTGAAAAAAACCCACAAATGTAGTAATTTTTGTAAATTTATTAAAAAAGAAACACTGATATCTCATGGTCATAAGTATTCAGACCCTTTGCTCAGTATTGAGTAGAAGCACCTTTTGAGCTAGTACAGCCATGAGTCTTCTTGCCAATGATGCAACAAGTTTTTCACACCTGGATTTGGGGATCCTCTGCCATTCTTCCTTGCAGATCCTCTCCAGTTCCGTCAGGTTGGATGGTGAGCGTTCGTGGACAGCCATTTTCAGGTCTCTCCAGAGATGTTCAATTGGGTTTCGGTCAGGGCTCTGGCTGGGCCAGTCAAAAATGGTCACAGAGTTGTTCTGAAGCCACTCCTTTGTTGTTTTAGTTGTATGCTTAGCATCATTGTCTTGTTGGAAGGTGAACCTTTGGCCAAGTCTGATGTCCAGAGCACTCTGGAAGAGGTGTTCATTCAGGATATCTCTGTACTTGGCCCCATTCATATTTCCTTCAATGACAATCAGTAGTCATGTCCCTGCAGCTGAAAAACACCCCCATAGCATGATGCTGCCACCACGTTTCACTGTTGGGATTGTATTGGGCAGGTAATGAGCAGTGCATGGTTTTCTCCACACATACCGCTTAGAATTATCTCCAAAAACGTCTATGTTCGTCTCATCAGACCAGAGAATCTTATTTCTCATAGTCTGGGAGTCCTTCATGTGTTTTTTTAGCTAACTCTATGCAGGGTTTCATATATCTTGCACTGAGGAGAGGCTTCCGTCGGGCCACTCTGCAATGAGGGCCTGACTGGTGGAGGGCTGCAGTGATAGTTGACTTTGTGGAACTTTCTCCCGTCTCCCTACTGCATCTCTTGAGCTCAGCCACAGTGATCTTGGGGTTCTTCTTTACCTCTCTCACCAAGGCTCTTCTCCCTCGATTGCTCAGTTTGGCTGGACGGCTAGGTCTGGGAAGACTTCTGGTGGTACCAAAATTCTTCCATTTAAGGATTATGGAAGCCACTGTGCTCTTAGGAACCTTGAATACTGCAGAAAATTCTGTTGTAACCTAGGCCAGATCTGTGCCTTTCCACCATTCTGTCTCTGAGCTCCTTGGCCAGTTCCTTTGATCTCATGATTCTCATTTGGTCTGACATGCACTGTGAGCTGTGAGGTCTCATATAGACAGGTGTGTGCCTTTCCAAATCAAGTCCTATCAGTTTAATTAAACACAGCTGGACGCCAATGAAAGAGCAGAACCATCCCAGGCCGGTTTCACACGTCAGTGGCTCCAGTACGTGAGGTGACAGTTTCCTCACGTACCGGAGACACTGACTCACGTAGACACATTGAAATCAATGTGCCTCTGCACATGTCAGCGTGTTTTCACGGACCATGTGTCCGTGTGCAAAACATGGAGACATGTCAGTGTTCGTGGGAGCGCACGGATTACACGAACCCATTAAAGTCAATGGGTCCGTGTAAAACACGTACCGCACATGGACGTTGTCCGTGTGCAGTCCGTGTACCGTGCAGGAGACAGTGCTACAGTAAGCGCTGTCCCCCCCACGTGGTGCTGAAGCTGCCATTCATATCTTCTCTGCAGCAGCGTTTGCTGTAGAGAAGATATGAAAAATCCTTTTTTTTTTTGTTTCTCGTGTTTAAAATAAAGATCCCTGTCCCCACCCCCCTCCATCCCCCTGTGCGCCCGCCCGCTGTTATTAAAATACTCACCCGGCTCCCTCGCAGTGTCCTGTCCTCGCCGCACCTTCTCCTGTATGAGCGGTCACGTGGGGCTGCCCATTACAGTAATGAATATGCGGCTCCACCTCCCATGGGGGTGGAGCCGCATATTCATTACTGTAATGGGCGGCCCCACGTGACCGCTCATACAGGAGAAGGTGCGGCGAGGACAGGACACTGTGAGGGAGCCGGGTGAGTATTTTAATAACAGCGGGCGGGCGCACAGTGGGATGGAGGGGGGTGGGGACAGGGATCTTTATTTTAAACACGAGAAACAAAAAAAAAAGGATTTTTCATATCTTCTCTACAGCAAACGTTGCTGCAGAGAAGATATGAATGGCAGCTTCAGCACCAGATGCAGGGGAAAGCGCTTCTCTCTAGCGCTGTCTCCTGCACGCTCCGTGTGGTACCCAGTCGGCACACGGGCGGCACACGTGTGCTGCACGTGTGCCACACTGATGTGCCACAGAAACGCAAGGCCACACGGACACGGATAATTCCGGTACTGATTTTTCCGGTACCGGAATTATCTGGACGTGTGGGACTGCCCTCAAGGAGGATCACAAGGAAATGGACATCATGTGACTTAAATATGAGTGTCTGAGCAAAGGGTCTGAATACTTATGACCATGTAATGTTTCAGTTTTTCTTTTTAGTAAATTTGCAAACATTTCTACGTTTCTTTTTTTTCAGTCATGATGGGGTGCAGAGTGTACATTAATGTGAAAAAAATAACTTTTTTAAATTTACCGAATGGCTGCAATGTAATAAAGAGTCAAAAATTTGAAGAGGCCTGAATATTTTCCGTTCCCACTGTACCTATCTATTATCAATGTTTCACCTCTTTTTTGTATATCTATCCATCCAGCTGGTTTTCAGTTATGTTTATACCCATTTTATAAAAAATTCCCTAAATTTTTGTCTTTAACTTTTTTTAGCCTTTTCAGAGCAAAAACGTGCATGATCTGTTAGAATGTCACACACAACCATAACATTTGTGGACATATTTATGGCGTGCACTGAGTGGATTAAATTTGCTCCAAAATTTTTTTGACTTTTTAAAAAGTCATAAATGTTGAATTAACTGCAAACATTTATATTACACGAACCATGCTCACAATGTCTAACAAAGAAAAAACAACAGACAAACAAGTAGAAAATAGATGTAAAATTCATCTCAATTTAAAAAAGGAATTTGGCACGAAACAAAAAAACAGGCTGAAAAAATGAAAAAAAAATGTCCTTTAATATTAGCTGCACTGGAAACATTAGAGAGGACCCCACACTAGGAAATATTTGGGACTTATTTTCTTATACTAGGAAACAATTCCTTCTTATAAATCTAGTTCCCATCCTAAAACATTGAAACATTTCATTGAAATTGCAACACCAAGAAGGAAAAGTTGTGGAATAAGGAAATCACTCGATTGATAGACATGTTAATGATAAGCAAATAATGAAAAAATGGAAATAAAGGGTCTGATTCAGGAACATGTTTATGACAGAATTCTGGCTTAAACACCCTTTAAAAATTGCACATTTTTTGTTGCATCTGAGAAAAAATTCTGCTGCTTTTGGGCTTTTCACGTGTACCTCTTAAAGGGGCTGTCTGGCCTTAAATGACAAGTCTGAAGTGACTCCATGTGACTGCAGCCTTGTGAATCCTCCCAGCGTACGCGCTGCTTGTAATGTGAATTCGCCGGTGTTAATGCTGGGAATGGCAGAAGTATGCAATATGCATCCTCTCAGCCACAACCTGACTAGACTGTTTCTAGACTCGCGCAATACATTTGCATTGAGCGTGCTGGAATCAGTCTGGTGCCACACTCAGAAATTCCAGCACTTACACGTCTTGCCTGCTATCAATGAGCTTATTAATGGTTGCTTGAGTAATGTTCTGCCATGCTGAATGCTCTTGGGCACGAAAATCATCAAGATCCACTGCTGGCAGCTCCCTTTGCAATTCACAACCATTGAGGTTGCAAATGTGCTCTTGATGACTTGTGTGCGCATTTGGATTCAACATGGCAGAATACTGTTCAGACTGTTCAGACAACCATTAGTAACATCATTGATAGCAGCCAAGGCGTGTAAGTGTGGGGATTTCTGCATGTGGAGCTCATAATCTATTAAAAATAAACAGATCTTTAGAAAATATTGTTTCCATGTTTTCATTATTTGTATATCAGTATTTTCAGACATCTACGACTTTTCCTTCTTGGTGTTGTCATTTCAACATTGATCAGTGTATTTCAGTGTGAACTTGTTTGAGCAGACCGTCGTGATAACAGAAGCTAAGCTATAAGGGCTAATTCTCGTATCGCGATTATAAAATCAACTTCAATTTCATTTGTCTTTTTTTGTGCCTTTTAGGATTTGCTATACAAGAGCACTTAAAGGGGTTGTCCAGTCTCAGAAGAAAACTCGGTGGTCACACTATGTGACTGCACATTGCCGGATGGTGAAAGTGTGTGATGTGCAGACTGTTGCGATTCCCGGCTCAGGTGGGCAACCACGTGACCACACGAGTGCGATTTGTATACTTGCCTACTAGACTTCTGCACGGCTCTCACTGCTAATAAGAAGAGCAAAGTAAGACTAGTCGGGACATGACCACACGTAAGCAAATCGCACTCATGTGGTCACGTGACCCCCCTGTACCGGGAATACGGGGAGATAGTAACAGTGCGTGCAGTCTACAGTCAAATACGAGGACTTAAAACTTTTCTTCTGAGACCAGACAACCCTTTTAACTAGTTATTTGCTTTCTCAATTATATAGGCCCTCATTCAGAACACGCACCCATTAGAATCTATGGGACTGTTCACATGTTCGCTGCTTTTTTACGCAGACTCAGTGTCCTCAAAAAGACAAAAACAGAGACGTCCATGTTTGATCCGAGTCATAGATCTATCGCACTCATACGAGTCTATGGGTGCTAGAACATTTTTTAAGGTACTGGATTAACTCCTTGTGCCAAGTGTTTGTTTTTTTTTTAATTGGACATTAATGTTTTTTTTCATGCAAGGTTAACAGACGCCGCACTGATGGCAATAACGGTCACACTGACCAAACACAGCGACACGTCTGAATGAGGCCCAATGCTCAGCCAGTGTGAACAGGGCAGAATCTCATCCCCATCCTCATCCTCATCCTCATCCTCATCCCCATGTGGGCTGTGGTAGATGGCTCCCGCTTCTCACACCAGGATAATGTGCTGGGAAAACTTCACACAAGCTAAATGATGATGGAGATGATGGGGGTTATCCTCAGTGTAGAGGCTGCACCCATGAAGACTTCTTACAGTGCTGCACATGGCATCTTCCACCTCTGATGATGCCAGTCTTAGGTCAGTACCAGCCAGGCTGGGCAGTGAGGGATAACAGGTCCCTGGAAACCACGGCTATAGGGCTAATGATTGCTATTACCGCTTTATATGTAGTCCGGGTGGAATGCCATCCCCACCCCCAACACTTTTCCAGTGGCTTTAGGGACAGTGAGTGGCAAGCTGGCTCAGTAGGGGGGGGTGGGGGCAGGTGTCAGGGAGGGCTGCAGGTCAGGGGGCGGGGCATAGCGCTACACTGGAGGCGGGGTCTAACAGTGGAGCGCTGCTTCCTTTTTGGTTAAACCGCTAAGTTCTGTCCCAGAGGGGGTGTGGCCGTGTGGTGGTGGGCGGGGCCGGCACGCCCCCTTCCATCCTCTTGTCCCGGGAGCTGCCTCCGTTCTCAGGAGCCGCCAGAGACCGAATGGAGACAGAAGCGCCCCAGCCCGGACTGTCGCCCCCGGACTCTGCGCACGACCCTTGGTAAGGAGCTCGGCTCGCCCTCATGCCCGGCGCCGTACCGCCCGCTGAGCGCTGTGGTGGCCGCAGGAGGGCATCTTACGAGGGGAGGTACCTGGGTACATGAGGACCTAATGTGCAGGGACATGAGTGCAGAGAGGCCACACCGGAGCCCGCACGGGGAGTTGTGGGGTCACCTCTGGCAGTGCAGCACCGGGACTATGGCTGCCAGCTCCCTGCCGGCTCCTGTGCAGCCAAAGTTTAAGTGGCACTTTGGTGACTGAGCCCTCAGACTGGCATGTGCCCTGTGCTAGGTGAGACCTGTGCTCTCCTGCGAGGAGGAGGATTCCTATCACTGCCATTCCGGCATCACTGGCCTGTGCCTTTAATCCTTGGTGCTGAACATCCTGTGTATGAGTGAGAGCATCACTGTCATCAGTCCTGACCCAACATCTGCCCATAATGTCACATCGTCCGGAGAATCGCCACACAGTAATCACTCCGGTAGTGAAAGATCACGGCATCAGAGACAACAAGGGGTTAATGTGGCCTCTGAAGTTTCCCAATGGTCCCACAAGTCACAACTGTAACTACAGGAGTTTCTGCAGGCTTGTAATGCTATTCATTGTCACTCTATATATTGAGAAATAAATGCACACACACACACACATATATATATATATATATCTCCCTCTCTGGGTGAGCTGGAGCTCGGCGTAGATGCATAGATTGCAGAATTTCGGTAGTGTTATAGGAGGGTGATGACGCTGGGGACTGTTACATGGCATCTCTGATGTAGAAACTTTGGACAGGTGCTTGGAGTGCTGCTTCTCCCCTCTGGAGCTGTACGTGCTGCCTGTCGGACCTATTGTCATCATGTAGGGCACGGTATTTGCCCCTGCAGCCGGTCGGCGCGGCGGCGGCAGCTCTGAGGCCCTCTCTTTTCATCCTCAGTTCTTGCCCCGGTTTACATTTTTAATGCTGTCCCTTATTCAGGTATTTTTGCAGCGTCCTGACGTCCCTCTTGAAGACGACATCCAGCGAGACGTCCCTGCCGCCGTCCGTGTCGTGTGATCTCCATGTTCACACAAATAAGTTCTGACCTAGCATTTGCCTTTTGTTCGTCTTTCCTGACGCTTCTTCGTGTTCCTTTTTGTCCTTCCAGCAAAATGTTCATCGGGGGACTGAGCTGGCAGACGACACAAGGTGAGCGGAATCATGGCACGTAGCTGACTCGGAGAGTGGGGTGGGCAGCATGTTTGGGTTCTGAATTGTTAGCGCCCCTGTACTTTTTCACCCCTTTTTTTCTTCCGTGTCCCCCACCCTTTTCTTTCTTTCTCCCTCATATATGCACCCTCCCTCCATCGCGTTCTCTCCCTCTCCCTTTTCCTTGGACACGATGTGATTGGATTTTCTGTTGCATTCTGGGATCCGTCTGCCTCGCTTGGTTGTGATAGGCTGCTCTTGTGTTTCTAGAGGGCCTGCGGGAGTATTTCAGTCAATTCGGGGATGTGAAGGAGTGTCTTGTGATGAGAGATCCATTAACCAAGAGATCCAGGTGAGATTCGGTAGAACAATTCATTTTCGTGTGCTATGTCCTAAGCTCATGTAGGTCACCGGTCTCATTCTCCCACACTTTGCTGTTCCTTAGGGGTTTTGGATTCGTCACTTTTATGGACCAGGCTGGAGTGGACAAGGTCCTTGCTCAATCAAGACATGAACTGGACTCAAAAACGGTATGGAAATCATTGCTGCACTTGTAAGATGTTCGGTGGCGATCGGTAGATTGGACTTGGCTGTGTACATAACATTATTGTGGTTTTTGTCATTACAAGTATATTTGTTGTATATAAGATGGTGTCGGAGTGGATAATCACCAAGACCTACAGTCCACTAGCCAATATTCACAGAGTGAAGTTGGTCGAACAAAGGTTTACGCTTTGCACGGACTGTAGCAGACTTACCGCCAGTGCAAAGTTCATAAGAGATCTCCAGCTTTAGTGGCGCAGTGGCGTCAACTGCTCCAGATAATATGGACTTGCTCGTTATTTGTGTGAAAAGTAAAGTATCTTTTTTGTTTAGCAGGCAAGCAATTTAGACAGCATGTGGGGGAAAGCAGGTATGATACTGTGTTGTATAGGTTGTGTCATTCCCATTAGTGATGCCACATACTAGATCACTAAAAAGAACCTAGTTAGACTGCTGTGTTCAGTACTGGAGACCAGATCTTAGAAGGTCGTCAGTTCGTACAACTGCTTTCCTATCACATATCCATTAATGTCTCTTAGATTTTTAGTTATTTATTCTATCATTTTTTTTCCTTCTAAGATATACATGTTTGTGTGTTTCGCCTTATGATTCTTTGACCTTTTTTATGACATGAAATTAATTGTTAGACATCTCTAGTGATCAGTAATAGATTACTACACTGTAGTTTTGCTGTTTTCATGTTTTCCGTGTTATCAGCAGCTGTAGATGTAGACATCAATGATTTCATTACTATCGTATTTGACGAAGAAGGTCGGATGCTTAGTTACTTTTCACAATAGAAGAGGACTGGCTTACTTGTATGCTTCAACTCCCAAGATACCTAGAAATGTTTCCAAGCATCATCTGTGGTACAGCAGACCTGTCATAATACCCCTTTGGCTTATAGAAAGTAATTATTGAATGTAACACAAGAGACTCATTTATTTATTTACCTGACTATTTGTAAATAATCCAAAGGCGGCGAATAAACAACAAAATGAATGAAAAACAAAAATCCAAAATCTTCAAATATTTTTAAGGTATTCATTAACAGTAACAATAATTACATGGAGGTTGATGAATATCCTCTATTGAAGTAAGCGCTAAGTTTCAGGCAAGAAGAGAATTTCGCATTGCAATTCTTCCAGAACATTTCAGGTGGCAGGAGGAGCTTTCGTCAGGTTGTCATTATCATTAGCACGTCTCCCCAGAGGATTTACAACAGGTAGAAATCCGTGCACAGGGATCAGTAAGGTTCTGCGCGTATCAATATATGCATTGCCTGTTTACATCAAGTGTTTTTATTACTTATCTCCTTATTATAGCACCACCTTATTCTGCAGTGCTGTACAAAGAGAGTATCCAAGTGATGCAACTCTAGTCATGGTGGGAAAAAAATCCCTGATCTCGTTCTTCTATTTTGTTCTACATACCCGAATTCTATAATTACTGGACCTTTATTTTTACTGGTGATATTCTTTTTTTTTTTCTCCTTGCTATTGATGGATGATAACGAGTAACCAGTACAGTCATTCCGTCAACTCCATGGCACTTTCCATTCAGCGTGGAGCAGTGTGTCCCAGTCGGTGGGCTCTTGTTTATCACCAGAGCTGTGAGGCTCAGGGGACTGTGTCTCTGCAGACTCAGGGGGAGGGGGAGTAGCTGCTGTCCCCAAGCTTCTTGGATGGGAAGTTTCTTTTGTTACCTGGGAGGGGACAAGTGGGTGTTTCATACAAAGAACAGTTGGAAACAGAAGAGATGCAAATGTAGACACTTTATAATCTAGCTGCGGTTGGAGGAGTAGGGGATTTGGTTGGAGCTGTGGAGGGTTACGGTAACAAAATTATGGGAGGATGCCTATTTTAAATGAGGCGGTAACATGGACTGCGATATAAAAGTTTTCATTAAGTCGGGGTTTGATAGTCCTACATGACTACACGGTGAATTTTTAAAGTATTCCAATTTCTTCATTACTCTATAGATTGTTTACCATGTGGAAAGTTTCAGCAATAAGTTATATATATACAGTATATATATATATATATATATATATCATTATTATTATTATTATTATTATTTATTGTTATAGCGCCATTTATTCCATGGCGCTTTACATGTGAGGAGGGGTATACATAATAAAAACAAGTACAATAATCTTAAACAATACAAGTCATAACTGGTACAGGAGGAGAGAGGACCCTGCCCGCGAAGGCTCACAATCTACAAGGGATGGGTGAGAATACAGTAGGTGAGGGTAGAGATGGTCATGCAGCGGTTTGGTCGATCGGTGGTTACTGCAGGTTGTAGTCTTGTCTGAAGAGGTGGGTCTTCAGGTTCTGTATATATATATATATATATATATATATATATATATATATATATATATATGCAGCATGATGGCTTTGCATCATTGGGGTCCTGGATTCAAATCCCGCCAAGGCCAATGTTTGGAAGGAGTTTGTGGGTTCCTCCTGGTTCTCCAGTTTCCTGCCACACCAAAGATTTACTGATAGGGAATTTAGATTGTGAGCCCCGATGGGGCCAATTTCTGTAAAAGAGCTGTAAAATATGTTGGTGCTGTATAAAATAATGATAAATATATTAGCCTGTCATTAGTAAGTTGAGCAGACATATCTTCCAGAGATCATAAATTAACGTGAATCCCTACTGATCGTGCTATTCATTTTCAGAAGCTTCCAATAATGTATCAGTCTTTTTAGGAACACCTAGTAAACTTCTTTACCACCTTGTCACCACTTGAGATTTTTAAAAACATTTTGGAGAATTGTTCTTTGTAGTATAGAAAAGTAATGTAAAGGATAATGAATGACAATGGACCATCAGTACAACCTGCGTCTTACCTTGTACACTTGTAGAACTGTATACCTGTTTTGCGGACAGAGTGCTCGTCTCGGTACACAACTGCTTCAGTGTTCAGTGTATATAATTGTGCCGTAATTATCCCTGGATTTGATATTGGTAGATAGAGTTATCTGGAGGCTGATGCTTTGGTAAATTGTACTTTTTTGTTTTTTTGAAGCTGCATGTAGATCATTACCTTCTATGTGCTTGTAACTGGACCCATGTGGGAATGAAGGCTTTTTTAAGCACAGAATGCCCTGTAATGCTGTCTCTGTCTGTCTTTACTCTTCCTGTCTCTTCTCCTGCTGCTGAATGCTACAGGTGTCTGTGCCATTTACCTGTAACAATAGTGACTTGTGTTTGGTGATGTGAAATTGGTGCATTCCCTCCTGCGCTGAGCTGCAAGCTCTCTCACTTAATAGCATCTTCCTGGCCTTTGCTGACATAGCACAGAGGAATGTCATGACAAAGGGGTATTGTTGGGATATTCTATCTCCTGTTTTGATTTCTCTCCCCTGATGCCCAGAAGCACAAACATTCCCCAGTTCATGACTACTCGGTGAGGGCTGCAGACTCTCTGCCAAATCTGACCCTGGTCAGGTATGCTGCCACTGTCCTTCCAGATCTGGTGTTGTGGTAGTAATAATCATTTCTTATAGGAGGAGGCTGCCCACACACAACCTTACAAACATAAGACTTTTCCCATTTTTCACTGTCGTTAGAAGTCGAATTTTGGAAGAATGTGTATGTTCACCAATATGTTACTAATTACAATGACTAGACATGAAAGCTCTATGACACCAACTTTCCGGATAAGAATACCCCTTCTTCGGAAAAAGTAATATGCAACGAGCTGCGCTCCTGGAGTGACTGTTTACAGTAACCATGGCAACCGGGGGTGTCACTCCATTGATATAGGATCCGCACAAAGCATGTTTCCCCAAGGCACCTATATTGTATAGCAGAGTAAACTTGTGTCATCATCTGATCAGCAGATTGTAAATTGTTTGGATTCTTTAGCTTTAAGTGATTGTCTAACTCTAATCTAAGAATTGTTATAGTCTTGGTGATTAATAGTAAGAAAAGCCAATACCTTGAAGGATTATCAGAAATAACACCAATTAATTGGAAAACTAGCTAATACTGGCATGAACTGTCACCCATCTCAGACATTTATGGGCTTTATACAGGACACGCCATGTTACGTAATAGCGTTTTAACCACAATACTTGGTTTTGAAGTCCTTTTTAGATGTATCTTGGCTGTAGAATTTTGTGAGATGTCGTATTCTTGTTGTATTTGTGCCTTGCAGTGCTTGGTTTTCTTTTTTTTTTGTTGTAAATCATCAGTGTTTTTTTTTAAAGATTTTAAGTCTTCTGACTTTCTATAAAATATCTATTGTTTTGGTTGGTGGTTGTGTTGTATGTGTAGGGGATTTTGTAAATTACGTTTTTGAGTAATGAATTAGGCAACGCGCTTCTCACGGCTTTCAGTTTGATTTAAATGAAGGCACATACACCCACGAGTACTAAGAGAACTAAGTAATGTAATAGATAAACCATTATTTCTTATTTTTAGGGACTCTATAGCGACAGGGTCTGTTCCGCAGGACTGGCGCATAGCAAATGTGGTGCCAATATTCAAAAAGGGCTCTAAAAGTGAACCTGGAAATTATAGGCCAGTAAGTCTAACCTCTATTGTTGGTAAAATATTTGAAGGGTTTCTGAGGGATGTTATTCTGGATTATCTCAATGAGAATAACTGTTTAACTCCATATCAGCATGGGTTTATGAGAAATCGCTCCTGTCAAACCAATCTAATCAGTTTTTATGAAGAGGTAAGCTATAGACTGGACCACGGTGAGTCATTGGACGTGGTATATCTCGATTTTTCCAAAGCGTTTGATACCGTGCCGCACAAGAGGTTGGTACACAAAATGAGAATGCTTGGTCTGGGGGAAAATGTGTGTAAATGGGTTAGTAACTGGCTTAGTGATAGAAAGCAGAGGGTGGTTATAAATGGTATAGTCTCTAACTGGGTCGCTGTGACCAGTGGGGTACCGCAGGGGTCAGTATTGGGACCTGTTCTCTTCAACATATTCATTAATGATCTGGTAGAAGGTTTACACAGTAAAATATCGATATTTGCAGATGATACAAAACTATGTAAAGCAGTTAATACAAGAGAAGATAGTATTCTGCTACAGATGGATCTGGATAAGTTGGAAACTTGGGCTGAAAGGTGGCAGATGAGGTTTAACAATGATAAATGTAAGGTTATACACATGGGAAGAGGGAATCAATATCACCATTACACACTGAACGGGAAACCACTGGGTAAATCTGACAGGGAGAAGGACTTGGGGATCCTAGTTAATGATAAACTTACCTGGAGCAGCCAGTGCCAGGCAGCAGCTGCCAAGGCAAACAGGATCATGGGGTGCATTAAAAGAGGTCTGGATACACATGATGAGAGCATTATACTGCCTCTGTACAAATCCCTAGTTAGACCGCACATGGAGTACTGTGTCCAGTTTTGGGCACCGGTGCTCAGGAAGGATATAATGGAACTAGAGAGAGTACAAAGGAGGGCAACAAAATTAATAAAGGGGATGGGAGAACTACAATACCCAGATAGATTAGCGAAATTAGGATTATTTAGTCTAGAAAAAAGACGACTGAGGGGCGATCTAATAACCATGTATAAGTATATAAGGGGACAATACAAATATCTCGCTGAGGATCTGTTTATACCAAGGAAGGTGACGGGCACAAGGGGGCATTCTTTGCGTCTGGAGGAGAGAAGGTTTTTCCACCAACATAGAAGAGGATTCTTTACTGTTAGGGCAGTGAGAATCTGGAATTGCTTGCCTGAGGAGGTGGTGATGGCGAACTCAGTCGAGGGGTTCAAGAGAGGCCTGGATGTCTTCCTGGAGCAGAACAATATTGTATCATACAATTATTAGGTTCTGTAGAAGGACGTAGATCTGGGGATTTATTATGATGGAATATAGGCTGAACTGGATGGACAAATGTCTTTTTTCGGCCTTACTAACTATGTTACTATGTTACTATGTTACATGAGCCGCATACAAAATAAAATGAAAATGATGATTTAACACTCCGGCCCAAACACGGGTCAGGTATTCAAAAAAAATCATCCAAATGTCATCCAGAAAACTCAGATTAATTTTTTCTAATTTTCCTTAGATTTTCCTTTTTTACGTCCATGTGACATCCGTGGGCTATCCATGTGTGATCCGTTTTCAGACAACTACATTTAAACATGGACATGATCACATACTCTCTTTTCTCGCTCCCGTAGACTTGAATGTGTGAGTCTCATCTGAGACTTGGAAGAAAGTCGTGCAGGCTGCAATTTTTTTCACACGGGCATCTGAACATCCCTACTGTATAACATGGGTCTGTGTGCTGTCCGATTAAAAATCGTCTTACGCATGTCTGATTTATACACTCGTCTGCATGAGCTCTCCTGATGTGTGCTAAAGGTTTCTTGTAAATTTGTGAACATAAATGATTAAATTGATTACAATTATTCAGGTTACTTATTAGGTCTCATTCAGACGTCAGTGATTCTTCTCTTATGCAGAAAACGGTATGATTTTAGTCTTTTTCATCAGTGTGTCAGTTTTTACCATCAGTATTTCATCAGTGATTTTCACGTATGAAAAAAATTAAATTGCAAAGCCTCATCCATCCATTATTGTTAAAATCTGTGGGGTTGTTCACATGTCAATGTTATTCTGTGGACAGTGTGGCCGTTTTGTTTTTTGTTTTTTTTATTCGGGTCAAGGATCACAATAACCCATTCAAGTTTATGGGTCCGTAAAAATGCTCTGACAGAGTGCATTGCCATCCATATGCTGCCCTTGTGCTGTCAGTATGTTTTCACAGACCCATAGACTTAAATGGATAATTCTGATCCATGACTTGGATAAATAACAAAACATGGTCATCAGAAAAACATGCACATATGAACAGCCCCATAAATTGTGATGGGTATGTGTCCTATCCGTCAAAAACAAGGAGAGAACATGCAGGTGAATAACGGATGTCTTAATGAGGCCTTTAAGGTACATTTAGTAAATCTATGCATCAGGTGTCAGTCTCTTGGTACTGTATTTCTGGTTGCAGGGTGTTTTTTGGGCTAGTTAGACACACTTATGCTTTTTCTGGCATTACTTACATAGTCATTAGTGTAGGCATGCAGACTATAGCTGGGTGATTGGTTTGCTTTCTGTAATGTCTGTATTAAGGTGGTCATAAGTATTAAGGTGGTCATAAGTAGATACTACTCAGCAGGCACAGTCTGGGGCTGAAGTTCAGCCCTGGCATTTGAAATCACACAGGCCCATGTTGTCCCGTCCCCATGAACCAGATGTGGATATATTACTAATATTATCCTGGATGGAGGAAAGGAAGATTTTCTATAAGACCAATATTTCTAATGATACCCGTGGCCTGCTGGGGTAAGTGACGGAGTCAGCATCTTTGTGCTCCATCACAACTCTTAACAGTATGAGTGTCTTGAGAACACCGATTCTGTTAAAAACGTAGCAGACAAGACAGCCCATGACTAGACAGGCCCTTCTGGCATTTGCCAGATGGCCAGTCCTGCCCTGCTTCTCAGAATATCCCCCCAACTTTATTAGGATCTGCTGACATCTAATGTCTGAGGTGACCCACCTTTACCCTGTCATATTTCTAATCATGGCTACAATTCTTATTTTGTGTTACTCAGTAGGTTTTAATATCTTTATGTCTTGCTCTACAGTTTTCTAGCCAGTAGTCACCTTTATGTATTATGTTGCTGTAGCTTATGTTCTTTGTAGGTCCTGTGGTTGTCCAAAAGTATAATATTTCCATATTCTCATTTTCAGATTGACCCAAAAGTAGCTTTTCCTCGCAGAGCTCAGCCCAAGGTAAGTTTAGGATCATCACTAGGCACAAATGAGTTTGTTTCCAAATTCCTGGAAGCACTGTAGTGGAGCTAGTTGGGGACAATCCGTTACAGCAGCCGGGGAGAGGGCAAGGAGGGGGATGTAACTATTGGAAGGAAATCGGCTTATGTCCAATAACTAGCAGGTGGATCAGAATTGGGTCCTGCAAACACCGGCAGAACTGGGTTAATTCCCTTAAGTAGTTTGTTGACAGACGGCATCTTGGTGTCAGAGCCAGGAAGCTTAGCGCCAGGGTAATTAGAGGCAGCTGGGGGACCCTCAAACAAGGCTCACTTTACTAGATGCTGTGATTGTTTTTGTCTGATGGTTTTATGTGATGCATGTCTTTATAAAGTTTCTGGTAAGTGCCTAACGTGATACATTTCACTTTGCTTGCTCTATAGCAGAGGCTGAGGTTTTCATAACAACTAGAGTACTTTTCCACACACTGTCACCTTCCAGGGAGCAAGAAAATAATATAATCTCTTTCATCATGCGCAGAAGAAGCACCTGTGCTCATGCCCACCACTTGTCCCCTGGTCAGTCTCCTTGTCTGCAGACGTCGCCTAACTACTCTTAATTGTTACAGATGGTGACAAGGACAAAGAAGATTTTTGTGGGCGGATTGTCAGTGAATACAACTGTGGAGGATGTAAAACAATATTTCGAGCAATTTGGAAAGGTGAGTCCGCATTGTAAGTAGCGGCAGCGGGATGCAGATTCCAAAGTTTCAGGTGCAAATTATTGCTAATTAGCCAAACATCCATTGTCATGATGAAGCATGATGTTAATGGAGGCCTGCGGTCTCTATGACAGCATTCTCATCCACGTCAGTAAGTCTCTGGTCAGCACGTGGCGAGGTTTCAAAAGAAGCCTGTAGATTTGGGGATTAAGTGAATAAAGCAATACACATTTCCTCTTTTTTATTTTTTCAAATTAACTGTTATGTACAACAAGTATAATAAAAGTTTCATCAATAATCAGATTTTTACAAAATATGGCTTCTCTTCTCTGTCCATGACACCTGAGGATGGCCCTCCCCCATTATAAACCTCTGACAGACACTGACGAACAAGCCTCGTTATAAGGCGATTAGATCCCCATTTAATTAGGAGGTTGGAGAGATCACTGGATGACTCGGATTTCTCTGCCATCGGCTGCAGATTATCTACCACTGTGTAGTGGGGGTGGTGATTGTACATTACAGTATATGACAGGCACACACGTTGCTGCAGCGACTACCTGGCCACAGCAAATCGAGAGTTCACCTGTCCGGACACACTGGTTACAAAATAAAGTGAAACGCTGCATCATTGGCTGCAAAGTGAAACCTCGGATTCTTGTTTTGCATCTTGTTTTCCCATTCTTGCTACTTTTATTTTTTGTGCTCCCACTTTTGTCTTTGTTTCTTTTTCTACATCTCGGTCCTTCCTTACATCTCATACTCCCTCTCCCCCTGATATCTGGTGGGGCCCACACCCCTCCCCCCATCTTTTCAGTCGCACACAAAAGCTTTCGCCTCTTTCCCTCTCCCCTGCGGCTCAGGACATACTAAGCTGCAGTCATAGTAACAGGACAGGGCTCCCAGAGCCTCGGATTCTCCAGGGAACCAAACGGTTTTCTTTGAAAGGCAAGAAACTGTTTGACCTGATGAGTAAATAAATATCTCATAGATCTTAGAGCCTGGAAGTAGCAGGACACACAGAATCCTATGTGTCGCCAAGCTTCCACTTTCTCCCCTTAGCTCCTTGCGTACCTTATGCATTTCTTTTCTCTCTGTTCCAACCTCATTCTGAAGTCCCTGTGTGGCCTCCTTCTCCCTTTCTTGTGCCTGCTCCCTGCCCTTTGCTGTAGGCCTCCTTACCCCTTATTCTTTTCACATTGCAGAGTTTCAATGCCCCCCTCTCCTCCATGCTTCCCCTATGTGATCCACCTGTGTCATTTTCAGTCTGCTGAATTGGAATTCTTACTTTTCTTCCATATTGTCTGTATCACATCTGCCAAAAAGTACCTTGCTTACATGGGACTGATTAACCCCTCTCCCTGTTCCCGTACAGGTTGATGATGCCATGTTAATGTTTGATAAAACAACCAACAGGCACAGAGGTAAGTCTGCTTGCTGTGCTTTAGACGTGTAACAGAAATGTGTCTACCCGGATCTGCTTCTTGTGATGTGATAATCCTCTTTGCAGAGGCTTGTGCGTCTGTTGTGTATAAAAATGGTAACGTTCCCGGGGATGAGTGTTCAGCATGTGGTCTGTGCTGAGCTGGACACAGCTCCATTGTTCTTCCTCTTCCTGACTCTGAGTACCTGTCCATCCTCTTTCTGCTGCCTGCGGCCCCTCCTGCATAGGGTCAGATCCCCTATTTTCAGGGTACACTGTTACATTGGTAACTTTTGGTGACAAAGCAGGGATAGAGCCACTGGTTGTGGCCAGATTATACAGATCTTTATCTGATCATTTGATAAGGTCATCAGGCAGTCATCACATTTACATGGATCCCTCAGGGCACAGGATGAATTAGGGGCACTTATGTTGCTATTGTCTGACCAGCGCATAAAGGGCATTTAAAAAGATGCAGATAGGAAAAGAAGGTAACTCTTCTACAATCCAATTAAACTCTTGTGCTGTCTTATTTATTTTTTCTTATAGGTACCAATGGCATTCTAAGGCTTAATTCAGATATCCGAGTTTCATGTACGTGTCCTACCCACATTTTTCAGGGATAGAACACATGCCCATTATAACTTATGGGACTGTTTACATGTCCATGTTTTTACATGCAGCATGTGTCCGTTTAAAACTCACGGAGACAAGTTAGTTTTTTATGGTCAGCACGGATGAAAAGTAGCAATACAAGTCTATTGGTCCAGGAAAAACACGTACAGCACTATAGTGCATGTGCTGTGACATTGCAAAGGATAGAAGAACCTTTGCAATTTATTTGTAAATCCCTGAATCACACTGATGGTAAAAATGGACACAACGACTGTACACTAGTGACACACTGACTAAACAATGATGACACCGCTACCATTTTTTCATATGAGAAAATACTAATGTCCGAGTGAGGCTGTGTGCACACATTCCGGATTATACGCGGATTTTTCACGCGTTTTTTCGCAACCAAAACGCTTAAAAAATGCATACATATGCATCCCATCATTTATAATGGTTTCCGCAATTTTTGTGCACATGTTGCTTATTTTTCCACAAAAAAAAAACACATGCGGAAAAATACGCAGCATGTTCATTAATTTTGCGGATTTTAAGCGGTTTTCCCACTATAGTATTGCATTGGGAACCTCCGGGAAAAAAAAACGTGTAAAATCCGCACAAAAACGCGCAAAATACGCGATAAAACCGCGTGCAGAATTCCTGCGGAAAACTTCAGCATTTTCTCAGGAAATTTCTGCATACTTTCCGGACGTGTGCACATACCCTGAGGCTTACGTTTTTTATAGAAAGTTCCAATAGTGGAAAATCCTTGGTGATTTGAGTGGCAGCAAAGTGCAGCAGGAAAACATCTGCCTGGAAATTGTATTAAGTTCACATGATTTTCATCAAGAAAAAAATGGACGATTTTTTTTATCAATCCGTATATCATCCATATACAATCTTTATGGCACTTGTCTTTATACTTCACCAGTGAATACATTTTCCAATACCAAAATTAGTTTTTTATGTTAAGAATTGCAATGAATCCGTTAAAATCGGATGCTTTTTTTTTTGGCGCACACATAGACATGAATAGGTGAGTCTCATATGACAATCAGAAGAGACCAATGCTTTCTTTTTTTCATGCAGACATTCGGCTGGTGTAAAATAATGGTTATCTGAACAGCCCAATAGCATTGATTCGAGTGCTGTTCGTTTTTTCCCACAGAGAACACTCGGAATAAAACTACGGCTGTGTGAAGATAGCATTAAATTTATTTGTGGTTGATTTTAAATCCTCTTGACAAGTTATGATGCAGATGTAATCTTGTGTAGTACATAGGACGACATCCACAGCAAATCTGCATCCACATATAACACCTATGCAGATTTTGATATGAATTAGTAGATTTGCGGCAAAATCCATAAAGGAAAGTTCACAGTTGAAAATTTGTACATGTGAATATAATGTTTCAATACTCAGATTGTCTTTTGTTTGCTACACATTGGGCCCAGGACTCTCTAAGGATCTGCTCTTTCTTGTGTTCTTTTTTAATAAAAAATGTGAACAGATCCCTGAAGAGATCCTTTAATTTTTATTTCTTTTTAGAAAAGACTAAAAAAGATAAAACACGCATATATACAACTCTAGACGCACTCCTAAATCCACGCAAATTTATGTGTGCCCACACTGAGAGATAAATATATATATGTATATATACATACTGTTTATACATACATGTATATAGCTGCTTGACTGTCATCCCTGTCACATAGTTAATTTTGGTCAAACAAATACGGTAGCTCCCGACGTCACTATATTGTGCTCTTACTCAAGAAAATGACAGCACAAAGCTAGGTACAGGTTCTTGGGTGTTATGGCGGGAATACATCTAGAGTGTTGTTTCATGCGCCAGTCTTGATCAAAAGTTTTTCCCCTTAGAATCGCATTTTAATATGAGATGCACACCACTTACCGGTAAATCATTTGTAGCTGTCCGTGTAGCAGAAACTGAAATTCTCAGCAGTTTTCAGCTGGTGTAGATCTTCACTTTGAATGCCAACAATTATTGAAATGATGGTTAACCTGTTGAGCTGCGTTTGGAGTTGGCGCCACTGCTCTTGCTAAGCCTCCCCAACCTTTTTCCTTTAGAAATGTTGGTGACACCATCTGGAACAGGCCAAATTTTGCTCAAATATCAGAAAACCAGTTTATATTATGTGATGAACTTCCCCACATTTTCAAGTCTGATCAACAATGATCAGTTCAATCTGAAAGTATCACTATCTGTTGCTCCAACTCACAATTGGCAAAATATTGGACATATGCCCAAAATTGATTGCAGTAGAGTAACATGGAGAAGTATATTGAACGGTTGGTGAAGGCCGCCTCTGTCCGTATGCCCTATGAGGGCTCATGGATATCAGTAGGGTGTTTCACAAAGTGTTACCGGAAACTGTAATTGCAGTAATCCACTGATTGCCACCGCTATTCCAGCCTGCAAAGGGTTGTCTGTGTCTTTTACTCTTCCCTTATTTCCCATCCTTACCCATTTACTCTACACTGGCCTGTCTGCACATCCTACAATGAAGTGATGATTGGTTCATTGCAATTCAAGTTTTAAGTAGATTGTGCACAATTATTCAGTTTTTTTCAGACCACTAGAACGATCATGCCAGACTTTGAAAGGGGGAATTCTTATTTATTTATTTTTTTACTTTTCAAAAAGGCTTCTAACAGAAAAGAAGACAAGCCATTCTTGTACCGAAGCTTACGGAGTCTCTGCTGGTCTCTTCTTCCTGATCCTATCTTAATACGATAGCAATGCCAGAGCAGGACCAAAAAGTAGAGAACAGGGACTCGGTAAGCGTAAGGACACAAGCAATGGTGGTGAGTGGCTCCTTTTCCTTTTTTATGCCACGTTAAGCCTTTAAAAAATGATCAGATGGACAACCCCTTTAATAGGAATTTTTTTTTTTTCATTTATTTGTTTGTAAAATAGTAAATCATATTTTTTTAGATTGTGCAGGTATTAAACTTTAAGTTTACATACATTTCTTACATCAGTGCAGTCGCCACTGTCTACACAGTAGAATGTAATATTCTCCCGAACAGTCCTATGTAATGCGACTTTAGCCTAACTGATTAGGATTAAACATGGCGAGAGTCAGGTGACCTCCAAAACCTCATGTGACCCCTGTCCTTCTGTTAGCAATATCCAGGACACAGCTAATGGTAGATTTACATCTGAAGTATGACTACATGTCTCTAGGTGATTTATAACATTTCTGCAAGTCTCCAGATAATTTGTAACATGGCTACCTGCCTGTAAGTGACGTCATATAAAAGAAGGCTCAGTGCACACAGCGTACAAGTCTTTCTTTGGAGGTGTATACTACTAGGGTCATACAGTGACTCCAAGTTACTTAGCGCCATGATTATTTTTCCACACAGACTACTGCACTCCTATATAAATAATAAGTACTTGTAATCTTGGAAATATATCATTCCCCATTCGTTAAAACTATTCGTTAAGCTGACAAATTAAAAAGAAAAATCTTTATACAAAGCTTTCTAACGTATTCTCCTTGGACTAACTCAGTCTTCCCTAATTTGAAAGGTGTAATATCAGAAGTAAGATAGATATGTTAAAACTTGTTAATCAGTAAATGGAGATACCCAAGATGTTACATTTATAATAAACATTGCTGACAATAGCAAGAGTGGTCACTTATCGAAGCTGGTGAAAATGACCATCATCCTTGTGACCAGATTTCAAACCGAGAAAAAACAATACAAAAACAAAAATACCTGCTAACAAATTTAGTAAAATAGTCAACCTGTGCCCTTCTATTCATACACATTAGTTTGTCAGTATACAGATGCAAATTGTATGACGTGGAAAATTGTAGCATGAAATATTTCCTCAATAGCACTACATGCCACAATATAGCACAAAGTCTCCCCCCCCCCAGCATAACTAAATACCACAATGAAGCACAAAGTACATCAAAGCCATTTTACTTACTAAACAATCTTAAGAAATGGAGCAGTTTCTAAGAAAGCCCTCAAAAAAGAAATCAGATGTTTGTGTGTAGAGTATGTACCATACTTTATAGACCCATAGACCTTTAGGTCTGCTCTGTTACCATGAGGATATATAAATGAGGTTTCTCTAAAGTACACATCCCTTTTTCATAGACTCTGTGTGCTCTTATGTTTCCATCTCATTGGTTGAGTAAAGCATCGTCTAAAAACTGGAGTCTACATACTTTCCACAAATTTCTTCAATTTTACTAAAACTTACAAGATTATTGAATATCAGTTATCTGTGTGCGCTGGATGGCAGCCCTGAGAACGGCTTCCTACATTCCAGCTTCTGCCAATCTTCTTTTGATTTGAAGGCCTGAAGCCACATTATTGTGGTGGTGTGACACTCGTATGACATCATGCCAGGCCAGCTAATTGAAAGTAGAGCTGAAAATGTCGGGAGGGGTTCCTGTTCAGCCACCACAGATCACTGATGTGGCCGATGGACCGGGTCCTGCAAATCAATTTGCATCAACTCCAGTATATTTTGTTTACCAGTGAAACAAGCATTCGCCACTGTAGGACTTCCATGCAGCTCAAATTTTGTAAAAATGTATGACGATATACTGTATCCAGTATATTTTGTTTACCAGTGAAACAAGCATTCGCCACTGTAGGACTTCCATGCAGCTCAAATTTTGTAAAAATGTATGACGATATACTGTATAACATAAAAAAACCTATCACAATGGGTTGCGTTAAATAACAGCCATAAGACTAATTAGGCCATGTTCACACGTTCAGTATTTGGTCAGTATTTTACATCAGTATTTTTAAGCCAAAACTAGGAGAGAAACAATCAGAGGAAAAGTATAATAGATACATATGCACCACTTCTGTATTTTTCGCCCACTCCTGGTTTTGGCTTACAAACGCGGAGGTAAAAAACTCACTAAATACTCAACGTATGCACGTGGCCTAATAGAAACTGTAAAAAGTAACTTGTTCTTCCAAGGTTATTATATTGTAATTTGTAGTACATACAATTATCAGCCATTCCATGAAAACTTCCTGCTTAATGTTGTGTAGGTCAACTTTGTGCCACCAAAATAGCTCTGGTCCCTCAAGATATGGACTTCACAAGACCCCTGAACGTGCCCAGTATTAGTATTGTAAATTTGTGCAGCTGTAGCTTTTCCATAGGATTGGACCAGATAGGTTATCCTTCAATACCTGGGCAAATTTATGAGCCTAGGGTGACTTTGGCCCTGTTCACTAGTTGTCATTCCTTTGACCACTTACTGTTGTTCAATCCATTATATACTGAGAAGACCCCCACAAGGTTTGCTAATTCGGAGCATGTCTAACCCAGTTTATCCAGCCAACAAAATTTGGTCTTGTCAAAGTCACGACACTTATTTTTTCCTATTTTTACTACTTCCAACACAACAACCTTGAACTGATCTTACTGCCTAATGTATCCTTTGTCACTACTATTATTTGGCTCACTTAATTTAACCCTATGGCTGACCAGGTGATCCTAAAGTCACCCATAGACAATAGATTCATGCCAGCTTCACCCGTTGATCTTGATATGTTCGTCCGACACTAAAGTATATAGGGAGATGGCTAACTGACTGGGGAAGATGTCGACCGGGTAGCAGAGATGTCTGTGGCAGCGTTCTCACAATGAACACAGGAGCAATCGGCTGAACAAGTGCTTCTGTTTATGGGAGAGACTTCTGAGATGGTCCTCAGCCAAACATTGAGCTCAAGCATTGTTTGACCCAACAGCCACCTAATATGTATAAAGGGCCTTAAAGGGACTCTGTCACCTGAATTTGGCGGGCTCTCTGTCCGGTCCGATGGGCGGTGTTTTCTCTCCTTTCATGCACCCCTTCCTTTCCCGCTGGCCGCAATGTTATCTTGAATATGAGTCTGTTTCCTCCGTAGTTCACGCGTGCACAATGCAATCTTGCCTTGTGCACGCGCAGTATGCTTTGCCCAACTGCGGGCAAAGCCGAAAAGCATTAGTGCGCATGGGCAGCCGCACTATGTCCCGGAAGTATTTCGCTGTGTTGCGGGACATAGTGCGGCTGCGCATGCGCACTAATGCTTTTCGGCTTTGCTTGCAGTTGGGCAAAGCATACTGCGCGTGTGCAAGGCAAGGTTGCATTGCGCACGCGTGAACTAAGGAGGAAACAGACTCATATTCAAGATAATATTCCGGCCAGCGGGAAAGGAAGGGGTGCATGAAAGGAGAGAAAACACCACCCATCGGACCGGACAGAGAGCCCGCCAAATTCAGGTGACAGAGTCCCTTTAACACAACCTGATGAAGAGGTGTAATGATTATGTGAAACCCTCATTTATTCATGGCTTGCTGTTGACATTACGTGTTTGCTGCATGTAATGTATCAATGATTGGATTGCATTCATTCATGGCGATGTAGTGGTTTAGAAAACAGGACTGCTAAATCCTTAGATTGGACACCTGCCAGTATCCAGAGTTGACTAGTGAATTGTGTTTGTGAGCCATGTCTCATGTTGAGGTAGCAAATAGTTGAAAAGTTTGAAATCCTCTTTTGGATGTAGGAATGTATAAAATGTTCCAAGATAAAATATTCAGCCCTGGACCTGAGCGCTGGGCTCTGCTCTGAATTCAACGAGAGTTGTGTCTCCACTAAAGCGTATAATAGTGCCATTGTTTCCCACAGCAGAAGGTTCTGACACAGTCCCATATGCTGAGCGCTTGTCACAATGACCAATCTGCATGGCGGCAACTGATCATGTATGATACTTGTGCTTCTGTATTGTCCATGAAGCTCATAGTATAGACATTAGTCAAGGTGCATTGGAGAAAATGAGGGTGAAATAGGAAATGATAAGTATGATTCTGAACATCTGTTAAGTTAGAACTCTGTACAGTAAAATCTGTAAGATATCGTTCTACAGCTCACATAATACAGCTGTTCAGTGCCCAAATAATACCACCATACCATGTCTACATAATATATTCATACATAGGTGATAAATGGGGAAAACGCTGATCCATGGCGGAATTAACCCCTTTCACTACTTCGATCACCAAGGATGTAATTGTTGTTTGGATGTATTACTGCTATATTATTTAAATCCCAGGTGACCGAGTGTAGTTAGGGGGTTAATTCCAATGTGGATTGGCATCCTTTTTACATGCGGCTTCCTACTAGGTGCTGAAAGGCTGTGCTCACACGTAGTGTAAATAATGTGTTTTTTTTTTTCTCAATAAGAATCTTGACTGATTATTGCATTTTTGCTACATTTTTATTTCCTGCGTTTTGTCTTTTATGTGATCATTTTTGGTGCAGATTTGAAGCAGCATTTCTCAGTGCTATTTTTAGTGCAGAAAACTTCTGATTCTGCCCTTAAAATCACAACTGCGTTTTTTACATGCATTTTTTTCAGGCTTCCTGCACGGTTGAACAGCATCTTTAAACAAACAGTGCTTAGGAGTTTTTATTAAATCACATCCATTTTGCTTGGACAGTTAAACATAGCAGATTTTCTGCATTAAAAAAAAATCAGTATTTACACTACTTGGGTACACGGCCTCAACAGGGTTTTCCCTAAATGAATATTTATAACCAATCAACAGGACAGGTGATACATGTCTGATCTTTTGGGAACTTACCTATAGGACTCTCCAAATAGTAGACCTAAGGCCGGGAGCGAGATACGGCCGAGTCTCGCGGGTTAAAACCAAGCTCTGGCACCGGCACTCCAGAGCGGAGCGTGCGGCCGCATAGCAATACATGGAGCTGCACGCTCCGCCACAGAGTGCTGGTGCCAGAGCTTGGTTTTAACCTGCGAGACTCGGCCGTACCTCGCTGTAGTGTGACTCCTCCCTAAACAAAGAGTATGAATACAGAGGCTGCAGAGTATGTGCTCAGACTGGTGCTGACACCTTTGGAGGTCTCCAATAGACCTATGGTGGAGCAGCTAGTTCAGGGGTGGTCCCTGCAATCAGTCAAATAGATCAGATAAGGATGTATTTTGGGAAACCCCTTTTTTCAGGGTTATGTGATGAATAAGGTCCAGGAGGACTGCAACATCGCTTGTCTATGCCACTGAAATTATCATGGTCTTTCAGCCGCTAGACAATAGCACAGATGGATCCTACTGTTAGATTTCTCACTGGGTAAAGATGGCCACAGTTAAAAACATAAAATATAACGTTTATTACTTATGTATTAAAAATATGTGATGAGTAAATAGTGCTCAGTAAATTAATCATTTAGTAGATTGCGACCTCTGCTGGATATAGATTAGGGCAAAGCTGGTTGCACGCACACACTGACAGTTAATGCTGCTACGACTTTATGGCCATGTTCACACATTCAGTATTTGGTCAGTATTTTACATCAGTATTTGTAAGCCAAAAGCAGGAGTGAAACAATCAGAGGAAAAATAATAATAGAAACATGTCACCTCTTCTATATTTATCACCCACTCCTGGTTTTAACTTCCAAATACTGTGGTAAATACTGACCAAATACTGAACGTGTGAATGTGGCCTAAATGTAACCAGCACTGCAGTCCTCAAAATGGCTCGCCAAAAGTTGCATAGGAGCCCTAAAATATCCTCGTAATCTACAAAAGTCAAACTTCAACACAAGTAATCCAACAAGTTTTGTTCATGTGAGCTTTTCAGAGTCAGGTTGTGTCAGCAATGTGTGCAGGAGTAGGCAGTGCCCAAAACATCACAATGGATTTCACCCATTTTTGGTTCTGTATTAGGACTCATTCACACTTCTGGTTTTCACGTACAAGTGCTGTCGATGGTTTTCACGGGTAGCTTTTCATACCTATGATATTCTGTGTGGCTGTGCACATATCCAAGTTTTTTCCTTGGTCTGAGTGGTCCATGGAAAATATCAGAGATATATCCGAAATTAATGAGAGGATTGGATCAAAATCAGCAATGTATGTCTATGGGTCTGTGAAAAAATAGTACAGCACTTGGATGACATCTGGTTGCAGTTCGATTTTCATTGACTTTGAAAAACTTTTTTTATTATTATTTTTCTATGTACGAGAATAACAAGTGACTCTCTGACCACACTGTGATAAGAATTATCAGTCCATTTTTCTCGTACGTGGAAAAATCAGACGTGATTGAGCCCATAGTGTGGAAAAATAAAAGGTTGCAGCATATTGAAGTGTGCCGTGAATTTATTTCCACCCATGTGGTCTTAGTCAGTGAAGCAGTTAAGAAACGGGGTCCATAGGAAATTGCCCAGCTTGCCGTCCCCTGAAGCAGTCCCTGAATATCAGTTTCAAACTTAGGCCAAAGATTTTCAGAGTTACGTGGCTTCTGCATTTGTAGATTTACTTGTGATCAGATGCTAAAGCTGTAATTCTGCTCTCATTGTGACACTTTCACCTCATATGTAATTGTATACAAATCTATATTATATAACCTGCAGTCTTCCAGGTCTTTGTAAATCGAGTTTATGCATATCTTTGATTTCCTGTCACTTGTAATTCCTCTTTTGTTTAATATCCGAAAGACTTTAGCCCGATCTAGAGGTTGTATTCTGCATCCATATGTCTGGAAATAATGAGTTATGGATGACACTGGTGTCAGTGTCATTTTCACAAAACGGTGGTGTTTTGCAGTGATTGTGCAAAAAAAAAAAAAATCACTGTAAAAATTACTTTGAGCTCTGAATGTAAAATACCCCAACTTCAACCAAAGCAGGAAAATAAAAGTCAGTCTTGGAGAGCTATACTGGAGGCTACACAGTTAGTGACACATGGCTCCACTTGCTATTGTAAATAGTGATGAGCGAGTATACTCGTTGCTCGGGTGTCCTCCGGGTATTTGTTATTGCTCGGAGATATAGTTTTCATCGCCTCAGCTGCATGATTTACGGCTGCCAGATACGCTGAATACACGTGAGGAATACCTGTTTGTTAGGGAATCCCCACATGTATTCAGCGTATCTGGCAGCCGTAAATCATGCAGCTGAGGCGATGAAAACTATATCTCCGAGCAATAACAAATACTCGAAGATCACCCGAGCATGCTCGGGAAAACCCGAGCAACGAATATACTCGCTCATCACTAATTGTAATGTGTTTCTTCTTTGTTTCTCTTGTTTCGCTTTTGTCTTTTATTATCTACAATATTTCTAATTTATTATTGTCTCTATCCACGAAGGCTATACAGTCTGATGTCTGATTTTACTTGCAGGATTTGGGTTTGTGACCTTTGAAGGGGAAGATATTGTTGAGAAAGTTTGTGAGATTCACTTCCATGAGATTAACAATAAAATGGTGAGTGGAAATCCCTTATATTATTATAGTCGCTCGGGTCAGCCTAAGGCCACATTCACACGTTCAGTATTTGGTTAGTATTTACCTCAGAATTTGTAAGACAAAACCAGGAGTAAAACAATCAGAGGGAAAGTATAATAGAAACACCTCACCACTTCTGTTTCTATCACCCGCTTCTGATTTTGGCTTACATATGCTGAGGTAAAATACTGACCTAATACCAAACTTGTGAACATGGGGTTTTATGCGGAAATTAGGATTGATCACTTAGGGTGTGTGTACATTACTTCTTTTACTTTTTGGGGGGCGTTTTTGAGAGGAAGAGACTCGAGGGCAGGTCAGCGTCTTTTTTCCTGAAGTATATTTTTGGGGCCATCTTTTCCTGAGGGTTACTTATGACATCTTTGGTTGCTGACATATTTTGTTTTTACTTGTGGCTTTTGTAAACCAGTGAGTGGCTTGGTAAGGAATGATCCGGTCACTTCTTTTATCTTTAGGAGCCTGACGGATGGTCAGGTCACTTCTTTTAACCCCTTCTCATCTTAGGAAGGGGTTCAAAGAAGCTGAAAAGTCTGAACATATGTCCAGCAAGTTATTTTTATATATAAAAACATATTATATTTTTTTAGCGTTTATTTAGTCCTTTTTACGTGGGTTACAGAGAATTAAAAAGACCTCATGTGCACATAGAGTTAAATAGACAAACCCTTCATTCAGGGTTCTGGAAAAGCTGGGTGACAACTCTTGTGTCAGCTATAATGATAGACATTTTGAGTGTCATTCTGCTTGTCCAGAAATTGCTTTAACTTAAAAATAGCTGAATAACGCATAAAAAGAATCACGCATGAGGTAATCTCGATGGCCTGTATTTCTGTTTTATATCATTTGTAAAGCTATATTACCAATTTCATTTTAAGGTTGAATGTAAGAAGGCACAGCCGAAGGAGGTGATGTCACCAACAGGCTCAGTACGAGGACGATCTCGAGTGATGCCATATGGAATGGACGCCTTCATGCTGGGAATCGGCATGCTAGGTAATTGTACAGACTGGAGGAGATTGAACTGTATTCCCTCTACTGGTCACAAATGGTTACTACACCTGAACAACTGAAAAGTTTGGCTGCTCGTTCTGCAATATATATATATTTATCTTGTGTATAGAAACAGTTTACAATAGGCTTCTAAGATTCTAGCTGTGCTATCATTAGCAAAAAATAAAAATATTACATCCCCATAAAATTATCCCATCCCAATAACCACTACTTGAATTTTGTTAGGACCAAGGTCAATGGTGTGATATACCATAAATATGTAAAATTGTAAATCTTCAGAAAATAAGGGCTACAAACATAAAAGAATAGATATAAACTGATAATTCTTCACATTTTATTAAATTATACATATTGTTATACAAAGTTGTATATATAACAGTATTAGATTCAGAAAAAAAAACCTACAAGAAGCAAAATAAGCATAAACCCTGCTGTAACTAAATAAGTAAAAAGCAAAAGTGCATCTAAATAACACAGGATTGTTTTTTTTTAATCAAAGATAGCGTAAAAGCCATCCCACCGTTAACAAGGTGACCCTGATCGGGACGGTCGTATGTTGTCTAATATTAAAAACCTTACCATGTGTCAGAGTTGACCTCAGTATTAATTTCAGGTAGAAAGCTGAATGTGAAGCCGGCGTCACACTGGCGGGTTTTACGGACGTATGAGCGGCACAAAAACTATGCATTGCACACGGACCAATGATTCTCTATGGGGCAGCTCCTATCTGCCGTATATTTCTCAGCTGTATTTTACGGGCTTAGGAAATCGCAGCATGCTGCGTTTGTCAGCGTATTGCACAAAAAATCCGCCAATGAAAGTCTATGGGGGCGAGAAAAATTGACCAACAGTGTGACTTGCAAGAAATACGCAGCGGTGTTCTAGAAAAAAAGCTGGCAATTCAGTGCGGTGTACAGTAAAATTACACTGTCAGGTCAGAATAGAATAAATGTCTACACATAGTATAGGGAGATATATATATATATATATATATATATATATATATATATATACTGTATATATATATATATATATATGTCAGTGAGATACATATATATACAGGTCCTTCTCAAAAAATTAGCATATAGTGTTAAATTTCATTATTTACCATAATGTAATGATTACAATTAAACTTTCATATATTATAGATTCATTATCCACCAACTGAAATTTGTCAGGTCTTTTATTGTTTTAATACTGATGATTTTGGCATACAACTCCTGATAACCCAAAAAACCTGTCTCAATAAATTAGCATATCAAGAAAAGGTTCTCTAAACGACCTATTACCCTAATCTTCTGAATCAACTAATTAACTCTAAACACATGCAAAAGATACCTGAGGCTTTTATAAACTCCCTGCCTGGTTCATTACTCAAAACCCCCATCATGGGTAAGACTAGCGACCTGACAGATGTCAAGAAGGCCATCATTGACACCCTCAAGCAAAAGGGTAAGACCCAGAAAGAAATTTCTCAACAAATAGGCTGTTCCCAGAGTGCTGTATCAAGGCACCTCAATGGTAAGTCTGTTGGAAGGAAACAATGTGGCAGAAAACGCTGTACAACGAGAAGAGGAGACCGGACCCTGAGGAAGATTGTGGAGAAGGACCGATTCCAGACCTTGGGGAACCTGAGGAAGCAGTGGACTGAGTCTGGTGTGGAAACATCCAGAGCCACCGTGCACAGGCGTGTGCAGGAAATGGGCTACAGGTGCCGCATTCCCCAGGTAAAGCCACTTTTGAGCTACAGAGAAGCAGCACTGGACTGTTGCTAAGTGGTCCCAAGTACTTTTTTCTGATGAAAGCAAATTTTGCATGTCATTCGGAAATCAAGGTGCCAGAGTCTGGAGGAAGACTGGGGAGAAGGAAATGCCAAAATGCCTGAAGTCCAGTGTCAAGTACCCACAGTCAGTGATGGTGTGGGGTGCCATGTCAGCTGCTGGTGTTGGTCCACTGTGTTTCATCAAGGGCAGGGTCAATGCAGCTAGCTATCAGGAGATTTTGGAGCACTTCATGCTTCCATCGGCTGAAATGCTTTATGGAGATGAAGATTTCATTTTTCAGCACGACCTGGCACCTGCTCACAGTGCCAAAACCACTGGTAAATGGTTTACTGACCATGGTATTACTGTGCTCAATTGGCCTGCCAACTCTCCTGACCTGAACCCCATAGAGAATCTGTGGGATATTGTGAAGAGAAAGTTGAGAGACGCAAGACCCAACACTCTGGATGAGCTTAAGGCCGCTATTGAAGCATCCTGGGCCTCCATAACATCTCAGCAGTGTCACAGGCTGATTGTCTCCATGCCACGCCGCATTGAAGCAGTCATTTCTGCCAAAGGATTCCCGACCAAGTATTGAGTGCATAACTGAACATTATTATTTGTTGTTTTTTTTGTTTGTTATTAAAAAACACTTTTATTTGATTGGATGGGTGAAATATGCTAATTTATTGAGACAGGTTTTTTGGGTTATCAGGAGTTGTATGCCAAAATCATCAGTATTAAAACAATAAAAGACCTGACAAATTTCAGTTGGTGGATAATGAATCTATAATATATGAAAGTTTAATTGTAATCATTACATTATGGTAAATAATGAAATTTAACACTATATGCTAATTTTTTGAGAAGGACCTGTATATATCACATACAGCGCGCTAGATAGCAGAAAAGCCAGTAATTCAATTGCCGGCTTTTGCTATCTCCTTCCCAAACCGACATGATATGAGACATGGTTTACATACAGTAAACCATTTCATATCCCTTTTTTTTGCATATTCCTCAGTCACTACTAATGTTAGTAGTGTGTATGTGCAAAATTTGGGGGCTCTAGCTGTTAAAATAAAGGGTTAAATTGCGAAAAAAACTGGCGTGGGCTCCCGCGCAATTTTCTCCACCAGAGTGGGAAAGCCAGAGACTGAGGGCAGATATTAATAGCCTAGAGAGGGACCATGGTTATTGCCCCCCCTAGCTAAAAACATCTGCCCCCAGCTACCCCAGAAAAGACACATCTGGAAGATGCGCCTATTCTGGCCCTTAGCCTCTCTTCCCACTCCCGTGTAGCGGTAGGATATAGGGTAATAAAGGGTTAATTCCACCTTGCTATTGTAAGGTGACATTAAGCCAGGTTAATAATGGAGAGTTGTCAATAAGACACCTATCCATTATTAATCCAATAGTAGTAAATGGTTAATAAAACTCAAACATTAGGAAAAAAGTATTTTATTGAAATAAAGACACATGGTGTTTTAATAGTTTATTATACTCTTAATCCAAATGATGACCCTTGTTCTGTAAAAAAGGAAAAAAACAATATCCCATACCTTTCTGGCGCTCAGTCACGTCCCATGATGTAAATCCATCTGAAGGGGTTAAATAATTTTACAGCCAGGAGCCTGCTAATGCAGCCACCCTGCCTGTAAAAACTGGGGAATGAATGGAAAGAAGGGGAACGTAGCTACCTAGACTTGCGGTGCTGCGCCCCCTGCTGGCATAACCTCATATGAACTCGAGCGTGAGAATTTTTCTGAATTCTCTGAATTACTACTATTGGATCAATATTGGATAGGTGTCTTATTGACACCTCTCCATTATTAACCTGGCTTAATGTCACCTTACAATAGCAAGGTGGCATTAACCCTTTATTACCCTATATCCCACCACTACAGGGGAGTGGGAAGAGAGAGGCTAAGTGCCAGAATAGGTGCATCTTTCAGATGTGCCTTTTCTGGGGTGGCTGGGGGCAGATGTTTTTAGGCCGGGGGGGGGGGGGGTCTTATAACCATGGTACCTCCCTAGGCTATTAATATCTGCCCTCAGTCACTGGCTTTCTCACTCTGGCGGAGAAAATTGCTCGGGAGCCCACGCCAGTTTTTTTCCGTGATTTAACCCTTTATTTTAACAGCTAGAGCCCCCAAATTTTGCACACCCACACTACTAACATTAGTAGTGAGGAATATACAAAAAAAAAGGGATATGAAATCTCAGTGAGAAAATTTCACTGTACGGATGCCATACGGATTACATATTACATCCTCGTCATAAAGCAGGGTACACATTGAAATAATAATATAACTCATTTAATAAAATCCAACCACTCCTAAGATGTCATCCATTGGTCCCACCAATATTTGCTTGCTGTTCTTCTGTGAAGATGTAGCCGGATGGGACCATTGCAGCCAGTCACTGGACTCAGTAGTCACATGCTGATTGTGCAGCAAGAGCAGTGATTGGCAGCACTGGTCAAATGTGAGTAGCTGGCACATAATCACTGCTGTACAGTATAGAAAGACTGTCAGGACAACCCCAACGATGGCCTTTTTGGCTGCAGAGGATTTCTGAGGTGGATACAAGTTATTTTGCTTCCTTTATTCATCCTTTGTGTTCTGACAAGTTTGAAAATATATTTAACCCCTTAATCCCATATGACGTACTATCCCGTCCAGGTGACCTGGGACTTAATTCCCATGGACGGGATAGTACGTCATATGCGATCGGCCGCGCTCACGGGGGGAGCGCGGCCGATCGCGGCCGGGTGTCAGCTGCCTATCGCAGCTGACATCCGGCACTATGTGCCAGGAGCGGTCACGGACCGCTCCCGGCACATTAACCCCCGGCACACCGCGATCAAAGATGATCGCGGTGTGCCGGCGGTGCAGGGAAGCATCGCGCAGGGAGGGGGCTCCCTGCGGGCTTCCCTGAGACGATCGGTACACGGTGATGTGCTCACCGTGTACCGAGCGTCTTCTCCCTGCAGTCCCCGGATCCAAAATGGCCGCCGGGCTGCATCCGGGTCCTGCAGGGAGCACTTCCGGGTCAGGATCAGGCTGCAGCTGCAGCTCTAATCCTGCCCGGCTGTATGTCAGATCACCGATCTGATAGAGTGCTGTGCACACTGTCAGATCGGTGATCTGTGATGTCCCCCCCTGGGACAAAGTGAAAAAGTAAAAAAAAAAATTTCCACACTTGTAAAAAAAAAAATAAAAAAAAAATTCCTAAATAAAGCAGAAAAAAAAAAATATTATTCCCATAAATACATTTCTTTACATAAAAAAAAAAACAAAAAAACAATAAAAGTACACATATTTAGTATCGCCGCGTCCGTAACGACCCGACCTATAAAACTGGCCCACTAGTTAACCCCTTCAGTGAACACCGTAAGAAAAAAAAAAAAAAAGAGCCAAAAAACAACGCTTTATTATCATAACGCTGAACAAAAAGTGGAATAACACGCGATCAAAAAGACGGATATAAATAACCATGGTACCTCTGAAAACGTCATCTTGTCCCGCAAAAAACGAGCCGCCATATAGCATCATAACCAAAAAAATAAAAAAGTTATAGTCCGCAGAATAAAGCGATGCCAAAATAATTATTTTTTCTATAAAATAGCTTTTATCGTATAAAAGCGCCAAAACATAAAAAAAATGATATAAATGAGGTATCGCTGTAATCGTACTGACCCGAAGAATAAAACTGCTTCATCAATTTTACCAAATGCGGAACGGTATAAACGCCTCCCCCAAAAGAAATTCATGAATAGCTGGTTTTTGGTCATTCTGCCTCACAAAAAAATCGGAATAAAAAGCGATCAAAAACTGTCACGTGTCCGAAAATGTAACCGATAAAAACGTCAACTCGTCCCGCAAAAAACAAGACCTCACATGACTCTGTGGACCAAAATATGGAAAAATTATAGGTCTCAAAATGTGGAGACGCAAAAACTTTTTTGCTATAAAAAGCGTCTTTTAGTGTGTGACGGCTGCCAATCATAAAAATCCGCCAAAAAACTCGCTATAAAAGTAAATCAAACCCCCCTTCATCACCCCCTTAGTTAGGCTAGGTTCACATTGCGTTAATGGGTTAACGCTAACGGACAGCGTTGCACGGCGAAAATGTCACAATTAACGCCGTGCAACGGGTCCGTTAGCACAACCATTGACAGCAATGTGATTTTCAGGTGTAGCGCATCGCTAGAGCGTGCCATTTTCGGCTCGTGCTAGCAAGGTGCCATTCTTTTGTGGCGCGCCTCAGACGCTGCTTGCAGCGTCCGCGGCGCGCCCGAGGTCCGATCCCCGATCTTCCAGAGCGGGGACGTTAACGCGACCACTAAACACGACACCTAAAAAGACATTGTGTTAGCGCAATCCGCTAGTGCTAAACGGATTTCCCTAACGCAATGTGAACCTAGCCTTAGGGAAAAATAATAAAATTTAAAAAAAATGTATTTATTTCCATTTTCCGGTTAGGGTTAGGGCTAGGGTTGGGGCTAGGGTTAGGGTTTGGATTACATTTACGGTTGGGATTAGGGTTGGGATTAGAATTAGGGGTGTGTCTGGGTTAGGTGTGTGGTTAGGGTTACAGTTGGGATTAGGGTTAGTGGTGCGTTTGGATTAGGGTTTCATTTATAATTGGGGGGTTTCCACTGTTTAGACACATCAGGGGCTCTCCAAACGCGACATGGCGTCCGATCTCAATTCCAGCCAATTCTGCATTGAAAAAGTAAAACCGTGCTCCTTCACTTCCGAGCTCTCCCGTGCGCCCAAACAGGGGTTTACCCCAACATATGGGGTATCAGCGTACTCGAGACAAATTGGACAACAACTTTTTGGGTCCAAGTTCTCTTGTTATCCTTGGGAAAATAAAAATTTGGGGGGCTAAAAATCATTTTTGTGGGAAAAAAAAGGATTTTTATTTTCACGGCTCTGCGTTGTAAACTGTAGTGAAACACTTGGGGGTTCAAAGTTTTCACAACACATCTAGATAAGTTCCATGGGAGGTCTAGTTTCCAATATGGGGTCACTTGTGGGTGGTTTCTACTGTTTGGGTACATCAGGGGCTCTGCAAATGCAACGTGACGCCTGCAGACCAATCCATCTAAGTCTGCATTCCAAATGGCGCTCCTTCCCTTCCGAGCTCTGCCATGAGCCCAAACAGTGGTTCCCCCCCACATATGGGGTATCAGCGTACTCAGGACAAATTGAACAACAACTTTTGGGGTCCAATTTATTCTGTTACCCTTGTAAAAATACAAAGCTGGGGGCTAAAAAATCATTTTTGTGAAAAAAAAAAAGAATTTTTATTTTCACGGGTCTGCGTTATAAACTGTAGTGAAACACTTAGGGGTTCAAAGTTCTCACAACACATCTAGATAAGTTCCATGGGAGGTCTAGTTTCTAATATGGGGTCACTTGTGGGGGGTTTGTACTGTTTGGGTACATCAGGGGCTCTGCAAATGCAACGTGACTCCTGCAGACCAATCCATCTAAGTCTGCATTCCAAATGGCGCTCCTTCCCTTCCGAGCTCTGCCATGCGCCCAAACAGTGGTTCCCCCCCACATATGGGGTATCAGCGTACTCAGGACAAATTGGACAACAACTTTTGGGGTCCAATTTATTATGTTACCCTTGTGAAAATACAAAACTGGGGGCTAAAAAATTTTTGCGAAAAAAAAATAAATTTATTTTAACGGCTCTGCGTTATAAACTGTAGTGAAACACTTGGGGGTTCAAAGCTCTCAAAACACATCTAGATAAGTTCCTTAGAGGGTCTAGTTTCCAAAATGGTGTCACTTGTGGGGGTTTTTAATGTTTAGGCACATCAGGGGCTCTCCAAACCAACATGGCGTCCCATCTTAATTCCAGTCAATTTTGCATTGAAAAGTCAAATGGCGCTCCTTCCCTTCCGAGCTCTGCTATGCACCCAAAAAGTGGTTTACCCCCACATATGGGGTATCGTCGCACTCAGGACAAATTGCACAACAACTTTTGTGGTCTAATTTCTTCTCTTACCCTTGGGAAAATAAAAAATTGGGGGCGAAAAGATCATTTTTGTGAAAAAATAAGATTTTTTATTTTTACGGCTCTGCATTATAAACTTCTGTGAAGCACTTGTTGGGTCAAAGTGCTCACCACACATCTAGATAAGTTCCTTAAGGGGTCTACTTTTCAAAATGGTGTCACTTGTGAGGGGTTCCAATGTTTAGGCACATCAGGGGCTCTCCAAACGCAACATGGCGTCCCATCTCAATTCCAGTCAATTTTGCATTGAAAAGTCAAATGGCGCTCCTTTCCTTCCGAGCTCTGCAATGCGCCCAAACAGTGGTTTACCCCCACATATGGGGTATCGTCGCACTCAGGACAAATTGCACAACAACTTTTGTGGTCTAATTTCTTCTCTTACCCTTGGGAAAATAAAAAATTGGTGGCGAAAAGATTATTTTTGTGAAAAAATATGATTTTTTATTTTTACGGCTCTGCATTATAAACTTCTGTGAAGCACTTGTTGGGTCAAAGTGCTCACCACACCTCTAGATAAGTTCCTTAAGGGGTCTACTTTCCAAAATGGTGTCACTTGTGGGGATTTCAATGTTTAGGCACATCAGGGGCTCTCCAAACGCAACATGGCATCCCATCTCAATTCCAGTCAATTTTGCATTGAAAAGTAAAATGGCGCTCCTTCCCTTCCGAGCTCTGCCATACGCCCAAACAATGGTTTACACCCATATACGGGGTATCAGCGTACTCAGGACAAATTGGCCAACAATTTTTGAGGTTCAATTTCTTCTCTTACTCTTGGGAAAATAAAAAATTGGGGGCGAAAAGATCATTTTTGTGAAAAAATATGATTTTTTATTTTTACGGCTCTGCATTATAAACTTCTGTGAAGCAATTGGTGGGTCAAAGTGGTCACCACACATCTAGATAAGTTCCTTAGGGTGTCTACTTTCCAAAATGGTGTCACTTGTGGGGGGTTTCAATGTTTAGGCACATCAGTGGCTCTCCAAACGCAACATGGTGTCCCATCTCAATTCCTGTCAATTTTGCATTTAAAAGTCAAATGGCGCTCCTTCCCTTCCGAGCTCTGCCATGCGCCCAAACAGTGGTTTACCCCCACATATGGGGTATCAGCGTACTCAGTACAGATTGTACAACAATGTTTGGGGTCCATTTTATCCTGTTACCCTTGGTAAAATAAAACAAATTGGAGCTGAAATAAATTTTGTGTGAAAAAAAGTTAAATATTCATTTTTATTTAAACATTCCAAAAATTCCTGTGAAACCCCTGAAGGGTTAATAAACTTCTTGAATGTGGTTTTGAGCACCTTGAGGGGTGCAGTTTTTAGAATGGTGTCACACTTGGGTATTTTCTATCATATAGACCCCTCAAAATGACATCAAATGAGATGTGGTCCCTAAAAAAAAATGGTGTTGTAAAAATGAGAAATTGCTGGTCAACTTTGAACCCTTATAACTCCCTAACAAAAAAAAATTTTGGTTCCAAAATTGTGCTGATGTAAAGGAGACATGTGGGAAATGTTACTTATTAAGTATATTGTGTGACATATCTCTGTGATTTAAGGGCATAAAAATTTAAAGTTGGAAAATTGCGAAATTTTCAAAATTTTCGCCAAATTTCCGTTTTTTTCACAAATAAACGCAAGTTATATCGAATAAATGTTACTACTAAAATGAAGTACAATATGTCACGAGAAAACAATGTCAGAATCGCCAAGATCCGTTGAAGCGTTCCAGAGTTATAACCTCATAAAGGGACAGTGGTCAGAATTGTAAAAATTGGCCCGGTCATTAACGTGCAAACCACCCTCGGGGCTTAAGGGGTTAACAACCGATTTAAAACAGAATTCTATCCTTCAAAAATAGAACAGGTGAAGTGCCGACTTTAGAGCCAGGTGGCAGCGCCAATCTTGTCTGGATCGATTGAATTCTGACTACAAAAATAGCATTGTGCTAATCAGGAGGCATCTGCTGCTAATATGGCCTCATTGTGCTTAATTTATTATTTAAAAGGGTTGTCCACAACTTAAGCAACCCCTTCTTACTTGTCGAAGTCCCAGTAAATAAGAAAAGCTATAACTTCCCTATCAGTCCTCAGCCTTCCGAGGGATGTCAACTCCAGGTCTCTCGGCACTCGAATGACTTCATGTCAAGGGAAACGCTGCAGTCAATCATCAGCTGCTGATTGGTTGCTGCTCACCGATATTCCATCAGATTGGACATCTGTTCTGATGAAATATTAAGGCCTGCGGCTGGTTAGTGGCCGTAATTGGCTGCAGTGCTCACATGAAATAACATTGTCACTCCAGCACCAGCACGTCTGGCGTCGACTTCTCTGGAGCAGTGCCTGTGCAGGAGGTGAGTGTAAGCTTCTCTAATTTACTCGAGGGTATCAATCATTGAAGAATTGTCCTAGTGGTGAACAACCCCTTTAAAGTGACTATAAAACTGCTCTAAAAAGGCTAAATAACAAGGCTGGTGACTTTACGATGCTTACGATTCCACTATTTTTCTATTTTGCTTTTTTTTTTAGGATATCCTGGTTTCCAAGCAGCTACTTATGCCAGCCGCAGCTACACGGGCATTGCACCAGGGTATACCTACCAGTTTCCAGGTAAGTCAAATGCATATTTATATAGAGTTTATTTTTTGCTACTGTTGTTTCCCTGCTGAGGACTTGGGTGGACTAATGGTGGTGGATTGGTGTTCACTACTTTTGTCAGTTCATATGTCCATTCAAGGATTGCGAGTGTCAACAATAATATACATTTACTGGTTTTTCATTGGCACTGGTTGGTTTTGGTCAACTATTCCATACTCAATGCCAGCCACCTCCATGGGCTGGGCTTCTAGCCATTCCTAAGCTGTTTCACGTTTCGTTTTAGAATTTCGTGTAGAGAGAACCCCTCTCCCGGGCACCCCCGTCCTCCCAGAACTAACAGGTCAGTCCCATTAACTTCCTAAACCTCACAAACGAGGAGACCAGCATAATCAGAGTGGTGGCCCTGCTCTGTGGGTAATGTGGACTGCATCTGGCACTTCACTGATGGCATTGTGGCAGGAAAAGGTGTCATCTTGTCCAGGACATTTCATACTAGATGTTCCATGTAACATATAGGTATTCTCGTTGTTGGGTGTATTCGTTTTCTGGCTCAGCACCATTGACATACTGTATGACTTCCCATCTATAGATGTGGGGAAAAATGCGGATTTTCCTCTTCTCTTCCTTCTGAACAAGGAGACTGATAGTTCTCATTGTGACCTTGTGTCAGCCACTGGTCACCTCTCCTTCGGCAGGAGCTGACGTTTGCACATATTTGCAGGTGTCGCCTGCTACAATATAGCAAAACATTTCTTGTGCTTGATATGTGGAGAACAATCTCATGGGAAATACTAGAATTCCTACGTAATCCTGCGCACACTTTATTGTTTTACTGTGGTTCTCCCACTAAATAAATGTGTATGATTGCTGGGGATTTGACCTCTGAAGCAGCAGTGTGTGTGGGTGCTTTACCTCCACCCCATTCACTTCTATGGGACTGGCATAGAAAACCACTCTGTCCCATAGAGGTGAATAGAGCAGTAGTCACACATGTGCCCTACTCAGCCATTCACAGGGAGACCTTAGAACCCTTATTACGAGATCCGATGAGCTTCCAGGACCCCAGTGATCTTACATTCCTGTGCATAGGAAATAAATGTTTTTAGTGGGAAAACCCCTTATATATTGTGATTATATTCTGTTGCTTATAGTGTAAAAAACTAGAAATTCGGCTTTGGTGGCACTTTTTATCTATCTTTCTCTACTCAGTCTTAATGTTTGCACCAGCTCCTTTGAATGGGGCTGAGACATGACCCTCATTTCTGCTGCAAGTACAGAGGGTAAGCAACAAGACAGGAAAGTATGGCCCCCAGAACAAGGCAATAATAGCCCCCTCTATAGGAGTTGTGTAAACTACATAAAAAGCCGAATTCTTTTATTTTGGCTAGTATAATCCTTTGGAGTACTTTGTAATATGAAGTTTGTTACCACACATTTGTACCCCTTGCACTTTACATATCCCTATGGTCAGAACGTCAGCCCTCAGAGCTGAAATCTGCATAGTGTAGGTCTGTGTTGTGCGTTGTGCTGCATGTTCCATAACTATGTACTGTGTTCATTAGTTTGGTGGTATTCATACTTTCATGCATGCTCTTAAGAAGCCCTCTATATCATGTGCGCTGATGTTGGTTGTAGGGTTGCTGATCGTGTTGCCCACCTCATTCATACTCAGTGCTAAGTGGAGCTGTCTTGTGTTTTTCAGCAATCCCATTGACTGCATACGGACCAGTAGCGGCAGCAGCTGCAGCAGTGGTGAGAGGTAATCGGATTATTATCCACATATTTAGAATAGTTACATTATAGAAAATGGCAGGACAGTCGTATAAAGTGCAGTTAGTAATACAGTCTGACAACAGTGCCTCCGGTGGAGAAGAAGCGCCTTTACAAATGGGGTGAAGTGTGTGGAGGGAATTGGAATTTGTCTAGCTTGTTGTGGGTGATGGATAGATTTCCAGGCGGAGGGGACAGAGTGGGGGACAGCGTAGGGGGCTGTTTGTAAGATCTACTTTTTTAGTTTGTAAACAAGGCTCCACTCCAACTTGCACAGGGGGTTTTCTGGGAACCAGCAGCCCAGGGCCAATGGCAGAACTATATGGAGCAGCCAATCAAGAATCTGCAGTCAGCAGCTACATCAGTGCAGCAAGTCCAGCACCAAGCACTGGCTTTGGACACAGCCTTGGGGTAAGTAAAATAAAGGTTTTTTTTAACCCCTTTACGCCATGCTCATTTTCCATTTTTTTTTTTCGTCTTCGTTTTTTTACTCCCTTTTTCAAAAAGCCATAACTTTTTAATATTTCCGTCAATATAGGTTCGGTTTTTGTGGGACGAGTTGTACTTTTGAATAGTGCCATTGAATTTACCATATGGTTTACTGGGAAACGGGAAACAATTTCCAAGTGCGGTGAAATTGCCAAAAAAAAGTGCAATTCCACAATTTTTTTTTTTGGAGTCTTTTATTTCCCAAGTTCACTATATGGTAAAACTGACTTGGAAATATGATTCCCAGGTCAGTATGATTATGCAGATTCCAAACATGTATAGGTTCTTTTTTATTTAAGTGGTGAAAATCAATTCCGAAATTCGTAAGACAAAAAGTTTTTGCGTTTGTCCTCAATTTCTGAGACCCATAGCATCTAGATTTTTCAGTATATGAGTCGATGTTTTTATTTATACCATTTTGGGGTGGATATGATGTTTTGATCGCTTTTTATTGCAATGTTGTGGCTGCCAAAAAACGTAATTCTGGCATTTTGATTTTTCTTCTTGTTACACCATTACCTATCGACCTAATTTACTTTACATTTTAATAGCTCATACATTTCTGAAAGCATCGATACTAAATTTGTCCATTATTTTATTAACTATATTATTTTCAATGAAGCAAAAAGGGGGGTGATTTGACATTTTGTGCCTTTTTTTATTATTATTTTATTATTTATATTTTTAAAAACTTTTTTTTCTTACATTTTACTTTATTTAATAGTCCCCTTAGAAGACTTGAAGCTGTGGTTGTCCGTGCTGCAGGAAGCAGGGCTTCAGCACTGCTATGTATAGCAAAAATAGCAATCGACTGTGAACGACGGCCACGAGCCGGTGTTCACAGGAGTATCATAATGGCAAGCACGGGGGTCTGCTGTCATGATAACCCATCAGCGCCCCCCTGATCTACCTTCATCTGTTAAAGGCACATGACAGCTGACTTGACTGGTCAGCGGCTCTCCTGACCCAAGCGTTAGAAATACATTAAGCCGTCATGCTCGGGTCAGAAGAGCCACCGGGCAGTACAAGCATTGCGGTGTGTTATACGCCCGTTTGACTGCGGTCTTACTATTAGTGTTTCATTTGTGATTTTCTTATACGGAACAATAAATTAATTCCAATTCTTCTCCTATCCATTACAATGTTCATAACAGATTGTACACTCATGCTTTCTGTATGCTGACCCTTAATTTTCGCGGACCCATGTTATTGTATGAGCAATTTAGATCCGAGTCTCCAATGAAAATGGATATCTCCGTGATTTTTTTTTTTTGTGGACACACTTTAAGGGTCAACATGTAATCCACTCCATAGATTATAATGAGTACATGTTCTGTCTATGAAAAACACGGGGCTCGTAGTCGCTTGCATAAAAATGGAAGCAATTAATAGTTGCATTTAATTTAGAGTGACCTTGTAGGATGCTCCTTGTTGTGTGACAAAGTCTATGGCTGTATTACTTTTTTAAAATATTGTTAAATTTTCCTCAGGGTCCTCTGATTGCCACGGCTTTTACTAATGGATACCACTGAATTCACAGGTCACAGTGGAGGTTAGTAGAGGAACTTCATTCTAATATAAAAACAGGTTCTTATGGTTTGTTGGTTGCTTAATTTTAAGGTTGTAAGAAAACACATCCAGAGAAATGGTATACCACACGGCAGCTACTTATATTAGGGAATAAAATCCTCCCCTACTTAACATATGGAAATCAGACTACTACTACTTTTTCTACTTCTGCTTAAAGTGGTTGTCTGGTGAAAACTATCCACAGAATAGATGATGAGTTGACCTGTTGATTTTTGAAGGTCTGGCCGCTGAGACCTTCACCCATTGGCAGAACAGGTAACTTTTATCCCCATTGTGATGAAATGTCAGTGCACAATTTTCAACCTCTCCATCATTTATTCCTAAGGGAACTGCTGAACGCTGCGCTCTTCTTTTTCCGGCAGCACCATAGTGAATGAATGGAGCCCTGCTTGGGCGTTCAACCTGCTGCACCGTTTTGTAACTGGGATAAAAGTTCCACATTGGGAAGCGGAGGGTCACAAAATGTGCAGATGCAAAAGTTTGGGCATCCGTGGAGATTTGTGTGCCCATATAACTTTGACCAAGGTTTCAGACCTTATTTAGCCTGTTGCATTATTTCTTGTTCACTATCATCATTAAGTAAGGCCAGATGATGCAGATTTCCTAGCTTTATAAAAACCCATCCTCCTCTAACCTTGTGCCAAAAAAACAGCAGCCATGGGTTCTTCTATGCAGGTACTCTGAAAATGAAAATGGTGGAGGCCCACAAAGCAGGAGAAGGCTGTAAAGAGATAGCAAAACGTTTTCAAGTTGCCCTTTCCTCAGTTTGAAATGTAATTAAGAAATGGCACTTAACAGGAACACTGGAGATAAAGATAAGGTCTGAAAAACCAAACAAAATTTGTGAGAGCTGCTTGTGGGATTGCTATTGAGGCAAATCAGAACCTCAACTTGGCTGCAAAAGACCTTCAGAAAGATTTAGCAGACTCTTGAGTTGTGATACATTGTTCTACTGTTCAGAGACACCTGCAAAAATATGGCCTTCGTGGAATTGTCATCAGAAGAAAACCTCTCCTGTGTCCTCACAATAACATTTAGCATCAGAAGGAAGCTAAAGAGCATCTAAACAAGCCTGATGTATTTGCAAACAAGTCCTGTGAACTGATGAGGTTAAAATAGAACGCTTCGGCCACAATGATCAAAGGTATGATCAAAGGTATGTGTGGAGAAAATTTCAGGAAAAGAACATCTCGCCTACCATTAACCCCTTAACCCCCGGACCTTTTTTCGGTTTTGCGTTTTCCTTTTTCGCTCCCCTCCTTCCCAGAGCCATAGCTTTTTTATTTTTCCGTCAATATAGCTATGTGAGGGCTTATTTTTTGCGGGACGAGTTGTACTTTTGAACGACACCATTGGTTTTACCATGTTTTTTACTAGAAAACGGGAAAAAAATTCCAAGTGCGGTGAAATTGCAAAAAAAGTGCAATATCACACTTGTTTTTTGTTTGGCTTTTTTGTTAGGTTAAAGGGAACCTGTCACCCCCAAAATTGAAGATGAACTAAGCCCACCGGCATCAGGGGCTTATCTACAGCATTCTGTAATGCTGTAGATAAGCCCCCGATGTATCCTTAAAGATGAGAAAAAGAGGTTAGATTATACTCACCTAGGGGCGGTCGCGCTGCGGTCCGGTCTGATGGGCGTCGCAGTCCCTCAACAGGGCAGACAAAGTACGCCTGCGCCAGAGCAGCAGCGTGAAGACAAGAAGAGGACGTCATCCTATGAAGATAGGAGGCCCAGGACCGGACCGTGACGCCCATCGGACCGGACCGCCCCTGGGTGAGTATAATCTAACCTCTTTTTCTCATCTTTCATGATACATCGGGGGCTTATCTACAGAATTACAGAATGCTGTAGATAAGCCCCTGATGCCGGTCGGCTTAGCTCATCTTCGATTTTGGGGGTGACAGGTTCCCTTTAACTAAATGCTAAAACTGACCTGCCATTATGATTCTCCAGGTCATTACGAGTTCATAGACACCAAACATGTCTAGGTTATTTTTTATCTAAGTGGTGAAAAAAAATTGCAAAAAAAAATTTGCGCAATTTTCCAAGACCCGTAGCGTCTCCATTTTTCAGGATCTCTGGTCAGGTGAGGGCTTATTTTTTGCTCCCCAAGCTGACGTTTTTAATGATACCATTTTGGTGCAGATACTTTGTTTTGATCGCCCGTCATTACATTGTAATTCAATGTCGCGGCGACCATAGAAACATAATTCTGGCGTTTTTAATTTTTTCCCACTATGCCGTTTAGCATTCAGGTTATTCCTTTTTTATTATTGATAGATTGGGCGATTTTGAACGAGGCGATACCAAATATGTGTAGGTTTGATTTTTTTTTTTTTAATTGCTTTATTTTGAATGGGGCAAAAAGGGGAGTGATTTGAACGTTTAGATTTTTTTTATTTATTCCCTGGGAGGCTAGAAGCTGGCACAACTCAATCGCCTCTGCTACATAGGAGCGATGCTCAGATCGCTCCTATGTAGCAGAATTACAGCATTGCTATGAGTGTCGACCACAGGGTGGCGCTTACAGCAATCTGGCATCAACAACCATAGAGGTCTGCGGGAGACCTCTGGTTGTTATGCCAACGCACTGATGACCCCCGATCACGTGACAGGGTCAGCGGTGCGCGCATTTCCGGCCCAATGGCCGGAAGCACTTGTTAAATAGCCCTCAAGCAATAATTGGAAGACTCTTGGCTGGCTACAAAAAGCATTTACAAGCTGTAATACTTTCAAAAGGGGGTGCTACTAGGTACTGACCATGCCCAAACAGGGGTGCCCAAACTTTTACGTGCCAATGTGTACCGTATATACTCGAGTATAAGCCGAGATTTTCAGCCCATTTTTTTGAGCTGAAAGTCACCCTCTCGGCTTATACTCGAGGGGTCGGCAGGGGAGGGGGAGCAGGGGCTGTCTAATTATACTCACCTGCTCCTGGTGCGGTCCCTGCACGTCTTTTCCCCGGCGCTGACAGCTTCTTCCCGTACTGAGCGGTCACATGGTACCGTCCATTACAGTAATGAATTTGCGGCTCCACCTCCCATAGAGGTAACAAGGTAATGAGCGGTAACGGTGACAGCTCAGTACAGGAAGAAGCTGCCGGCGCCGGGGAAGCAGGGACTGCACCGCACCAGGAGCAGGTGAGTATAAGGAGGAGAGCGCTGCGCGATATTCACCTGCTCCTCGTTCTGATGCCGCTCCGTCTTCAGCTGTGACGCTCAGGTCAGAGGGCGCGGTGACGTGGTTAGTGCGCGCCCTCTGCCTGAACGTCAGTGCAGGACACGCTGAAGATGGAGTGGCGCCGGAACGAGGAGCAGGTGAATATTGAAAGTGCCGGGGGCCTGAGCGACGGAGAGGTGAGTATGTGATTTTTTTATTTTTATCGCATCAACAGCAAATGGGGCAAGTGTCTGTATGGAGCATCTATGGGGCCATAACGTTTGTGCAGCATTATATGGGGCCATAACATTTGTGCAGCACTGTATGGGGCCATAACGTTTGTGCAGCACTGTATGGGGCCATAACGTTTGTGCAGCACTATATGGGGCCATAATGTTTGTGCAGCACTGTATGGGGCCATAACGTTTGTGCAGCACTTTATGGGGCTAGTGTCTCTATGGGGCCATAACGTTTGTGCAGCACTATATGGGGCCATAAGGTTTGTGCAGCACTGTATGGGGCCATAACGTTTGTGCAGCGCTATATGGGACAAGTGTTTCTATGGGGCCATAACGTTTGTGCAGCACTATATGGGGCAATTGTCTGTATGGGGCCATAACGTTTGTGCAGCACTATATGGGGCAATTGTCTTTATGGGGCCTTAACGTTTATGCAGCACTATATGGGATAAGTGTCGGTATGGGGCCATAATGTTTGTGCAGCACTATATGGGGCAAGTGTCTGTATGGAGCCATGATCAACGTTTGTGCAGCACTATATGGGGCAAATATCTTTATGCAGCATCTTATGGGGCCATTATTAACCTTTATGCAGCATTATATGGGGCATATTTTAATATGGAGCATCTTATGGGGCCCATCATAAACTTTATGGAGCATTATATGGGGCTCCTGATTCAATATGGATATTCAAAAACACTTAACCTACTGATGTCTCAATTAATTTTACTTTTATTGGTATCTATTTTTACTTTTGACATTTACCGGTAGCTGCTGCATTTCCCACCCTAGGCTTATACTCGAGTCATTAAGTTTTCCCAGTTTTTTGTGGCAAAATTAGGGGGGTCGGCTTATACCCTGGTTGGCTTATACTCGAGTATATACGGTAACTTGTTTTCACTGTACAACCCCTTTAACTAATATACTAATATACTGACTGACTTGGAAGGAACATTTGGGGGTTTAAATTTCAGACTTCAGTCACTGCTGCAGAACATTTGTACATCACATAGTTGGTGAGGGCAACTGTAACGATTTGGTGCCATACACAGAATGAAACAATGTTCTTAGTTTCTCTATGCACTACAAGCAGTTTTTGCAACAAACTAACAAATCAGCATAGCATATGCCAAGAAAGCTCATGGTGCATGCGCCAAATGTATCCCTAGGGCTCTGTTCACTCGATGGATGACAGATGTGCCCTACCTACTGGCATCTACTGGGCCGCTATATGATGGCTTTTTACCTTTTTTTTTTACTGTATAGAAAGGCATAGTCTACTGCAGTTTTCTATACTGAAGTATAAAGTAAAAATGTCCCTGGATGACAAGCTTTACATTGCTGCCCTCCACCATAGGTATATATAAGGAATAAACAAAATCTGGTCTCATTTTACAGTTTGTATTGGTGTTGCACTTGACAAGAATCACTGAGCCCTGGAGTTCTGTAGGCAGTGGCACCCTATGTTCCACCGCACATAGTAGTAACTATAAGCCAAATAGTGCAATAAGCATAGTGGCAACATACTTTCCAACACTTAACAAATCATAGGGTTCATGTACCTTCAAAATAATTTGTCCCAGAGTAAGAAACTAATAACCAATTCCATCATTAGGAATGGAGGCACTACCCACAATTGCAAGTTAATTGATAAAATGGGACCGACTGTTTTAAGAGCATGTGGTGAAACTGGCTATTGGGTTAATAATTTGATTGTCTTGGGTAGCGCATTCCAGAGGAATGGTGCAGCATGAGAACTGTAGGAGATGGTAGTAGAAGGATTGAATTATGGAGGTTTAAAGGAGCCTGTCGGTCTATTCGTGTTGCCCAAACCAGATATGTTTTACTGTGAAACGTTCTGGTGTGATTGACGATCTCTCCCATGAGTGTACATAGGTAGACACCTGCCAATCCAATAGAGAAGCTGTTCAGGAGAGGCGCCAGGCTAGTCCCTCCACTGCCTATGGTCTGCGGGTCTTTAAGCTATGATTTCATGAAAGTATCAGAGAAAAATATACTTGGTGGCTACAATCGTACAGACAAGCTCTGATTCGTGCTGCCTGTAGTTTAGGGAGGTTGAATCAAATGACAGGATCCGCTTTCATATAAAACCTTTGGCAGAATGTAAGAGCACAGGAAGATTGATTCACAGAGATGAGGGAGAAGATGAATGGTTGTGCGCCTCTGTGCAGAGCTTTGTGGATCCATAAGTTTAAATTGAGATAGAAAGTAAATTCTGAATAATTTGCTAATCGGTTGAAGCACAAAATAATTTTTTTTTTTTCTGTTGGATTCATATGAAAAACATTTGCATAAAGTTGGAGACATGGAGAGGTGCAATAAGGTCCCAAAAATGTCTATGAGGATGATATTTCAGTTTTTCTTTTTTTAATAAATTTGCAAAAATACTACATTTCTGTTTTTTCAGTCAGGATGGGGTGCAGGGTGTACATTAACGATAAAAAAATGAACTTTTTTGAATTGACCTAATGGCTGCAATGAAACAAAGAGTGAAAAATTTAAAGGGGTCTGAATATTTTCCGTGCCCACTGTGCATTGCAATTCTGTAAGATGGAAAACTGTAAATGGTCCTGCAAAAGATTAATACCTGCTGAGCAAAAAAAACTGATTGTATACGGATGACAAGGGAGAAACGACTGTCCCACTCTCTTGGATGAGAATGGGAATGATTTTGCATACGCTGTTGTGACCATGGCCTTAGGCTATTATCTTTATTAGGGCTCATTCAGATGCCTAATTTTTCCACTTATGAGAAAAACTGACCGAGTTTTGGGGGGATTACACTTGATCAGAGTGTGGTCTGTATGTCGTCATCACTTTTTCTCATATGTGCAGAAAAAAAAAGTTTCTCCACCTTCTCCTTTCTAACAGTCCGTGAAAATCCGACCGCACTCAAATGTCATCCAAGTGCAGTAGGATTATTTTCACAGACCCATAGATTTGTATTGTCGATTTTAATGTGACTCTCGGATCAAAATTAGACATGTTTCCGTGATTTTCCGCAGACCGCACAATCCACAAAAAATCACGGACATGTGAACAGCCTCATAGACTATCACATGTACAAGTGGTATCTGTGAAAATCATGGCTAAATCGTTTGCAAAAATTGTCCTTCCCTATGAGACTCTACTTTATGTTTGGAACTTTACCTTTATTAATATGATACCCTTTTCTACGGTGCTGGTTCTCATTGGTCACAGAGGACCTTCCAGTCTGGCTACTCTGTCCTCATAGAGCCAATTTAATGACAATATAAGAAATAATTCTAATTCTGCAAATTACTGATGGATTGTCATTGTGTTGCAGGTTACAGTCTGGAAGTGATTCATGTCCGTGACTCTGTCCCTCTCTTCTGAGATTGTCAGACGGCCACAAGCCACCTTGTGTTCAAGCAGAGTAACTGGTGCCTCCTGCCTAACTTTCCCTTCTCCCCAGGACGTTTTATTTATTTTATTTTTTTTTCTCTCTCTCATTTTATGTCTGTCTTGTTTTTCTCTTCTTTTTGTTAGTTTTGTGTTTTCATGATAGATGTCAGGAAAACATTTCTCATGACTATAGATAGCTTTGTTCTGGTGGGATGCAGGGAAATTCTGGTACCATATGCTGAAGGGAGGGAAAGGTATTTTAAGTCCGGCTGTCTGGGAATGTGTTTTCTTTATTTTTAACTAAAAAAAATATTTTTTATGTAAATTTCGGCTTTTATGAAATGAAGTGGACAATGCACAAGAACAAGAAATAATGTATATTTTGCTAAATGAGAAACTATTTGTAGAACAGAAATTATTTTAATTTTCTCAAAACTGGGTTAAATTTTTTTTTTCTCTGTAAAATATGTAAATATTGCAGACTGATCGTTCTGCCACCTCCAGGTCCTCTGTGGTCCAGGCTTCTCCTGTTCCAGTTTGGGTCCGTACTTTAGCAATATTTTCCCAAAGCCTGGAAGGATTGACAGGTTTTTTTTTATTTTATAAACTTTTTACTACAACTGAGTTCTGTCCACTGGAATAAGGTGGGGTGTTTTCAGTGCAGGAGAACGCTGAGCCCCCCCAGCATTACCCTCAGTACAAATTAACTCTTTCCGTGCCACACATCTTATCATTGCTGAGGATCCTATTATTATGACCTAGCAACATGGCAGGATATAACAAGACACAGAAATGATTGTGCTGACGATCTACCGGACATTGACTGATCCAGATAATTTAGGCGAATATTTATCTATACTGGCCATATTTGCAGGAGCGTAAAATCTTAGGTTACTTCAGGTGTCTCCAAACACTTAAAATGTTGGTACATTCCTAAAAGCAGGAAATAAAAACATTGCATTCCAAATTGTTGGTTGTCTCCTCCTGCAAAGATTGTGTGATTGTGCATAAAGAGTTAATTCTGAACAGGGGAAACGTACAGTAAGTACAATGCTGTATTGCAAGTTCAAAGCAATAATGTTTGTTACTGCAACTGGAATTTTTTTTTAAGATAGTTACAAAAATAAATGATGAATTTTACTGTCTGTGTTGTGTGTGTTATTTTTTAAAGTATTAAATATTTCTCTAATTTTAGACTTTGTCGATAAACAAACAATAGAAAAAAGCTTTTTCATCGAAGTCATGAAATATAGAGGTGATCTCAAAGCTCCCTGCAGAACACTAGCCCTATTTACGTACATAGCACGCATTAATTCCCTGCACTTTACAGATATTGTCATCACTATCCCCATTGGGACTCACAATCTAGATTCCCTATCTGTATGATTTGCAATGTAGGAGGAAACCCATGCAAACCTCTTACAGATGTTGTCCTTGATGGCAATTGAACACAGGACTACCAGCGCTGCAAAGTAACAGTGCTAACCACTGAGCCACCGTTCTGCAGGTTAGTATTGGTGAAAGTAATACTACTTAGCCATCATAGCCTTCTATGCAGAGTCAACTACGAAAAAAGACTCATTTTCTTTGTTTTATACAGGTTAGATCTCATTCTGACATCAGCGATTTTGTACATCGATTCACATTAACACCCTACCAATATATATAGCTTCATCATATGCCGGCTCCCTGACTTTGATGTGGACTCACAATCCGAGCCCGTATATTTCCTGTGCAGATGATGGCTGTGATATTCAGTCATCATGTGCCTCTAATCTGTTAGATGCTGCTGAGAGGCATTTACTGCATGTCAACCGTTGAAGCATATCATTCTATGCACTAATTGGTGTGCCTGTGATATGATTGCGAGGAGCCAATGGGGTTGCCCGGTGTCTGCTGAAAACCCCCTGGGTCTGTCATGACAGCTTTCCTGTGAAAGCCAGCCTGTGGCTGGCGTTCATATGAGACTGTGATTTTTGCTGTGCATAGCAGTACAGAAGTATTGCTATGAATAGTACAAGCGATCAGAAGATCGCAGGTTCAAGTCCCCTAAAGGGACTACAAAATACCATAGACAGTACAAAAAAAAGGTGTTTTTTTAAGTATTAAAGTACAACTCACCACCCCTCTTCCCCCATTTGCCCATTCACAACAAATGTATATCTTGCAGGTACGTCCAAAAAATGGACACACTAGTACATCATGGCAATCGTGGGGGCATAGCTAAGCACCCTATAGATGCCACGACCAGTAGCAATCACAACAATGGGAAGGCTAGGAGATGAAGGAGACTCCATGTCCCACCCCATCGGCACCCCCGTGACATAATCGTGGGCTGCCGATGCTTGTCATGAGGTCAAATAATGACCTCCGGGTATGCCAGCTACATTGGCCTATTAGACCATGCCAGGTTCACGGTCGAAAAGGCGTTCCGTCAGTATAAGGCGACGTTCACGCGTTCAGTATTTGGTCAGTCTTTTACCTCAGTATTTGTAAGACAAAGCCACCAGTGGGTGATAAATCCAGAAGTGGTGACTTGTTTCTATTATACTTTTCCTCTGATTGTTTCACTCCTGGCTTTTGCTTGCAAATACTGAGATAAAATACTGAATGTGTGAATGTGGTCTTAACTGACAGATATAACGCATTCCAGTACATGTGTGCTGCAATGCATAGCAGTGATCAGAGTTTTAAAAGTTAAAATCTTAGAGAGGGATTACGGTAAGTAAAAAAGCAAACTAAAATTAAAAAAAACAAACAAACAAACTGTAAAAATATATAATCATGAAAAGTACACATATCTGATATCGCCATGTCCAGAATGACCTAATCTATAAAACTGTCAAACTATTTAACCCCTTCAATAAACACTGTAAAAATATAAACCGTAACAAAAACAGTTTTTTCATCATACAGCCTACAACGAAGTTGATTAAAATGGGATCAAAAAGTCATGTACATAGAAATTGTACCCCATAAAACATAATTTTGTCCCTCAAAAAAAATACCTCAATGCAAAAATAAAAAAGCTTTAGCTGTCAGAATACATCCATGCAAAAACTATTCTTTTTTTGGGAAAACAAAAAAATGATATACATGTGGTATCGCCTTAATTGTACTGACCCAAAGAATAAAGCTGCCTTATCAATATTACCACACAGGGAATGGCATAAAAAGAAAAAAAAACAATTCCTCAATTGCTGTTTCTCCTTCACCTCATTGGGGACACAGACCGTGGGTGTATGCTGCTGCCAATAGGAGGCTGACACTAAGTGATACAAAAAACGTTCGCTCCTCCCCAGCAGTATACACCCTCCTGCTGGCTCTCAGCTAACCAGTTCATGCTTAGTGTCTTAGGAGGCACAGGTCTGGTTTCCAGACCTCCCGTTATTTTTTTCTTTTCTTTTTCACCATGGAAGACGAGACAGGGGCGACGTACCCTTTTGAAGGGGTCCGATATCCCCAAATCAACAACGGGCGAGCACGTGGAGTGTCACCTCCATGTATCCTCTCCCACAACGTGGGACAATATGCCGGACTCAGCCCTGACCACCCTAAGGTAACAAAACCCTAGGCTGTACAGGCGCATATGGACAGTCCGTGCGGCCCCCACTGCATCACCAATGCTCAGACAACAGTGATGGAAGGAGGCGGACGGTCCCTCTCCTCATCCCCTGAAAGGAGGGTGGAGCTAGGGTGCCTGCACCATCCTTTATACAGCCCCACTCTAACGTTAATGTCTGGAGCCATTCCGAGGTGGAGGGCTTGGAGGGCTCCTGCAGTTTTCCCCTGCCGTTCAAGATGGGAAGCCTCGCTCCAGCCCCCTGCCCGTGTTCTCGGGGAGGTGATGGGATTTCCCTGCTCCTGGCGGCGCCAGGCAGCGAGCCGAGATCCCGTTCCTGCCTCCCTCTTCCGGGTTTGTCCCCTCCATACTCGGGCGGGCCTCAGATATATAAGTCCCCGACTTCTGGTGCGGTTAGGCTGCATGCGGAAGTCCCGCCCCTTTTAGCCACATCATCTTCTGGCGGCTCTGCCCCCTCATCCTTGGGCGGATGCCAAGGAAAAATTTAGCCCCCGGCTTCGGCCTCCAATAGGCCATGAGTCGAAACTCCGCTATTTCCAATGGGACCGTCCACCAATTGGGCGCATTTCTTATATGGGACATCACTGATGCTTCCTCCTGTGATGGGTTCCACAGGACAGCCGGAGACACAACACTGGGGTAAGTGCTACTCCCCCTAGCGTGGCAGCTGCAATATATATTCCTGCAGCTTATCCAAGTTCTGATTATAACAGCAGCAGGTATGGCATGGCTAGAATGCCCCAGTCTCAATACGTTTTTATATATGCCGCATTTATGGCCTGTCGGTCCGCTTTTCCGCTTGCCCAGACTAATCGTCTCTGTGAGGCCTGCTGTTCTGAGCGCGCTCAGCAGCCCTCCCCTGTGACTCAGCCCAGTGTGTCAGGAGCAGAAAGCATGGTCTTCCCCCTGGAATGGGCTTTGTCTTTGTCGCAATCTATGGCATCCCTAACAAAGGCAATCGAGTCCTTTCAGACCCCATCTGGGTCCAGAGGCAGTGGTTCGCCTGTCCTGGAGAGGTCCTCCGACTCACAGGAGCTCTCACTAGGCAGACGCGGGGGATTAGTGAACATGGTTCGGAGTATGATTCCAAAGGGTCCCTCAATTTAGAGGCGCCTGATTACTAGGAGTCAGTAGACAGCCTCATTGAAGCCGTCAACCAAAACCTGGGGGTAGAGGATGTATCCACCTTGGCTTCCAGTCATAAGGTGTCTTTTAAGCAGCCCCATAGAGTTTTGTTTTGTTTGTTTTTTTGTTCTCATCCTGAGTTTGAGGATTTTGTACAGCATCTCTGGGAGCGGCTGGATAGGCGTCCTCAGGACAGAGGGCTCTAAATGCAGACAAACTTTCGCCTCAGAGTTCCGTAGGAAGTGGGCGGAATCCCCTTTGGTAGACCCGTATCTCGTTTGGTTTCTAAAGACGTTATTATCTATTCCTAATGGTTCTTTTATTAGGGATCCAACCGATCGACTTATGTAAGGCCTGGTGCGTTCAGTATTTGAGGCCTCAGGCTCAACCCTCTTGCCCTCTTTTGCGGCGTCTTGGGTGGCCAAGGCCATATCCTGATCAGTCGTTGAGGAGAGCTCATCAGGATAAGGATCTGCCATCAGAGGTGACCGAGATTTCGAATCAAGTCGCCCTAGCAGGTAACTATCTGACTAATGCGTTCTTGGATGAAGTCTCTTACTGCTCTGCTCTATCAGAGCGGCCGATTATTCGGTGAAAAATTAGATCAGCGCATTTCTGATACCACAGGAGGAGAAAGCAATTTTCTCCCACAGCAAGAGGTTTAGGCAGCATTTCGTCGCCAGTTTCACACACGTTTTAAGTCTTTTCGGGTGGACCACAGCAGCAAACCCCACTGGCCCAGGTTGACCTAATCAAGACAGAGATCGTCAGATCTCTTACAGAGCCAACCCATTGGAAAAAAAGCGGTTACAACAGCCTAAATCAGGAGGATCTAAGTCCCACAGATTTTCGGCCAAATATCTGGAGGCAGGCTCAGGTTGACACCAACATATCCTTTTTTTTCAGCCAATATGCAAACATGTGGGGTATCCCCTCCACTTATACCTCCCTATGATGTGAGATGCCATGCCTGGTCTGATTCTTAGGGGCGACGGGTCCTTTTAAAGGGCACCGATCTCCCCACACCATCAATAGACGAGCACATGGAGTGTCTCCTCCATGTATACTCTTCTGCAGCCAGCCCTAACACCGGAACTAGCCCTGTCCACCCGGAGACCTAAACACTGTGGATGTACAATGGCACCCCTCTTTTGGCATCCAAGCACTCCCCTCTGCATAACCACTATTTAGCAGAGGAGGCAAGAAGGCGGACAATCCCTCTCCACTTCCCTGTTAAGAGGGTGGTGGATCAAGGGTTCATCATTTTAACTCCGCACTGTCAAAAGAGAGCGGAGGTTGCAAGAGACTGCTTTTTCTGACCTTGTGGATGCAGCCGGTCATTCTGCCACTTGGCAGATTAACCGGGGAAAATCTCCTGTGGCATACCTACCAGTATTCCTGCCCGAGGGGTTATCAATTAAAATTACTACGGACTATCAGATAGCAGATGTGATTCGTTCCGTCTTGCAGCCTCGGGTTTAGTGCTCTCCTTAACCACCCCTTGGGTTGCTAGGGCAATGGTCTCCTGGTTGAAGACCTTTACTACTTTGATTCACAACAGTAACCTTTTCCCGAAGACAGTACAGCTGGTCAATCAAATTTCTTGAGCAGGAGACTAGCTGGTTCACGCCTCTCAGATGCGGCTAGTTGCGCGGCGCTGTCAGCAGCAAATACCATTACATCCAGAAGGGCATTATAGCTCAGAGAATGGAAGTGTACTCTGCGTTCAAAAACGCCTCTGACATCACTCCCTAGGATCACATGTTTCCTATAGACAACCAGCAGTAAAAGAGTTTTCCAGGACTGTCTAGATCTAAGGGATCTTGGTTCCAAAAAGAGGGACCGAAAAGTAAGACTAATCCTGGACCTCAAACTTCTACCAAGCTTGACAAGGTCCTCCTTATTTTTAAGGATGATCCTGGACACTTCCAGGGGGGTTGGTAATTCTCCCTTGAGACAAGGCCGTGGCTCTTCAACTCAGAACTCTTACTTGACCTCTCATTCCCTCATTCCATTCGATTGCTGGGAGGGTCATGAGAAAAAATGGTGACAGCAATGGAAGCTGTTTTCCTTCGCTTCGCTTGTTTTCGGTAGGTCAAATAGGCTTTCAGAGGGTAGTCTCTGAGCTCCTTCCTCATCCGGGAGAGTTCCTTCCAGTTCAATGATTATTAGTAACTGCCGTTGACAGCCTTCTTCTCCCGATCGTTGTTCTGGGGATCCGAACGATACGGCTAGTCCTACAGCAGGTCCTCTGCTTTCTGGTGGGTCTCCCATCTGAATTCAATCGGATAATGCCACGGCTGTTCCATACGTCAATCTTCCAACAGGTACCCACGGTCAGGCATCATGGACGAGGTGCCTCACATTCTCTGATGGGCCGAGATCTATCATTAGGTGATCTCGGCAGTACACATCCCAGGTGTAGACCTCTGGACAGCAGACTCCTTCAGCTGTCAGGGTCACACCTCAAGTGAGTGGGAACCTCTCTCGGAAGTCTTCTATCAGATCTGCCTTCTCTGAGGCACTCCAGATGTAGATCGGATGACGTCCAGACTGAACACCAGTGTACTCGAGTTCATAGTCCGGCCTCGAGATCCAAAAACTGTTGCAGTGAATGCTCTGGTTCTTCCTTGGTACCAGTTTCCGTAACCCCCCTTCCAGTACCTCCGAGAGTCATTTGGAAGCGGGAAGGGCCCCAGTGGTCTTGGGAGATCCACACGGACCACGTTAGGTTTTTTGGTTTGCGGAGCTAGGACTTTTTCCGTCTTATTCCAACGAAACTGCGAGTAGGGTCTTTTTCGCAGGGAGTTTTCACATGTGGTCCTTCCCTTTCACATACCATTAGATCTTTGGGTCCTTAATGGTCCAGGGAGTCTTACAGTAGACTTTTTTTTATCTGGACAGACTTTACTATCAGGGAAGGTCTCCTCTTTTTACTCTGCGATCTCGTCATCCTGACGAGTCTTCGGAGCTAGCCGCTCTGTTCTTCAGACTTTTTTTTTATTACCATCAAGGCAAGGTTGTCCTCAGGTCATCCCCTTCCCTTGTTAACAGTCCACAAAAAGGGGGATGGGTTCTCCACATTCTGGACGAAGTAAGTGCTCTGAGTAGGTACATATCGAGCTTGGCATCCTTCTGAAGGATGGACACCTTATTTGGGTTTCCTGACGGTCAGAGAAATGCTTCCTGATAGTTACAGGAAGGGTTTAGCCATTTCATCGGTCATGTTAGTCTGGTGGATTCGTTACACCATCCAGGAGTCCTTCTGGGTTAGACATTAGCCTAACTCCACTCCACTCTGTCAATCGAGGTTTCTTGGGCGCTAGGCACCAGGTGTCAATAAAGCACGTTTGCGGGTTCGTCCAGTCCGCATGCAGCCATGAAGCACTATAATTCTCAGTCTTCTACTGTTATGAGTCTGGGCAGGCGGACTCTGCAGGCCGCGGTGGCGCTATTGTAAGTAGCAGTTACACAGGGCCTGATCTGATGTCCCACCCAGGGACTGCTTTGGGACGTCCCACGGTCTGTGTCCCCCAATGAGGCGAAGGAGAAATAAGGATTTTTGTGTACTCACCGTAAAATCCTTTTCTCTGAGCCATTCATTGGGGGACACAGCTCCCACCCTGTTATTAGCTTCTGCTTGTTTTGTAAATTGACATGCTATACTCTCATATATAATTTGACATGCTATACTCTCATATGTTGTTGTTGATCTCCTACTGCTTTTGCACCGAACTGGTTAGCTGAGAGCCAGCAGGAAGGTGTATACTGCTGGGGACGAGCTAACTTTTTTTGCATCACTTAGTGTCAGCCTCCTATTGGCAGCAGCATACACCCACGGTCTGTCTCCCCCAATGATTGGCTCGGAGAAAAGGATTTTACGGTGAGCACACAAAAATCCCTATTTTTGTTAATTCTGCTTCCCAAAAAGCGGAATAAAAAGCGATTGAAAAATACTATGTGCCTAAAAATAGTACCAAGAAAAACTCCAACTCATTCTGCAAAAATCAAGCCCTTCCATGACTGTCGGCAGAAAAATAAAAAAAACTATAGCCTTCAAAATATGGGGACACAAGAAAACTTTATTTTGTAAAAACAAAAGCATTTTTAGTGTGATGATACCCAAGCATAAAAAACCTATATAAATCGCTGTAATCATAGTGACTCGAAGAATAAAGGAACGTTATAATTTATACAGCACAAAAAACAACAAATAAACAAATAAAATCAATTCTTCACCTGCTGTTCAGTCTGCCTCATAAAAGATCACAGAAAGGCTCAGCTAACATTTATCCTGCGCTCTACGCTGAGCACTTACATCGGTATTTACATGTAAATCTCTGAAACACGTGATTCAGACAAAATTCCCAATGAAAAATTCACTGTAATGAAGCAGATGGAGTCATTTGAACTCCTGTCTGGCCTATGATCCGACTGTGTCTGTCTTTTAAGGCGTGCACAAAAGCGCGGTAAACCACAGTCTTGTGCACCTCATGAACAACTGAGACCAGAGGGAGTCCAGAATAACTCTGCTGCTTCATTAGTGATTGGATCCATCGAGTTTCATCTGAATCACATATTTCGATGGAAACTGGATGTAAAAGCTCAGCGTAAAGCACAGGATAAATGTGAACTGATCCAAAATGTTCTGTACCCCAAAATTCAACCAATAGCATTCAACTCAACCCACAAAAAAAAAGTCCCCACTCAGGTCCGTCATCTACTAATGGATATATAGGGGGCTTCCACAGTACTAGTTGCGCAAAGGCTCTGGTAAAGTGTCATGCTCAACTGCTGAAAAGAAATTCTGCAAAATCTATGCTCCAAGATCCAAATACTCCCGCCTCTTAAGATACCTTCACACTGAACAACTTAACAACGATAACGATAGCGATCAGTGACGTTGCAGCGTCCTGGATAGCGATATCGTTGTGTTTGACACGCAGCAGCGATCAGGGCCGCGCTTAGTAACCCGATGTTTACCCTGGTTACCAGTGTAAATGTAAAAAAAAAGAAACACTACATACTTACATTCCGGTGTCTGTCGTGTCCCCCGGCGTTCTGCTTCCCTGCACTGTGTCAGCGCCGGCTGGCCGTAAAGCAGAGCACAGCGGTGACGTCACCGCTCTGCTTTACGGCCGGTGCTTACACAGTGCAGGGAAGCGGACGCCGGGGGATGCGACAGACACCGGAATGTAAGTATGTAGTGTTTTTTTTTTTTACATTTACACTGGTAACCAGGGTAAACATCGGGTTACTAAGCGTGGCCCTGCGCTTAGTAACCCGATGTTTACCCTGGTTACCCGGGGACTTCGGCATCGTTGGTCGCTGGAGAGCTGTCTGTGTGACAGCTCTCCAGCGACCACACAGCGATGCTGCAGCGATCGGCATTGTTGTCTATATCGCTGCAGCATCGCTTAATGTGACAGTACCTTTAATGTCCACATGTGTTGCATTTCCGTAGTGATGAGACACCCTCCTTTAATTGACAGGGTGTGTGTTTCCAAAGTCCCAAGCTGGGCAAAATGTACTATGCATTACAATAGTAGATTTGAAATTTTCACTCAGTAACATTCACTGAGTCAAAAATGTCACTATACCTGTAGTTACATTCACAGAGGGTTGTAATTACCAAAATTGGATCACTTGAGGGGGGATTCTGCTTTCCTGGCAGTTAGGGGCTCTGTATATGGAGCTCACCAACTATTCTTCAAAAATCTGTCCCAAGTCTCGCCATGTCACTAAGCTGAATGGCACCGCCACATAGGTGCCGGTACAGTTGAATGCAATGATTGAGGAGAGAGCGTCTGCTGACGCTCCCTCTCCCATCATTCCCCGCTCTGCCTTGCGCTGACACTGCGAGTTTGCGATGACGTCATATCATCGCGCACCTGCTGTGTGTCGGGCGGCACTGGCAGACTGCAGCTGCTGAGACCGGAGCCGGGAGCAGCGCTGGGCACGAGGAGAGGTGAGTGGTTTTTTTTTTAAATATATCACTGGGTGATAACTGGATTGTGGGGCTATTGGGGGGGCTGTATTACATTCTATGGGGGCTGTGTTGTATTATATTCTATGGGAGCTGTGCTGCATTACATTCTACGGGGGCTGTGCTGCATTACATTCTACGGGGGCTGGCTGCATTACATTCTATGGGGGCTGGCTGCATTACATTCTATGGGGCTGGCTGCATTACATTCTATGGGGGCTGTGCTGCATTAGATTCTATGGGAGCTGGCTGCATTACATTCTATGGGGGCTGGCTGCATTACATCCCATGAGGGCTGTGCTGCACTACATTCTATGGGGGCTGGCTGCATTACATCCCATGAGGGCTGTGCTGCACTACATTCTATGAGGGCTGTGCTGCACTACATTCTATGGGGTCAGGCTGCATTACATTCTATGGGGCTGGCTGCATTACATTCTATGGGGGCTGTGTTGTATTACATTCTATGGGGGATGGGCTGCATTACATTCTATGGGGGCTGTGCTGCACTACTTTCTATGGGGGCTGTGCTGTATTACATTCTATCGGGGCTGGCTGCATTACATTCTATGGGGGCTGTGTTGTATTACATTCTATGGGGGCTGGCTGCATTACATTCTATGGGGGAGGGCTGTATTACATTCTATGGGGTGCTGTATTATATTCTATGGAGGGGCTACATTATATTCTATGGGGGCTGCATTATGCTCTATGAGGGGGCTACCATATATTATATATGCAGGGGCTGCATTATACTATATGAGGGGGCTGCATTATATTCTCTGGGGGGGTTACATTATACTCAGGGGGCTACAATATATTCTGTGGGGTGGCTGCATTATACTCTGGGGTGGCATCATTATACTATACTAGCTATTGAACCCGTTCTACGCCCGGGTGGCGAGCATTTATATTGGTATATGGTCTTCATCCTGGTATGTGCTGCTCCATTCTGCGTCCCCATCCTGTCATGTGCTGCTCCATCCTGCGTCCCCATCCTGTCATGTGCTGCTCCATCCTGCGTCCCCATCCTGTCATGCGCTGCTCCCATCCTGCGTCCCCATCCTGTGATGCACTGCTCCCATCCTGTGATGCGCTGCTCCCATCCTGCGTCCCCATCCTGTCATGTGCTGCTCCATCCTGCTTCCCCATCCTGTCATGTGCTGCTCCATCCTGCGTCCCCATCCTGTCATGCGCTGCTCCATCCTGCGTCCCCATCCTGTCATGTGCTGCTCCATCCTGCGCCTCCATTCTGTCATGTGCTGCTCCCATCCTGCGTCCCCATCCTGTGATGCGCTGCTCCCATCCTGCGTCCCCATCCTGTCATGTGCTGCTCCATCCTGCGTCCCCATCCTGTCATGCGCTGCTCCATCCTGCGTCCCCATCCTGTCATGTGCTGCTCCATCCTGCGCCTCCATTCTGTCATGTGCTGCTCCCATCCTGTGTCCCCATCCTGTCATGCGCTGCTCCATCCTGCGTCCCCATCCTGTCATGCGCTGCACCCATCCTGCGTCCCCATCCTGTCATGGGCTGCACCCATCCTGCGTCCCCATCCTTATGTGCTGCTCCATCCTGCGTCCCCATCCTGTCATGTGCTGCTCCATCCTGCGTCCCCATCCTGTCATGTGCTGCTCCATCCTGCGTCCCCATCCTGTCATGTGCTGCTCCATCCTGCGTCCCCATCCTGTCATGTGCTGCTCCATCCTGCGTCCCCATCCTGTCATGTGCTGCTCCATCCTGCGTCCCCATCCTGTCATGTGCTGCTCCATCCTGCGTCCCCATCCTGGTATGTGCTGCTCCATCCTGCGTCCCCATCCTGTCATGTGCTGCTCCATCCTGCGTCCCCATCCTGTCATGCGCTGCTCCATCCTGCGTCCCCATCCTGGTATGTGCTGCTCCATCCTGCGTCCCCATCCTGTCATGTGCTGCTCCCATCCTGCGTCCCCATCCTGTCATGTGCTGCTCCCATCCTGCGTCCCCATCCTGTTATGTGCTGCTCCCATCCTGCGTCCCCATCCTTATGTGCTGCTCCATCCTGCGTCCCCATCCTTATGTGCTGCTCCCATCCTGCGTCCCCATCCTGTCATGCGCTGCTCCCATCCTGCGTCCCCATCCTTATGTGCTGCTCCATCCTGCGTCCCCATACTGCCTCTGACCCGCTCGGCGCCGAGTGCTGGGGGACCTGAGCAGGCGGGGACACCGGCGCGCTGTGGGGGTCAGGTGCCGATATCGCCGCCAGCTCAGGCCCCCCAGCACTTACTATATTCACCTGTCCTGCGTTCCACCGCTGGGCGCCGCCATCTTCCCGGTCTCCTGGCTGTGACTGTTCAGTCAGAGGGCGGCGCCTGCGCGCATTAAGCGCGTCATCGCGCCTTCTGAACTGAAGGTCACAGGCCGAAGACCGGGAAGATGGCGGCGCTCAGCGGTGGAACGCAGGACAGGTGAATATGGCCGATACTCACCCTCCTGGCGGTCCCTGCTTCTCTGTTGGAGATCGCGGTGTGCGTTCAGTGTGAACGCACACCGCGATCTCCCGGGAGCGTCACTCTGTGAGGCCCAGACTGCGCCGGCGCTTGCGCCGGCGCAGTCTATAAAGGCTTCGGACAGAGTGACGCTCCCAGCGTTATAGATGTGGGCTGCATTATACTGTATCAAGGACTATGGGGAATACATTATACTATATGAAGAACTATGGAGTGCATTATACTATGGGAAGTGAATTGTACTACATGGATGACAATTGCGGGGCATTATACTATATGGAGCACTATGAGGAATGTATTATACTATTTGGAGGACTGAGGAATGTATTATACTATTTGGAGGACTGAGGAGTGTATTATACTATATGGAGGACTGAGGAGTGTATTATACTATATGAAGGACTGAGGAGTATATTATACTATATGGAGGACTGAGGTGCACATTATAATATATGGAGGACTATGGGGTGTATTATACTAAACAAGCAAAATGCTGCCTATTCATCGAGTGATTGGATTGTTTATGTGAGAACAGAAATCCTTGTTCTCAGCAGAACATCGCCGGTGTAAACTGTAGTTGTGCTGCTGACAGGGGGGGATTATCAGAGGGTCAATATGAGCGGTAGCCTAGGGCCCAGTGGTCTGGGGGGGCCCTGGGCTACTACACAGATTGACCCTCTGATAATCGTCTGTGAATGCCTGCCGCCGGGCCGGCATGTATGTGCCCCCGGACCCGGTGAGCAGAGAGAGGGGGCCCGCATCGGGCCCCTTCTCATCTGCTCACCGGGCCCCTTCCGGCGCTGCGGCGGTTTCCTATTGATGTGCGGGCGCGCGCCCGCACGTCAATAGTTAACAACAACAGCCGCCAGCCAATTGGAGGCTGGCAGCTGAAGTCGGCCGCAGCGCACATGTCGCCGACGTCTGACGTCATTGTCAGTCGCCGGCGAGTGTGCGCTGCTGGAAGGAGCTCGCCGCCTGGAGCGCGGACAAGTGAGGAGACTGTTTTTTTTTTTGTTTTTTGATAAGCTAACGGTTACGGTGGACACACTGGGGGGCAATGCTGGAGGACACACTGGGGCAATGCTGGAGGACACACTGGGGGCAATGCTGGAGACACTGGGGCAGATTGCTGGAGACACTGGGGCAGATTGCTGGAGACACTGGGGCAGATTGCTGGAGACACTAGGGCAGATTGCTGGAGACACTGGGGCAGATTGCTGGAGACACTGGGGCAGATTGCTGGAGATACTGGGGCAATGCTGGAGACACTGGGGCAATGCTGGAGACACTGGGGCAGATTGCTGGAGGACACACTGGGGGCAATACTGGAGACACTGGGGCAGATTGCTGGAGGACACACTGGGGCAGATTGCTGGAGACACTGGGGCAGATTGCTGGAGACACTGGGGCAGATTGCTGGAGACACTGGGGCAGATTGCTGGAGACACTGGGGCAATGCTGGAGACACTGGGGCAATGCTGGAGACACTGGGGCAGATTGCTGGAGGACACACTGAGGGCAATACTGGAGACACTGGGGCAGATTGCTGGAGGACACACTGGGGGCAATACTGGAGACACTGGGGCAGATTGCTGGAGACACTGGGGCAGATTGCTGGAGACACTGGGGCAATGCTGGAGACACTGGGGCAGATTGCTGGAGGACACACTGGGGGCAATACTGGAGACACTGGGGCAGATTGCTGGAGACACTGGGGCAGATTGCTGGAGACACTGGGGCAGATTGCTGGAGACACTGGGGCAGATTGCTGGAGGACACACTGGGGCAATGCTGGAGACACTGGGGCAATGCTGGAGACACTGGGGCAGATTGCTGGAGGACACACTGGGGGCAATACTGGAGACACTGGGGCAGATTGCTGGAGACACTGGGGCAATGCTGGAGACACTGGGGCAATGCTGGAGACACTGGGGCAGATTGCTGGAGACACTGGGACAGATTGCTGGAGACACTGGGGTAATGCTGGAGACACTGGGGCAATGCTGGAGACACTGGGGCAATGCTGGAGACACTGGGGCAGATTGCTGGAGGACACACTGGGGGCAATACTGGAGACACTGGGGCAGATTGCTGGAGACACTGGGGCAGATTGCTGGAGACACTGGGGCAGATTGCTGGAGACACTGGGGCAGATTGCTGCAGACACTGGGGCAGATTGCTGGACACACTGGGGCAGATGATTGCTGGACACACTGGGGCAGATGATTGCTGGAGACACTGGGGCAGATTGCTGGACACACTGGGGCAGATGATTGCTGGACACACTGGGGCAGATGATTGTTGGACACACTGGGGCAGATGATTGCTGGACACACTGGGGCAGATGATTGCTGGAGACACTGGGGCAGATTGCTGGAGACACTGGGGCAGATTGCTGGAGGACACACTGGGGCAGATTGCTGGAGGACACACTGGGGCAGATTGCTGGAGGACACACTGGGGCAGATTGCTGGAGGACACACTGGGGCAATGCTGGAGGACACACTGGGGCAATGCTGGAGACATTGGGGCAGATTGCTGGACACACTTTCTGGTGGCAATGCTGGACACACTGGGGCAATATGCTGGACACACTGGGGCAGATTGCTGGACACACTGGGGGTAATATGCTGGACACACTGGGGCAGATTGCTGGACACACTGGGGGTAATATGCTGGACACACTGGGGGTAATATGCTGGACACACTGGGGCAGATTGCTGAACACTGTCTGGGGGCAATGCTGGACATACTGGGGGTAATATGCTGGACACACTGGGGGTAATATGCTGGACACACTGGGGCAGATTGCTGGACACACTGGGGCAGATTGCTGGACACACTGGGGCAGATTGCTGGACACACTGGGGCAGATTGCTGGACACACTGTCTGGGGGCAATGCTGGACACTGGGGCAGATTGCTGGACACACTGGGGGCAATATGCTGGAGTCAGACACTGGGACAGACTGCTGGACACACTGGGGGCAGATTGCTGGACACACTGGGGGTAATATGCTGGACACACTGGGGATAATATGCTGGACACACTGGGGCAGATTGCTGGACACACTGGGGGCAGGACAGGAGGCATGGGCAGAATGTAGACACGTGGCATGATTGGAGACACGAGGCAGAATGAAAGACATGGGGCAGGATTGGATCATGGGGCAAGATGGATACGATGGAGACAGATGGGGCAGGATGGGGAGATCATATGGTGTAGAATGGATACTCATGAGTGCAGGATGGGAGAACATATGGCTGGAGCCAGGAATGAGACACACGGGGCCAGGGTGGGGAATATTATTACCATAGGGGCTAATTAAGGGATATTATTACTGCAGTGATGTATTTATTTTATTTTTTGAGTATACTGTTTTAAATGGGGGGGGCGGTCCTGTTACTGTGCAGAGTGACAGTATATTGCCTTTTTTTCTTTGTGTTGTAATGTAGAAGTTGTGAAAAATTAAGTAATGTGTTCTGCAAGCGGAGCTCGAGATAACTGTGTTATTTCCTGCAGAAACGAGTCCTGGCTGGAAGAAATGATGGCGGTCTGTGCTGGATGAAAGATGAAGGACTTCACCTAGAGACGTCACTGGTGAGTCAGTGTTACCTATACACTGACACTATACACTGTATACTATATAGAGAGGTCCTGTGTACAATGTCACCAGTGATCACTGTATTACCTATACATTATATACAGAGCTCCTGTGTATAATACCACCAGCGATCTCTGTATTACCTCTACACAGACACTGCATACTAAGTACAGATCTGTGAATACTGGCACTTATGGTGATAGTATTGTGTTTTTTTTTTTTATTATTATTATTGATCAGTATTGTAGTATTCAGTCACTATGTGGTGGTAATATGTGGTCTGGAAATGGTGTTGCGGTATTTGTCCCTTGTATGTGCTATTTGGTCACCAAGTGGTAATATGTGGTCTTGACATGGTGCGGTGGTATTTGTTCCTTGTATGTGATATTATTCGATCACTGTGGTTGTAATTTGTGGTCTGGTCATGGTACGGTGGTATTTGTTCCTTGTATGTGATATTATTGGTCAAAATATACCTAAATTGTATTGCAGATTTTAACAAATATTTAATAGGTTACAGTAGACTAGGGCCCGGCCATTTTTCCGGAATAATCTGGTTTGGGTATGTCACATGACCCCCGTCACATGACCCCCATCACATGACCCCCGTCACATGACCGAGGGGGCCCACAGTGTCTGAACAGCCCGGGGCCCTGGCTACCCTTAATCCACCCCTGGCTGCTGATAACATGATACTGTATGGGGACAGATTGATCTAATTGTGATTGTTCTGTCCCCATCATTCTTTCTCAGTTGGTGTAAAGAGGCGCAAGACCTGGAATATCTGAAGAGCGGTGACGTTACTGATGTCACCGCTCTTCAGAGTCACCGTGTCTCGTGCTGCGCAGCGGAACCAAAAGTGGCTGTAGGCAAAGTTTATGGAGCATCAGAATGAGGTTCCATAGCCTTGGGTCATCTCATCCCTTCATTATCTACGAGATCCAGTTATGTAGGTAAAGTTGCAGCTTTTCTTGGTTCTGCAACTAAAAGCAATAAATAGGACTGAGCTGTAAAGCTGGACATAGCTGTAATTATATGTTAGTCGTGTTATACTCCCCTCACTTCTTGTAACCTACGAGTGTACAAAGGTATTATACAGTCACCACGTGACAAGTGGGCCTGTGTACCTTCAAATGCCTGGGCTGAATTTTAGTCCCAGTCCGGCCCTGGTATTATTTCACATGTTGTCTTTACTTTCTCTTTAGCAACTAATCATGTTTGGGGGCTGGATTGAGTAGAAAGATTAGCAAACAACAAGATAATTGAAGGACTAGACAAATTACATGATAATTAATCTGATGATCTTGGGATCTTGATCTAAATAGCTGATGTTCTGGTCCAAATATGTATTTCCATTATGATGTGAACAATAACTTGCCAACCAGCACCATCCTGCACTGCAGTTTTGAAGGCTACACCATACGGTATATCTGAGTTCTAAATATATTCATCTCCAAGAATAGAGCCCATATCTTGCTAACCGTTATAACTTACTAGGTTGGTAGATTGGAATAAGAGGAGGGTGTACAATGTGGCGTGACTCAAAGCAGCAGGTAAATAAATTACCCTGTTGATAGTTTGGTGGGCTACTATACTTTCAGGAGAGTTTGGTAGGCATTGAACTAATGTTACAGAATCTGCTCTTTATGGTGTACATTTTATATAGACACATAAAAGCATCCCAGTGTTTGCAGTTTAAAGCCTACCTTTCGTTTATCTTATTTTGTCTCATATTGCAAAGGGAACTGTGAGAAAGAATTGTGTTCCAGGAGATCAGACTTTTCACCTCCCAGCCCACCTTTTTGAAAACCTCATACCAGAGCTGTATCTGTTTGTAAAGCAAACGACTGCTGTAATAACCAGAGGCATAGCAGTAGACAATGTGGCCAATATAGGACCCAGAGTTAGGAGTCCCCCACCCTCACCAATTCGGCATCTCAAGTTCAACAGTATCTACACCAGAGGTGTCAAACTGCATTCCTCAAGGGCTGCAAACAGGTCATCTTTTCAGGATTTCCTTGTGTTGCACAGGTGATAATTTAATCACCTGCACAGAATGAGTCCATCCCCTGTGCAATACTAAGGAAATCCTGAAAACATGACATGACCTGATATATATAGGGGAAGCATTACCCAGTTTTCTTGGCGCCGCGCGCATGCTTCCCCTGTATATATATGTGACAGGTTTTTCCTCATAGTTTGTAAGCTTGCGAGCAGGGCCCTCACTCCTCTTGGTATCTGTTTTGAACTGTGATTATTGTTATGCTGTAATGTCTATTGTCTGTACAAATCCCTTCTATAATGTAAAGTGCTGCGGAATAGATTACAAACTGTGAGCTATAAAAGTCTACATACCTTACAAGGAATAAATCCAAAGTTATATACATTATAAGGCCCATGAAAGGGTTCACTATATGATTTAGTGAGGTTTTTACCATATTTATCTGATGCTTATTTCAACCATCATGTTATCAGTGTTGGCCCAGTGGTTACAAGGAATAACTTACATCTAAAACCTAAGATAGAAACAAAATGAACTTATACCCTGCTGTCAAAAATTACCTCAGATGGGTCCTGGTCCTACTTGACCCTTATTCACATTGAGATCATTTTTGACACATGATAAGGTTTTAATACTAGAGGTTAGGACCATCGCAACTGGGTACACCTTGGCGCTGATGGCTTGGTTTTTCGCCTTTTGTTTATCAAAGACAGTATTTACATCGTACCCTATGTTATTTATATGCACTATTACTTTTTGCATACAGCAGGGTATATATAAATTGTGTTTCTATCCTAGGGTATGTTTCCACGGTCAGCATTGCATCAGGATTTGCTCAGGATTTGACGCAGATAAAATCTGCACCAAATCTGCACCTGAGGTCACTGGAAGGTCACCTGCATTTTTTATGTGTTTTTACATGCGTTTTTAATGCGTTTTTCATGCGGATTTGTGTGTTTTTGTAAGCTAAATAAAGATATACCAAAAAAAAGAATTGTGATGTAATTTCTTGTCCACCTCTTAATTTACATACTCCATTGAAGAATAATGTTTACACACAGAGATAGATAGATGATAGATAGATAGATAGATAGATATGGGATAGATAGATAGATAGATAGATAGATAGATAGATAGATAGATAGATAGATAGATAGATAGATAGATAGATAGATCTATCGCATCTATCTATCGTATCTATCATATTTATCTATCGTATCTACAAGCCCTGGCAAAAATTATGGAATCACCGGCCTTGGAGGATGTTCATTCAGTTGTTTAATTTTGTAGAAAAAAAAAACAGATCACAGACATGGCACAAAACTAAAGTAATTTCAAATGCCACCTTTCTGGCTTTAAGAAACACTAAACGAAATCAAGAACAAAAAATGTGGTAGTCAGTAATGGTTAAATTTTCAAACCAAGCATAGGAAAAAAAATTATGGAATCACCCAATTCTGAGGAAAAAATTATGGAATCATGAAAAACAAACAAACAAAAAAACACTCCAAAACATCACTAGTATTTTGTTGCACCACCTCTGGCTTTTCTAACAGCTTGCAGTCTCTGAGGCATGGACTTAATGAGTGCCAAACAGTACTCTTCATCAATCTGGCTACAACCTTCTCTGTTTGCTGTTGCCAGACCAGCTTTGCAGGTTGGAGCCTTGTCATGGACCATTTTCTTCAACTTCCACAAAAGATTTTCAATTGGAATGAGATCCGGACTATTTGCAGGCCATGATATTGACCTTATATATCTTCTTTCAAGGAATGTTTGCACAGTTTTTGCTCTATGGCAGGATGCATTATCATCTTGAAAAATGATTTCATGATCCCCAAACATCCTTTCAATTGATGGGATAGGAAAAGTGTCCAAAATATCAACATAAACTTGTGCATTTATTGAAGATGTAATGACAGCCATCTCCCTAGTGCCTTTACCTGACATGCAGCCCCATATCATCAATGACTGAGAGAATTTGCATGTACTCTTCAGGCAGTCATCTTTATAAATCTCATTAGAACGGCACCAAACAAAAGTTCCAGAATCATCACCTTGCCCAATGCAGATTTGCGATTCATCACTGAATATGACTTTCATCCAGTCACCACAGTCCACGATTGCTTTTCCTTAGCCTATTGTAACCTTGTTTTTTCTGTTTAGGTGTTAACCCCTTTACCCCCAAGGGTGGTTTGCACGTTAATGACCAGGCCAATTTTTACAATTCTGACCACTGTCCCTTTATGAGGTTATAACTCTGGAATGCTTCAACGGATCCCTGTTGTGAATTCCGCTCTTGGGCTCCCTCCGGTGGTGGTTCTAAGTGGCACTTTTGTGAGTTCTGCTCTTGGGCTCCCTCCGGTGGTTTTAAGTGGTATGGCTGCTCCTTGGATTTAGCAGTTAGCAGCTGCTTCCACTGATTGTCTTTTCTGCTTGGCTATTTAGCCTGGCTCTTTCCTTCAGCTTGTGCCACTTGTCAATGGTTCCTGGTTGGATTCACATCTCTTTTGGATTTCCCTGTTATCCTGATCAGTTCAGCAAAGTTAAGTCCTTGCTTGCTCTTTTCTGTCCACAGGTTGTGGACTTGTTCGTTCTGTGTTTTCTATTATTTGTCCAGCTTGTCAGTATGAATTATTCAGTGTAGCTGGAAGTTCTGGAAAGCAGATTTACCCTCCACACCTTTAGTCAGGTGTGGAGATTTTTGTAAACTCTGTGTGGATTTCTTGTAGTGTTTTATACTGACCGCACAGTATTCCATCCTGTCCTATCTATCTAGCTAGACTGGCCTCCTGTGCTCATCCTGGTTTCATTCTGTGTATGTCTTTTCCCTCTCCACTCACAGTCATTACTTGTGGGGGGCTATCCTTTGGGGATTTTCTCTGAGGCAAGATAGTTTTCCTGTTTCTATCTTTAGGGGTAGTTAGTTCTCCGGCTGTGACGAGGTGCCTAGGGAGTGTCAGGAGCATCCCACGGCTACTTCTAGTGTTGTGTTGAGCTTAGGGACTGCGGTCAGTACAGGTACCACTTCCTTCAGAGCTCGTCCCATGTTGCTCCTAAACCACCAGATCATAACAATCCCAGTGATTCTGACAATGTTTACTCGTGACATATTGTACTTCATGATAGTGGTAACATTTCTTTGATATTACCTGTGTTTATTTGTGAAACAAAAAAAAGGAAATTTGGCGAAAATTTTGAAAATTTCCCAATTTTCCAACTTTGAATTTTTATGCAATTAAATCACAGAGATATGTCACACAAAATACTTAATAATTAACATTTCCCACATGTCTACTTTACATCAGCACAATTTTGGAACCAAAATTTTTTTTTTGTTAGGGAGTTATAAGGGTTAACATTGACCAGCAATTTCTCATTTTTACAACACCATTTTTTTTAGGGACCACATCTCATTTGAAGTCATTTTGAGGGGTCTATATGATAGAAAATACCCAAGTGTGACACCATTCTAAAAACTGCACCCCTCAAGGTGCTCAAAACCACATTCAAGAAGTTTATTTACCCTTCAGGTGTTTCACAGGAATTTTTGGAATGTTTAAATAAAAATGAACATTTAACTTTTTTTCAAAACAAATTTACTTGAGCTCCAATTTGTTTTATTTTACCAAGGTTAACAGGAGAAAATGGACCCCAAAAGTTGTTGTACAATTTGTCCTGAGTACGCCGATACCCCATATGTGGGGGTAAACCACTGTTTGGGCGCATGACAGAGCTCGGAAGCGAAGGAGCGCCATTTGAATTTTCAATGCAAAATTTACTGTAATCGAGATGGGACGCCATGTTGCGTTTGGAGAGCCCCTGATGTGCCTAAACATTTAAACCCCCCACAATTGACACTATTTTGGAAAGTAGACCCCCTAAGGAACTTATCTAGAGGTGTGGTGAGCACTTTGACCCACCAAGTGCTTTACAGAAGTTTATAATGCAGAACCGTAAAAATAAAAAATCATATTTTTTCACAAAAATTATATTTTTGCCCCCAATTTTTTATTTTCCCAAGGGTAAGAGAAGAAATTGGACCCCAAAAGTTGTTGTACAATTTGTCCTGAGTACGCTGATACCCCATATATGGGGGTAAACCACTGTTTGGGCGCATGGGAGAGCTCGGAAGGGAAGGAGCGCCGTTTGATTTTTCAATGCAAAATTGACAGGAATTGAGATGGGACGCCATGTTGCGTTTGGAGAGCCACTGATGTGCCTAAACTTTGAAACCCCCCACAAGTGACACCATTTTGGAAAGTAGACCCCCTAAGGAACTTATCTAGAGGTGTGGTGAGCACTTTGACCCACCAAGTGCTTCACAGAAGTTTATAATGCAGAACCGTAAAAATAAAAAATCATATTTTTTCACAAAAATTATCTTTTCGCCCCCAATTTTTTATTTTCCCAAGGGTAAGAGAAGAAATTGGACCCCAAAAGTTGTTGTACAATTTGTGCTGAGTACGCTGATACCCAATATGTGGGGGGGGGGGGGGGAAACCACTGTTTGGGCGCATGGCAGAGCTTGGAAGGGAAGGAGCGCCATTTGGAATGCAGACTTAGATGGATTGGTCTGCAGGTGTCACGTTGCATTTGCAGAGCTCCTGATGTACCCAAACAGTAGTAACCCCCACAAGTGACCCCATATTGGAAACTAGAACCCCAAGGAACTTATCTAGATGTGTTGTGAGAACTTTGAACCCCCAAGTGTTTCACTACAGTTTACAACGCAGAGCCGTGAAAATAAAAAATATTTTTTTCCCACAAAAATGATTTTTAGCCCCCCAAATTTTTATTTTCCCAAGGGTAAAAAGAGAACTTGAACCCCGAAAGTTGTTGTCCAATTTGTCCCGAGTACGCCGATACCCCATATGTTGGGGTAAACCCCTGTTTGGGTGCACGGGAGAGCTCGGAAGGGAAGGAGCACTGTTTTACTTTTTCAACGCAGAATTAGCTGGAATTGAGATCGGATGCCATGTCGCGTTTGGAGAGCCCCTGATGTACCTAAACAGTGGAAACCCCACAATTCTAACTGAAACCCTAATCCAAACATACCCCTAACCCTAATCCCAACAGTAACCCTAACCACACCCCTAACCCTGACACACCCCTAACTCTAATCCAAACCCTAATCCCAACCGTAAATGTAATCCAAACCCTAACCCTAACTTTAGCCCCAACCCTAACCCTAACTTTAGCTCCAACCCTAACTTTAGCCCCAACCCTAACTTTAGCCCCAACCCTAACCCTAACTTTAGCCCCAACCCTAACTTTAGCCCTAACCCTAACTTTAGCCCCAACCCTAACCCTAGCCCTAACCCAAACCCTAGCCCTAACCCTAACGGGAAAATGGAAATAAATACATTTTTAAAAATTTTATTATTTTTCCCTAACTAAGGGGGTGATGAAGGGGGGTTTGATTTACTTTTATAGCATTTTTTATAGCGGATTTTTATGATTGGCAGCTGTCACACACTAAAAGACACTTTTTATAGCAAAAAAGTTTTTGCGTCTCCACATTTTGAGACCTATAATTTTTCCATATTTTGGTCCACAGAGTCATGTGAGGTCTTGTTTTTTGCGGGACGAGTTGATGCTTTTATTGGTAACATTTTTGGGCATGTGACATTTTTTGATCGCTTTTATTCCGATTTTTTGTGAGGCAGAATGACCAAAAACCAGCTATTCATGAATTTCTTGGGGGGGGGGGGGGGGTTTATACCGTTCCGCATTGGGTAAAATGGATAAAGCAGTTTTATTCTTTGGGTCAGTACGATTACAGCGATATCTCATTTATATCATTTTTTTATGTTTTGGAGCTTTTATACGATAAAAACTATTTTATAGAAAAAATAATTATTTTGGCATCGCTTTATTCTCAGGACTGTAACTTTTTTAATTTTTTGCTGATGATGCTGTATCGTGGCTCGTTTTTTGCGGGACAAGATGACGTTTTCCGCGGTACCATGGTTATTTATATCTGTCTTTTTGATTGCGTGTTATTCCACTTTTTGTTCGGCGGTATGATAATAAAGCGCTGTTTTTTGCCTCGTTTTTTTTTTTTTTTCTTACGGTGTTTACTGAAGGGGTTAACTAGTGGGACAGTTTTATAGGTTGGGTCGTTACAAACGCGGCGATACTAAATATGTGTACTTTTATTGTTTGTTTTTTTTATTTAGATAAAGAAATGTATTTATGGGAATAATATTTTTTTATCCTTTAATTAGGATTTTTTTTTTTATTATTATTTTTTTACACATGTGGAAATTTTTTTTTAAACTTTTTTACTTTGTCCCAGGGGGAGACATCACAGATCGCTGATCTGGCAGTTTGCACAGCACTCTGTCAGATCAGCGATCTTACTTACAGGGCTGCAGGCTTACCAAGCGCCTGCTCTGAGCAGACACTTGGTAAGCCACCTCCCTCCCTGCAGGACCCGGATGCCGCGGCCATCTTGGATCCAGGCCTGTAAGGAGGAGGAGGAGGTAAGAGACCCTCGCAGCAACGCGATCACATCGCGTTGCTGCGTGGGTCTCAGGGAAGCACGCAGGGAGCCTCCTCCCTGCGCGATGCTTCCTTGTACCGCCGGCACACCGTGATCATGTTTGATCGTGGTGTACCGGGGGTTAATGTGCCGGGAGCGGTCCGTGACCGCTCCTGGCACATAGTGCCGGGTGTCAGCTGCGATAGTCAGCTGACACCTGGCCGCGATCGGCCGCGCTCCCCCCGTGAGCGTGGCCGATCGCGTATGACATCACTGGGAATTAAGTCCCAGGTCACCTTGACGGGATAGTACGTCATATGGGATTAAGGGGTTAAGTCAATTTTGGCTGCTGATTACGAATATGAACTCCGTTTTTGGCTATCACATCAGGATTTCAAGATATTTTCAATTTTTGATGAAAATTACTCCTAATGTTTTATGATAAAAACACATGATTTTCGGTACTACATTTTGTATATTTTTAATCAAGGAATAACAAAGATTACAAAGTCTATGTACAGCAAATCAAATATATTTACAGAATTAAACTATAAAATATAAAAACACATATACAGTTAGGGCCAGAAATATTTGGACAGTGACACAATTTTCGCGAGTTGGGCTCTGCATGCCACCACATTGGATTTGAAATGAAACCTCTACAACAGAATTCAAGTGCAGATTGTAACGTTTAATTTGAAGGGTTGAACAAAAATATCTGATAGAAAATGTAGGAATTGTACACATTTCTTTACAAACACTCCACATTTTAGGAGGTCAAAAGTAATTGGACAAATAAACATAACCCAAACAAAATATTTTTATTTTCAATATTTTGTTGCAAATCCTTTGGAGGCAATCACTGCCTTAAGTCTGGAACCCATGGACATCACCAAACGCTGGGTTTCCTCCTTCTTAATGCTTTGCCAGGCCTTTACAGCCGCAGCCTTCAGGTCTTGCTTGTTTGTGGGTCTTTCCGTCTTAAGTCTGGATTTGAGCAAGTGAAATGCATGCTCAATTGGGTTTAGATCTGGAGATTGACTTGGCCATTGCAGAATGTTCCACTTTTTGGCACTCATGAACTCCTGGGTAGCTTTGGATGTATGCTTGGGGTCATTGTCCATCTGTACTATGAAGCGCCGTCCAATCAACTTTGCAGCATTTGACTGAATCTGGGCTGAAAGTATATCCCGGTACACTTCAGAATTCATCCGGCTACTCTTGTCTGCTCTTATGTCATCAATAAACACAAGTGACCCAGTGCCATTGAAAGCCATGCATGCCCATGCCATCACGTTGCCTCCACCATGTTTTACAGAGGATGTGGTGTGCCTTGGATCATGTGCTGTTCCCTTTCTTCTCCAAACTTTTTTCTTCCCATCATTCTGGTACAGGTTGATCTTTGTCTCATCTGTCCATAGAATACTTTTCCAGAACTGAGCTGGCTTCTTGAGGTGTTTTTCTGCAAATTTAACTCTGGCCTGTCTATTTTTGGTATTGATGAATGGTTTGCATCTAGATGTGAACCCTTTGTATTTACTGTCATGGAGTCTTCTCTTTACTGTTGACTTAGAGACAGATACACCTACTTCACTGAGAGTGTTCTGGACTTCAGTTGATGTTGTGAACGGGTTCTTCTTCACCAAATTAAGTATGCGGCGATCATCCACCACTGTTGTCATCCGAGGACGCCCAGGCCTTTTTGAGTTCCCAAGCTCACCAGTCAATTCCTTTTTTCTCAGAATGTACCCAACTGTTGATTTTGCTACTCCAAGCATGTCTGCTATCTCTCTGATGGATTTTTTTCTTTTTTTTCAGCCTCAGGATGTTCTGCTTCACCTCAATTGAGAGTTCCTTTGACCGCATGTTGTCTGCTCACAGCAACAGCTTCCAAATGCAAAACCACACACCTGGAATCCACCCCTGACCTTTTAACTACTTCATTGATTACAGGTTAACGAGGGAGACGCCTTCAGAGTTAATTGCAGCCCTTAGAGTCCATTGTCCAATTACTTTTGGTCCCTTGAAAAAGAGGACGCTATGCATTACAGAGCTATGATTCCTAAACCCTTTCTCCGATTTGGATGTGGAAACTACCATATTGCAGCTGGGAGTGTGCACTTTCAGCCCATATTATATATATAATTGTATTTCTGAACATGTTTTTGTAAACAGCTAAAATAACAAAACTTGTGTCACTGTCCAAATATTTCTGGCCCTAACTGTATATGGCACACAGATGAATGACAAATGGCAGTTATTTGAACTTTCTTTTCTTGGCTGATCTGTGATGTACAGCTTCTGGGTTGTCTCTCATCAAGCTCCAGCAATAGTGAGCCATCATATGTGAGTCCCACCGGCCTTGATATCGTTCTTCCATTGTTTTAATGTCCTGATGAAAAAGCTCCCCTTGTTCCTCGCTCACATCCCCAAGGTTCTCTGGAAAAAAAGTCCAAATGGCTGTGTAAATAGTGAATCTTGATACTCATTCTACATCCAAGATTTTGCAGACTCATTAGTAGCTCTTCCACAATCTCTTCATAGTTGTCTGCTTTCTTATTCCCTAGAAAATTCTGCACCACATTACAAAATGCATTCCAAGCTCTTTCTTCTGTTTCATTCATTGATTTGAATTCAGCCCCCTCAAATTAGTCTAAAACTGTTCTTAAAGTCCATGCCAGAAAAATTTTTTTTTTTTGTAGACCAGTGTAATAGATAGATAGATAGATAGATAGATAGATAATAGATAGATAATAGATAGATAATAGATAGATAGATAATACCAAGCCCAATGTTTAGTAATAAATATAATAAAATGGTACATAAAGGGTTAGGCCGGGATCACACATGCGAGAAACTCGGATGAGTCTCGCCTCAATACCCAGCACTGCCGAAGGCACTCAGGAGCGGAGCATGCTGTTGCATGTATTTCTATGTAGCCGCACGCTCCGCTCCTGAGTGCCGGCGGCAGTGTCGGGTATAAAGATGCAAGGCTCGTCCGAATTTCTTGCATGTGTGATACCGGCCTTAAATAAAGACACACACACGAATTCTGCGTTAGGACGGGGTCCCACTTGAAACACGAGTCTCGCACCTCAATACCCGACACTGCCGCCGGCACGCGGGACCGGAGTGTGCGGCTGCATGTATTTCTATGTAGCTGAACGCTCTGGTCCCGAGTGCCGGCGGCAGTGATGGGTATTGAGGTGAGAGATTCATGAGAGTTTCTCGCAAGTGTGACCCCGGCCTTTAAAGCAATATGTTTAATTGAAAAAAATTAAAAAAAAAAAAATGGCGTGGGCTCCCGCGCAATTTTCTGCACCAGAGAGGGAAAGCCAGCGACTGGGGGACAGATGTTTGTAGCCTGGGAATGGATTTATGGCTCTTCCCGGGCTATGAATATCAGCCCACAGCTGTATACTTAGCCTTTACTGGCTATAAAAACAGGGGGACCCCCCCAAAAAATGACGTGTGGTCCCCCTATAATTTATAGCCAGAAAGCCTACGCAGATAGCTGCAGGCTGATATTCATAGCCTAGAGAGGGGCCATGGATATTGCCCCCCCCCCCCCCGGCTACAAATACCAGCCCCCAGCCACCCAAGAAATGGCGCCAATTCCAGGGCTTAGCCTCTCTCTTCCCACTCCTGAGTTGCGGTGGGATATGGGGTAATAAAGGGTTAATGTCACCTTTGTAAGGTGACATGAAGCCGGCTTAGTAATGGAGAGGCGTCAATAAGATACCTACCATTACTAATCCTATAGATGTTAAACGGTTAATAAAACACACACACACATGCAGAATAAAGTATTTTAATTAAATAAAACACCACACAGTTTTGACCATATTTTTATTATACGCTCAATGCATGTGATGCCCTCGTCTCTTGGAAAAAAAGAAAAATAATAAACCAACAGTATACTCCCTGAGTCCGAAGTAGTCCTTAATAACGAGTGTCCCACGACGAGTCCAGCTCTGCTACATCTGGATGCCTGACATCGCGAGAACTTCGCTTACCGCGAGAAGTGCAGTGGACGCGGACTTCCGGCGGCGGGACAGGTAAGCCGGCATGTGAATTAGTAGACATGCGTAGTAAGCTGCGTTAACGCAGTTACTACGCATGTGACTAATCATTAGATGCGGTTTTACTGCATCTAATGATAGTCTATGGTAAATTTACGGTGCAGCGACGGAGCGTCACCACATTGTAAACAGACATGCTGCGTTCTGAAAAGACGCGCCGTATGTCTGTTTACGTGGGTCTGCCGCCTGCGTGTTTTACCGCATAGTGGAGACGGGATTTCATCTGCGGTTGCGTTTTTGACGCTGCGGCTCTACACAGAGTAAAGCACGCAGCGTTTCCTGACCATGGAAACACACCCTTAGGTTTTGTCTGATAATAGCCAGTGTGAGCATGCTCCATATACATTGCATGTATACCAACTTATACTCCAGTTCATTTCTTTTAGTTTTGAGTAATTTACATCTTCCTGGCCCTAATTCAAAGTCTGTAACATATTATATAGCCTTTGGAATTGTATTGTATTATGTAGCAAAGGCGACATTGAGTCTGTGTTGGATTGTGTAAATGATAGCAGCGCTGTGATGTACAACATACAGCTCTGGCAAAAATTAAGAGACCACTGCAAAATGTTCAGTTTATCTGATTTTTCTCTTCATATGTATATTTTTGAGTAAAATGTAAATTGTTCTTTTATTCTATAAACTTCTGACAACATGTCTCCGAATTTCCAAGCAATAAATTTTGTATTTTTTTCTGACAAAGAAAAATGTTCAAAATCTACAAAAAAAACAGTGCTTTCAGACCTCAAATAATGGTAAGAAAACAAGTTCATAATCATTTAGAAACAACAATACTAATGTTTTAACTCAGGAAGGGTTCAGAAATCAATATTTTGTGGAATAACCGTGATTTTTAATCACAGCTTTCATGCGTCTTGGCATGCTTCTGGTGCAGAAATGTAAGCAGTTCTTCTTTGTTTGATGGCTTGTGACTATCCACCATCCTCTTGATTACATTCTAGAGATTATCAATGGGGTTCAGGTCTGGAGATTGGGCTGCCCATGACAGGGTTTTGATGTGGTGGTCCCTTAATTTTTGCCAGAGCTGTATATTCATATGTATGCTATACATAGACATTCTAGAGTGATAAGCAAGAGTCCAGTCAGATTCTGCAAACACTATCTAATAAAAACAAGTTGAAGGCCATACATCGTCAGTCACATCTACAGTAGAGTGAGAAAATGTGCACTTGGCAGCACGCCGATGTCAGAAGTTGATGTCCCTGAAGTGTGAAGGTCAGTGTTTCACTATATATGGGGGGGCGTTCAGCATTCAACCTGCAGTGAGTCTCTACCGCCATGATGCTCCGATTGTTTGCAGTTCTCCTAGCAGGTAGGCTTTTCCCTTTCACCAATTATTAGCTGCAATTACCACATTTTGGAAGAATCTGTCTACAGGACTGGATATTGTATTGTTTTGAAAACTGTTATATATATTAAGAATATTGAACTGTATGAATTTTCTTCTATTAGTATTTGTGTTCTCATTTATTGAAATGTTTGAGGAGGTTTATCAACATTAATGCAAATTGTGTATTAACCAATCAGATTAAATATGGAGGAGCAGCATGCACTCCATTCAAATACACAGGCACCCCTTTTCCTGTGATCAGTGGGGTTCCCAATGGTCAAAACCCCACTTATCTTGCATAATTGTAAAGAAATAAAATACCCCTTTATGATTGTCAGAGTTAAAAAAAAAAAGACTTGCAAGTTATTGTTGGAAGAAACCAGATAATCTTTCTGAAACCTAAATGAGAAATCTTTCAAATGAGTTTAGATTGCTGCTTGGCAGTATAGGGCACTTCCCGTCAGTGTGGGATCCATAAGAGAGTCTCTTTTTCACTTCTTGGTAATAGTAGTGGAGAGAAATTGGTGCACTAAGCGATAAGGTACCGTCACATTTAGCGATGCTGCAGCGATCAAGACAACGATGCCGATCGCTGCAGCGTCGCTGGAGAGCTGTCACACAGACAGCTCTCCAGCGACCAACGATGCCGGTCCCCGGGTAACCAGGGTAAACATCGGGTTACTAAGCGCAGGGCCGCGCTTAGTAACCCGTTGTTTACCCTGGTTACCAGTGGTAAATGTAAAAAAAACCAAACACTACATACTTACATTCCGGTGTCTGTGGCGTCCCCCGTTGTTCTGCTTCCCTGCACTGTAAGCACCGGCCGTAAAGCAGAGCGGTGACGTCACCGCTGTGCTCTGCTTTACGGCCAGCCGGCGCTGACACAGGGCAGGACAGCAGAACGCCGGGGGACACCACAGACAACGGAATGTAAGTATGTAGTGTTTTTTTTTTTTACATTTACACTGGTAACCAGGGTAAACATCGGGTTACTAAGCGCGGCCCTGCGCTTAGTAACCCGATGTTTACCCTGGTTACCAGTGAAGACATCGCTGAATCGGCGTCACACACGCCGATTCAGCGATGTCTGCGGGAGATCCAGCGACGAAATAAAGTTCTGGACTTTCTGCTCCGACCAACGATGTCACAGCAGGATCCAGATCGCTGTTGCGTGTCAAACACAACGATATCGCTATCCAGGACGCTGCAACGTCACAGATCGCTAGCGATATCATTGTTAAGTTGGTCAGTGTGAAGGTACCTATAAGAAAAGCGGTGACACAGCAGGTGTAAGACATTACCACGTCTCCTGGTGTACTGACCTGTCTCCTGGTAGCGCCTCCAGCCTCTGGACACTACGCTACAAGAAAGAGCAAACCTTCTTGCCACAGTTCGTATTGATGTGAAATCCTGGATGAGCTGCACTACCTGAGCCACTTGTGTGGGTTGTAGAGTCCGTTCCACGAGTGTGAAAGCACAACCAACATTCAAAAGTAACCAAAACATCAGCCAGAAAGCATTGGTACTGAGATGTGGTCTGTGGTCCCTACCTGCAAAACCACTCCTTTATTGTGTCTTGATAATTGCCAATAATTTCCATCTGATGTCTATTCCAATTGCACAACAGCATGTGAAATTGATTGTCAAACAGTGTTGCTTCTGTGGACAGTTTGATTTCACAGAAGTTTGATTTACTTGGAGTTGTTGTTAGGGCTAGCGGAACACACCGAGTATAGATAGGTAGCAACAAGGTGCGTTCGCAGCCCGGGGTCCACCGTACAGAGATATCTACTGCAAAGTAACGGCGGATAAACTCTGAGCTCACACGTGGGTTAAGCTTCACCCAACTGAACTGAAAGCGATCTCTGTTGACTCACAGAATCACGCTGTACACAAACTATTACCCTAACTAGGGTTGTGCTTGCTCTGGAACTCTTCTGTGCTAACCGCACACATGAAGGAACCAGATGCTAAGCCAAGGCTAATTGCCCCCACTGATGCTAGCTGCCTGCCTGAGTGTACAGTCCCAAAGCTGCAGCCTCACACCACATATGTATAGAGTGGTATAGTATCCACTGGCATAAGCCAAATACATTTGATACTGGCGCATGGCCGTGCGGCCATGCAAACCTTTAATAGTTGCAGCTCTTTCAGGACCTTCCTGGTGGACCAATAGGAGCTGCTACAGGGCCTGAGCGTGTGACCCCCGACCTGCAATGAGAGGTCCTCCCGTGGGCATGCTCAGTGCATGAAAAGCAGGACTTAGTCCCAGAAAAGCCTGCTCGCCGCTGACCAGTGCTGGCTACAAAGGCAGAGCCTGAAGTATCAGGTTGAGCCAGACGCTGGGACCGACGTCTCCGCTGAGCAGGTTCCACTGCGGCTAGAGGAGAAGCAGCAGACATAGTTCGAGATTTCCCCTGTACAGCGGCGGGAACTTGACACCTAACAGTTGTATTCTGCTGTTTAAGTGTTCCCTTAATTTTTTTGAGCAGTGTATATATTGATATATATTAATTAGAAAATTCATTGCGCATAGGTAAGGACAAATCCACTTCGAATTCCAAAACCAGTACCATCTATAATAAGAATGGCACCCTCCCTCCCACGTCCAGTTCTAGAACAAAAACATTACACAGGGAAAGATAAATGAATGGAGCCAGTCACAAATGAATATAATGTGTATAATATATATGTATATTTAATATATACCGTATGTATATTCTGTGTGTCTCTGTTATACCCATATGCTTTTCCTTCTTTTGTTGTATCTGTTATTATCTGATATAGGGCTTCTGAAAAACCCGATTTTTTTCTATTTTATTCTGTTTTCAATTTGGATGAGTTGGGTTGTGTAGACAATAGTTTTATTTGAAGTTTCATGGACAAGTCTTTTTAATTTTGACTATAGTAACATATTTTGATTTTGTCCCAGTATCCTGCGCCTGTGCCTCTCCTTATGATCGGGCACTCTGGAATTTCCACAGTTTGATCAAATGCGCCATTCCTAACAGTGCACCTCTAAAAGAATATAATAATTATGGTTGTTATTGTGGACTTGGCGGACACGGGACTCCCAAGGATACTCTGGACAAGTAAGCATGATTTCCATGTAGGTGATATTCAACTGACATTGGGAAAGCAGCTAATAGAGCGACCCAACGAGTGCATATTATGCATCCATGGGATGATGTTATAGTTTATAACCTTGTAACATATTAATTTGTTGTTTTTCTTTGTATACCATATGCCCTTGAATAGGGGAGAAATTCCCTCCAAAAATGCTACAGGACTTCTACACCTTTATTGAGGTCCGATATTAATTATGGTCAGCTTTGACTATTAATAATTAATTATTATTATTATGCTTTTCCTTATATAGTGCTATCATATTCTGCAGCGCTTTACATACATTATCATTGCTGTCCCCAATGGGGCTCACAATTTCATTCCCTATCAGTATGTCTTTGGAGTGTGGGAAGAAACCGGAGAACCCGGAAGAAACCCAGGGAAACACGAGGAGAACATACAAACTCCTTGCAGATGTTGTCCTTGGTGTGATTTGCACCCAAGACCCCAGTGCTAACCACTGAGCCACCACGGTGCCCTATAATTAATATATAATTAATGCTGCCTAAACTTTATCTGTTCCATATCCTACATACTGTATGAACAGCTAACTGAGACAAAACTGTGTATTAAAAAAGAATATTTATTACACACAAGTCTACAGTCTATTAAATATATATTTCTACCCAAGCTGGCAACTATATATATTTGTGAGCTTGGGTATAAATATATATGTATGTAATAGACATATATTGATACTACAACCCTAATATCACAACAATACCACACATTCCAACCCACGATTACCTAATAATATTTTCCACCCACATTACCTAATCACACAATTCCAATGAGCAGCCCTCCCACCTAACACTAGCCAGCTGTCTCTCTAGATATAAATCAAGGGGTTAATCTAGGGGGGTTAGTGCAAGGGTATACAGGACCCAGTAAGTAAGGGCGTACAGGATCAGAGGTAAGTGGATACTCTGCCAGATTTGCTTGTCATGATGCCAGTGGAATAAGAGTATATATATTTGCATACATGAGCTAACATCCAATATACAGTATATATATTTCTACAGTGCCTTGCGAAAGTATTCGGCTTCCTGGAAATTTTCAACCTTTTCCCACATATCATGCTTCAAACATAAAGATACCAAATGTAAATTTTTGGTGAAGAATCAACAACAAGTGGAACACAATTGTGAAGTTGAACGAAATTTATTGGTTATTTTAAATTTTTGTGGAAATTCAACAACTGAAAGTGTTTGAAGCATGATATGTGGGAAAAGGTTGAAAAGTTCCAGGAGACCGAATACTTTCGCAAGGCACTGTATATATGTATGGACATTTTGGGGCACTTCTCTTCTACATGCCATCATTTTGATAAGTTTGAGCTACTGTATAGAGGCCACTATATACCTTGATTTGGCTTGATAATAGATTAACAACAGTATGTTTCAAAATGAGTTTAACATATATATGTTTATTGAAAGGAAAATGTTGTATAGAATTCAATAGAATTCCCTTAAATATTCAACATGTCATGTCAATCATAAAATTAAGAAAGTAAAAGTCATACCGAGGTAAATGGAATGAGACTGCAGAGGCCAGTGATTGGCTGCAGTGGTCATATGCTGTAGAGAGGAGGTCCCACCACAGCCCAGTAAACAAAGACTTGAGCAGCAGAAACATGGTGCAGCAGCAGGGGCTTCTACAGGTAAGTAATGTATTTTATTTACTGTTTTAAAGTGTTTCCTACTTTTTCCTCAGTTTTGGATGAAAATTGTCACCCTTCTTAACTAGATTCACAGCTTTTTATTTACAATGTAAATGTCAGTTTAGTATCTTATGCATTTGTTTTCTATTATTTTAAAGGAGTTGCCCACTACTCAGAAAACACGTTCTGCAATACTTTGTTTTTCCTTGTAAAAATATAAAACCCCATATACTCAACACCCATAACTGCGTCGTTCCAGCAATGTCGGCGCCAGGTATCCTTTGACATTGTTATGCCATATGAGCCCTGTAGCCAATCAGTATTGACTACTGCGCTCTCACTTCCATTGGACGAACTTAGAATGTCTGAGGAAGGTGTGAGCATCGCAGCCACTGATTGGATGCAGGGATCGCGTGGAATAACAATATTACACGCCTCTGTGCTGACACTGCTGCTGCGGGATATGGTGTTTTTATTTTAGAAAGGAGGATATGGTATTTAAGAGGGGATTGCTTGAGTAGTGGGCAACCCCTTTAAATGCAACAGCCAGGATTAGAAAAATTCCGCAATTGTGAAAATGTAAATGTAAACAATTTACTGTATTATTTTTACAGATGCTGCCAAGTCCATGACAACTGCTATTCACAAGTAAAGACATTATCTAGTTGTGGTGGCCTTGTAGATAACCCATACACCAAGAGTTATGACTATAAATGTTCAGGGACAACTATTACCTGTACATGTAAGTGGATTGCAATGATGACCGTAAGAGATAGATAGCTGGTCAATTTTACATGGCGGTGATTATACTGAGAGCTTAGCCATCTAATTGTAAAGTGCCGGACCCGTGTCTCGCCCCACCGACGCGTGTTTCGCTGCTCTTTCTCAAGGTGCGCACCTTGAGAAAGAGCAGCGAAACGCGCGTTGGTGACGGCGAGACACGGGTCCGGCACTTTACAATTAGATGGCTAAGCTCTCCGTATAATCACCGCCATATACTAATATGCCGCAATTATGCAGTGAATTTGACTTCAGCTAAGACATGTGCGGATGGGTGATGCTTCTAGGCACTTTATATTTATATTTTTACGTTATTCTGCCGGTATACTTGTGACTGACCTAACCCTATACATGTAATTGTTGTTATATTTGTTTGATATATGGATTATTGATGTAATAAATTAATATGGATTTTTTACAAATTCTGGACTGAGTACTCTGCTTTCTCTCTGGGTTCTATTGTGATTAGGAGTGTCCACTCGAAAAAGATTGCCTGAAGACACAGGGTCTTACTGACGTGTCTCATGGGCTTAATATCATTAAGAGTGTTCTATTTGGTTTGGCTTTAGATCAGATCCAGTATTAGTTATGCCACAAAAGTGGGGTAAACTATAGTATAAAAGTACTCCTGTCAAGGACTGGAGAGCGCTTTCCATTGCTGACATACGGACAGCTGAAAGATGCGTCACATTCATTATGAGACATATACCTCTTAAGGAATTTTGTGCAACTTACTCCAGCAGACTCTGGATTCATACTGGAGGTATAAAATGTTAGTCTTGATGAATTTTCACCCTAGTGTTTATAATGGTCCTTCACTTTCCTCTAATGGCCTTTGGTCGGAGAACATAGTTGCCCAACAAGGATTCGCCAACAGTCATCTCACACCTTGCGTGTATGACCAGGTTAAGAAAGCTACAGTACTTCATACATTTTTTTGTTCACTTTTATTCTGTAAAGGTGTAGAAATAATTTTGATTGGCAGAAGCAATGTGCAGTCCAAATATCTAAAGTTTCCAAGGATGTTAAGTAGGCAACATATTCATCACTTTGACTCTAAAGAAATCTTGCATGTGTATTGCAGTTTAGAGATGCATTTTATTTGTACACACCATAAAATAATTCTTGCCATTTTGTGTGTCTTCCAACAGCCAATAGTGACGCCTGTGCTCAATTTATCTGCAACTGTGATCGAGTTGCTGCCAATTGTTTTGCAAGCTCTCCATACAACGCGTCATACAAAGACTTGGATAAAAACAAACACTGCTAAGTGATGATAATGCAAAGAGAAATAAATAAAAGCATAAAACCAAATTACTGTGTTTTTATTTGCCTGTACCAATGATGGTCATCCAACCACATTATGGGGTCTCAGATAACGTCATATGCTAAATTGTCATGTTCTCTGTCTGCATCAGATACAAGGTCCCAGTCCACGTATGTCTATGGCAGATACAGATACAGTGAGTGCTGTTCGCTGTTTTCGTATCTTTTGTTAATTATACTGCAAGGTCATTTATATATAACAAAAAACTGAAAATCGCATTGTATGATTTTTACATAATTAATTTACATTTTATTGTATGAAATAAGTATTTAATACAATAGAAAAACAGAACTTAATATTTGGTACAGAAACCTTTGTTTGCAATTAGAGAGGTCAGACGTTTCCTGTAGTTCTTAACCAAGTTTTCACACACTGCAGCAGAGATTTTGACCCACTCCTCCATGCAGATCTTCTCCAGATCTTTCAGGTTTCGGGGCTGTTGCTGGACAACATTGAGTTTTAGCTCCCTCCAAAAAATGTCTATTGGGTTTAAGTCTGGAGACCGGTTAGGCCACTCCGGGATGTTGAAATGCTTCTTATGGAGTCACTCATTAGTTGCCCTGGCTGTGTTTCATGTCATTGCTATGCTGGAAGACCCAGCCACAGCTCATCTTCAATGCTATTACTGAGGGAGGGAGGTTATTGGCCAAAATATCATGATACATGACCTCATCCATCCTCCCTTTAATATGGTGCAGTCGTACTGTCCCCTTTTACCCTTTGCATAAAAGCACCCCCAAAGCATGATTTTTCTCCCACCATGCTTCACAGTTGGTACGGTGTTCTTGAGGTTGTACTCATGCTTCTTCTTCCTCCAAACACAGCAAGTGGAGTTGATGTCAAAAAGTTCTATTTTGGTCTCATCTGACCACATTACCTTCTCCCATGCCTCCACTGGATCATCCAGATGGACTTATATTCATGTGCCCGACACATCATATGCATCTATTGTTCCAATCGGATGTTGGATCATGTTACAGTCTTCCTCTTAGGGTCCTGTTGGTCTTCACATGCACCACTTCCTCCATTTTGGCCTTGTTTTTTTGTTTTGTTGTTGATGTGTGCGCTAATCGTCAATAGATTTCTTGTCTAGTTTATCTATCTCTTTGTAGTGTCCTTGAATTCTGTTGGTTAGTACTACATATTTCATTTATAATTTAATGAATGTATAATGTGTTGCAAATTGCTATATGTATCACTGGATTTTATACTATGTGGCTAGTGGTCACTGGGATTTTAACTGTTGGAAAAATATTTTGCGCTTTGCATGCTGTTAACATATTTTATTTCTTAATTTTTTATTCTTCACACTTACTTCACATATGCCTGTCTTGGGCCCAGCACCCACAATATATATTCTATTATTATACGGTGTTGCTATGGACCTGCACTTTATATGTTCACTCTCCACCTACAACTTTATATGGATGGTATATTTCCCTTCTCCACACTTCTTTACATAGTGGGTCGTTCCCTCTCTATCTTCCTTGAAATCTTGATGGCACTGCACTTTACACAGTCTATGTGTGTGTGTATATACAGTATATACACTATGTACAGATGACAGTTTGGGAAACACCATAGGAAACCAGTAAAGACGCAAACAAAAACTCAGCAAGTCCACAAACATTTTTATACCTCCGTTTTTGCTGTGGATTTGACTGACTTAATTGAAGTCAATGGGTGAAAAACGTTGCAGAAATGCACAAAGAATTGACATGCTGCAGAAAAAACGCACTGCAAATACTCAAAGGAAATTTACTGATCATGTGCACAACCCTTCAGGATTGTCATTTAATTAGCTTGCATAAAGATTCCATAGCATTTTGGGCCCATTTCTGAATGGAAAAAACACTGAAAACGCATCAAAAATACCCTGTGTGCACACAGCCTAAAATTCAATCAGACATTTATTGAAGTCTCACAGAAAAAAAACCCAAAATACTAAAAAATCTCTTTATTACCAATTACTTAAAAAACATAGTGCACACAATACCATCACCAAATAAACACTTGAAAATAGAAAACGAACCTAGGGGGTGCCTATTCCTAGTAGCCTAACACTTGTCAGTACCCTACCTGCCAGCGGAGGTTGGCACCCTAATCCTGCGCAGTGGCGCCCCCGCTCACCGTCGACTGTCCCTCCTGATCTATTAGACCCTACCAAGGAAGGGAAAAGAAAAATGTATATGTGTGGTTTTGTGAGGAGAGTTTAGGTATGTGGGTAGATGCTGTCCCTCACACTCACCCTATCTGTCAGCGGGGGTTGGCACCCTAGATCTGCGCAATGGCGCCCCCACTCCTCGATGGCTGTCCCAACAATGATAGCCCTAACAGAAAAAGTTCGGGACCCTTGATGTCGTAGGGTACTGAAAAATGTGAGAGCGTAGTGAACCAAACACAAAATTAAAAAAAAAAAAAAATTATATATATATATATATATTTCAAAGGATATAATAATCCAGATGATTTTGTTGAGGGAGGATCTAAATTGATCCTTCACAGTTGACTCAGTGATTTCCAAATTAATCTACAGGGCGTTGCCGGCAACTGAAAATGACCAGACGGAGACTCATGTCTCTGTATGGGGGATCGAGCAGATCTCTGGCCCCCGTTTATTGTGTATGAGTTTTCATAGTCATAGAAATTATACTTCAACCAATCAGCATAAGAACACGCTCACAGTTCTTAACCTATAAGAATGCAGGAAAAACTTAACCCATGAGGATACAGGAAAAATGGAAACTACAGATATGGTCATGTTTTTTTGGCATAAAAAACATATTAACAGATGCCTCAGTCTTGTATAGCGATACACCCCCGAGTCTCTTATCTGGCTCGGCTCGAGTTAGTACACTCAAGGTCTTTATACCAATTATGAACCATAGCCTAGTTGAATAACAGGCTTGTGAAAAACAAGATAAAATTACTTCATGGCAGCTGTAACCTTCTACCTAATTAAATAACAGAATTTATCTTTAACCAACAAGAAAATGGAGTCAAAGCAAAAAATGGAGAATCTTTCATAATTTGTTCCTTCACATTCCCCCCTAGATAAATTTTGTTAAGTAATGTCCAGCATCAGAGGTACTATCCCAAGCTATAAGCTCGAGGGGTACTGGTCTTCACATGACTGGTGCCATGTTACCAGCCATGGCTGTTGTGGCGTACCCGTCCCCCCTGTATACTAGAATTTACGAATAACAATTATTGATGACGGTGGTGGGGATCTTTTGAAGATAGCTATGCGCTTGGCTTCAACATCTTCATCAGGTAACTTTGTGAAATCGGTGTAGAGAAGAGCAGGGGTGGCAACGCTTTTGGTTTCATCATTAGTTGTCTTAGTGCAGAATTTCCTAATACATACAGAAATACACCAAAGAACAAGTTTTAGTATTACATACATGACAACGATAAAGGCAGCGATATGTAACAAACTTTGCAAGATTCCAGCTATCCAGCCCCAAAATCCCTTAAACCAATTGGCTGGATTAAGAAAGGAGAAGGTGTCTGCCCACCAACTGTCCTTATTACAGTCATTGTCTTTATCATATTGATCTCTAAAGGTACCTTCACACTGAACAATATCGCTACCGATCCGTGACGTTGCAGCGTCCCGGATAGCGATATCGTTGAGTTTGACACGCAGCAGCGATCAGGATCCTGCTGTGCCATCGTTGGTCAGAGCAGAAAGGCCAGAACTTTATTTAGTCGCTGGCTCTCCCGCAGACATCGCTGAATCGGCGTGTGTGACGCCGATTCAGCGATGTCTTCACTGGTAATCAGGGTAAACATCGGGTTACTAAGCGCAGGGCCGCGCTTAGTAACCCGATGTTTACTCTGGTTACCAGTGTAAATGTAAAAAAAACAAACACTACATACTTACATTCCGGTGTCTGTCCCCTGGCGTCCGCTTCCCTGCACTGACTGTGAGCTGCTTTACGGCTGGCCGACACTGACAGTGCAGAGAAGCAGAACGCCGAGGGACGGTACCTTAAGTCTTTGAATGTCCTCTAACTTTAACTTTAACTTCATAGTACTATTGGGATCTATATAATGACAGCAAGCAGGTCCAATAACCTGACACATACCACCCTGTGCTGCTGTTAAGTAGTCCAGTACTACAGTATGTTGATTAGTGACTATGATAAGTTGGTTTTGGACAACAACAGTAGTATTAAGTATATCCAATATATCCCAAATATGATTATCTAGATAGTCTGTGGCCCTAACCAATTTATCCCACATTTGTGTAATCATAGGGTAAATGAAAATAGAACTGACAATTTTATTGGCTATACCTATCTGTACTACTAATCTTTCATGATATTGTACAAACTTATTATTCAAGGATATTGGGGAATTTAGGCTGTCCCATGCGGTTATCAATATTATTATATGGCAATACAAAAAAGCAAAACATTATGTCCCCTTATTTGCTACTAGTCTGTTTGACCAGCTTGCAGTGCGATACGTGGATCCACGTCGGCCTTCCTTCCAGCTTTACTGACATAGGAATAATGAGGAGGACATGGTAGGGACCGTCATACAAGGGTTCTAGTCCGTGTTTTCTGACATAGCTTTTCACGACCATAAAACCACCAGGCTTCAAATTGTGACAAGTGTCGGTTTCTGCTTAATCTGGAAGGGAAGAATAAACTAAAACATGGGTGTTAGCAACATTTTTACTAAGCTGAATAACATATTGAACAGCACGGTCAGTTTCTTCTGATAACTACTGAGGCTGGAAATTTGCAACTGAGAACCTAGCACCAAACAATATCTCATATGGGGACAGGCCATGTTTTGCAATAGGGGCAGTACGAATGTGGTACAGTACAATAGGTAGGAGCTCTGGCCATGGAGCCGTAGTCTCCTGCATCATTTTGGTCAATTGTCCCTTCAGTGTGCCGTTCAGCCTCTCAACCTTCCCACTGGATTGTGGATGGTATGGAGTATGGAGCTACAGTGGATCCAAGCATTGTCAGAACCTCCTGATACACATAAGAAGAAAAGGCCGGGCCTTGGTCACTTTCAACAACTTCTGGAACACCATATCTGCATATAACTTCCACCACCAGTTTCTTCGCTGTGGTCTTTGCAGTCATGTTGGTAACAGGGAATGCTTCCGGCCAACTGGAGAACATGTCGACAACCACCAGACAATATTTATACCTTCCAGACTTAGGCAACGTGATGTGGTCCTCCTGGAGCCTTTGGAAAGGATAGTCGGGCTTAGCAAGGTGTTTCAGGGGTACACGTTGAAGTTGACCGGGATTGCAGGTCTGACAGATGTTACATGCACGGTTGAGTGCTGTCAGGACTGTAAAAATACCTGGAGCCCAGTAGAATTTTTGTACCAGGGCAAGGGACTGATTTTTTTCCTCGATGTATGGGCCCACGTGGCAATAGCAGGGTACATCCACTTGGGGAGACACACAAGTTGATCCTTTTTCCAGAGACCATTGTCCATACGTGCTCCATCAGCTTTCCACTGCTTCACTTCTTCCTTTGGAGACATTCTCTGCATCGTCAGTAAGCGGTCTTGCGGGGTCCAGCAGAAAACCTCAGTCTGTCGTGGATCATCAGGTTCCTGAAGAGTCAGTGTTTCTTGTAACTGTTTACGCTGAGAGCCTGTGGTCACCATAGTTGGTATGGTCAGTTCAACGGGTAGGAGAGCAGCAGCTTTTGCTTGCATATCCGCAAAGGTGTTACCAACAGTCTGTGGACTGTTCCTAGGACCGTGCTCCTTAAAGGTACCATCACATTAAGCGACGCTGCAGCGATATAGACAACGATGCCGATCGCTGCAACGTCGCTTGTGTGGTCGCTGGAGAGCTGTCACACAGACAGGTCTCCAGCGACCAACGATGCCAAAGTCCCCGGGTAACCAGGGTAAACATCGGGTTACTAAGCGCAGGACCGCGCTTAGTAACCCGATGTTTACCCTGGTTACCAGTGTAAATGTAAAAAAAAAAAACACTACATACTTACATTCCGGTGTCTGTCGCATCCCCCGGCGTCCGCTTCCCTGCACTGTGTAAGCGCCGGCCGTAAAGCAGAGCGGTGACGTCACCGCTGTGCTCTGCTTTACGGCCAGCCGGCGCTGACACAGTGCAGGGAAGCAGAACGCCGGGGGACGCAACAGACACCGGAATGTAAGTATGTAGTGTTTGTTTTTTTTACATTTACACTGGTAACCAGGGTAATCATCGGGTTACTAAGCACGGCCCTGCGCTTAGTAACCCGATGTTTACCCTGGTTACCAGTGAAGACATCGCTGAATCGGCGTCACACACGCCGATTCAGCGATGTCAGCGGGAGATTCAGCGACAAAATAAAGTGCTGGCCTTCTAGCTCCGACCAACCATGTCACAGCAGGATCCTGATCGCTGCTGCGTGTCAAACACAACGATATCGCTATCCAGGACGCTGCAACGTCACAGATCGCTATCGTTATCATTACAAAGTTGTTCAGTGTGAAGGTACCTTAACTTTGATAATGGCCACCTGAGTAGGTAATTTGATTGAGTCCATAAGGGTTTTAACAGCTTCAGCATTCTTCACTGGAGTCCCGGCAGTAGTAACAAACCCTCGATTGGCCCATAGGGCTCTGAAATCATGAGCAATACCAAATGCATACTGTGAGTCTGTGTATATATTAGCCCGCCTGTCTTTTGCCAGAACACATGCAGTAGACAGAGCCTGAAGTTCTGCTTCTTGTGCGGACTGTGAGGGAGGGAGTGCAGCTGCGTGCACTACAGTGTCTTCTGTAGTAACAACGTATCCTGTGTGGAATCTGCCAAAATCATCACCATATCTTGAACCGTCTTTCAGGGCCTTGTAGAGAGGTTGCATTATGCGGGATGCGTCCGGTATCCACTGACGACAATAAGTACATAGTCCAAGAAAACGCTGGAGTTCAGTCTCATCTTTTGAGAAAGGAAGGGAGCTGACGGCTATTTTTCTTTCTTCTGTGAGGTATCTGGCACCCTGAAGGAGACAGTGACCCAAAAATATCACTCGACCAAGGTAGAACTGAAGTTTCGAGGCCGAAACCCGACAGTTCAGATCTGCCAGATACTTGAGGAGGTTAACAGTGGCAACAATGGCTTCCTGCTCTGTCCGTGCACACAACAAAAGATCAGCCACATACTAAATCAGCGTGACATAGGGGTGATTTAACTGCCAGGGTAAAAGATACTTGCCCATATTTTTTTGCAAACTGATTGGGACTGTTTTGGGCCCCTTGTGGCATAACTGTCCACATCAATTGGCGTCCCTGATGAGTAAATGCAAACAGAAACTGGCAATCTGGGTGTAATGGAATGCTGAAGAAGGCATTGGCGAGGTCGATGACTGTGAGCCAAGCAGCATCCTGAGGTATCTGGGACAAGAGAGTATGTGGATTAGGCACCACCGGTATTTCCAGAACAGTAGCTGCATTAACTGCCCGTAGATCTTGTACCAGCCGGTACACAGGGGGTTGGCCGGGTGGGGTCTTTTTCTTAACGGGAAACAAGGGCATGTTACATGGGGAAACACAGGGTACTAGGGCACCATTATCGAGTAACATTTGTATTTGCCCCATGGGGCCCCACTCCTGATCATATTTCAAAGGGTACTGATGGACTTTGGGAAAAGGGGCACCAGGTTTGAGAAACACTTTTACTGGTTTACAGGCATTATTGGGGGTGAATCTGGGCCTATCAGGGCCATCATAACCGTGGGAAGGGCATGTAGGATACAGATCTCCTCACTATGTTCATCTGCATAGGGGTTATATAACGTAAGGACTATCTGACCATCATCTTGGAATTGTATTCTGAAGCGTAACTGTGATAATAAATCTGCCCCCAGTAAATTTACCGGACATGAGGGAGAGATTATGAACTGAGCAGTAACTTCAGGGAAAGGTCCCACAGGTATGGGTTTTGTGAGAGTATATTTATTGGGTCTGCCATCTACTCTAATTAAAACAAGCTCTTGATCTGAGAACTAACATGGCGAGGGAGATTCCCAGACATAGGGTTAAAAAGGGATATTGTAGTATGGGACTGGATTTGTGTAAGGTGGGAGGGCTGGAGCTAAAGTCTGTTGTGTGGGCCACTGATAAGGAACGGAGCTGTGTCCTTGTACAGCGGTGGGGGCTAGAGAGCGAGTAAGAATCGCTGCGGCTGCTGATTTAACCTTTAATTTCTTTGCTGATGTAGAGTGGGTTAAGTTCTTCTGAAAACTTTGTACTACTTTTTTTCAATGCATCACCTGGAATGGAGATCTCAATATCGGGTCTGACTGACATTGCCTCTTTCAATTCAGATTTAAGGCCGGACATTAAAGCTGCCACAAATAGGTGTGAATGGGCTTTATTATACAGTGAAAACCCCAAATCTTTAACCCCTTTACCCCCAAGGGTGGTTTGCACGTTATGGACTGGGCCAATTTTTACAATTCTGACCACTGTCCCTTTACGAGGTTATAACTCTGGAACGCTTCAACGGATCCCGATGATTCTGAGAATGTTTTCTTGTGATATATTGTACTTCATGATAGTGTTAAAATTTCTTTGATATTACCTGCGTTTATTTGTGAAAAAAATGGAAATATGGCGAAAATTTAGAAAATTTCCCAATTTTCCAAATTTGAATTTTTGCAATTAAATCACAGAGATACGTCACACAAAATACTTAATAAGTAACATTTCCCACATGTCTACTTTACATCAGCACAATTTTGGAACCAAAATTTTTTTTTGTTAGGGAGTTATAAGGGTTAAAAGTTGACCAGCAATTTCTCATTTTTACAACACCATTTTATTTTAGGGACCACATCTCATTTGAAGTCATTTTGAGGGGTCTATATGATAGAAAATACCCAAGTGTGACACCATTCTAAAAACTGCACCCCTCAAGGTTCTCAAAACCACATTCAAGAAGTTTATTAACCCTTCAGGTGTTTCACAGGAATTTTTGGAATGTTTAAATAAAAATTAACATTTAACTTTTTTTCACAAAAAATTTACTTCAGCTCCAATTTGTTTTATTTTACCAAGGGTTACAGGAGAAAATGGACCCCAAACCTTGTTTTACAATTTGTTCTGAGTACACCGATACCCCATAAGTGGAGGTAAACCACTGTTTGGGCGCATGACAGAGCTTGGAAGCGAAGGAGCGCCATTTGACTTTTTAATGCAAAATTGACTGGAATTGAGATGGGACGCCATGTTGCGTTTGGAGAGCCACTGATGTGCCTAAACATTGAAACCCCCCACAAGTGACACCATTTTGGAAAGTAGATCCCCTATGGAACTTATCTAGAGGTGTGGTGAGCACTTTGACCCACCAAGAGCTTCACAGAAGTTTATAATGCAGAGCCGTGAAAATAAAACAAAAATTTTTTCCTACAAAAATTATTTTTTAGTCCCCAGTTTTGTATTTTCCCGAGGGTAACAGGAGAAATTGGACCCCAAAAGTTGTTGTGCAATTTGTCCTGAGTGCGCTGATACCCCATATGTGGGGGGAACCACCGTTTGGGCGCATGGGAGGGCTCGGAAGGGAAGGAGCGCCATTTGGAATACAGACTTAGCTGGAATGGTCTGCAGGCGTCACATTGCGTTTGCAGAGCCCCTAATGTACCTAAACAATAGAAACCCCCCACAAGTGACCCCATATTGGAAACTAGACCCCCTCACGAACTTATCTGGATGTGTTGTGAGAACTTTGAGCCCCCAAGTGTTTCACTACAGTTTATAACGCAGAGCCGTGAAAATAAAAAATCTTTCTTCTTCCCACAAAAATTATTTTTTAGCCCCCAGTTTTGTATTTTCCCAAGGGTAACAGGAGAAATTGGACCCCAAAAGTTGTTGTCCAATTTGTCCTGAGTACGCTGATACCCCATATGTTGGGATAAACTCCTGTTTGGACACACGGGAGAGCTCGGAAGTGAAGGAGCACTGTTTTACTTTTTCAACGCAGAATTGGCTGGAATTGAGATCGGACGCCATGTCGCGTTTGGAGAGCCCCTGATGTGTCTAAACAGTCGAAACCCCCCAATTATAACTGAAACCCTAATCCAAACAGACCTCTAACCCTAATTCCAACGGTAACCCTAACCACACCTCTAACCCAGACACACCCCTAACCCTAATCTCAACCCTATTCCCAACCGCAAATGTAATCCAAACCCTAACTTTAGCCCCAACCCTAACTGTAGCCTTAACCCTAAAGGCCCCTTCACATTAAGCGACGCTGCAGCGATACAGACAACGATCCGGATCGCTGCAGCGTCGCTGTTTGGTCGCTGGAGAGCTGTCACACAGACCGCTCTCCAGCGACCAACGATGCCGGTAACCAGGGTAAACATCGGGTAACTAAGCGCAGGGCCGCGCTTAGTAACCCGATGTTTACCCTGGTTACCATGCTAAAAGTAAAAAAAAAACAAACACTAGATACTTACCTACCGCTGTCTGTCCTCCAGCGCTGCGCTCTGCTTCTCTGCTCTCCTCCTGTACTGTCTGTGAGCCGGAAAGCAGAGCGGTGACGTCACCGCTCTGCTTTCCGGCTCACAGACAGTACAGGAGGAGTGCAGAGCACAGCGCTGGAGGACAGACAGCGGTAGGTAAGTATGTAGTGTTTGTTTTTTTTTTACTTTTAGCATGGTAACCAGGGTAAACATCGGGTTACTAAGCGCGGCCCTGCGCTTAGTTACCCGATGTTTACCCTGGTTACCAGTGAAGACATCGCTGGATCGGTGTCACACACGCCGATCCAGCGATGTCAGCAGGGAGTCCAGCGACGAAATAAAGTTCTGGACTTTATTCAGCGACCAACGATCTCCCTGCAGGGGCCTGATCGTTGGTCGCTGTCACACATAACGATTTCATTAACGATATCGTTGCTACGTCACAAATAGCAACGATATCGTTAACAATATCGTTATGTGTGAAGGTACCTTAACTGTAGCCTTAACCCTAGCCCTAACCCTAGCCCTAACCATAACCCTAGCCCTAACCCTAGCCCTAACCCTAGCCCTAGCCCTAACCCTAGCCCTAACCCTAGCCCTAACCCTAATGGGAAAATGGAAATAAATACATTTTTTTAATTTTTTTATTTTTCCCTAACTAAGGAGGTGATGAAGGGGGGTTTGATTTACTTTTATAGCGGGTTTTTTAGCGGATTTTTATGATTGGCAGCCGTCACACACTGAAAGACGCTTTTTATTGCAAAAAATACTTTTTGCGTTACCACATTTTGAGAGCTATAATTTTTCCATATTTGAGACTACAGAGTCATTTGAGGTCTTGTTTTTTGCGGGACGAGTTGACGTTTTTATTGGTAACATTTTCGGGCACGTGACATTTTTTGATCGCTTTTTATTCCGATTTTTGTGAGGCAGAATTACCAAAAACCAGCTATTCATGAATTTCTTTTGGGGGGGCGCTTATACCATTCCACGTTTGGTAAAATTGATAAAGCAGTTTTATTCTTCGGGTCAGTACGATTACAGCGATACCTCATTTATATCATTTTTTTAATGTTTTGGCGCTTTTATACGATAAAAACTATTTTATAGAAAAAATAATTATTTTTGCATCGCTTTATTCTGAGGACTATAACTTTTTTATTTTTTGGCTGATGTTGCTGTATGGTGGCTCGTTTTTTGCGGGACAAGATGACGCTTTCAGCGGTACCATAGTTATTTATATCCTTCTTTTTGATCGCGTGTTATTCCACTTTTTGTTCGGCGGTATGATAATAATGCGTTGTTTGTCTCGGTTTTTTTTTTTTTTTTCCTTACGGTGTTTACTGAAGAGGTTAACTAGTGGGACAGTTTTATAGGTCGGGTCGTTACGGACGCGGCGATACTAAATGTGTACTTTTATTGTTTGTTTTTTTATTTAGATAAAGAAATGTATTTATGGGAAGAATATATATATATTTTTTTTTCATTATTTAGGATTTTTTTTTTTTTTTTTTTTTTTTTTTACACACTTGTAAAAAATTTTTTTTACTTTTTTACTTTGTGCCAGGGGGGGACAATACAGATCGGTGATCTGCCAGTTTGCACAGCACTCTGACAGATCACCGATCTGTCTCAGAGCGCTGCAGCGTTACCAAGTGCCTGCTCTGAGCAGGCACTTGGTAAGGCACCTCCCTCCCTGCAGGACCCGGATCCGCGGCCATCTTGGATCCGGGACTTGCTGCAGAAAGGAAGGTAGGAGACCCCCGGAGCAACGCGATCACATCGCGTTGCTGCGGGGGTCTCAGGGAAGCCCGCAGGGAGCCCCCTCCCTGTGCGATGCTTCCCTGCGCCGCCGGCACATCGCGATCATGTTTGTCCGTGACCGCTCCTGGCACATAGTGCCGGATGTCAGCTGCGATAAGCAGCTGACACCCGGCCGCGATCGGCCGCGCTCCCCCCGTGAGCGTGGCCGATCGCCTATGACGTACTATTCCGTCCTTGGGAAGTAGGGCCCACCCCACATGGACGGAGTAGTACGTCTAATGGCAGAAAGGGGTTAAACACTACCATAAGACGCCCATAGAACTTCTCGGCAGTCTCCCCCTTGTCCTGTGTGACATCTGTGAGGGAGGTAGCTTGGTCCGCTAGTCTATCTTGTGCCCAAACCTTTAAAGCATTACAGAAATCAACACCACTCTCATAGTTTCCCCCGTCCAGGTTCACATTATACATTATGCCACCCTCAATAATTGGAAAATACCCCTCCCCAGCCTTCATTTGGAGTAAGTGTAACAGATCTCTCCGGGGAGTGGAATAAATCTCTCGATTCGCTGCTATTTGTCTATAGAAGGCCATGGGGGATGTTTCTGAATCGGGTAACTAAAGTAGGAGGGGGTGGATACTCATAACCACTAGCAATACTAGGCATAGCAGGGACTGGTGCTGGCGGTGGCTGATAATAAGTGCCGTCAGCGTTTAGCAAGGGAAAGGTGGGGGCTACAACTCCGGGTCTTCTTGCTTCACAATTGTAACAGACCTGTCTCCACTGAGAATTAGTAACTCTGCATACATCACAAATCCACTCGGCAGGATCATAGGGTGGGGGTGCACTGAGTTTTGGCAACCCAGGATATATTGGAGCTTTGGGGTTAAGGGGCACAGAGCTTACAGTCAGGAGAAGAGGCTTGATTTCCTGGGGAGGGATCTTATCTAGCAGGGAGACCCCCTGTTCCAGATCATCATTTTTAATTGTTTGTCTTTCTGACACATTATTCTCAATCACTTTCTCAACACCTTCCTGCACCACAAAACATCCGGACTTTATCATAGGAGTAGACAGCTTTCCTTTTTCAACCTAGCAATAACAGAGACAATCAGAACTCACTTCCTCTGTTAATCCTTAATTTGCTATATATCAACCACTCATCTGGAAGCAGGTGAATCTTTTACCAGTATTTCAATTACACTGATAACCAAACAATCTCTTAGTAGTTTCCTTCTAAAACTAGGCACAATATTTTACCTTAAACTTACAATATTTATTTCTACTTCAATACAATATTGTACTATTGCTTCAAACAAAACACAGATATCCCAGCATATACTACACAAGGATAGAAAATTCAGAGAGAACGCAGCTATGTGCCCCCTCCATACCAGAGACACAGAACAGATAAGAACATCACAGCATTCCTCAACACAAAAGAAAGCAATAGCACAAACGTTTGACCCCTCCCATCGGGTATTTTGGAAATTTCACACAAACGGAATACAGCAGTTCTCAGACTTAATTAATTTCTACAAAACCTTCATCACACAATTCATATGAAAAACCAGACCACCTTAGAAAAACCAATGATTGTGAATATTTTCCCCATCTTTGGGCTAACAATATCAAATTCATCACACAAATTCAAAGTTGTCTTTTACTTCCACGGAAATTGATTCTCCTTTAGAGCTAAATATCCTTACTTTGTCGTGCATAGTTGTTCTGTCTTCATACACGTTGGTACGGTGTGTGATCCGACATACGGCATAAACCACTTCTGTCTCCCAAATAAGCAGACTGTTCTCTGTAGTCTAACTTGTTTATTGGTAAACATGAGCGCGGTAAAACTATAAGAATACAAATGATTTGAGTAAGTATTGGGCAAATAATAACATGACTGCAACTAACAGGGAAAGCATACAGGATGATGCAACTTCTATAATAACTACATACAGCAGGTAACTGAAATCACATTTCCTGTGTACTGGCTGCTATACAGTTAATCACACTCTGTACAACATTACATAGCAAGAACAGGGATAATGGTCTTACCGGATAAACTTAACCGGAATGGGAAGTAAGTGAGGTAGTTCAACACAGCAGATTAACACGTGTGTCCAGGGAAATACACAGAGAGAAAATGGAGTTTCCCCTTCCCATGATACCTTGGTGAATCCCAGAATGCAACACTCTAATAATTACTGAAAAACACAGGTAGTAAATTTAACCACCACTGGGTGGTGCTATAACACAGCAAAACCAAACTATGGTATTAAACCTTTTTAAAGCTAGATACGAAGCCCTGACCTTCGCTAGAATGGGCAGAACAATAGTACTAGAGCAGCCGTATATAGTCTATTCCACTGGGTCTACCTGTCCCCCGCTGGGACAACCCAAAAACGCGGTACTTAGTGAAAGGAGGAGGGCGTCTCAGACTTCCCTCCGGACACTTCTGGATATATATACTGTATACTTCTATATATTCCTGAGTTACGTATCCTACCCAATCTTTGATCACCTCACCGCGCCTGATTCTAACAATGATCAGGAATTCAGGATATTTTGACTATAAAGAGAATTACATCACTGGTCAATCCGGGGTGTCCGTCCCTTATGAGGTACGGTTCGAGCACTGGGCTCCCAACGCAGGGCCGGCGTCAGCACCCGGCGCACCCGGGCAAGTGCCGGGGCCCTGGCAAGACGGGGGGCCCATTTATGGTAGCACACGTGACTCACTACATCCCTGCTGTGTGTTGTGTGTGACTGTCTTCAGTGAGTGACTACTCAAATCGGACATCACCCCCCCCCCCCCGGCTGCAGGGGGCACAGAGCTCTGTCTGTGCCTTTTCGCTGGCGCTTGGTGCTGCGCAGCTGCAATAGCAGCAATACTCACCTCCGCAGGCCCTCACCATGGATACACAATATACTTCCGGGCGACGCTGGGTCATCTCTCCTGCTACTTCCGGTCGGCTCTTCATCCTAAGAGCAAGAAGACAGAGAGAGACCCTCGTCGCCCAGTGTCCACCATCCAGGTCCAGGACATGAGGACAGGTCCAGCAGCGGCAGCACCAAGCAGGAGAAGACGAGCAGCAGCTGTGCTGCAGTGAGGACGGTGCACCCTCTCCTGCTGTGTCCACAACGAGGGCGATGGACGGGCCGGCGAAGCAGTGAGTGAGTCAGTGACTCGTCTGCACTTTGCGGGGGAGGGGGAATATGGGATGCAGCCTGCTGCTGAGCCAGGGTCTGCTGTGTGTCTCACTGACCCTTTTACTTTCACAATCTCATCTCAGACAGCCAGTTTCACCCATTTTAGGTGTTGCCTTATATACTACGTCACGGGGCTGTGATATTACTACGTGCGCTGTGCTGTATACTGCGTGGGCTGTGCGTTATATACTGCATGGGCTGTGCGTTATATACTGCGTGGGCTGTGCGTTATATACTGCGTGGGCTGTGCGTTATATACTGCGTGGGCTGTGCGTTATATACTGCATGAGATGTGCGTTATATACTGCGTGGGCTGTGCGTTATATACTGCGTGGGCTGTGCGTTATATACTGCGTGGGCTGTGCGTTATATACTGCGTGGGCTGTGCGTTATATACTGCGTGGGCTGTGCGTTATATACTGCGTGGGCTGTGCGTTATATACTGCGTGGGCTGTGCGTTATATACTGCGTGGGCTGTGCGTTATATACTGCGTGGGCTGTGCATTATATACTGCGTGGGCTGTGCGTTATATACTGCGTGGGCTGTGCCTGTGCGTTATATACTGCGTGGGCTGTGCCTGTGCGTTATATACTGCGTGGGCTGTGCCTGTGCGTTATATACTGCGTGGGCTGTGTGTTATATACTGCGTGGGCTGTGTGTTATACGTCGTCCACCACCCAGGACATGAGGACCGGTCCAGCAGCGGCAGTGCCAAGCAGGAGAAGACAAGCAGCAGCTGCAGTGAGGTGCACGGTTGGTGCACCCTCTCCTGTGTCCACAACGAGGGCGACGGACGGGCCGGCGAAGCAGTGAGTGAGTGACTCGGGTATGTGTTAAAGGGGGGGGGGGGGGCCCACTGAGACTCGTTCGCCCGGGGCCCTCAAAAACCTGGAGCCGGCCCTGTCCCAACGGAACTACACCTCTATATGATTCCACCCAAAAATCACCCCACCATCGGGGACAAACCTCAGATCCTCTTTGCAGCACAAACACAAGAAAACCACCAGTCTGGACAGTATAACTGCCAACTTACCGTGGTTGTTGTGGGGGATGATCAGTCCCAATTTTCCAGTGCCTGTGTCCAGTCCGAGGGTCCTTTGTCTTGTTGTCCTCCGGGGGGCAGAGGCATTCCTGTTTGGGGCCCCATGTTTCGGGCGCCAAGCTGTTGAGGGAGGATCTAAATTGATCCTTCACGGTTGACTCAGTGATTTCAAAATTAATCTACAGGGCGTTGCCAGCAACTGAAAATGACCAGACGGAGACTCATGTCTCTGTATGGGGGATCGAGCAGATGTCTGGCCCCCGTTTATTGTGTATGAGTTTTCATAGTCATAGAAATTATACTTCAACCAATCAGCATAAGAACACGCTCACAGTTCTTAACCTATAAGAATGCAGGAAAAACTTAACCCATGAGGATACAGGAAAAATGGAAACTACAGATATGGTCATGTCTTTTTGGCATAAAAAACATATTAACAGATGCCTCAGTCTTGTATAGCAATACACCCCCGAGTCTCTTATCTGGCTCAGCTCGAGTTAGTACACTCAAGGTCTTTATACCATTTATGAACCATAGCCTAGTTGAATAACAGGCTTGTGAAAAACAAGATAAAATTACTTCATGGCAGCTGTAACCTTCTACCTAATTAAATAACAGAATTTATCTTTAACCAACAAGAAAATGGAGTCAAAGCACAAAATGGAGAATCTTTCATAATTTGTTCCTTCACAATATAATTTATTGTGTGCTAAAAAACACACAATACTTGGCTGTCCTGCATCCCAATATACAGATATTGCCTGTGAGTCTTATTCAGAGTGTTCAGCCACAATAATTATACAATCCACAAGTCCTCCAAAATTAGCTGGGGAGAAAAAAAAAGAAAAAAAAAACACCACCAAGGGATTTTTTAGGAATATAATAATCCAAAAGATTTACTCAATTGTGTGCTAAATAACACGATTTTAGGCTGCCCTGAATCAAACAAAAATGTATTGCCCGTGAGTCTTGATCAGGCTATTCAACCTTATATTCAGCCATATATTGCACAATACCCACATTCATAATAAGATAAAACACAAGTCCCATGTAAATACTTAAATCAAAAAAGCCACTCCCCAAAGTGATGTCCTGGTTCACACACTTTTTAAACAGTGGGGTCATGAAGCAAACGTACTTGTTTCTCTAGCTTCAAGATACTAGGACCCACAGTCTGCCAAAAGAGGCAAATCCCTCAATTTAACAAATACTTTAAACTCACATTCCAATAGATAGGCATAGAAAAAAATCAGTCTCATAGCTCAGTCTCCCAAAGGAGGTTCATCGGGAGTATATTTTACAGTAATATCAGAGACCACTACTTAGCTTTGTGTTGTCCATGACGATACAGGACACACGCACCAGGCACCTACCTTCCAGATTAAGTGCCTGAAGTCAAGTGTCTAAACCTCCCCATATATAGACTCAATTAACTGACAAATGTAACGCATCTGAGTCCCCCTGTGTGCGTATACATATCCAGGATCCTTCATGCTGGCAAGATGCTACGCCCACTGTAGCTGTTCGTTGATCGGCGTCCATGTTCCCTACCGGAAGTGCATAACCACGTCACCTCGTTACATCTGTGTTTCATGTGACGCAGGCGCATTGAGGCATATTTGCGTCCCACCTTGCGCCTGTGTATGAGGCCCAACAATAACGCATCCTACGTAGGTGCCTTGGAAACAAAGGGCACACCATCCTTCATGACCCCTCTCTCTTATCACGCATGCGCCTGATGGCGCCGATACAGGGCGATGTATTTTTCGCAGGCGTCTAAGCCTCACCTCCTCCCTCATGCCGCGCACGCGCATAGTGACTCTCATCACATAAACGCCTACCAACGCCGTTACCAATGAGTGTGTTTCATGTGACACAGGAGCATTGGGGCATATTTGCGTCCCATCTTGCGCCTGCGTATGAGGCCCAACAATAACGTATCCTACGCAGGTGCCTTGGAAACAAAGGGCACACCATCCTTCATGACGCCTCTCTCTTATCGCGCTTGCGCCTGATGGCGCCGATACAGGGTGATGCATTTTTTGCAGGCGCCTAGGAATCACCTCCTCCCTCATGCCACGCACGCGCAAAGTGACTCTCATCACATAGGCGCCTACCAACGCCGTTACCAAGGAGTGTGTTCCCACATCAGCGCCTCCAACTTCTCTTCTTCTTTAAACAGCGCAGGCGCACTATGGTTCACACCGATGCACTGTACCAAATAAATACGAGTAGGCAGCAGATTATTAAATTTAACTGTTCCCGCGCCTGAACATTACATCCCCACCACATAGGGCTATAAGAAACGGCGCAGAGGTGAAGTGAATGATTTGATCAATCACCATACCATTCAGTGCACTTATAATAGAGACCCCTTCACACCACACATTACCCTCATGGTCTGGAGCTTAATACAAATAAAAAATACATTTCATTCCTCAGACCGAAAAGGTTTTGAGTCCAAATATGGGATAAAAATCTTTGATGTTTTTCATCACCAGATAGAATGATCTAGTGGATGTACAGTATAGTAATTCCCCTTAGTAGGGGACGATCAATATTATTTAGCCTTTTCCGGCCGATATCATAAAAGCTTCAAGTCTTACAGGGCATAGCATAATAATAGGGAATTCAAATAAAGCAACCAAAATTCATCTGCTCATTTAGACCCATAGGTGAAACCGTATTCATCCTATGTATCCACCTCAGCTCTTTTTGTAAAATCCTTCTATCCAGGTTCCCTCCCCTCATTGATGGATTAATAACCTCAATGGCGCAAAAGGAGAAGGATTTAAGGTCACCACCATGTACTTCACATATGTGCCTTGATATCGGGGTCTCCCTTGCATGTCTAATATCTCCAACATGATCTCCAATTCTTCTCCTAAACTCCCTTACAGTTTTACCGATGTAGTTTAACGGACATGCACAAGTGAACAAATAGATCAACCCTGCAGTCTTACAATTAGCAAAATGCCTACTCTTAAATTTTTGTCCAGTGCTCACACTTGAGAATTCATCACCAGTAGCTAGATAGTAACAAAAGGAGCAACCACCGCATCTGAAAGTGCCCATTTGCCTTTTCTCTAACCATGTGCCTGCTTTCTTTGGTGGATTTAAGGTACTATGGACCAATTGGTCCCTTATAGACCTTCCTCTTCTATATGTGATAGCAGGTCTTAAAGGTAAATACTCCTTTATATTTGTGTCTGCCAGAAGAATATCCCAATACCTAGTCATGATATCCCTAACCTCTGATGAATGATCATCATAGTTCCCTATGAGTCTCAGTAAGGGATCAATATCATTTCTAGGTTTGGGTTGAAGGAGGTTCGTCCTTGACAGGGGCTCAACTTGTTTAAAGGCATCATGCAGAATGTTCCTCGGATAACCTCTCTCCATAAATCTATTTTTGAGGTTATGTCCGATGAGCAATTTCTTTTCACCCTTAAGTATTGCCCCTTCGGAATCCCCCTTTTAAGGCTAAATGGGTGGTAGCTATTCCATCTCAAAAGACTGTTAGTTGAGGTGGGCTTCCTAAATATAGTCGTTTGTAGGCGGCCCTCTTTATCTTTCTCAATAGTGATGTCCAAAAAATTGACAGAACTTCTGCTGATCTCATGGGTAAATCTTAGACCCATCTCATTAATATTTAGATCTTGTACAAATCTTTCAAAGGAAGGAATGTCCCTAGTCCATAGAATAAAAATGTTGTCAATGTAGCGCCCCCAGAATAATACCAAGACGAATCAACCTCCCCAAAGACCACGGTGTCCTCCCACCAGCCCAGGAGCAGATTGGCATAGGTAAGGGCACAGGGGCTGCCCATAGCCGTGCGCTTGAGCTGGTGGTAGAACTTACCGTCAAATAAAAAATAATTGTGGGTAAGTATGTAATTGGTTAGCTGGACAAGGAACTGATTGTGTTCTTCAAAATGAACCCCTCTAGTTTTCAAAAGGAAATCAACAGCCTGTAGTCCCATGTCATGGGGGATGCTGCTATACAACGCTTCAACGTCGATGGATGCCAGATACGTATTCTCATCTAGTACAATGTCCTCAATCTTTAGCAACAAATCAGATGTATCTCGTATATAAGATGGTAAAGCGGTTACAAATTGTCTCAATGCTTTATCTATGTAAATACCGCAATTCTGAGAGATTGAGTCATTGCCTGACAAGATCGGCCTGCCTTTTAAAGGCGAGAGACCCTTGTGCACCTTTGGGAGGGTGTAGAACATTGGTATTATTGGTGCCTTCTGTATCGTAAAGTCTCTTTCATTTTTGGATATTAACCCTCTACCATATGCATCTGATAATATGCCATTTAGTTCCCTATTGAACCTTTCAGTGGGGTCATGTCGCAACAGGCCATAGGTTGAAGTATCCTTCAAAATACTCAAGCAGACGTCACTATATTTCATATAGTCCATGATCACTAGGTTGCCACCCTTGTCAGATGGTTTTATTACTAGCTCTCTTCTTGTAGACAGAGTGTCGAGAGCTCTCCTCTCCTCATGTGAGAGGTTAGATCGTCCAATTCTCTTTTTATCATTGAGTTTCTTAAGGTCATTAATCACCAATTGAGTAAAAATATCAATGCTAGTATTCATAGACAAGGGTGGCATCCTATTACTTTTTGGTTTCAACTCCGTGAACGGACCAACACCCATTGGTCTGGAGTTCTCATCCAATAAATCAGTTAAGGTCCTTACATCCGTGAGGTCATTAATATCAATCCCTAAAGCATTACATTCCACTTGATCATGGTTCTTAAAAAACTTCTTCCATTTAAGCTTTCTCGCAAAAAGACTAACATCCTTGATCCAATCAAATTCATTGAATCTGACAGTGGGTACAAATCCAAGTCCTTTATTCAATACCGATATTTCCGAGTCAGATAGAGTATATGATGATAAATTTAAAATCTTATTGTCATCATATCCCCTAGTTAATATCTTGTAACTCCCAATCTCTCCCTCAGCTGGTAGGGAGAGTGCCTTCTCTCTAAAAAAGAAAAAGAGGAGGAAGTAGAGGGCACAGAGATGGTGGGCACCCCAGATGACGGCATTTGATAACCCACACTCCCTCTCATCTGACCAAATCTTTTTCTTCCAGACCTTCCCCATCTTTCTCTCCGTGTTCTGTTCCCCCGATATGTATTGATGGTACCAGCACTTCTATTGATGTCGCTTCTTTCACTGTCTGAGACTTCCTGATCAGAAGAAGAGATATTCGAACACTCCCCTATCTGACTAGGATTCTCTTCAAATAGGAACCCGAAGACATGGTTTTCTCTAAAGTCCCGACTGTCCTTACTAAATTGTTTATGTTTTCTGTCTTTTATGTCTGCTTGAAATGTTTCTATGTTTGTTTGTAAAGTCGATTCACGTCTGCCAAAATCTGGATCACCCTTGAACTTATTTATGTTATCAATGAGCTCAGTGAGTTTCTTACTGGTTCTGTCAATAATGTTCCTCTCCTCCTGTACCAGAATCTGCATAAGCCTAACTGAGCTATCTACCAGTTCATTTTGCCATTTGTGTAGGAGCTCGGGTGTCCTAGTTCTCTTAGCCGGAGAGACATACAATCTTAGTGCCTTTGGCACAATTCTATTTTTGATATAGTTTTCGAGGGACTGGACCTCCCACCAGGGTCTGATATTGTCCCTATAACATCCTATTAAGTCCTGGAAGAGGTCTCTAAGGTCCAGTGACCTAGTGGAACCACCTACAGTGGTACGTACCTTCATTAAAGATATCTCTAGCATCCAAGGCCCATGATTCCCTATTTACTGGCACTGTAAGAAAGCCTGCCATGGAAAAATAGAATCTCACAGAAAACAACAATAATCAAGGAGTTATTAATATAACAGTCTCACAGAAAAAAAAACCAAAATACTAAAAAAATCTCTTTATTACCAATTAATTAAAAAACATAGTGCACACAATACCATCACCAAATAAACACTTGAAAATAGAAAACGAACCTAGGGAGGTGCCTATCCCTAGTAGCCTAACACTTGTCAGTACCCTACCTGCCAGCGGAGGTTGGCACCCTAATCCTGCGCAGTGGCGCCCCCACTCACCGTCGACTGTCCCTCCTGATCTATTAGACCCTACCAAGGAAGGGAAAAGAAAAATGTATATGTGTGGTTTTGTGAGGAGGGTTTAGGTATGTGGGTAGATGCTGTCCCTCACACTCACCCTACCTGTCATCGGGGGTTGGCACCCTAGATCTGGGCAATGGCGCCCCCACTCCTCGACGGCTGTCCCAACAATGATAGCCCTAACAGAAAAAGTTCGGGACCCTTGATGTCGTAGGATACTGAAAAATGTGAGAGCGTGGTGAACCAAACACAAAAAAAAAATAATAATAATAAAATAAAATATATATATTTCAAAGGATATAATAATCCAGATGATTTAATTTATTGTGTGCTAAAAACACACAATACTTGGCTGTCCTGAATCCCAATATACAGATATTGCCTGTGAGTCTTATTCAGAGTGTTCAGCCACAATAATTATACAATCCACAAGTCCTCCAAAATTAGCTGGAGAGAAAAGAAAAAAAACCAAAACACACCACCAGGGGATTTTTTAGGGATATAATAATCCAAAAGATTTACTCAGTTGTGTGCTAAACAACACGATTTTAGGCTGCCCTGAATCAAACAAAAATGTATTGCCTGTGAGTCTTGATCAGGCTATTCAGCCTTATATTCAGCCATATATATATATATATCCTACACAAATGGCAAAATGAACTGGTAGATAGCTCAGTTAGGGTACCGTCACACAGTGCAATTTTGATCGCTACGACGGCACGATTCGTGACGTTCGAGCGATATAGTTACGAGATCGCAGTGTCTGACACGCTCCTGCGATCAGGGACCCCGCTGAGAATCGTACGTCGTAGCAGATCGTTTGAAACTTTCTTTCGTCGTCTAGTGTCCCGCTGTGGCGGCATGATTGCATGGTGTAACATATATCGTATACGATGTGCGCATAGTAACCAACGGCTTCTACATCGCACATACGTCATGAAATTATCGCTCCAGCGTCGTAGATTGCAAAGTGTGACAGCAGTCTACGACGCTGGAGCGATATTGTTACGACGCTGGAGCGTCACGGATCGTACCGTCGTAGCGATGAAAATTGCACTGTGTGACGGTACCCTTAGGCTTATGCAGATTCTGTTGCAGGAGGAGAGGAACATTTTTGACAGAACCAGTAAGAAACTCACTGAGCTGATTGATAACATAAATAAGTTCAAGAGTGATCCAGATTTTGGAAGACGTGAATCGACTTTACAATCAAACATAGAAGGATTTCAAAAACAGCTAACATAGAAAAAACTCAGAAAAAATACATACCATGAGATACGGCCTTCCCAAAACCCTGTCTGATGACAAATGCACACTTAGCAGGATGCAGCAGGCCTCCACTGATAAAGGCTAGGGGCGGCACAGGTGCAAACTACTTGATAAAAACAACCACCCCAACCAAACATTGCAGGGGTTGGCTGCCTAGCAGAAAAAATGCACATTGATATAACTCACATAGGACGCCAGTCACACTGATAGGTGCGGTGCACAGTGTCTGTATGCAACCTATTGATGACGCCCCTTGTATTAACAGGCGGGCTGCCCAGCACTAAAAAAATGCAGCACACAGTGACAGACGCCCCAGAAAAACCTAGCCAACATAAAGAGGCCTGGCCACATCCTGCAGAAAAGGATGTGATATAGTGCAAAAAAAATGCATGCATATGATAAATACATACACTATATGAGGTATTGGTTTAATATTTTGGCCAAAATAAAGTAAGCCCGCAACCCAACGTCAAGGGTCCCCATAATATTGCGGGTCCTAACACTAATATCAAAAACAGCTAACATAGAAAAAACTCAGAAAAAATACATACCATGAGATACGGCCTTCCTAAAACCCTGTCTGATGACAAATGCACACTTAGCAGGATGCAGCAGGCCTCCACTGATAAAGGCTAGGGGCGGCACAGGTGCAAACTACTTGATAAAAACAACCACCCCAACCAAACATTGCAGGGGTTGGCTGCCTAGCAGAAAAAATGCACATTGATATAACTCACATAGGACGCCAGTCACACTGATAGGTGCGGTGCACAGTGTCTGTATGCAACCTATTGATGACGCCCCTTGTATTAACAGGCGGGCTGCCCAGCACTAAAAAAATGCAGCACACAGTGACAGACGCCCCAGAAAAACCTAGCCAACATAAAGAGGCCTAGCCACATCCTGCAGAAAAGGATGTGATATAGTGCAAAAAAAAATGCATGCATATGATAAATACATACACTATATGAGGTATTGGTTTAATATTTTGGCCAAAATAAAGTAAGCCCGCAACCCAACGTCAAGGGTCCCCATAATATTGCGGGTCCTAACACTAATATCAAAAACAGCTAACATAGAAAAAACTCAGAAAAAATACATACCATGAGATACGGCCTTCCCAAAACCCTGTCTGATGACAAATGCACACTTAGCAGGATGCAGCAGGCCTCCACTGATAAAGGCTAGGGGCGGCACAGGTGCAAACTACTTGATAAAAACAACCACCCCAACCAAACATTGCAGGGGTTGGCTGCCTAGCAGAAAAAATGCACATTGATATAACTCACATAGGACGCCAGTCACACTGATAGGTGCGGTGCACAGTGTCTGTATGCAACCTATTGATGACGCCCCTTGTATTAACAGGCGGGCTGCCCAGCACTAAAAAAATGCAGCACACAGTGACAGACGCCCCAGAAAAACCTAGCCAACATAAAGAGGCCTGGCCACATCCTGCAGAAAAGGATGTGATATAGTGCAAAAAAAAAATGCATGCATATGATAAATATGCCAACCCCTGCAATGTTTGGTTGGGGTGGTTGTTTTTATCAAGTAGTTTGCACCTGTGCCGCCCCTAGCCTTTATCAGTGGAGGCCTGCTGCATCCTGCTAAGTGTGCATTTGTCATCAGACAGGGTTTTGGGAAGGCCGTATCTCATGGTATGTATTTTTTCTGAGTTTTTTCTATGTTAGCTGCTTTTGATATTAGTGTTAGGACCCGCAATATTATGGGGACCCTTGACGTTGGGTTGCGGGCTTACTTTATTTTGGCCAAAATATTAAACCAATACCTCATATAGTGTATGTATTTATCATATGCATGCATTTTTTTTTTTGCACTATATCACATCCTTTTCTGCAGGATGTGGCCAGGCCTCTTTATGTTGGCTAGGTTTTTCTGGGGCGTCTGTCACTGTGTGCTGCATTTTTTTTAGTGCTGGGCAGCCCGCCTGTTAATACAAGGGGCGTCATCAATAGGTTGCATACAGACACTGTGCACCGCACCTATCAGTGTGACTGGCGTCCTATGTGAGTTATATCAATGTGCATTTTTTCTGCTAGGCAGCCAACCCCTGCAATGTTTGGTTGGGGTGGTTGTTTTTATCAAGTAGTTTGCACCTGTGCCGCCCCTAGCCTTTATCAGTGGAGGCCTGCTGCATCCTGCTAAGTGTGCATTTGTCATCAGACAGGGTTTTGGGAAGGCCGTATCTCATGGTATGTATAGAAGGATTTCAAGCAGACATAAAAGACAGAAAACATAAACAATTTTGTAAGGACAGTCGGGACTTTAGAGAAAACCAGGTCTTCGGGTTCCTATTTGAAGAGAATCCTAGTCAGATAGGGGAGTTTTTGCGAATATCTCTTCTTCACATCAGGAAGTCTCAGACAGTGAAAGAAGCGACATCAATAGAAGTGCTGGTACCATCAATACATACCGGGGGAACAGACCATGGAGAGAAAGATGGGGAAGGTCTGGAAGAAAAAGATTTGGTCAGATGAGAGGGAGTGTGGGTTATCAAATGCCGTCATCTGGGGCGCCCACTATCTCTGCGCCCTCTACATCCTCCTCTTCTTCTTTTTTAGAGAGAAGGCACTCTCCCTACCAGCTGATGGAGAGATTGGGAGTTACAAGATATTAACTAGGGGATATGATGACAATAAGATTTTAAATTTATCATCATATACTCTATCTGACTCGGAAATATCGGTATTGAATAAAGGACTTGGATTTGTACCCACTGTCAGATTCAATGAATTTGATTGGATCAAGGATGTTAGTCTTTTTGCGAGAAAGCTTAAATGGAAGAAGTTTTTTAAGAACCATGATCAAGTGGAATGTAATGCTTTAGGGATTGATATTAATGACCTCACAGATGTAAGGACCTTAACTGATTTATTGGATGAGAACTCCAGACCGATGGGTGTTGGTCCGTTCACGGAGTTGAAACCAAAAAGTAATAGGATGCCACCCTTGTCTATGAATACTAGCATTGATATTTTTACTCAATTGGTGATTAATGACCTTAAGAAACTCAATGATAAAAAGAGAACTGGACGATCTAACCTCTCACATGAGGAGAGCTCTCGACACTCTGTCTACAATAAGAGAGCTAGTACTAAAACCATCTGACAAGGGTGGCAACCTAGTGATCATGGACTATATGAAATATAGGGACGTCTGCTTGAGGATTTTGAAGGATACTTCAACCTATGGCCTGTTGCGACATGACCCCACTGAAAGGTTCAATAGGGAACTAAATGACATATTATCAGGATGTGAATAAGACACAGGCAATATCTGTATATTGGGATTCAGGACAGCCAAGTATTGTGTGTTGTTTAGCATACAATAAATTAAATCATCTGGATTATTATATCCTTTGAAATATATATATATATATATACAGTGGGGCAAAAAAGTATTTAGTCAGTCAGCAATAGTGCAAGTTCCACCACTTAAAAAGATGAGAGGCGTCTGTAATTTACATCATAGGTAGACCTCAACTATGGGAGACAAACTGAGAAAAAAAAATCCAGAAAATCACATTGTCTGTTTTTTTAACATTTTATTTGCATATTATGGTGGAAAATAAGTATTTGGTCAGAAACAAAATTTCATCTCAATACTTTGTAATATATCCTTTGTTGGCAATGACAGAGGTCAAACGTTTTCTGTAAGTCTTCACAAGGTTGCCACACACTGTTGTTGGTATGTTGGCCCATTCCTCCATGCAGATCTCCTCTAGAGCAGTGATGTTTTTGGCTTTTCGCTTGGCAACACGGACTTTCAACTCCCTCCAAAGGTTTTCTATAGGGTTGAGATCTGGAGACTGGCTAGGCCACTCCAGGACCTTGAAATGCCTCTTACGAAGCCAATCCTTCGTTGCCCTGGCGGTATGCTTTCGATCATTGTCATGTTGAAAGACCCAGCCACGTTTCATCTTCAATGCCCTTGCTGATGGAAGGAGGTTTGCACTCAAAATCTCACGATACATGGCCCCATTCATTCTTTCATGTACCCGGATCAGTCATCCTGGCCCCTTTGCAGAGAAACAGCCCCAAAGCATGATGTTTCCACCACCATGCTTTACAGTAGGTATGGTGTTTGATGGATGCAACTCAGTATTCTTTTTCCTCCAAACACGACAAGTTGTGTTTCTACCAAACAGTTCCAGTTTGGTTTCATCAGACCATAGGACATTCTCCCAAAACTCCTCTGGATCATCCAAATGCTCTCTAGCAAACTTCAGACGGGCCCGGACATGTACTGGCTTAAGCAGTGGGACACGTCTGGCACTGCAGGATCTGAGTCCATGGTGGCGTAGTGTGTTACTTATGGTAGGCCTTGTTACATTGGTCCCAGCTCTCTGCAGTTCATTCACTAGGTCCCCCCGCGTGGTTCTGGGATTTTTGCTCACCGTTCTTGTGATCATTCTGACCCCACGGGGTGGGATTTTGCGTGGAGCCCCAGATCGAGGGAGATTATCAGTGGTTTTGTATGTCTTCGTATGTCTTCCATTTTCTAATTATTGCTCCCACTGTTGATTTCTTCACTCCAAGCTGGTTGGCTATTGCAGATTCAGTCTTCCCAGCCTGGTGCAGGGCTACAATTTTGTTTCTGGTGTCCTTTGACAGCTCTTTGGTCTTCACCATAGTGGAGTTTGGAGTCAGACTGTTTGAGGGTGTGCACAGGTGTCTTTTTATACTGATAACAAGTTTAAACAGGTGCCATTACTACAGGTAATGAGTGGAGGAAAGAGGAGACTCTTAAAGAAGAAGTTACAGGTCTGTGAGAGCCAGAAATCTTGATTGTTTGTTTCTGACCAAATACTTATTTTCCACCATAATATGCAAATAAAATGTTAAAAAAAACAGACAATGTGATTTTCTGGATTTTTTTTTCTCAGTTTGTCTCCCATAGTTGAGGTCTACCTATGATGTAAATTACAGACGCCTCTCATCTTTTTAAGTGGTGGAACTTGCACTATTGCTGACTGACTAAATACTTTTTTGCCCCACTGTATATTTGTGTGTGTTTGGTTCACCACGCTCTCACATTTTTCAGTACCCTACGACATCAAGGGTCCTGAACTTTTTCTGTTAGGGCTATCATAGTTGGGACAGCCGTTGAGGAGTAGGGGCGCCATTGCCCAGATCTAGGGTGCCAACCCCCGCTGACAGGTAGGGTGAGTGTGAGGGACAGCATCTACCCACATACCTAAACCCTCCTCACAAAACCACACATATACATTTTTCTTTTCCCTTCCTTGGTAGGGTCTAATAGATCAGGAGGGACAGTCGACGGTGAGCGGGGGCACCACTGCGCAGGATTAAGGTGCCAACCTCCGCTGGCAGGTAGGGTACTGACAAGTGTTAGGCTACTAGGGATAGGCACCCCCCTAGGTTCGATTTCTATTTTCAAGTGTTTATTTGGTGATGGTATTGTGTGCACTATGTTTTTTAAGTAATTGGTAATAAAGAGATTTTTTTGTATTTTTGGGTTTTTTTCTGTGAGACTGTTATATTAATAATTCCTTGATTATTTTGTTTTTTTCTGTGAGATTCAGACATTTATTGAAAGAGTATTGCAAGTGTTCTTTTCATGTAGATTTTGGAACAAAATCTAGATTTAAGCCGTCGCCAAAAAGCTCTGAACGTACCGCTAGAGTTCTCATTGGTAGAGGTAAAAGTCCTGCAAGTAGAATTTGCAGCCATCAGACATTCATGGTATATACTTTTGATATGCCATAACTGTCACCGAATGTAATACCTTTTAGATTTTTATTGTGCACCATGGTTCAAAATGAGATTGTGGCCCTTTGACCAAAAAAGGTTGTGAAACCTTGTTTTAAAAGCACAGAGTTAGCACCAATTAGGGAAGCCGAAAAGGTTTGTTACATCACATGACAAGTAGTTACAGGCCTCATCAATTTCATAGATATTGTTAAGTGGATGTTGTAGAGGAAGATCAATGACTGGAAGGTAGATAGTGTAGTTATATTGTTAAATGCAATGTGATATGATTGACTTTGCTGTGGAATCATCAAGTGTGCAACCTGGGATACTGCGAGGACCACACACCATACCTTGGTAATGAAAGAGGTAAATGAAAACCAGATAAATTAAGCCGATTTGAAGATGACCACAACAATGGCGCAGCATAGTAAAGGTAGTCCACACCTAGGGAAACTGAGGCTGTATTGGTCAGAAACTCACCAAAACTTGACAGTAGTTTCCAAAAGCATTCATTCATTGTTTTTTTTTTGTTGTTGTTGTTTTCTAATAGTTCAGACTAATTGCCAGGGTACTAGTGTCAAGGTGAAAATATATTTTCTTTATACTCTTTTGTACTTTATGTATTCTTATGCTGTGAAACAATAAGTTTTTCCCCTTTATGCTTGCTAATGCAAATTTAACTGTATTTAACATGGCTGCCAGTATTCACCTTTGCCCTAAATTCTGATTCTGCTAAAGAAGCAAGTTACACATTCCAGAAGCCAAGTATCATTTCTCTTGAAATGGAAACTTAAAGTGACGTGGAGGAAAGGAGGATCCATCAGATGACGTCAGACCAACCAGAGGGACTGAATACTAGACATATTGCTTAAACCCCGCCTAACCCCGCCCTCTGCACACCTTCCCCCAATAGATCATATAATGTTGTGTATTAGAAAATAAAATCAGTTGCTGTGACGTTGCTACACTTTGTAGACATACGAGCAGGCACTGAGTTTGAACCAGCTTTTGTCTGACTCATTCTTCACTTCGGTACCACTGCTCTTATTCTGATTTGGAATGACTGGTGAAGGAAGGATATTGTCGTGACGACCCCGACAATTTGGCGCAACCAACGTGGGGCGTGGACGGCGATCCGAGACCCCCTGGACCCATACCTGGACGTCCGTGGACGACACCCGTAGTGGCTGACCTCGAGGACTGATCACCCTCCAAACACGGTAAGTGGAGATCGCATACTATGTATGTGTCAAACTTGCTAGTGTTTCAGCCATTATTGGTTTGTCTGTGGTCTCCTTGGGTCCGAGGAGTGACCGGTCGAGTGGTGAGACCGAGCGCGATCCCGTGCCACGCTTCGAACCAGCAACTGAGAGACGTCGCATTCTGCGCGTCCTCGTGTACACCACACCTCCTCCACCGGTCATTGTACTCCATTCAACCACCCTACCCGTGACTATTGCCTAGTAGTGATAGAGTGAAAGATTGAGAAAGTTGTAGATTGGGGGCGGCTTAGAGAAAGGGATAGGAGACGCAGCCTCTGTGATATTGTCCAGATAGGTAATTAAGACGTCCCGAGAGGGGACCACCTGCATTTCCGGGGAGGGCTCTCACTAGGAGACCGCCTCCCAACGTTTAGAATATCGTGACAGGGCAGACTGTTAATCACTGGTGTTCAGGTTAGGGAAAAATATTGAGCGCGAGGCTCTTTATTCATAGCACGTCGAACGTGAGGCTCCGTGTTTAGGACACAAGTGTTGTTGTCGCTGTCAGCGCCCTGCTGCAGAAGGGCGCAGTATTCTGTGAGTCATGTTGCGTCTCTTATAGCAGAAGAAGTCCGTGCCCCACGAGTTAAGTGAGGATGCTGTGGAAGTCAAGACAATAGTAGAGTCACGGGAGGGCAAGAAGGCAGTCAAGAATGTTGAGAGGTTGTACGAGCATGTAGGATTGCCCTCGACAGGGAGATTGCAGCCGTCTACATGGCACAATCTCATAGAGAACAAAAGGGGCATGTTGAAGGACAAAGGATTGTTAGAACAAGCGCAAGCTCATCTGCGAGTTGTGCGAGGCTTAAAGAACGAGGGATGGAAAGCGGTTGATGGAGAGGGAGGATCATAGGATGCAGAGCCCGTGTTTGGTTGTAGGGTGTCTCGATCGTTAGTTTTTCTAAGGTGTTCTGGCATATGAATTGTGTGAAGGTTTTGTAGAAAATAATTAAGTCTGAGAACTGCTGTATTCCGTTACTCTGTGTGGTTTTCCGAGACACCCGATGGGAGGGTCAAACCTCTGCGCTATTGCTTTTTTTTTGTGTTGAGGAATGCTGTGATGTTCTTATCTGTTCCGTGTTTCTGGTATGGAGGGGGCGAGTCGCTGCGTCCTCTCCTTGTGTAGTAAGAATTATTGTAAGTTTAAAGTAAAATATGGTGTTTTGTGTTAGAAGGCACTTGTAAGAGATTGTTTGGTTATCAGTGTGATTGAAAGATTGGTAAAAGATTCATCTGCTTCAAGTTGAATGGTTGATATATAGCTAATTAAGGATTAACAAAGGACGTGAATTTGGATTTGTTTTTGTTACGTTGAAAAAGGAAAATTGTCTATTACTATGACAAAAAAAACTGGATGTTTGTGGTGCAGGAAGGAACTGAGAAAGTGACTGAGATTAATGTGTTGGGAAAGCAAACAATAAGAAATCTGAAACAGGGGGGCTCCCTTTTTAGGTAATATGGTCCCTCCCCAGGAAATCAAGCCTCTTCTCCCGACTGTAAGCCCTATGCCCCTTAACCCCAAGGCACCAATATATCCTGGACTGCCGAGAAGTTCTATGGGCGTCTTATGGTAGTATTTAAAGATCTGGAATTCTAATTGTAAAATAAAGCCCATACACACCTTTTTTGTAGTAGCTTTGATGTCCGGCCTTAAATCTGAGTTGAAAGAGGCAATAATGTCAGTGAGACCCGATATCGAGAATTCCACTCCGGACGATGCATTAAAAGTAGTACAAAGTTTTCAGAAGAACTTAACCCATTCTGTATCAGCAGCAGCAGTGATCTTTACTCGCTCTCTAGCCCCCCCTCCCCCCCCCCCCCCCGCAGCTTCAAGGACACAGCTCCCAGCTCCGTTCCTTATCAGTGGCCCAAGCAAAAGACTACAGCTCCAGCCCCCCCCCCTCCCTTACACAAATCCAGTCTCATACTCCAATATTCATTTTAACCCTGTGTCTGGAAATCTCCCTTGCTATGTTAATTCTCAGATCAAGAGCTTGTTTTAATTAGAGTAGATGGCAGACCAAATAAATATACTCTCACAAAACCAATCCCTGTGGGACCTTTCCCTGAAGTACTTGCTCAGTTCGTAATCTCTCCCTCATGTCCAGTAAATTTACTGGGGGTAGATTTATTATCACAGTTCCGCTCCAGAATATAATTCCAAGATGATGGTCAAATGGTATTTGTTATATAACCCCTATGCAGATGAATATAATGAGATGTGTATCTTACACGCCCTTTCCCAATCAGTTTGAAAAAAAAAATATATATATATGGGCGAGTGTCTTTAACCCTGGCAGTTAGAATATCCCTATGTCACGTTGCTTCAGTATGTGGGTAATCTTTTCTTGTGTGCACAGAGCAGGAAGCCATTGTTGCCACTGTTAGTTTTCGCAAGTATCTGGCAGATCTGAACTGTCGGGTTTCGGCCTCGAAACTTCGGTTCTGCCTTGGTCAAGTGATATTTTTGGGTCACTGTCTCCTTCAGGGTGCCAGACACCTCACAGAAGAAAGAAAAATAGCCGTCAGCTCCCTTCCATTCCCAAAAGATGAGACTGAACTCCAGCTTTTTCTTGGATTATGTACTTATTGTTGTCAGTGAATACCAGACGCATCCTGCATAATGCAACCTCTCTACAAGGCCCTGAAAGACTGTTCAAGATATGGTGATGATTTTGGCAGATTCCACACCGGATAAGCTGTTACTACGGAAGATACTGTGTTGCCCGGAGCTGCACTCCCTCCCTCCCTGTCAGGACAAGAAGCAGAACGTCAGGCTCTGTCTACTGCATGTGTTCTGGCCAAAGACAGACGGGCTGATATATATACGGACTCACAGTATGCATTTGGTATTGCTCATGATTTCGGAGCCCTATGGGCCAATCGAGGGTTTATTACTACCGCCGGGACTCCAGTGAAGAATGCTGAAGCTGTTAAAACCCTCATGGACTCAATCAAATTACCTACTCAGGTGGCCATTATCAAAGTTAAGGAGCACGGTACTATGGAACAGTCCACAGACTGTTGGTAACACCTTTGCGGATATGCAAGCAAAAGCCGCTGCTCTTCTACCCGTGGAACTGACCATACCAGCTATGGTGACCACACGCTCTCAGCGTAAACAGTTACAAGAAACACTGACTCTACAGGAACCTGATGATCTACGCCAGACTGAGGTTTTCTGCCGGACCCCGAGAGACCGCTTAATGACAATGCAGAGAATGTCTCCAAAGGAAGAAGTGAAGCACTGGAAAGCTGATGGAGCACGTATGGACATGGTCTCTGGAAAAAGGACCAACTTGTGTGTCTCCCTAAGCGGATGTACCCTGCTATTGCCACGTGGGCACATGGGCCCACACACCGAGGAAAGACCAGGCCCTTGACCTGGTACAAAAATTCTACTGGGCTCCAGGTATTTCTACAGTCCTGACAGCACTCAACCGTGCATGTAACATCTGTCAGACCGGCAATCCCGGTCAACTTCAACGTGTACCCCTGAAGCATCTTGCTAAGCCCGACTATCCTTTCCAAAAACTCCAGGTGGACCACATTACGTTGCCTAAGTCTGGAAGGTATGAATATTGTCTGGTGGTTGTCGATATGTTCTCCAGTTGGCCAGAAGTATTCCCCGTTACCAACGTGACTGCAAAGATCACAGCAAAGAAACTGGTGATGGAAGTTATATGCAGATATGGTGTTCCAGAAGTTGTTGAAAGTGACCAAGACCCGGCCTTTTCTTCTCATGTGTATCAGGAGGTTCTGACAATGCTTGGATCCACTGTAGCCCTCCATACTCCGTACTATCCACAATCTAGTAGGAAAATTAAGAGGCTGAACGACACACTGAAGGGACAATTGACCAAAATGATGCAGGAGACTACGGCTCCATGGCCAGGGCTCTTAAATGTTCGTACTACCCCTATTGCAAAACATGGCCTGTCCCCATATGAGATATTGTTTGGTGCTAGGTTCTCAGTTGCAAATTTCAAGTCTCAGTAGTTATTAGAAGAAACTGACCGTGCTGTTCAATATGTTATTCAGCTTAGTAAAAAATGTTGCTAACACCCATGTTTTAGTTTCTTCTTTCCTTCCAGATTCAGCAGAAACCGACACTTGTCATAACTTGAAGCCTGGTGGTTTTATGGTCGTGAAAAGGCATGTCAGAAAACACGGACTAGAACCCTTGTATGACGGTCCCTACCAGGTCCTCCTCATTACTTCTATGTCAGTAAAGCTGGAAGGAAAGCCGACATGGATCCACGTATCGCACTGCAAGCTGGACAAACAGACTAGTAGCAAATAAGGGGACATAATGTTTTAGTTTTTCGTATTTCCATAAAATAATATTGGTAACCGCATGGGACAGTCTAAATTCCCCAATATCCTTGAATAATAAGTTTGTACAATATCATGAAAGATTAGTAGTACAGATGGGTATAGCCAATAAAATTGTCAGTTATACAAATGTGGGATAAATTGGTTAGGGCCACAGATTATCCAGATGATCAAATTTGGGATATATTGGATATACTTAATACTACTGCCTGTGTTATGAATCTGTTGAAGGGTCTAAAGCCCACTGATTGTTCAGATTATGTCCCACTAATTCATGAAGCACCTAAACTAAAGGTCCCAGGGGGGATAACTGTATTAGCTGATAATTATACCTGCTATAATTCCCACGACACTACAGGTACACCAGTAGGGGTCTTCGAGAAAGGTTTCTGCAAAGAGAACAGTTCCCTAGATACTGACTTGTTAGCTAATCATACACAGTATATGTACGACATTTATTGGTTATGTGGAGATGGTAAGCTCCGTCCTAGGTTGCCTAATGCCTGGACAGGTCAATGCACCCTTGTTAAACTAGCTGTGCAGTTCAAGATTTTACCTTGGGATCCAGAGACACCTGATGAATATACCAGAAAGAGGAGAAGTCTCGATCAGCTCCATATGAGTTATGAAGAAGATCCATTGGTATATGTCGATGGCATTGGAGTGCCAAGGGGGGTGCCTGACCAATTTAAAGCCCAGAACCAGATCTATTCTGGCTTTGCTTCTTTAATCCACAAGTGCAGATTAATAAAAATGTTGATTGGATCAATTACATACAGTGGGGCAAAAAAGTATTTAGTCAGTCAGCAATAGTGCAAGTTCCACCACTTAAAAAGATGAGAGGCGTCTGTAATTTACATCATAGGTAGACCTCAACTATGGGAGACAAACTGAGAAAAAAAAATCCAGAAAATCACATTGTCTGTTATTTTAACATTTTATTTGCATATTATGGTGGAAAATAAGTATTTGGTCAGAAACAAAATTTCATCTCAATACTTTGTAATATATCCTTTGTTGGCAATGACAGAGGTCAAACGTTTTCTGTAAGTCTTCACAAGGTTGCCACACACTGTTGTTGGTATGTTGGCCCATTCCTCCATGCAGATCTCCTCTAGAGCAGTGATGTTTTTGGCTTTTCGCTTGGCAACACGGACTTTCAACTCCCTCCAAAGGTTTTCTATAGGGTTGAGATCTGGAGACTGGCTAGGCCACTCCAGGACCTTGAAATGCTTCTTACGAAGCCAATCCTTCGTTGCCCTGGCGGTATGCTTTGGATCATTGTCATGTTGAAAGACCCAGCCACGTTTCATCTTCAATGCCCTTGCTGATGGAAGGAGGTTTGCACTCAAAATCTCACGATACATGGCCCCATTCATTCTTTCATGTACCCGGATCAGTCATCCTGGCCCCTTTGCAGAGAAACAGCCCCAAAGCATGATGTTTCCACCACCATGCTTTACAGTAGGTATGGTGTTTGATGGATGCAACTCAGTATTCTTTTTCCTCCAAACACGACAAGTTGTGTTTCTACCAAACAGTTCCAGTTTGGTTTCATCAGACCATAGGACATTATCCCAAAACTCCTCTGGATCATCCAAATGCTCTCTAGCAAACTTCAGACGGGCCCGGACATGTACTGGCTTAAGCAGTGGGACACGTCTGGCACTGCAGGATCTGAGTCCATGGTGGCGTAGTGTGTTACTTATGGTAGGCCTTGTTACATTGGTCCCAGCTCTCTGCAGTTCATTCACTAGGTCCCCCCGCGTGGTTCTGGGATTTTTGCTCACCGTTCTTGTGATCATTCTGACCCCACGGGGTGGGATTTTGCGTGGAGCCCCAGATCGAGGGAGATTATCAGTGGTTTTGTATGTCTTCGTATGTCTTCCATTTTCTAATTATTGCTCCCACTGTTGATTTCTTCACTCCAAGCTGGTTGGCTATTGCAGATTCAGTCTTCCCAGCCTGGTGCAGGGCTACAATTTTGTTTCTGGTGTCCTTTGACAGCTCTTTGGTCTTCACCATAGTGGAGTTTGGAGTCAGACTGTTTGAGGGTGTGCACAGGTGTCTTTTTATACTGATAACAAGTTTAAACAGGTGCCATTACTACAGGTAATGAGTGGAGGAAAGAGGAGACTCTTAAAGAAGAAGTTACAGGTCTGTGAGAGCCAGAAATCTTGATTGTTTGTTTCTGACCAAATACTTATTTTCCACCATAATATGCAAATAAAATGTTAAAAAAAACAGACAATGTGATTTTCTGGATTTTTTTTCTCAGTTTGTCTCCCATAGTTGAGGTCTACCTATGATGTAAATTACAGACGCCTCTCATCTTTTTAAGTGGTGGAACTTGCACTATTGCTGACTGACTAAATACTTTTTTGCCCCACTGTATATTACAGTGAACAAAGGTTTGTCAATTTTATCTGTGATGCTTTCCAGGGTATAGTTGAGGAATTGGGCCCTAACACTAGAATGACCCTTCAAAACCGACTAGCCCTTGATATGATCTTAGCTGAGAAAGGAGGAGTCTGTGGGATGGTGGGAGAGGAATGTTGTACCTATATCCCTCAGAACTCTGGGGTAAATGGAAAGACCATGATAGCTCCTAAAAAGATAAATGGGTTAGCAGCAGAATTAAAAACTAATGTTGGAGTAGACACATCTTTCTTTTCCGGTTGATTGGGTGGGCTCAAAGGATTTCTTCAACAAGCTTGTCTAGTACTGATTGCTCTCCTTGTAGTTGGATCAATAATTCTCTGTTGTGTTATTCCCCTGTATAAAAAGGTTATTGCAGAGGCAACTCCGACTGGCACCTTCCTCAACCAAGAAGTAGACCCACCAGAGTATGATGGTACTGATCCAGGGCAGATCCCTAAGTACGTCCCCCTCAAGAAGTTAGACAAAACCCCCAATTCTCAGATGATGCTAAGAGATTTAGTTTAGGGACAGCGGGAGAACTCCATGTGAGACTAGTGAAGGGTTCAGCTGCCTGGAGGCCTCTCACAAGGGGAGAGCTTCTGAGGTGTCTGGATGAAGAAATCCACCTCCCCTTTCCCCATCACATGGACAGTCTCGAAGGATCTTTCTTTTTAGGGAAAAACTTAGTGTTTAGGGGGGATTGTCAAGGTGAAAATATATTTTCTTTATACTCTTTTGTACTTTATGTATTCTTATGCTGTGAAACAATAAGTTTTTCCCCTTTATGCTTGCTAATGCAAATTTAACTGTATTTAACATGGCTGCCAGTCTTCACCTTTGCCCTAAATTCTGATTCTGCTAAAGAAGCAAGTTACACATTCCAGAAGCCAAGTATCATTTCTCTTGAAATGGAAACTTAAAGTGACGTGGAGGAAAGGAGGATCCATCAGATGACGTCAGACCAACCAGAGGGACTGAATACTAGACATATTGCTTAAACCCCGCCTAACTCCGCCCTCTGCACACCTTCCCCCAATAGATCATATAATGTTGTGTATTAGAAAATAAAATCAGTTGCTGTGACGTTGCTACACTTTGTAGACATACGAGCAGGCACTGAGTTTGAACCAGCTTTTGCCTGACCCATTCTTCACTTCGGTACCACTGCTCTTATTCTGATTTGGAATGACTGGTGAAGGAAGGATATTGTCGTGACGACCCCGACACTAGTGAGGGGGTGATTTTATTTTTCTTAGTACTGTATATATTAAATGAGTTTTCCCATACTCAAAGTACATTTTAATCAATAGAATCAATGAAATAAAAATAAGTTGCATAATTGGATGCGTTAAAAAAAACATTGATGTGTGTACTGTGTAATGGCCATGTCTGACCGTACAAGGATATGGTCTGCTCATACCACATCTCCCGGGCAGGGGGGAAAAAGTGAGCATACAGACAGGATAGCATGGGATCACATGCTTTCCTGTCTTCTTACTCTTTTCCTTCCCCCTTCCTCTGCCCAGGAGCTGTGGTATAATCAGACCATATCCTTGTACGGCCAGACACGGCCATTACACAGTACACAGCAGGGGAACATTTATAACATTATCTCAGCACAGGGACATTTTTATTTAACCTATCCAATTGTGGAAGTTATTATTATTCCAAGATATATTGATTAAAATGTACTTTGTTCGCTGGACAAACCCTTTAATGCCAATGAACCATGACTGCATGTCGAAAATGACCTGAGTTTTATTGCTGATCACATGTATCACTTTTTGTTCACAGTCTACTTTACCAGCAGGATAACACAACAGATCACAAAAATCACATCATCATTCACTGGTCTCACCAACACTACTTACTAACAAAAAAAGGGCTAAAAATAATGAGAAATAGACATTGGAGTCTTTTATTGCAGTTTGTTAAATATTTTCTAGCATATACATTTTATTTAGTAGATTGTCAATGAGATTTGGAGCTAAACTATGCAACACATAAATCAGCTTAGTGTGCCAGAAAGGATAAAAAACTTCTGGCTGACGCAAGATGGCTGCTTTAACTACCTCGTCAGCACATTCCTCCTTGGGTGATGGTGACATGGTAATTTTGCCACGTACTACCTGTAGAGCACTTTCTGTAAAATACAAAACAGATGTCACATAGTCTTCCCTCGTGATAGCAGTATACCTGAAATCATGAAATACTCACCTAGACCCTCACTATTTATTACATGTAGGTGTAGTCCCAACAAGAAAGCTTATAAACATATGTCTTATTAAGTCATGCAGACACCATAAAGGGTATTCTTCCACTTGCAACCACCAAACATGGAACAAGCAACAGATTCTTCTCCATTTATTACATACAATATCTGAACTGCTATCATGTCATACCTCACTGATTGGCAACTTTCCCTGGCAAAACCAGTTGCGTGTAGGTAGATTTGGGGAATCTGCTCCAGGGTGAAGACTGCTAAGTGCTTCCATGGCGTTCACGTATGCATAAACTTATATTTCATATTCATCTTTTTGTAATTAGTTGTCTCTTCCTAGTGGCCATAGGTATAGCTTCTACTCCTATTTTCTTCCCAAAATGATTTAATCTGCACCATTGACCAATATGTGCTAAACTCAGCAGGGCATCCCACCTGGTCCAAAAACAATAAGAAAATTTCAGGAAAACCGAGGCACCAAAATAACATGTTCTGGATAAAAAAACCAACTTCTTCTTTATTCCATGTCAATTAAAAAGCATCACGGGAAGAACACATAAATGGCATTTTTCAAGCCCAGAGAAAATTCACACAGTTTCCTGCGATGCTTTTTAATTGACATGGAATAAAGAAGTAAGTTTTTTTTCTAATCAAGAACCTTTTATTTTGGTGTCTCAGCTTTCTTGAAATGTTCTTATTGTTTTTGGAAACAGATATCATACACAACTCATTGATAAAAATAATATCTTCGTGCCTATTGAAAGATGCCTTCAACCTCACCTGTATCAATAAACCCCAGAACGGCCACAGTCACAGATACATTATTCATGCTGAGCATAAATTCTCTGCGGAGAGAACTGAAGAAACCTTCCAGTGCAAACTTGGCAGCAGAGTAATATACTGTAAATGGTGACCCAATACGTCCTGCATGGAAGGAGAAGAGCTGTATGAGACTTTTTTTCATTATCAAGTAAAAAAATATTACTTTCGACGTAAATCAAAGTGCGGAAATACTTAAAGTGGTTGTTCACTATTGGAGAACCCCTGATTCATGGCTCAATAGAGAAAAAAAATAATATAAACTCATCTCCTGTAGTGGCATCATTCCAGAGATGTTGGTACTACCGTATTTTTCACAGTGGGTGACGTGACATTGTGTCACGTGTCTGCTGCAACTAATCGGCGGCCTCTAACCGACTTATGTCTTTACTATTGTGTTGGAGGGGATGTCCACTGTAACGGAATACTGATGAACTGCAATGTCACGTAACCACTGGGAAAAGAAGGGGTGACATTGCTGGAATGACGCCACTGTGGGAGGTGAGTATACATTGTTTTTATATTCTACAGGGCCTAGAATTGATTAAGCAAGGGTTTTCCAATAATGGACAACTACTTAAAAAAACAACTACGGTAATCCTGATGTGCAGTTCTAAGAATGCAGTTGAGAACTGTATTCCCATCTGTGTAGCTTTAGCTGTTACTCCAATGTACAGTAGATGAAGGGGAAGGATTACAACACCTATACACTATTATTTGGCTACAATTTTAACCAGGGCATTTTACATTTTTCATCTTTTGTTTTTGCATACCCATTTTTCAAGAGCCATAACTTTTTCCTTGATATAGTAGTATGTAGATCTATTTTTGTAAGGTGGGTTAGAATTTTGACAGTCACCTTTTAATTTACCATATAATGCATTTAAAAACATAAAAACAATATTTTGATGAGAAATAGAGAAAAAAAATTCTCCATTGTTGCTATAATTTTGGATCTTTTGGTGGTCACTGTGTTGATAAAATAACATTTTAATTTCATTCTGCAAGTTAATATTATTATATTAGTTAGAAAGGAATATAGTTTTTATGGTTTATTTCTTATTTTACTGATTTCTGTGAAGGTGCTGCTGGTAGAGCAGTACTGTATTTCTTAGGCCGGTTTCACACGTTAATGGCTCCGGTACGTGAGGTGACAGTTTCCTCACGTACCGGAGACACTGACTCACGCAGACACATTAAAATCAATGTGTCTCTGCACATGTCAGCGTGTTTTCACGGACCGTGTGTCCGTTTGAAAAACACGGAGAAATGTCAGTGTTCGTGGGAGCGCACGTATTACACGGACCCATTAAAGTCAATGGGTCCGTGTAAAACACGTACCGCACACAGATGCAGTCCGTGTGCCATGCAGGAGACAGCGCTACAGTAAGCGCTGTCCCCCCAGCGTGGTGCTGAAGCCGCCATTCATTTCTTCTCTCCAGCAGCGTTCGCTGGAGAGAAGATATGAAAAATCTTTTTTTTTTTTTTTTGGTGTTTAAAAAAAAAAGATCCCTGTCCCCAACCCCCTCCCACCCCCTGTGCGCCCCCCGCTGTTAAAAAAATACTTACCCGGCTCCCTCGCTGCTTCTTCTCCTCGCCGCAGCTTCTCCTGTATGAGCGGTCACGTGAAAAGATTTTTCATATCTTCTCTCCAGCGAACGCTGCTGGAGAGAAGAAATGAATGGCGGCTTCAGCACCAGATGCAGGGGACAGCGCTTAACTGTAGCGCTGTCTCCTGCACGGTGCGTGTGGTACCCAATCGGCACACGGGCGGCACACAAATGCCGCACGTGTGCCACACTGATGTGCCATGTGAGCACACGGACACACGCACACGGACACACATAATTCCGGTACCGATTTTTCCGGTACCGGAATTATCTGGACGTGTGAGACTGGCCTTAGGCCATGTGCACACGTTGCTTTTTTTGCAGCGTTTTTTTTTCAGTTAGGATTTGTCACAAAAACCTGAAGGGAATCCTGATGCCAGCAAAGTGAATGAGAATCCTGAAGTCTCCTGCATATGTTGCATATTGGACTTGCAGATTTGGTGCATATTCATATCTGCAACATGTCAATTCTTTCAGTGTTTTTTTCACCCATTGACTTCAATGAAGTCTGTAAAAAATGCTACAAAAACGCAGGTCTAAAAATGTCTGCGGATTTTTGCTGCTTTTTTGTAGTGTTTTTTTCATGCATTTTTAGACAGCAGTGAATTCTATATAGATAATAATAATAACCTATTTGACCTCAGTGTCAATAAAAGAGACAAAATCCCCCTTTGCGTCCCTGGGATCATTCATGTAGTAGCTACTCTCCTGTATTGTTTACAGATGTATTAACCCCCCTAATACTACCATTGACGTTTCAATACGGCGATCACCGCTGATCCTCCCAGCACTTTAACCCACCTAAATACTGCGATCACACCACAGCATTTAGCAGGCTGGTAGAAGGAGGGAGCCCCCTTTGCTCTTCAATCATGCCCTCCACAACGTTTATGACATCCAGGTCACCAGGCACTAGCAAAATAGTTTGATCATGTGCAGTGCCACTAGTTAACCCCTTCAGTGAACACCGTAAAAAAAAGTAAAAACACAATGCTTTATTATCATACCGCTGAACAAAAAATGGAACAAAACGCGATAAAAAAGACGACTGTAAATAAAAATGGTAGATCGGAAATCGTCATCTTGTCCCTCAAAAAAACAAGCCACCATGCAGCTCCGTCAACTGAAAAGTAAAAATGAATACAGGTGATGCAAAAATAATATTTTTTTCTATAAAATAGTTTTTATTGTGTAAAAGCGCCAAATACAAAAAAAGATATAAATGTGGTATCACTGTAATCGTACTGACCTGAAGAATAAAGCTGCCTTATCAATTTTACAACATGCAGAACAGCAAAAACAATCCCCCCAAAAAAACAATTCCTGAATTGCTGTTTTTTGTTCATTCTGCCTCCCAAAAATTGGAATAGAAAGTATTTCCCCTTGTGAAAATGTAAAATCTGTGCCAAAACTAAATTTTGGTGGTAAAAATGTAATATTTTTTCTTCACTGTCCAATGGTATAAAATTATGTGCCACATCTGAGGTGTCAATATAGTCACCGCACCCTAGATTAATTAATTGAGCGTAGTTTGTAAAATGTGTCGCTTATGGGGGGTTCTGCTGCTCTGGCACCTCAGGGACTCTACCAATGTGACATGGCACTTTCAAACCAGTCCAGCTAGATCTGAACTCCAATATGGCGCTCTCAACAGGGGCTTTCCAAACATGACATGGCCCCCCCCCCTCCCCCCCGGCTCAACGTTAAAAACTTCTGTGTAGCACTTGGGGGGCTCAAGATGCTCACCAAACATATACCGTACATAAGTTCCCTGAGGGGTCTAGTTTCCAAAACAGTGTCACTTGTGGGAGGTTTCCACTGTTTAGGCACATCAGGGTCTCTCCAAACACAACATGGAGTCCGCTAATTATGCCTACAAATTCTGCATTCAAAAAGTCAAATGGCGCTCTTTCCCTTCTGAGCCCTGTCGTGTGCCCAAACAGTGGTTTTTCCCCATATATGGAGAATCAGCATGCTCAGGAGAAATGGCGCAACAAATTGTGGGGTCTATTTTCCCCTGTTACCCTTGTACTAATACGAAACGTAATAGCAGAACCACAAAAAGAGGACTAAAAATCCTCAAAAAGGTCTCAGAACTAATGCACTCTCAGTACGTAGCAAACTCATATAGTAAAGATGGAGGCAACACAAGTACAAAATATTGATGATTTGTTGCCGCCATCTTTACTACAAGTTTAATGTTAGGACTCACAAGTGTGAGGACCCTTCAAGCGAGTTGCAAACATCTTGGCCAAAATATCGATCAATACCTCATATATTATTTTTATTTTTTTTTTTGTACTTCATTTTCAGGGTTCAGCCAGGTCCATTATTATTATCTTTGCAAACTTGGATGTCTGTTCTCATGGGATGCATTTAGATAGTGCTTAGCAGCCTGCCTAGTCTAATAGTGGGCGTCACTAATAGGCAATAAGTCAGATGCTGTTCATTACCTGTGTGTGACCAGTGCCCTACACAAGCCACTTTTGTGCAATCTAATACTAAGTAATCACCCCCTCCATGAATTCGTAGGCTGTGAGTGGTTGTCTCAGTATTTTACACCTGTGTTGCCACCATCTTTACTACATGAGTTTGCTGCATTCTGAGAGTGCATTAGTTCTGAGACCTGGGCGGGTAAATACTGCTGCCCCTTGTGAAAATAAATAAATTTGGGTCTAAAGTAAAATTTTTGTCAAAAAAAGTTAAATGTTAATTTTTTCCTTCCACATTCCATTAATTCCTGTGAAGCACCTGAAGGGTTAATAAACTTTTTGAATGTTGTTTTGAGCACCTTGAGGGGTGTAGTTTATAGAATGCCATCACTTTTGAGTATTTTCTGTCATATAGGCCCCTAAAAGTTACTTCAAATGTGAGGTGGTCCCTAAAAAAATGGTTTTGTAAATTTTGTTGTAAAAATGAGAAATCGCTGGTCAACTTTTAACCCTTCTAATTTGCTAAAAAAAAAAAAAGTTTCAAAAATTGTGCTGATGTAAAGTAGACATGTGGGAAATGTTTGTATAAACTATTTTGTGTGACATCACTCTCTGATGTAAGTGCATAAAAAATAAAAGTTTAAAAATTTAAAAATTTTCCCCAGATTTCCTTTTTTTTCACAAATAAACGCAAGTCATATCGAAGAAATGTTACCTCTATCATTAACCCATTAACTACCAATGTCCTTTTTTGGGACACCTAATCTTTTGCTTCTAGCAACTAAGATTTTATAATTTTTATAATTAGGTCCAATTTTTTTTAGTTGTGTTTGTAAAATGAATGTTTTCAAAATAGGAAATCATGTCATTGTCATTTTTAATTGAATATTGGGACGCCCTTTTCTGAAAAATCCGTAAAATGAAAATTGCTAATTTGGCAAGTAATGGGTTAAGTACAATATGTCACAAAAAAAGAGTATCAGACTCAGTTGAATCCATTGTAGCGTTCAAGAGTTATTACTACATAACATGAGACTAATCAGAATTGTAAAATTTGGCCTGGTCATAAAGGTGAAACCAGCCTTGGGGGGGTAAAGGGGTTAACATATTATGGTTATCTGTGGATGTTTTTTGATTTTGTACCTTGGTCTGCTCATTTGTTTGCACTGGTTTAGACTCCCATACTGCCACACTTTGGAGTATTATTTGAATGCACTTTGTTTAGTTTCTTTTGTTTTTATATATACATTTGTATATCTATTTACTCTATGGATAACTCTACTATTCATTATTTAAATCTTATTTATATTCAATGTGTGTATATCGTTCCATCTTATATTTACAACCAATGTGGTGGTTTGATGCACAGGTATTCAGGTATATATGAATGGTATTTTGTTGTAAATGTAAAATGTTTTTATATTGTGCCCTGAGTCTGTTTTTGGCAACCTACACATTCCCCTGTTTTGTAATTTTAAATGGTTTTAATATGTATGTCCACTTAAATTGAAGTAGCAGTAAAGGACTTTGACATTAATCATTGGAGAAGAGTCTGTTTTTTTTCTGTTGGATCTAGAGAGATAAATAGATAGACATACAGTGGTGTGAAAAAGTGTTTGCCCCTTCCTGATTTCCTATTCTTTTGCATGTTTGTCATTTAAATGTTTCAGATCACCAAACACCAAAAAGATTGCCTTGCGCAGGCGTGTACTACGGAGGACACAGCATGAACTTCAACACAATATTGCGGCCAGCATGCAGCCAGCGGGTAAGGAAAGGGTGAATCAAACACCCGAAAACCCCGCCCATATAACAGCAAACCTGTCCCGCCAAATTCAGGTGACAGGTTCCTTTTAAATGAAGATCTTTATTAAGGATAAAAAGGAAATCTAAACCTATAGGGCCCAAAAAACAAACAAATCATAAATTAACTGCTTATCACATCTTTGGAAAGCTGAGTTCAAATTCCCAAGCCACACGCAGGTCTGATTACTGACACACCTATTCTCCTTCAAGACATCATCTGAATAGAACCTGACTGACAAAGTGAATTAGACGAAAAGTTCCTTAAAAGTTAGATATCATGCCACGATCCAAAGAAATTCTGGAACAAATGGGAAACAAAGTAATTGAGATTTTTTTAGTCTGGAAAAGGTTGTAAAGCCATTTCGAAAGCTTTGGTACTCCAGTGAACCACAGTGAGATACATTATCCACAAATAAATTAAATAGATAAATGAAAAAACGATGTGGGGTCCCCTCCCATTTTTGTAACCAGCCAAGGTAAAGCAGACAGCTGTGAACTGATATTATCAGGATGGGAAAGTCCCTAGCTATTGGGCCTTTCCCAGCCCCAAAATACCAGTCCGCAGCCACCCCAGAAGTGGCGCATCACATTAGGGAAGTGGCGTAACACATTCACTTTGGCTCTTCCCTCGTGCGTTGGCAATCGGTGTAATGGTGCTTTGGGTTGATGTCAGCTGTGAATTGTCCAAAACACAGCTGATATTAAGCTCTGGCTTTAGTAACGGAGAGGTGTCTATGAGACACCACCTGTTACTATCCTAGTAAATAAAAAGAAAAAACACACACAAAAACTCCCCCATGCTTTACCTGGTTCACCACGCAGGTCCGATGTAGTCCAGGGAATCCGAGACAGTAACGTCACTGCTCTTTAGAAGTTTTTGTGTTGTGAATTCTGTGGCTGAATTCACTCCTGTGGTCACAAGTGGTACTGCAGCTTCTGAGCTTCCTCCCTCAGGTGTTCTGGTGAGCTCGTTAACTGCTTCATTACTTAACTCCGCCTGATGCTGCTATCCTTGCTCCTTGTCAATGTTTCAGTGTTGGATCTGAGCTTCTCCTGATTGTTCCTGTGACCTGCTGCTCTGTATAGCTAAGTGCTTTTTGCTTTTTTGTTGCTTTTTTTCTGTCCAGCTTGTCTTTTGTTTTGCTGGAAGCTCTGAGACGCAAAGGGTGTACCGCCGTGCCGTTAGTTCGGCACGGTGGTTTTTTTTTGCCCCCTTTGCGTGGTTTTGCTTTAGGGTTTTTTGTAGACTGCAAAGTTCGCTTTACTGTCCTCGCTCTGTCCTAGAATATCGGGCCCCACTTTGCTGAATCTATTTCATCCCTACGTTTTGTCTTTTCATCTTACTCACAGTCATTATATGTGGGGGGCTGCCTTTTCCTTTGGGGAATTTCTCTGGGGCAAGTCAGGCCTATTTTTCTATCTTCAGGCTAGCTAGTTTCTTAGGCTGTGCCGAGTTGCCTAGGTAGTTGTTAGGCGCAATCCACAGCCGCTTTTAGTTGTGTTTAGGATAGGATCAGGTGTGCAGTCTACAGAGTTTCCACGTCTCAGAGCTCGTTCTTGTATTTTTGGGTATTTGTCAGATCACTGTGTGCGCTCTGATCGCTAAGCACACTGTTTCTGGATTGCCTTCATAACACCTGTCATTAGCAAACATAACATTTTTGCTCACTCTACGCTCTGTACTATGTCGGATTTGGTGGATTACGTCGGTCCTGCGTGGGAACTTTTTTGTAATAAAATAGTGAACGAGGTGTGAGAGGTAGCAGGGCCGTAGTCATGGCTGACATATTGCTCAATTGTGCCCTGGTCCCCATCACTTGAATACAATGTCCCCTTTTTAGCATACCTTCTGCAACGTCAGGGTCCCATCGGAGCTTCTGTAGTTCTGCTGCTGGTGTTGTTACGCATAAAGAGACAGAGACCAAGTTCAACTTAAAACAGACAACTTTACTGGTTCCTTTTCTCAGCACATCCAAATCCATTACAGCATTGACATAGGGTTCTACACAGCTGATATCCTTCTCTTTCCCTGTGCTCTCCCTCTTGTCCTTCGGCACGTTCCCGGCTCGTGACATCTGGTTTGGGACTGCAGCGTCCTCCCTGTCCAGCTTTACTACTCTAAGGGGTTCCCCTGCCTGTTTTGCGCCAGACATAAGGGCTTCTGCCCATGTAGCAAGCTTCCACATGATAGAACCATCTGTGTTACTGTGCTGCTGTAATCTCAAGTTCTCAAGCTCTGGACGGCTGCGCTCTTATCTTGTGAATGCTGTGGGGTCACTCTGCTGTCTCATGCTCTAAGCCCTACAGAACTGTCTGGGCTCCCTGGCGCTACTGCCTATAATCAGGAAATGCTCCTGGCTTACCCACAGTAGCCCCTCCTATGTGGACTATGTACTATGTCCTAGTTAACATACTGCACTTTCCTATTCACAATATACATAGCAGCATTTGGTAGTAAAACATATACAGTAAGAACATTTAACTGAGAGAAGGGTGGGGGTCTTTTCCATCTTTGTAACCCCTTACATAAACTTTGGCGTTGGTATTCAATTCCCGGATGGACCCATAGCCGCGGTCCACATCGGTGTGCACCAGCTACCCACTGGTGCACTGTCTAGCCATAGCGTGCCCTCCCAGTTGGCGCATCTCTGCCCACACCTCCTTCTCCCGCTGTTTCTTGCATAGGATGACCTTCTCAATCCAGGCAGCGTGCCCAGGGGATGGGAAGGGGCCCCCGGAATGCGGAAGAGGACGAGACGAGATGAGGATCGAGATGCTGCTGAGCACGGGCCTGCTCTCTGGGGTCGAGGATCACTCACCACTGCCTTCAGTTTCCTGGCAGTGACCGCCCCGCGTCCAATAGATCCCTCCGCTGATGCAGCTGCACACTCCTACTCCTTCACTTCCAGCGCGAGCTCCTCCAGAACAGTTGCTGCTTCCGGTTCCCGGCCTCCAACTCCCGACACTGATATTCCGGCTCCTGAGGATGATGTTCTAGCTCTGTCAGCCGTTGGCAGCTCTCCTCCACAGGTACAGGGAATTGGTTGGTCTGGAATTCGTCAGCGACTCCCCTCTGTCGTCCGGGTCTTCTCCTCTTCTATGCTGCCATGACAATGGATGTGAGAGTAGTCCATCGCTGCCGATGCCGTGTCTCGCAATGACACCGCGCAGCTGCACCCGGGGTTTTCTTCTGGGCACCACCCTTCCAAGGTGGGGTCGCTTCCAGCTGCTCCACCCATTTTTATGCAATCTGTTGTAAGGGGTGAGGCCTAATTTGGATTTTCGTTCCATTTCTGAGTCAAGACGCCCATGAAGGGTGGGATCAAAGTTGTTGTTCTCCATTTTGGTGCCATTTTCCACCATCTTTAAGGTCGCCATCTTTGTCATCACAGTGTCAGTCACATCCAGTACATTAGTCACATCAAGGTTATCAGTCACACTAAAATATCACTGATTTCCTAATTTTCCTTTGTCACATCCAGAATATCAATATCTTCATCTTTCATGGCATCCCCACGTTGCAAGGCTGCGTGATCCTGCTGCACTTCGCCAAGTGTGAGCGGTAGCAGGGCCGTAGTCGTGACTGACAGATTGTTTAATCGTGCCCTGGCCCCCCGTCACATGAATACAATGTCCCCTTTTTAGCATACCTTCTGCTCCACTTTCTGCACCATCAGGGTCCCATCGGGGCCGCTGAAGTTCTGCTCCTGGCGTTGTTATGCATAAAGAGACAGAGTCCAAGTTCAACTTAAAACACAACTTTACTGGTTCCTTTTCTCAGCATGTCCAAATCCATTACAGCATCGACATTGGGTTCTACACAGCTGATATCCTTCTCTTTCCCTCTGCTCTACGTCATGTCATTTGGCATGTTCCCGGCTCGTGCCGTCTGGTCCAAGACCGCAGCATCCTTTCTGTCTAGCTTTACTACTCTTAAGAGTTCCCCTGCCTGTTTCGCACCAGACATAAGGGCTTCTGCTCATGTAGCAAGATTCCACATGTTAGAGCCATCTGTGTTCCTGTGCTGCTGTAATTTCCAGTTGTCAAGCTCTTGATGGCTGGGCTCTTATCTTGTGAACGTTGCGGAGTCACTGTGCTGTCGCAGGCTCTAAGCCCTACAGGGCTGTCTGGGCTCCCTGGTCTAGTGCCTATGATCAGGAAATGCTCCTGGGTTACCCACAGTAGCCTCTCCTATGTGAACTATGTACACTAATGTACCCCCATCTAGTGTCCTAATTAACATACTGCACTTTCCTATTTACAATATGCATAACAGTATTTGGTAGTAAAACACACACAGTAAGAACATTTAACCGAGAGAAAGGTGGGGTGTTATGACCTGGTGGTTAGGAGCACACGGAATGACCTAATGGTTAAACTCACAGGACAAGCTCTGGGAAGTGGGAACTTTGCTGACCGCAATCCCTAATCCTATCACACACACTAGAAATAGCCGTGGGGCGTACCTAACAGGCCTAGACGCCTCGGACACAGCCTAAGAACTAGCTAGCCCTAGAGATAGAAAATAAAGCCTACCTTGCCTCAGAGAAATTTCCCCAAAGGAAAAGGCAGCCCCCCACAAATATTAACTGTGAGTAAAGATGAAAGTCACAAACACAGAAATGAAACAGGTTTTAGCAAAGGGGAGGCCAGACTAACTAAATAGACAGAGGATAGGAAAGGTATCTTTGCGGTCAGCACAAAACTACAAAAGACCACGCAGAGTGTGCAAAAAGACCCCCGCACCGACTCACGGTGCGGAGGCACCACCCTGCATCCCAGAGCTTCCAGCTAGCAAGACAAAATCATGAAAGCAAGCTGGACTAGAAAACCATGAACAGAAAATAACAAACGGGGACTTAGCTTCTTGCAGGAAGAGACAGGTCTCCAGAAAAATCCAAGAGCGACTGAACCAGCACAGGAACATTGACAGCTGGCCTGGAGTAACGATCTGAGTGGAGTTAAATAGAGCAGCCAACCAAAGGATAAACCACGTCACCTGTGTAAGGAACTTCAGAAGCAGCAGCTTCACTCACAGCCACCAGAGGGAGTCCATGGACAGAACTCGCCGAAGTACCATTCACGACCACAGGAGGGAGTTCGACAACAGAATTCACAACAGTACCCCCCCTTGAGGAGGGGTCACCGAACCCTCACCAGAGCCCCCAGGCCGATCAGGATGAGCCAAATGAAAGGCACGAACTAGATCAGCAGCATGAACATCAGAGGCAAAAACCCAGGAATTATCTTCCTGACCATAACCCTTCCACTTGACCAGGTACTGGAGTTTCCGTCTCGAAACACGAGAATCCAAAATCTTCTCCACCACATACTCCAACTCCCCCTCGACCAACACCGGGGCAGGAGGATCAACGGAGGGAACAATAGGCGCCACGTATCTCCGCAACAAACACCTATGGAACACATTATGGATGGCAAAAGAAGCTGGAAGGTCCAAACGAAATGACACAGGATTAAGAACTTCAGAAATCTTATATGGCCCAATGAAACAAGGCTTAAACTTAGGAGAGGAAACCTTCATAGGAACATGACGAGATGACAACCAAACCAAATCCCCAACACGAAGTCGGGGACCAACACAGCGCCGGTGGTTAGCGAAACGTTGAGCCTTCTCCTGGGACAATGTCAAATTGTCCACCACCTGAGTCCAAATCTGCTGCAATCTGTCCACCACCGTATCCACACCAGGACAGTCCGAAGGCTCAACCTGCCCTGAAGAGAAACAAGGATGGAAACCAGAATTACAGAAAAAAGGAGAAACTAAAGTAGCCGAGCTGGCCCGATTATTAAGGGCGAACTCAGCCAAAGGCAAGAAGGACACCCAGTCATCCTGATCAGCAGAAACAAAGCATCTCAGATATGTCTCCAAAGTCTGATCAGTTCGTTCGGTTTGGCCATTAGTCTGAGGATGGAAAGCCGAAGAAAAAGACAAATCAATGCCCATCTTAGCGCAAAAGGACCGCCAAAACCTCGAAACAAACTGGGAACCTCTGTCCGAGACGATGTTCTCTGGAATGCCATGCAAACGAACCACATGCTGGAAAAACAATGGCACCAAATCAGAGGAGGAAGGCAATTTAGACAAGGGTACCAAATGGACCATCTTAGAGAAGTGATCACAAACCACCCAAATGACCGACATTCTTTGAGAAACAGGGAGATCCGAAATAAAATCCATGGAAATATGCGTCCAGGGCCTCTTCGGGACCGGCAAGGGCAAAAGCAACCCACTGGCACGAGAACAGCAGGGCTTAGCCCGAGCACAAGTCCCACAGGACTGCACAAAAGAACGCACCTTCCGTGACAAAGAAGGCCACCAAAAGGATCTAGCCACCAAGTCTCTGGTACCAAAGATTCCAGGATGACCAGCCAACACCGAACAATGAACCTCAGAGATAACTCTACTAGTCCATCTATCAGGGACAAACAGTTTCTCCGCTGGACAATTGTCAGGTCTATCAGCCTGAAACTTCTGCAGCACGCGCCGCAAATCAGGGGAGATGGCAGACAAAATTATCCCCTCTTTAAGAATACCCGTCGGCTCCGGAACACCCGGAGAGTCAGGCACAAAACTCCTTGACAGGGCATCAGCCTTCACATTCTTAGATCCCGGAAGGTATGAAACCACAAAATCAAAACGGGAGAAAAAGAGCGACCATCGAGCCTGTCTAGGATTCAACCGTTTGGCAGACTCGATATAAGTCAAATTCTTGTGATCCGTCATGACCACCACGTGATGTTTAGCTCCTTCAAGGCAATGTCGCCACTCCTCGAATGCCCACTTCATGGCCAACAACTCTCGATTGCCAACATCATAATTGCGCTCAGCAGGCGAGAATTTTCTAGAAAAGAAGGCACATGGTTTCATCACCGAGCCATCAGAACTTCTTTGCGACAAAACAGCCCCTGCTCCAATCTCAGAAGCATCGACCTGAAACGGGAGCGAAACATCTGGCTGGCATAACACAGGGGCAGAAGAAAAACGACGCTTCAACTCCTGAAAAGCCTCTACAGCCGCAGAGGACCAATTGACCACATCAGCACCTTTCTTGGTCAAATCAGTCAACGGTTTAGCAATACTAGAAAAATTAGCGATGAAGCGACGGTAAAAATTAGCAAAGCCCAGGAACTTCTGCAGACTCTTCACAGATGTCGGCTGAGTCCAATCATAAATGGCCTGAACTTTAACAGGGTCCATCTCGATAGTAGAAGGGGAAAAAATGAAACCCAAAAATAAAACCTTCTGAACTCCAAAGAGACACTTTGACCCCTTCACAAACAAGGAATTTGCACGAAGGACCTGGAACACCATTTTGACCTGCTTCACATGAGACTCCCAATCATCCGAAAAGACCAAAATGTCATCCAAATATACAATCATGAATCTATCCAGGTACTCTCGAAAGATGTCATGCATAAAGGACTGAAACACAGATGGAGCATTAGAAAGCCCGAATGGCATAATCAGATACTCAAAATGGCCCTCGGGCGTATTAAATGCTGTTTTGCATTCATCGCCTTGTTTAATTCGCACAAGATTATACGCCCCTCGAAGATCTATCTTGGTGAACCAACTAGCCCCCTTAATCCGAGCAAACAAATCAGACAGCAGCGGCAAAGGATACTGAAATTTGACTGTGATCTTATTAAGAAGGCGGTAATCAATACAAGGTCTCAAAGAGCCATCCTTCTTGGCCACAAAAAAGAACCCTGCTCCCAATGGTGACGACGACGGGCGAATATGACCCTTCTCCAAGGATTCCTTTATATAACTCCGCATAGCGGCGTGCTCTGGCACAGATAAATTAAACAGACGGCCCTTAGGAAACTTACTACCAGGAATAAAATTAATAGCACAATCGCAATCCCTATGAGGAGGTAGGGCACCGGATTTGGGCTCTTCAAATACATCCCGGTAATCTGATAAAAACTCAGGGACTTCAGAAGGAGTGGAAGGCGAAATAGACAACAATGGAACATCACCATGTACCCCCTGACAACCCCAGCCGGACACAGACATAGATTTCCAATCTAACACTGGATTATGGACCTGTAGCCATGGCAACCCCAAAACGACCACATCATGCAGATTATGCAACACCAAAAAGCGAATATCCTCCTGATGTGCAGGAGCCATGCACATGGTCAATTGAGTCCAGTACTGAGGCTTATTCTTGGCCAAAGGCGTAGCATCAATTCCTCTCAATGGAATAGGATACTGCAAGGGCTCCAAGAAAAAAACCACAGCGCCTGGCAAACTCCAAGTCCATCAAATTCAGGGCAGCGCCTGAATCCACAAATGCCATAACAGAATAGGACGACAGAGAGCAAATCAGAGTAACGGACAAAAGAAATTTAGACTGTACAGTACCAATGGTGGCAGACCTAGCGAACCGCTTAATGCGCTTAGGACAATCGGAGATAGCATGAGTGGATTCACCACAGTAAAAACACAGCCCATTCCGACATCTGTGTTCTTGCCGCTCAGCTCTGGTCAAAGTCCTATCACACTGCATAGGCTCAGGCCTATGCTCAGAGAATACCGCCAGATGGTGCACAGCTTTGCGCTCACGCAAGCGCCGATCGATCTGAATGGCCAAGGACATAGACTCATTCAGACCAGCAGGCGTGGGAAATCCCATGACATCCTTAAGGGCTTCAGAAAGACCCTTTCTGAAAATTGCCGCCAGGGCACACTCATTCCACTGAGTAAGCACAGACCACTTTCTAAACTTCTGACAGTACACCTCCGCTTCATCCTGACCCGACACAAAGCCAGCAAGATTTTCTCTGCCTGATCCACTGAATTTGGTTCATCATAAAGCAATCCAAGTACCAGAAAAAACGCATCAACATCACGCAATGCAGGATCTCCTGGCGCAAGGGAAAATGCCCAGTCTTGAGGGTCACCACGCAGCAAGGAAATAATGATTTTTACTTGTTGAACGGGGTCACCAGAGGAGCGGGGTTTCAAAGCTAGAAACAGTTTACAATTATTTTTGAAATTCAGAAACTTAGCTCTATCTCCAGAAAATAAATCAGGAATAGGAATTCTAGGCTCTAACATAGGATTCCGAACCACAAAATCTTGAATGTTTTGTACCCTTGCAGTGAGATGATCCACACAAGAGGACAGACCTTGAATGTCCATCACTACACCTGTGTCCTGAACCACCCAAAGGTCTAGGGGATAAGAAAGACAAAACACAGTGCAAAGAAAAAAAAAATGGTCTCAGAGCTTCTCTTATCCCTCTATTGAGATGCATTAATACTTTGGGCCAGCTGTACTGTTATGACCTGGTGGTTAGGAGCACCCGGAATGACCTGATGGTTAAACTCACAGGACAAGCTCTGGGAAGTGGGAACTTTGCTGACCGCAATCCCTAATCCTATCACACACACTAGAAATAGCCGTGGGGCGTACCTAACAGGCCTAGACGCCTCAGACACAGATTTAGAACTAGCTAGCCCTAGAGATAGAAAATAAAGCCTACCTTGCCTCAGAGAAATTTCCCCAAAGGAAAAGGCAGCCCCCCACAAATATTAACTGTGAGTAAAGATGAAAGTCACAAACACAGAAATGAAACAGGTTTTAGCAAAGGGGAGGCCAGACTAACTAAATAGACAGAGGATAGGAAAGGTATCTTTGCGGTCAGCACAAAACTACAAAAGACCACGCAGAGTGTGCAAAAAGACCCCCGCACCGACTCACGGTGCGGAGGCGCCACCCTGCATCCCAGAGCTTCCAGCTAGCAAGACAAAATCATGAAAGCAAGCTGGACTAGAAAACCATGAACAGAAAATAACAAACGGGGACTTAGCTTCTTGCAGGAAGAGACAGGTCTCCAGAAAAATCCAAGAGCGACTGAACCAGCACAGGAACATTGACAGCTGGCCTGGAGTAACGATCTGAGTGGAGTTAAATAGAGCAGCCAACCAAAGGATAAACCACGTCACCTGTGTAAGGAACTTCAGAAGCAGCAGCTTCACTCACAGCCACCAGAGGGAGTCCATGGACAGAACTCGCCGAAGTACCATTCACGACCACAGGAGGGAGTTCGACAACAGAATTCACAACAGTGGGGGTCTTTTCAGTCTTTGTAACCCCTTACAGAAGGACAGTGTCTTGTTTTATTTCTCCCTGTTTATGTTTTTCAGGTTTCCATTTGTTGACTACGTCGGCCCTGCATGGGAATGTTATTTTTAAAATAAAATGATGAACCAGAGAAAATGTAGGGGAGGGTTTAATTAAATAAAGATTCTGTATGTGTGTTTTTTCTATTTTTTTTACTGGGTTAGTAATGGGGGGTGTCTGATAGACACTTCTCAATTGCTAACAACAGGACCTGATGTCAGCTGTGTTTGTGGATAGTATAGAGCTGACATCAAACCCATGCACCATTACACTGATTGCCACCGTACCAGGGCAATCGGGAAAAGCCAAACTGAACACCAGAATTGGCGCATCTAATGTGATGTTCCACTTCTGAGACAGCTGTATGCTGATATTTTTAGGGTGGGAAGGGCCCAATAACCATGGACCTTCCTAGTCTGATAGTATCAGCCCTCAGCGGTATGCTTTACCTTTGATGGATACGAAAAATGTGGGATAATCCACATTGTTTTTTTCATTTATGTAATCATAAAAAGATATGCATACATATTAGTCCATAAACACACTAAGGTCACACTCCAATATCACAGTACTTTAAACAAACCCTTCATAATAATGGAAGGAAAAGGAATGTATAAGATAATCAATATTTTTATTTATATTTCAAAAATCATACAATAATTCAACAAGAATAAAAGGATGCCTCATGTCATAGAACAGGCCTAATTCCACTACCCACTAATAGTTTATTGTAAAAAAAAGCCCAAATCTAAATGGTTCCATAACTTGCTGGATTTACTGGGTCATTTAACTGTATATTTATAACACCACCTATGTATACCTTATTGACAATATATGGATAATATAGATCCTTAATAAAGTGCCCTAGTGCAAAAGATAGGTATACCTAAGGAGGGAAATAGACAGATGTAAACAATGACCACTAGAAAAAATCCTAGAAAGTGCCTCAGTGCATGTAAACAATATTGCAGATTCAAGTAAGCATGAAAACCAAATGAAAGAAGGTGCATATGAGTTTTCTTTATCGTAGTGGGTAGCCGAAATTGCCCTGTCTCCCACCCCAACACGCGTTTCAACGTTTTCTTCTTCCGGGGGTTGCAATTTTATTATATGTCGGGGGATTGTTCAATTATATCTGTCTGTCTATCTGTCTGTCTATATCTATTATGTATCTATTGGGATGCAGTGACCCCTGTTACAGCTAGGGGGCGCTGCATTTTCTCCTCAGAGTGAAGGCGTATTGAGGCCAAGGGAATGCATGGCAGTCGCAGGCATAACTGTGATGATCAGACAACGTCATGTAAATGGCCGGTATGTTTCGCAGAGGAAAATGCTCTGTGCTGTAAGCCGATAATGTTGTTCTGGGACCTGTAGTCCCATAAGTATTGTTGTGTAGCTTTAAAGGGAGGCTTACAAGGTTAATCGGAGAGCTGGGCGGGTCTGACTAACCACACACACCTCCCACCTATGGGAGTGGTCACTAGTATATAATGTGACCATGGTGTGGTCACATGTTAGAGAATGTATGGACCTGATTGGTCCGTGTGTAAGGTTCTGGAAGGCCTGTGTGTTGGACGGTCCCAGGTGGGGATGGACGTCATGAAGAGCACATGGTGAAGCCTTGGATCTGGTGGCCTGTGAGCTGGTCGGTTCCAAGTGGGGACGGACATCCTGAACAGCACACAGAGAGACCGTATGTGCAGAGTCTGTGATGGCACTGCATTGGGGAAGCTATCGTCTGTCTGAGGATCTGGACTGTCGGGAGTGAACTGGTCACAGGTGCGGTGATCCCAGTTTGGCAGCTTGCCCAGGAGAGAGCACCAACAGGAGGTTATCGTGTGGAGCAGGAGCTCCAGGAAGGTAACACAGAGTTGGGGAACTGTGTGCACTGACAAGGGTCAGTTAATAAACTGTGTGGTCTCCCACGGTAAATGGACGAAGTGAGGTCTGGTGTGTATAGAGACTACAACTCAATGTGAAGTGCTATGGACTATGTGGAAGGTCTGTGATGTGTAACATGGCCTATAGTGGTTTATGCTGAGTGTATAATAAACCACATGGACTGTTTAACTAAGAAAACGTGACTATGTGCCTTCATCCCGTTGTAAAGCGAGTATTCCCCAACCCGTTAGTGATCGCTGCAGTACACTATATAGCATTCATTGCTGTCCAAATACATTAGAATAACGCAAGTGAAAAAGTGCATGCGAAAACGTATCGAAATGTAACTTTTGTCATTGCATTTTTCCCTGCCTAGAGATGCAGAAATGGTGCAGAAATTTCCAGCTTTTACTTCCACTTGAGATCAAATAAGGCAGGGATCCTCAGGCCCCTCAGGGAATCTGTATCTGTGCACATCTTTTTTGAGTGAGCTATGAGATGGGTGAAGTGTAAAAAGTTTAGAAGCTGTGTGGACTTGGTATACAATCGGAATTCTGCCTCTTGTTTTAGATGTGATAACATAGATTGCTACAATGATCTGCATTTACCATCAATATAAACTGTTCTGGTAATCCAAACTAGTAAAGCATTAAAAAGTACTGTACAACCAAGCCATTATTATTACCGCACATCGAGGATATAGCAACGATGCTCCCTTGGGATTCCAGAAGTGCCTTCAGAGCTGTGGACGTTAGTTCGACAAAACTGAGAAAATTTATTTTGCTGGAACTCAGCATAGGCTCCACGTCACCTTTAAAATATTCAAAACTTACAGGTCCTCCCGCATGATTTAGCACCAGATAATCAAGTCCACCTAAATAAAAGAATAAACTCTAGGTGAACCAATCTATAAAACATCATTATGGCTGTAACAAAGTGGCTGTGTCATCATATCCTAGGTCACAATGTGCCAGGCTTTTTGGATTCAGAAATGTGAAAGCACCTCTATAGCTGGAAAAATTGGAAGAATTTATTATCATTTTTTTCTTATGCTCTGCTTATTAGTGCTTTACATTATCATCGCTGTCCCCAATGGGGCTCATAATCTATATTCAGAATCAGTATGTCTTTGGAATGTGGGAGGAAACTGGAGTACACGGAGGAAACCCATGCAAACACAGGGAGAACATACAGACTCATTGCAGATGTCCTTGGTGGGATTTGAACCCTAGACCCCAGTGCTGCAAGGCGTACTAACCACTGAGCCACCAAGAATGGAACTGGTAGGGGGTAATGGAAAATCCTTGCACAAACAATGCTTAGGTTTGTGCCTAGATTATACCCGAGTCACTTCAAAGTTAAACAAAGGGTTGTTCACTACTAAGACAACCCCTTCCTAACTACTATATTTCCCAGTGCAAAATAAAAATAACATATACTCCCCTCCCACACCGGTGTAATTGAAGTGATATCAATGCCGGGTCTCCCATGGCTATTGTGATGCTGTTTTGCCATGGGGAAGATGGAAGAAAAGGCACATCCAAGGTAAATGAAAGTTTAATTCTTTAATCTATATCCATTAAAATTATAAACAAGGGATTTAAAACCAACGCGTTTCTGGAGAGTCACTTGCCCTTAATTATGGCATAAAACTTGAATTACAATGGTCTTAATTAAAGCACAAAAAACAATCACATACGTAATTGCAATTAACAGGGAGACCACTTGACTGGGGATACACCTGAACACTAATGGAGAACTTAAATCAGTATGTAAATTCCAAGAAAAAAAAAATCTCAAAAACATAAATACATTATATTTAACAATTGATGGGAGTAAACTGTAAATCACAAAATATAAGCAATCACACTTTATGTTGAATAAAAAAATAATAATAATTTAAAAAAATAAATAATTTTTGAAATTCATGCCCATAGGGTATTTGGTCTCAAGCCTGAGTATCCAATAGCCAGAACTTCAATCGTTTTCAAACTATGCAAGTGTGCCCGCAATTTGACGGTCAAAAGACATTTTTTTAAAGGACAATGCCATTTTGGAATCTGAGTCTACCAGCTTGTCTACCCACACTATTGAATTTTCTGATTTATTTTTCAATGAGCAAAGCACATTAATGTCCTGCCAGCAGTAGCAAGCAGAAAGCCATGGTGTGGATGGCATTTATGACAGTGACATTGTCTTTAAAATTAAGAACTGCACTTATTATCTTCTGGAATCCAGAACACCTGATTTGGATAGTTTACAGGCAATTGTAGAAAAAGATTAAAAGAATTTGTACGATCAAGCATCCAAATTAAATTCTATGCATAATAGCATCATTTCCAGCTATCTGCACAAAGTTCCACACTATGCCAGAGGAGTATGATGTATTTTGGGGTTGTATCTTTTTGTGCCCCTATTTGTCATTTTGTAAACTGCAATATTTTGGAGTTGAAGCATGTGTGTGGTAACATCTATGCATTTATATTATGCTGACTGTTATTTTGCATATTTGCTGGAATATTTATCAGGGTCATTGTGTGTCAGCACTGGTCTAATCCTTTTCATATTGGGGGATTGTTATTGCAGCTATGATATATCTTTTAGTATTCTAATATATTTGTTTTGAGTGACTTAAGTTGATTGTAATCGCTCCTTTGTATACATTCACACCTTTTTTTTTGGCCTGTGTTATCATACACTGACACCACTTCATCTTTATATCATACAATGATTACAGGCCATCTGGCCCTCTGTTTCTGACTATCAGCCTTATAGGGTCTTTATAGGAGTTCAGGTACAGCCGGGGGTGCCAATCTCGCTTTTTCTTAGGGTGCCAACCTCCGCATCTAGGTAGGTGCTCAGATAGAAGTGGTATCCAGGGAGAGGTCACTCATTTCTTCACATTGGTTTAGTGAGTTTGTTATGACATAGTTGCACTAATATTATCACCTTGTAGTTAACCATTTAGGTGCTGGCAGTTCTGCTTGTTGAGATTTTTTGACTGGGCATACTTCTATCATGTTAGATGGGTCTTTTTCCTAACATTTTTTCTAGTCTTCTCCGGTATATCATTATTTACATTGACTAGTCAGGTAGAGAGCTTCTATTTTTTGGTCTGCTCTCTTGTATTTTTACAAGCCTGGTTTTTCCTAGGCAATTTAATTATAAGGAACAAATCCCGCTGTTGGGATTCTTTTATTATGTTCACTTAATAAAGGTTATATTTTAATAGGGTAGTTTTTCTTTAGTAAGCCGTTAATTATTTACCCTTGCATACACCGAGTTGTAAGAAGATTTCTAACTGAACATCACAGCCAGAGGACGCGGAACACAGAGCCCGGTGGTGGAACGGGAACAGGTGAATATCACATGGCTCATCCTATCCTGGCGCGGTCTCTCTGCAAGTCCCTGCTTGTCCGATGGTCTCTGGCGCGTGCCGGCAGCATGTTCCTGTGTTCAGCGGTCACATGGTACCGCTCATTAAAGTAATGAATTCGCGCGCTACGCCTATGAGAGTGGAGTTGCGTCCATATTCAGATTGGATAGTCCAGCTGTCAATCAACACAATGACAGCTCAGCACGTCCCTGTACCAGACTGGATGGCCAAGCTGTCAATCAAAGTACTGTTGGCCCCGGAGACCATTAAAGAAGCAGGGAAGTGCAGAGACCGCGGCGGGAGCAGGTGAGTATGATGTGACAACCACCACTCCTGCCGCTCCCCTTCTCCCGTCGACCCCCTGGGACAATGACTCGAGTATAAGCTGAGAGGGGCACTTTCAGCCTAAAAAAATGGGCTGAAAATCTCAGCTTATACTCAAGTATATACGGTAGTTATGTCTTTTGATTGACATAGGGCATATACTGTTATTGTGAACAGTTAAGCAAGTTGAAGATGAAATGATCTCTAAAATGATCAAAGATATGTATAGAGAAAAAATGGCACAGAATTTCAGGAAAAGAACATCTCTCCAACCGTTAAGCATGGAGGTGGATCAATCATGCTTTGGGGTTGTGTTGCAGCCAATGGTACGGGGAACATTTCATGGGTAGAAGGAAGAATGGATTCAATGAAATTTCAACAAATTCTTGATGCAAACATAACATCATCTGTAAAAAAAAACCGAAGTTGAAAAAAGGATGGCTTCTATAATTGGATAATGTGTCATGGTTCCACCCCTCAGAGTGTCTGGGATGCAGTTACTGACAGCTCGGCCGTCCAATTTGGTATAGGGGTGTGTTGAAGCTGTCAGTACTTTGATTGACAGCTTGGCCATCCAATCTGGTACAGGGGCGTGCTAGCAGTCATTGTGTTGATTGACCCCCCAACGAACCTATCCATTACAGTAAATGGCTGCCCACCCTCCCCAGTCCCACAAGCTCGCTGTCTCGGGGTAATCCTTGACACTGATCTCTCCTTCAAACCGCATATCCAAGCCCTTTCCACTCCCTGCCGCCTTCAACTCAAAAATATTTCACGTATCCGTACATTCCTAAACCAAGAATCTGCAAAAACCCTAGTCCATGCCCTCATCATCTCCTGCCTCGACTACTGTAACCTCCTGCTCTGAGGCCTCGCCTCTAATACTCACGCACCCCTCCAATCTATTCTAAACTCTGCTGCCCGACTAATCCACCTGTCCCCCGCCTATTCCCCGGCCTTTCCCCTCTGTCAATTCCTTCACTGGCTCCCCATTACCCAGAGACTCCAGTACAAAAGCCTAACCATGACATACAAAGCCATCCACAACCTGTCTCCTCCATACATATGTGACCTCGTCTCCCGCTACTTTCCTGCACGCAACCTCCGATCCTCACAAGATCTCCTTCTCTACTCCCCCCTTATCTCCTCTTCCCACAATCGCAGACAAGATTTCTCTCACGCATCACCCCTACTCTGGAACTCTCTACCACAACATATCAGACTCTCACCTAACATCGAAACCTTCAAAAAGAATCTGAAGACCTACCTCTTCCGGCGAGCCTACAACCTGCAGTAACCACCGATCGACCAAACCGCTGCACGACCAGCTCTATCCTCACCTACTGTATCCTCACCCATCCCTTGTAGATTGTGAGCCTTCGTGGGCAGGGTCCTCTCTCCTCCTGTACCAGTTGTGACTTGTATTGTTCAAGATTATTGTACCTGTTTTTGTTATGTATATCCCTCCTCACATGTAAAGCGCCATGGAATAAATGGCGCTATAATAATAAATAATAATAATAATAATAATTGACAGCTGGCCTATCCAATCTGAGACTGTGAGGTGTTGACTGTCTCAAAGTGTTCATTATTCCAGGTGATTGCCATGTTACTTAACTGAGCTGTCTCCCAGACCTCTGCCAGACATACATTCAGCTTGTGAGATTTGTTCTCCTGTGGCTTGAGTTCTGTATGCTTGATCTGTTGTTGCCTGACCTTGGACTTTGTTCTGACCATTCGTCTGTTTAACCCCTTCATCTCTGATCTGTTATCATCCCGAAACTCTGAAAGGGACATTACCTGACCACGTTTTTTTCTCTTCCTTTTGTTTATGACATACTCTCCTGGCTTCCGACTTTGGACTCCTCGATCATTCTGACTCACTGCTTTGCCATGAGCAGTGACTTGCGTCACATAATGATCCTAAACACGAGTCAAAATCCATAATAGACTACCTCAAAAGACACAAGCTGAAGGTTTTACAATGGCCCTCACTATCTCCTGATCTGACCATCATTGAAAATCTGTGGGTAGATCTCAAAATAGCAGTGCATGCAAGACGACCCAGGAATCTCACAGAACTGGAAGAATTTTCCAAAGAAGAATGGATGAAAATCCCTCAAAGGAGAATTGAAAGACTCTTGTCTAGCTACAAGAACAGTTTACAATCTGTGATACTTGCAAAATGGGGTACTACTGGGTACTAACCATGCTGGGTGCGCAAACTTTTGCATCGGCCCATTTTCCTTTTTGTAGTTTATAAAAGGTAAAAGTTGAAAAATATACATGCAATATATATATATATATATATATATATATATATATATATATATATATATATATATATACATATATATATACACATATATATACATATACACACACACACACAGTGGGGCAAAAAAGTAGTCAGTCAGCAATAGTGCAAGTTCCACCACTTAAAAAGATGAGAGGCGTCTGTAATTTACATCATAGGTAGACCTCAACTATGGGAGACAAACTGAGAAAAAAAAATCCAGAAAATCACATTGTCTGTTTTTTTAACATTTTATTTGCATATTATGGTGGAAAATACGTATTTGGTCAGAAACAAACAATCAAGATTTCTGGCTCTCACAGGCCTGTAACTTCTTCTTTAAGAGTCTCCTCTTTCCTCCACTCATTACCTGTAGTAATGGCACCTGTTTAAACTTGTTATCAGTATAAAAAGACACCTGTGCACACCCTCAAACAGTCTGACTCCAAACTCCACTATGGTGAAGACCAAAGAGCTGTCAAAGGACACCACAAACAAAATTGTAGCCCTGCACCAGGCTGGGAAGACTGAATCTGCAATAGTCAACCAGCTTGGAGTGAAGAAATCAACAGTGGGAGCAATAATTAGAAAATGGAAGACATACAAGACCACTGATAATCTCCCTCGATCTGGGGCTCCACGCAAAATCCCACCCCGTGGGGTCAGAATTATCACAAGAACGGTGAGCAAAAATCCCAGAACCACACGGGGGGACCTAGTGAATGAACTGCAGAGAGCTGGGACCAATGTAACAAGGCCTACCATAAGTAACACACTACGCCACCATGGACTCAGATCCTGCAGTGCCAGACGTGTCCCACTGCTTAAGCCAGTACATGTCCGGGTCCGTCTGAAGTTTGCTAGAGAGCATTTGGATGATCCAGAGGAGTTTTGGGAGAATGTCCTATGGTCTGATGAAACCAAACTGGAACTGTTTGGTAGAAACACAACTTGTCGTGTTTGGAGGAAAAAGAATACTGAGTTGCATCCATCAAACACCATACCTACTGTAAAGCATGGTGGTGGAAACATCATGCTTTGGGGCTGTTTCTCTGCAAAGGGGCCAGGACGACTGATCCGGGTACATGAAAGAATGAATGGGGCCATGTATCGTGAGATTTTGAGTGCAAACCTCCTTCCATCAGCAAGGGCATTGAAGATGAAACGTGGCTGGGTCTTTCAACATGACAATGATCCAAAGCACACCGCCAGGGCAACAAAGGAGTGGCTTCGTAAGAAGCATTTCAAGGTCCTGGAGTGGCCTAGCCAGTCTCCAGATCTCAACCCTATAGAAAACCTTTGGAGGGAGTTGAAAGTCCGTGTTGCCAAGCGAAAAGCCAAAAACATCACTGCTCTAGAGGAGATCTGCATGGAGGAATGTGCCAACATACCAACAACAGTGTGTGGCAACCTTGTGAAGACTTACAGAAAAAGTTTGACCTCTGTCATTGCCAACAAAGCAGGGGCTGACTGGCAAATTTTAGCCTGGGGGGCAAACACAAAGCACTGGCCCAGGAGTGGTGGTACATCTTTATGTTAAGGACTCTAAGGTCTCACATACCATTCAGCGTGAGTATTGCGCATCTGAGGTGCAACTGAAAAGAAACCATTTCATACATACTAAACTTAAATGGCCTTCTTAGTAGAGTTGAGCAAATTTTTCAAAATTCGGTTCCGATTATGCTCAGCGGCAAATATTGTATTTGCAATATTCTCTGACCGTCATTGGAGCCAATGGGCATAGAAATAATCAAATATGTTGGTATCAGTATGCAGGGCCGGCCCTGAGCAGGCAGGGGGCCCACTCGCCGTCGTTGACACTGTATAGTGTCGGCCCCTGTGGACCCCCGCCTGCTCCAGGCCCCAGCACTTGCGATACTTACCTCTCCCGGTTCCAGCGCTGCAGCGTCTTCCATCCTCTGACTGTGATGTTCAGGTCAGAGGCCGCGATGACGTCACCAGTGCGTGCCCTCTGCCTGAGCAGTCGCAGCACAGAGAGCAGGGAGACGCCGACGCTGAGGAGTCCAGAGCAGCGACAAGCAACGAGAGGTGAGTATTTCTTTTTTTTTTTATATTTGGAGCAATATATGGGGACCATCAGAAGGGGCCCATATATGGAGCATTATATGGGGCTAATTCTATATGGAGTATCTTATGGGGCCAATAATATAGGGAGCATTATATGGAGCCAATTTAATATGGAGCATCTTATGGGGCCAATTCAATATGGAGCAGTATATGGGGCCAATAATATATGAAGCATCTTATGGGACTAATTATATATGGAGCATTTTATATGGCCAATTATATATGGAGCAGTATATGGGGCCAATTATTTTTGGAGCATTATATGGGACCCATTCTGTATGGAGTATTATATGGGACCCTTTTGTAAGGAGTATTATATGGGCCCATTCTGTATGGAGCAATATATGGGACTCAGTATACTGTATGGAGCATTATATGAGGCCAATTATATATGGATCAATAGATGGGGCCCATCATATACTGTATGGAGAATTATATGTGGCTCACTATACTGTATGGAGTATTATATGGGGTCAATTCCGTATGGAGCAATATATGCGGCTTATTATGTATGGAGCACTCTGTGGTGCCCATTATACTGTATGGAGCATTATATGGGGCTCATTATTCTGTATAGAGGACTATGTGGTGCCAATTATACTGTATGGAGCACTATATGGGGCCATTTTACTGTATGGGGCAATATATGGGGCTCATTATTCTGTATAGAGGACTATACTGTCCGGTTTCTGAGCTAATGTAGAATGTACAAAAGATATCACTCATGTAATGTAAGAATTAAGTGAAATCTTTGGCATTGTACTATACCTATATTTCTCTGCCGTATCGGTGCATTATGAATTGTGGTATGTGTTAAAGGGGCCCCCTGAGACTCTTTCGCCCAGGGCCCACGAAAACCTGGAGTCGGCCCTGCCAGTATGGCACGAATATGGCAAATTCAGATTTGGTGATCGATTCCGAACATATTCACTCAACTCTACTTATTAGCATCTGTACAGTAAAGTGTTCCACACAACAAATGCTACCTGAGATGCCAGCCTAAACCTATTATGTCTATAATCACATGCCTCCTTGCAGGAACACTCCAGTGTGTACAGCCACATAATGTAAGATTGATATACAGACATGACAAATGCCTAAGACACTATGGTTTTATGTGTGCACTGAATCCGCTAATTCACAATTCAAAGTATTTTTTGTAGAATTCTGGCATAATACAGTCAGAAAATTTGTGCAAATCTCGAACTTATTAAAAAAACGTTGTGGCTTTTGCCATTTTCACCCAGTGTTAGGGCTCATACTCACTGCGAGAAACTCGGATGAGCCTTTCATTTTAATACCCGGCGCTGCTGCCGGCACTCAGATCGGAGCGTGCGGCCGCATAGGAATACATGCAGCCGCACGCTCCTCCCCTCCCAGGTGAGTATGAGCCCTTAGCCAGATACACCAAAGCAGGAAGGACATGGAAGGCATGTCGTATGTCGAAGCCCGTCAGCCTAATTCTTCAAAAGTTACAACACTTTAGTGGCCTAACTTAAGCCAGAAATGTACACTTTTGGCAAGGCGCACACCAGTGATAAGATTTGCCTAATTCATTAAGTGCTAAGTGCGCCTCTTAATGAATCTTACACCTGCACTGCCAACATTAGAGGGATGGTCCGGTACCTATAATGTCCTTTGTAAATTTCTATCCTTACACCCTAACTGCTTTGTAATGAGCTTTATTACACAACACCCTACACTTCTCCCCACTAGTGATGAGCGAGCAAGGTATCTTGGGCGTGCTCATAGATTATGTTTGTGTCCCCGTAGCTGCATCATTTGCGGCTGTTAGACAACCTGAACACATGCAGGGGTTGCCTGTTTGTTAGGGACTCCCCACATGTATTCAGGCTGTCTAGCAGCGACAAAAAAATGCAGCTACGTGGACACAAACATAATCTACGAGCATGCCCAAGATACTCAGAGACCACCCGAGCATGTTCGCTCATCACTACTCTCTACCTATCTAATCTCTAAGGGTATGTTTCCACTGTCCGGATTTCTTCAGTTTTTGCTGCGGATTGGACGCTGCGTACAGCAGCAGCGTCCAATCCGGAGTGTCCAGATGTTACAGCATAGTGGAGGGGATTTTATGAAATCCCATCTCCACTATGCGTGCAGGGCTGCATCCGGCGGCCCTGCATAACCGGACATGTGGCGCGTCTTTATAGACCGGAGCATGTCTATTTATCTTGCTCAGTCTCCGCAAGATAAATAACACAGTCTATGAATACGATGAGGTGATTACGCATTTGTTCAATGAACACATCCAGAATTACCATGCGTACAACAGTGGGCGGCGCTTTGGGTGGAGTGGGGTCCCCGCTGCGACCAAAGGGCAGGGATTCCTGACTGCGCAAACATAGCCTGACTGCAGAAAAACACTCTTAACCTACAGCTATGGGAATTATCTGCATATTAATAGTGTTACTAATCTGCCCAGTGTCCACACTTAGGCTACTTTCACACATAAGTTTTTTGCCGTCAGGCACAATCCTGCGAATTTTGAAAAAAAAAACGGATCTGGCAACAATGGCCACTGGATCCGTTTTTTTCTCATACACTTGTATTAGCGATGGATTGCGACGGATGGCTTGGGATCCCGGATCACCTAGTAGGATCCAGCAAAAAAACCAAAACAGATCTGTCGCATCAGTTTTTCACAATTTGCGACAGATCCGTTTTTTTCAACAGTTGACGGATTGTGCCTGAAAGCAAAAACCTGATGTGCGAAAGTAGACTTAGTCGAACACTGCGTTCGGGTTTCAGTCACGGGGTGGGAGAAGCGCCGGCGCGGGTTCAGTCACCGCTCTGAGTATACAGAGTGATGGCTGTAACTGCACACCCGACCCTGACTGACAGCCCTCCCCAATGCAGAGCATCAGTCAATGCCAGGGTGCAGTTACAGCCGCCACTCTGTAGACTCAGAACGGTGACTGAACCTGTGTCCGCACCATCTCTGTGACGAAAACGCGAACGCTACATGGAGAATAGAGCTAATTTTCTCCCTGAAGCGTTTGGCTAAGTGCAGGCGCCGGGCAGGTTAGGAACGCTATTAACCTGAAGATTAACCCCATATCTGCAGGTTGATAGTATTTTTTCTGTTGACAGGTTCCACATGTAACCATGGTGACAGAGTCTGTGGGAGATGTGCTTCTATGTCTGCCATCACACCTTCTAACGGTGAAACAAGAGGTCATAAGGGGGTGGAGATAGTAGTAGTGAGTGACACCCCACAGCTTCTATCACCACCCTCCAAATACGCAGTGAAGCTGTATGCATGCACCGCGGCTTCATTGTCACCCTGCGCATGCCCAGGGAGGCAGCAGTGATGTAGGACACAGCCAAACGCCAGATTTTCAGGGTATGTGCACACGTCAGGAATTTCTTGCAGAAATTTCCTGACAAAAACGGACATTTCTGCCAGAAATCCGCATGCGTTTTTTTTGCGTTTTTATGCGTTTGACACTTTTTTGCGTGTTTTTTTTTTGCTTTTTTTTCCAAATGCATAGAATAGCGGGAAAAACGCTAAAAATCCACAAAATTAATGAACATGCTGCTTTATTTTACCGTGATGCGTTTTGTTTGCGGAAAAAAAAAACACATCATGTGCACAAAAATTGCAGAATGCATTCTAAATGATAGGATGCATATGTCTGCGTTTTTTAATGCGTTTTTATAGTGTTTTTATCGCGAAAAAACATGAGAAAAACCTGAACATGTGCACATACCCTCAAAGTTGGCGCTAATGGCTGACAGAGTCCTGTGTCACCGCTGCTTCACTGTGAACACAAAGTGCGTTGATAAATCTGATGTGCGTACACCCAGCTTACTGCGCATTAACAGAGATGTGCAACACTCATGCACACACAGGTCACCACGTACACACTCATACACACACAGGTCACCACGTACACACTCATACACACACAGGTCACCACGTACACACTGTGATGTAGCGATGTCCTTGCTGTGCAGTGAATAGGCAGTGACCCATATAAAGTTCAAACAAAGTTCTGTTTATTTCACAGCATACTCACAAACCGGAAAAGAAAGCAAACAAGTCCTTCGGTATGCAGCCGGGAAAGAATAACAACAGTCCACAGTCCGCTGCCGTGAGCGTATTACACCCCCGTGTACGCTGGGGTGTCTGGCTTTTCAGGCTCTGCCTGGCCCATGTTGCTCCACACGGAAGGAGCTCTGCACAAGCCTCCTGCTAGGTCTGAATCCCAGACCAGACTGACACACCCAAACTCTCTTGCTGGGGTTTTTTTTCTATCCTCCAGATTCTATGGCCATGGGCCACTATAAGATCTGGGCTGGAGGAAACGGACCGGCCCCACTACCATCCTGCAGTCCGTTTCAAAATAAAAGCCCATACCAGGTTTTCCTGAATAAATTCTGGGACAAATAACTTGACCCAGTTCACACTTACTTTTATTCTTCCCTGTGTCTCACAGGCAACCTGCTGTGAGCACAGGGCACTCCAGCGGATCTAATATGCTTCTAAGCACATCCTGGGGGACACATAGCGACCCTCGCATATGACACCGGTCACTGCCTCACATCCCCCCCCCCCTCTGTTCAGACTTGTGGGGTTGAACATTTGTCAGCATACATGGTGCCCGTGACAGGGCATCTGCATTTCCCTGTGATTTCCCAGCCCGATGTTCCACAGAGAAGCTGAAATTTTGTAGGGACAAGAACCATCTGGTGACTCGGGCATTCCTTTCCTTTGCATTTCTCATCCAGACAAGGGGTGAATGGTCTGTTACCAACCGAAATTGACGCCCGAGCAAATAGTAGCGTAGGGACTCCAAGGCCCATTTAATCGCCAAGCACTCCTTCTCCACTACGCTATAATTTTTCTCTGCCGGGGTCAGTTTCCTGCTTAAATAGGTGACTGGATGCTCATCCCCGTTCACCTCTTGCGACAGCACCGCTCCCAAGCCTACCTCTGAGGCATCGGTTTGCACAATAAAGGTTTTCTTGAAGTCGGGGCTGATGAGGACCGGCTGTCCACACAACGCCGACTTCAGAGACTGGAACGCTTCCTCTGCTTGAGGATTCCACTTAACCATCACCGTTTTCTTCCCTTTTAACAGGTCCGTTAGGGAAGCCGATTTACCAGCAAAATTGGGTATAAACCGACGGTAATGTAATACCCAATGATGCCAAGGAATGCCCTCACTTGTTTGGAACTTAAGGGCTTGGGCCAGTTTTGAATGGCCTCAATTTTGTTCACTTGAGGTTTGATAACCCCCCGGCCGATCACGTATCCCAAGTACCGGGCTTCCGTGAGACCTATCGCACATTTCTTTGGGTTTGCTGTTAACCCTGCGGCTCTAAGAGACTCTAGCACTGCTTGTACCTGGGACAGATGGGTATCCCAGTCGGTACTAAAGATGACTATGTCATCCAAATAGGCCGATGCGTAATCTCTATGTGGTGCTAACACAATGTCCATCAGCCTCTGGAATGTGGCCGGAGCCCCATGTAACCCAAAAGGTAAGACAATGTATTGAAAGAGACCCTCTGGGGTTATAAAAGCAGTCTTTTCCTTCGCTGACTCTGTTAAGGGAACCTGCCAGTAACCTTTCGTGAGATCCAGCGTGGTGAAGTACTGGGCCTTCCCCAGTCTCTCAATTAGCTCGTCCACCCGTGGCATGGGATACAGGTCAAATTTTGACACTTCATTTAACTTCCTAAAGTCATTACAGAAGCGTAATGACCCATCAGGTTTTGGTATAAGTACAATGGGGCTAGCCCACTCACTTTGGGACTCCTCAATGACTCCCAACTGAAGCATTTGCTTTACCTCGGCCGCGATGGCTTGCCTTCGGGCTTCTGGCACTCGGTACGGTTTCATCCGCACCTTTACCCGGGGCTCAGTGACAATGTCATGCTGAATCACTGAGGTTCGCCCCGGCAGCTCTGAGAATACATCCATATTCTGCTGTACCAATGCTCGAGCCTCCCGCCGCTGCTGTTTTGTGAGGGCATCATTGAATTTTACCTCACACCTGGCTGTGTCCTTGGCCAGGGCCAGAGGGACCTCCGATTGTATGACCGTAGTTGCATCTGTGACCAAACATTCTCGGTCCTTCCAGGCCTTTAGCAGGTTTACATGGTACAACTGCTCGGGTTTTCTATTCCCGGGTTGGTACACTTTGTAATTCACTTCCCCCACCTTTCCCCGTATCTCATACGGCCCTTGCCACTTGGCCATGAGTTTACTCTCTGGGGTGGGCACTAGTACCAACACCCGGTCTCCTTCTTTAAAGGACCTGACCGTGGCCCTTTTATTATAGGTACGGCTCTGAGCGGCCTGGGCATCCAACAGATGCTCCTTTATGATGGGTTGCACGACTGCAATCCGATCCTGCATACTTGCCACATACTCGATAACACTCTTATGTGGAGTGGGCTCCTGTTCCCATGTCTCTTTGGCTACATCCAGCAGCCCCCTCGGGTGCCTGCCATACAATAGCTCAAATGGGGAGAACCCCGTGGACGCCTGCGGTACCTCGCGTATGGCGAACATTAAATATGGCAATAACATATCCCAATCCTTCCCATCCTTGGCGACCACCTTTTTGAGCATGGCCTTGAGGGTCTTATTAAACCTCTCGACCAACCCATCGGTTTGTGGATGGTACACTGACGTACGCAACTGTTTAATTTGGAGCAATTTACATAGCTCCCTAGTCACTTTAGACATAAAAGGGGTTCCCTGATCTGTAAGGATCTCCTTGGGGAGCCCAAGACGACAAAACATGGCAAACAGTTCACGGGCTATTAGTTTAGCCGAAGTGTGCCGGAGCGGTATCGCCTCTGGATACCGGGTGGCGTAGTCTACGACTACTAATATGTGCTGATGGCCCCGGGCGGATTTTACTATTGGTCCCACCAGATCCATCGCTATCCGCTCAAAGGGTACTTCTATGATGGGCAGAGGTACTAACAGACTCCGGTAGTTTGTGGTGGGTGAGGTTAGTTGACACTCAGGACAAGTGTCACAGTACTTTGTAACCTCAGCGTAGACACCAGGCCAAAAGAACCTCTGTAATATGCGCTCTAACGTCTTTTTGGCCCCCAAGTGCCCCCCCCAACATGTGAGTGTGAGCCATGTCGAGCACCGCCCGACGATAGGGTTGGGGCACTACCAGTTGTTCCACCACCTCATCCCGGATTTTATCAACCCTGTACAGTAACTCCTGGGTGACCGCCATCCGGGGAAACTCCTTTTCTGCACCAGGTTGTTGTGCCACCCCATTTACCTCGATTACTCTTTCCCTTGCCCGGGTCAGAGTGGGATCCTGGAGCTGGGCAGTCCCAAACTTACCAGGTGACACCTCCAGCTCATGAATTGGTGGATTCTCTTCCACTTCCCCTGCCAATACCTCTAGGGGAAACCTATCGGGATTACACACTGTCCCTATCGTGGCGACCCCTACGGCAGGTATCCCTGACTCGGGATCTTCGGGTTCTGCACCCGGAATGCTTTTTACCCTGAGAGGGTTAACTCTGGTCTCCCAGAGGGACCAGAACAACGGTAAGTCTCTACCCAACACAGTCCCATACGGAAGAGTTTTTACCACTCCCACCACATGTTTTATCTCTCCACATGGGGTGGAGAACGTGACCTCCGCAGTCGGGTACTCTCGGAGGTCCCCATGTATGCACACTACCCCCACCTTTCGTCCAATAGGACTGTCCCCAGCAACCAAGGACCCGTGTACCAGGGTCACCAAGCTCCCCGAGTCCAAGAGAGCATCCGTTTGGTACTCGTTAACGAGCACTCTGCACAGCTGAGGTTCGGTACCGGCAGGGTCTGTAGTGGCAATGCAGACTGGCTGGGCATACATAGACACGCGGCGGGTATACCCGCAGTCCATGGGTTCTGTTGTTAGGGGACAATTAGCAACCACATGTCCAGGTTCTTGGCACCGCCAACACGTAACGACTGTGGCACGAGGTAACCTTGGAGCCAGTTTAGGGGACACAGGTCTATGGTCACTCTCTTTCCGAGACAACACCTCAGGACGGACTCGGTCCGGTCTTGTCCCAGTGGAGGGCCGTGGACTTTTCTCAGACTCCTGAGCTGGCGGAGCCTTACGTGACAGCCGAAGCGGAGCAGTGTCCCGTATAAAGTCCTGGGTGGCCTTATATCGCTCTACCAGGCCTACAACCTGGTCTAGGGTACCCGGGTCCCCTTGACCCACCCAACGCTGAATGGCCGCTGGCAGAGCCCTCACCAGTCGGTCGACCACCACCCTCTCCACTATCTGACTTGTGGATAAAGTCTCAGGTTGGAGCCACCATTTCACAAGCTGCAATAAGTCAAAAATCTGAGATCGGGCAGGCTGGGCTTCCACAAAAGTCCAAGAAAACACCCGTTGAGCTCTCACATAAGTATTAACCCCCAGTCGGGCAAGGATCTCACCTTTTAACTTGGAATAGTCCTGGGCATCCTCCCGACTGAGGTCAAAGTAGGCCTTTAGCGCATCACCCCTCAAGAACGGAGCCACAACTTCAGCCCACTGTGCTGCTGGCAGATTCTCCCGTTCTGCCGTGCGCTCGTAGACGGTGAGGAAAGCTTCCACGTCATCTTCCGGACTCAATTTCCTCAAAGCAGAGCGGACCTTGCCACGGGCATCGCGACGTTCCGGGGTCGGTGCTGGAGGTGCCTCTCGCAGGGCTGTAATTTGCTGCAGCAACAGATTATTAGTTTGTTGCTGTTGTTGCTGTGTGAGGACTAGCTGCCTCAGGATCTCCTCCATTTTGTCTGTAGGCCTGAATTGCAATGTAGCAGGCTTAATAACAGACATGCAAATGGCGTTGGGGTATGCCTTAATTCACACTGCTCCGCATTCTCCAACCAATTGTGATGTAGCGATGCCCTTGCTGTGCAGTGAATAGGCAGTGACCCATATAAAGTTCAAACAAAGTTCTGTTTATTTCACAGCATACTCACAAACCGGAAAAGAAAGCAAACAAGTCCTTCGGTATGCAGCCGGGAAAAAATAACAACAGTCCACAGTCCGCTGCTGTGAGCGTATTACACCCCCGTGTACGCTGGGGTGTCTGGTTTTTCAGGCTCTGCCTGGCCCATGTTGCTCCACACGGAAGGAGCTCTGCACAAGCCTCCTGCTAGGTCTGAATCCCAGACCAGACTGACACACCCAAACTCTCTTGCTGGGGTTTTTTTTCTATCCTCCAGATTCTATGGCCAAGGGCCACTATAAGATCTGGGCTGGAGGAAACGGACCGGCCCCACTACCATCCTGCAGTCCGTTTCAAAATAAAAGCCCATACCAGGTTTTCCTGAATAAATTCTGGGACAAATAACTTGACCCAGTTCACACTTACTTTTATTCTTCCCTGTGTCTCACAGGCAACCTGCTGTGAGCACAGGGCACTCCAGCGGATCTAATATGCTTCTAAGCACATCCTGGGGGACACATAGCGACCCTCGCATATGACACCGGTCACTGCCTCACAACACTCATACACACACAGGTCACCACGTACACACTCATGCACACACAGGTCACCACGTACACACTCATGCACACACAGGTCACCACGTACACACTCATGCACACACAGGTCACCAAGTACACACTCATGCACACACAGGTCACCAAGTACACACTCATACACACACAGGTCACCACGTACACACTCATACACACACAGGTCACCACGTACACACTCATGCACACACAGGTCACCACGTACACACTCATGCACACACAGGTCACCAAGTACACACTCATACACACACAGGTCCCACGTACACACTCATGCACACACAGGTCACCAAGTACACACTCATACACACACAGGTCACCACGTACACACTCATGCACACACAGGTCACCACGTACACACGCATACACACACAGGTCACCACGTACACACTCATGTCACAACGTACACACTCATACACACACAGGTCACCATGTAAACACTCATGTCACAACGTACACACTCATACACACACAGGTCACCACGTACACACTCATGTCACCACGTACACTCATAAACACACAGGTCACCACGTACACACTCATGTCACAATGTACACACTCATGTCACCATGTACACTCATACACACACAGGTCACCACATACACACTCATGTCACAACGTACACACTCATGTCACCACGTACACTCATACACACACAGGTCACCACGTACACACTCATGTCACCACGTACACACTCATGTCACCACGTACACTCATACACACACAGGTCACCACGTACACACTCATGTCACAACATACACACTCATGTCACCACGTACAATCATACACACATAGGTCACCACGTACACACTCATGTCACAACATACACACTCATGTCACCACGTACAATCATACACACATAGGTCACCACGTACACACTCATGTCACAACGTACACACTCATGTCACCACGTACACTCATACACACACAGGTCACCACGTACACACTCATGTCACAACGTACACACTCACGTCACCACGTACACACTCATACACACACAGGTCACCACGTACACACTCATGTCACCACGTACACTCATACACACACAGGTCACCACGTACACACTCATGTCACCACGTACACTCATACACACACAGGTCACCACGTACACACTCATGTCACAACATACACACTCATGTCACCACGTACAATCATACACACATAGGTCACCACGTACACACTCATGTCACAACATACACACTCATGTCACCACGTACAATCATACACACATAGGTCACCACGTACACACTCATGTCACCACGTACGCACTCATGTCACCACGTACACTCATACACACACAGGTCACCACGTACACACTCATGTCACCACGTACACACTCATGTCACCACGTACACTCATACACACACACAGGTCACCACGTACACACTCATGTCACCACGTACACACTCATGTCACCACGTACACTCATACACACACAGGTCACCACGTACACACTCATGTCACCACGTACACACTCATGTCACCACGTACACTCATACACACACAGGTCACCACGTACACACTCATGTCACCACGTACAATCATACACACATAGGTCACCACGTACACACTCATGTCACAACATACACACTCATGTCACCACGTACAATCATACACACATAGGTCACCACGTACACACTCATGTCACAACGTAGACACTCACACACACTCAGGTCACCACGTACACACTCATGCACACAGGTCTCCACGTACCACCTCATGTCACCACATATACACACTGATACATACGTCACCACATACACACACAGGTCACCATGTACACACTCATGTCACTATGTACACACTCATACACACGTCACCACGTACACATTCACACCCACATCACCACATACACACTCATGTCACTATGTACACACTCATACACACAGGTCAACACGCACACATATCACCACGTACACAGTTGCGAATATACACAGTTCGCACCACATATACTCACACATTTTACCACATATACGGTTACACACATACACACTTCACCAAGAACACGCATGTACATATACACATGTCACCATGCACACAAACATACAAAGGAATACACTGAAATGTGGACTTGAGACTGCATTTAATCACAGAATGAGACATACAGAAAATTCCACTCCTATTTCTGCGTGCCCAACAGATATGTACCCCAATAGCTCTCCTCGAGCTGAGTTTCAACCATGCATCCCCCCACACCACTAAGAAGCAAAGAGACACCTTCCCAGAAGCTTCCATGATTGCCTGCAGCTACTCACACTTCTGCAAGAAGGTTTTTACACATGGTGTGTGGGGCAGCCGGCGCCTCCTCAGCAGAGCTGCACGGTCTGCTCCCTGCTCTCCGATTGGTAAGGGAGCACACACTGAGCAGGAAAAATACAGTACAGCCTCTAGGGACGGCTTCTCCACCAATCAGAAGAGCTGGAAGGACATTGCACCCTTGAGTGACCTCTGCTCCACCAATCAGCATGAGGCTGCTTGTTGGGAAGAGCAAATAAAGGTACAGTGCAGCTTCTAAAGTAATATTTGGCTGAACGGTCCAAAGCTGCAACTAGGAGACCAGCCCAGGGGGCAATTGCCCCTCTGCCCCATGGCCCAGCCCGCCCCTGTTACAAAGTATTGAGATGAAATTTTGTTTCTGACCAAATACTTATTTTCCACCATAATATGCAAATAAAATGTTAAAAAAACAGACAATGTGATTTTCTGGATTTTTTTTTCTCAGTTTGTCTCCCATAGTTGAGGTCTACCTATGATGTAAATTACAGACGCCTCTCATCTTTTTAAGTGGTGGAACTTGCACTATTGCTGACTGACTAAATACTTTTTTGCCCCACTGTGTATATATATATATATATATATATATATATATATATATATATATATATACTTTGCCTAAAATACTAAGGAAATGTGTAATCTTTAACTTTAGGCCTTTTAGAGATAATCTCATCTTCAACTTGCTTAACTGTTCACAATAACAGTAACTGTAACAAGGGGTGCCCAAACTTTTACATGCCACTTGTAGTGCAGCGGGGTTGGTGCAGTGCGACAGACAGGCAGGGACCAAAGAAAGTTCAACGCAAACAGTGTCTTTTTTGCAGACTCACATACAGGCGTGATATTCTCCAGATCACAGCCGGGTTTCCATATATACAGTCCATGTTCAAAACCCATTCCCGTGGACAATGACACCACTGTATCTCTTGGTTGCATCAGCTGCCTTGAAGCCCTTGGCACACAGACCTGGGATTGCACAGAGCCTGCTGCTCTGCAGCTTGCAAACTCCAAAAACTGATACACCCAAGGCAAAACTGATAGATTTAAATGGAATTGTGGCCATAGAGCCACTTCCAAAACCTGGAGTGGAGAGAGGGATTCACTCCACAACCAAACCTGCAAATCCCTCTAAAATAAAAGCCTTTAATGGGTTTTCCTAAAAATCTGACTGAGTCAATACTTGGACCCAATCCATACTCTCTTTTATTTTGCCTTGTGACTCACAGGCGTCCTGCTGTGAACATAAGTCACTCCGTACTCATCCAGGGGGAAACATATCGACCCTCGCATATGATCCCCCTCACTGCCTCACATATCCCCCCTCTGTTCAAACTTGTGGGGTTGAACACTTGTCACGATACAAGGTGCCCACAACAGGGCATTTACATTCCCTTGCGCCTTCCCTGCATGGTGTTCCATGGTGAAATTAAAATTTTGCAGACACAGGAACCATTGGATGACCCGAGGATTCCTTTTCTTGGCATTTCTCATCCAGACCAAGGGTGAATGATCCGTCACCAAGCGAAATGGTCGACCGAGTAAATAATAGCGTAGGGACTCCAAGGCCCACTTAATAGTCAGGCACTCCTTCTCCACTACGCTATAATTCTTCTCGGCCGGGGTGAGTTTCCTTCTTAGGTAGATGACCGGATGTTCCTCTCCGTTCACCTCCTGCAACAGGACCGCTCCTAGGCTGACGTTAGAGGCATCCGTCTGTATGACGAAGTCTCTCTTGACGTTGGGGCTGATAAGGACGGGCTGTCCGCACAGTGCCACCACTGGTATGCTTCCTCCGCTTGAGGGTTCCATAGCACCATGACGATTTCTTTTCCTTTAGGAGATTGCTTAGGGGTGTTGTTCTCTCAGAGAAATTAGGTATAAACCTCCGGTAATACCCAACGATGCTGGGAAACGCTCTCACCTGTTTGGTGGTAACAGGTTAGGGTCAGTTCTGTATGGCCTCAATTTTATTTATTTAGAGTTTGATAACCCCACGGTTGATCACATACCCTAAGTACCGGGCTTCCTCGAGCCCTATCGCACTTTCTTGGGATTCGCTGTCAAGCCTGCGGCTCTGAGCAAATTCACCTCCGCTTGTACCCGGGACAAGTGGGTATGCCAGTCAGCACTAAAAATAATTATGTCATCCAAGTATGCTGAGGCATACTTCCGATGGGGTTCTAGTACTATGTCCATCAGCCTCTGGAATGTGGCTGGGGCCCCATGTAGCCCAAAGGGCAAGATGACATAGTGGTGCAGACCCTTTGCTGTTATGAAGGCGGTATTCTCTTTTGCTGACTCTGTGAGAGGTGCCTGCCAGTAGATCGAGTGTGGTAACGTATTGGGCTTGCCCCAGTCGCTGAATCAGCTCGTCCACCTGGGGCATTGAATAAAAGTCGAACTTCGACACCTCATTCAATTTACAGAAGTCATTACAGAATCGTCAGGAGCCGTCCAGCTTCGAGATTAGCACAATGGGGCTAGCCCACTCACTCTGGAACTCCTCAATTACTCCTAGCTGGAGCATTTGTCTCACCTCACTCGTGATAGCCTGTCTCCGGGCCTGGGACACACGGTACAGCTTCATTTGCACCCTTACATGATGCTTTGTGACAATGTGATACTGGATGACAGAGGTGCGACTTGGTAGTTCCGAGAATACATCTGTGTTTTCTTGTACTAGTTTCCGAACTTCTTGATGCTGCGTTTTGAAGGGAATATCTCCTATCTTTACCACTCTCTTGGCCTCTGTCCGGGCCGCTATCAAAGGGTCCCCAGATGATACTTCTGGAGTTACATCCATCAGCATACACTCCTTGTTCTTTCACTTTCAATTGAGCATCTCTGGAGAGACCTGAAAATGGCTGTCTACCAACGTTCACCATCCAACCTCACGGAACTGGAGAGGATCTACAAGGAAGAATGGCAGAGGATCCCCAAATCCAGGTGTGAAAAACTTGTTGCATCATTCCCAAGAAGACTCATGGCTGTACTAGCTGAAAAGGATGCTTCTACTCAATACTGAGCAAAGGGTCTGAATACTTATGACCATGTGATATTTCAGGTTTTTTTTAATAAATTTGCAAAAATTTCTACATATCTTGGGTTTTTTTCAGTCAAGATGGGGTGCAAAGTGTACATTAATGAGAAAAAAAAAGAACTTTTTTGAATTTATCAAATGGCTGCAATGAAACAGAGTGAAAAATTTAAAGGGGTCTGAACACTTTCCGTACCCACTGTACTTTGATTACTCTTTCCAGTGCCTGGGTCAGTGTAGGAACCTGGAGCTGGGCGGTCCCAAAGGTTCCCCGCGGCACTTCCAGCTCAGGAATTGTCAAGGTCTCCTCGACCTCTCCTGCCATCACCTCTAGTGGAAACCTATCGGGTTCATATTCTTTCCCTATGGGGTGATCCCTATGGCAGGAACCCCTATGTCGGGATCTTCGGTCTCTGACCGCAGAAAAGTATTTAATTTTATTTTTCCACAGAGACCAGAAGAGGGGAAAATCCCTTCCCAGGACAGCCCCGTAAGGATAGGTCTTCACCACCCCCACCACATGTTTAATTTCCCAGCAGAGCGTAACAAATGAAACCTCTACTGTTGGATACTCGCGGAGTTCACCATGTATACACACGACACCCATATTTTTATCAGTGGGTTCTAAGCCCAAGATTAATGACCCATGCACAAGTGTCACTAGGCTCTCTGAGTCCAGGAGGACTTCGGCCTGGTCTCCGTTGATGCGCACCTGGCACAGATGTGGCTCACTCGCGAGGAAGAATGGGGATAGTTGGCTGCCACATGTCATGGCCCAAGGCACCGCCAACAGTAGCTGTGGCACGACTGAACCTTGGGGCCACTTTAGGGGAAACGTATCTTTTGTCGCTCTCACTTCGGGGTACTCCTTCAGTACAGGCTCAGTTCTGATTGGCCCCAGCAGAGGGTCGGGAACCTTTCCCAGGTTCCTGGGCTGGTGGGGCCCGACATTATAACTGTAGTGGAGCAGAGTCCCATTTAAAATCCTAAGTGGCCGCATACCGCTCAATCAGACTGACCACCTGGTTTAGGGTTCCGGGTTACCCTTGGCCCACCCAGCATTGAATAGCAGCTGGCAGAGTTCTTACTAGCCAATCGACCACCACCCTCTCTACCATCTGGAAAGGGGTTAAGGTCTCAGGCTGAAGCCATTTTTTTACCAGCTGTAGCAAGTCATATGCCTGAGACTGGGTGGGCGAGTCTCCACAAAGGACCACTGGAACACCCATTGTGCCCGTACATATGTGTTACCCCCAGTCAGGTAAGGATCTCACCTTTCAGTTTCTCATAGTCCAGGGCAACGTCCCGACTGAAGTCAAAGTAGACCTTCTGGGCATCTCCCGTCTTCCCATGGGGCGACCACTTTAGCCCACTGGAAATTTGGCAAGCTCTCCCGCTCTGCTATGCACTTGAACACGGTGAGGAAAGCCTACATATCATCCTCAGGACTCATCTTCCTCAGTGCTGACCGAACCTTGAACCGGGCCTCAGAACAAATAGGGGTCGCTGGTGATGGCGCCTCTCACAGGGCCGCAATCTGCTAGAGAATCAGCTCATCAGTCTTCTGCTGATACAACAGCTGCTGGTGATGATTGTGCTGCTCCTTCTGCGGCTGCTCCTTCTGCTGTTGCTGCTGCTACTGCTGCCATTGCTGGGTGAGGGCCAACTGCTTGAGTATTTCCTACATCTTGTTAGCAGGCTTGAGCTGTAGCACTGCAGGCTTAATTACTGTACCAACATGCAGCGGTCTTTGGGTATGCATCAGTTCACACTGCCCGCATTCTCCAACCATATGTAGTGCAGTGGGGTTGGTGCAGTGGGACAGATAGGCAGGGACCACAGAAAGTTCAACATAAACAGTGTCTTTATTTGCAGACTCACATTCAGGCGTTATAACCTCCGAATCGCAGCCGGGTTTCCATATATATAGTTCGTGTCAAAACCTGTTGCCGTGGACAATGACACCGCCGTATCTCTTGGTTGCGTCAGCCGCCTAGAAGCCCCTGGCTCTGTGTTAGCTCCACAGAGTCCTGGGATTGCACAGAGTCTGCTGCTCTGCAGCTTGCAAACTCCAAAAACTGACACACCCAAGGCAAAACTGACAGATTTCATTGGAATCGTGGTCATAGAGCCACTTCCAAAACCCAGAGTGGAGGGTTTCGCCCCACTACCAAACCTGCAAATCCCTGTAAAAATAAAAGCCCTTAACGGGTTTTCCTAAAAATCTGACTGAGTCACTACTTGGACCCAATCCATACTTTCTTTTATTTTGCCTTGTGACTCACAGGCGTCCAGCTGTAAACACAAGGCACTCCAGTGGGTTTAATAGGACTCCGTTTGCATCCTGGGGGACACATATCGACCCTCACATATGATCCCCCTCACTGCCTCACACACCATATAGTATATAAATAGGAGATGCTCAAGTAATTAACAACCCCTTTAATACACCCACAGACCTACATTTGCCATCTTAATAATAATTTAAAAAAACTGACCTGAATTATATGAATTTATATTCAGAAGCCACTATCTATATGGTAAAATGAAACTAATAAATAGTATTTTAATAATTTAATGGCTGTCACCCTTTAACAACCCGGTATAAATGGTCATGATACCAGGAAAAACATAATGATGACACCAATACCATGAAACTTTTTCACTTCAATTACAGCAGGATTGTGCACAGTAACTTACACACAGTGTCAGGCCGTCAAACTGAATAAAATGATACATTGGTTGATGAAATACGTCTTGTGGTTGTTTCTTAATTTTTATGTTCAGTTTTGTGTTAATGAGATTCTCGTGCCCCAAGGTGGTGTCAGTGTATGTGGTGCTCTGATTAGATATCCATAACACAGACTGCTGACAGGTCACTGATCCCTCAGTGACCTTCCCCCTAGTTTGCATAATGAATACCATCACATACTGAATAAAAAAAAATGCTTTTGCAGGCAGCTTCGAGCCGTGGCACCTGCGCTGCAGCCAGTGGCGTAACTACAAAGTGAGGGGCCCCGATGCGAACTTTCAAATGGGGCCCTCCCCGCACCAAAATATTTCCCACCGAAATTCACATTTTCCCTATTCATTTCGCACGCTATAGTTGTGTTGCAATGTTGTATAGTCTGACCTAATAATGCACTGTACTCGCTGAGAAAAATGATTTTATAACTAACATGTCCCTATAGTAATATGTCCTCCCTCGCTCTAATTCCAAGCGCACTCCCCGCCTTTGAAATCTGTGTGCTGTTTCTTCCTGGTATGACGCTGCAGTGCGTCATTTCCGGACCTGTGCAGTGTGGGGGTGTATTGGGTGTACTGGTTGGCTCCGGAGCATGCACACTGCACATTCTGATGCTAGCGAGTACACTCCCCCACAGTGCACATGCTGGGCTCTGCCCACAGCCGTGTACAGCCCGTACACACACGGCTTCGCTCCGAGAACCCGTACACACACGGCTCCGCTCCGTACACCTTGTACACACGCGGCTCTGGTCCGTACACCTTGTACACACGTGGCTCTGCTCCGTACACCTTGTACACACGCGGCTCCGCTCCTTACACCTTGTACACACGCGGCTCCGCTCCTTACACCTTGTACACACGCGGCTCTTCTCCTTACACCTTGTACACACGTGGCTCTGCTCCGTACACCTTGTACACACGCGGCTCCGCTCCTTACACCTTGTACACACGCGGCTCCGCTCCTTACACCTTGTACACACGCGGCTCTTCTCCTTACACCTTGTACACACGCGGCTCCGCTCCTTACACCTTGTACACACGCGGCTCCGCTCCTTACACCTTGTACACACGCGGCTCCGCTCCTTACACCTTGTACACACGCGGCTCCGCTCCTTGCACCTTGTACACACGCGGCTCCGCCCCGTACACCTCACACACGCTTCTCCGCTCCATCCACCCTGTCCACACGCGGCTCTGCTCCGTACACCTTGTACACACGCGGCTCCGCTCCTACACCTTGTACACACGCGGCTCCGCTCCTTGCACCTTGTACACACGCGGCTCTGCTCCTTACACCTTGTACACACGCGGCTCCGCTCCTTGCACCTTGTACACACGCGGTTCCGCCCCGTACACCTCACACACGCTTCTCCGCTCCATCCACCCTGTCCACACGCGGCTCTGCTCCGTACACCTTGTACACACGCGGCTCCGCTCCTACACCTTGTACACACGCGGCTCCGCTCCTTACACCTTGTACACACGCGGCTCCACTCCTTACACCTTGTACACACGCGGCTCCGCTCCTTACACCTTGTACACACGCGGCTCTGCTCCCTACACCTTGTACACACGCTTCTCCGCTCCGTCCACCCCGTCCACATGCGGCTCCGCTCTATACACCTCTTAAACACGCAGCACCACTCCATACACCCCATACATACACGAATCCGCTCACCTCTTTCACCCTCGGCTCAGCTTTGTAGACCTCGTACACACCTGACTCCGCTCCGTACACCTCGTACACATTGCTCCACTACGCACATACACGGCTCCGCTCTGTACACCTTGTACACACACGGCTCTGTTACATAAACTTCCCCTCTTTCAGCACCATGACAATCAAGCACAGCAGAGTCCTGCATAGTGCATACACTGAGGCCACTGATCATGTGACCCCTGACTCCTCCCCTCCTGTGACCTCATCACAGGTCCTGTGCGCATAGGACAGGTAGGTGTGTGTGTGTGTGTGTGTGTGTGTCAGGTGTAAGCAGCACATCACTCACCAGCTGCTGCCTTCCATCTTTCCAGCTTCAGTCAGTGACAGCCCAGCCAGCCCTTCTGCTAGGTCACATGTCCTTCACGGACACGCCCACTCGCCGCACACTGCTGAAAGTCTGGGGAAGCTGTGGGCGTGGCCAGCAGGATGCGTGCGTGACTTGTCTCCTAGTCCTTTGTTTCCCCTGCTACTTGTTTGCTGGACTGCGCGGGCCCTGAAAACACTGCAGGCCCCGTCGCAGTCGCGACCCCTGCAACCGCAGTTGTTACGCCCCTGGCTGCAGCATAATCGCATGGTTACTGTGCACTTAATCCCTTTTGCAGATTTACTTGAGGAAAGTCATTTTGAAAATGGTAGTTTATATAGAGATCCAATAGCTGCTGTTGCACAGGCGCCGGTGGCGCCATCTAGCTGGAGAGTAAAAAAAATGTCCTCCACCAAGATGGCGTCACCCGCGCATGTGCAATAGCAGCTGTCAGCTGTTGGCAATGCACGCAAAACGCCTGTGTCAACGTCTACAGTGAAGAGGCGACTCCAGGATGCTGGCCTTCAGGGCAGAGTGGCAAAGAAAAAGCCATATCTGAGATTGGCTAATAAAAGAAAAGATTAATATGGGCAAAAGAACACAGACATTGGACAGAGGAAGATTGGAAAAAAGTGTTATGGATAGATGAATCCAAGTTTGAGGTGTTTGGATCACACAGAAGAACATTTGTGAGACGCAGAACAACTGAAAAGATGCTGGAAGATGCCTGACGCCATCTGTCAAGCATGGTGGAGGTAATGTGATGGTCTAGTGTTGCTTTGGTGCTGGTAAAGTGGGAGATTTGTTCAAGGTAAAAGGGATTTTGAATAAGGAAGGCTATGACTCCATTTTGCAACGCCATGCCATACCCTGTGTACAGCGCTTGATTGGAGCCAATTTCATCCTACAACAGGATAATAACCCAAAGCACACCTCAAAAATTATGCAAGAACTATTTAGGGAAGAAGCAGGCAGCTGGTATTCTATCTGTAATGGAGCGGACAGCGCAGTCACCAGATCTCAGCCCCATTGAGCTGTTGTGGGAGCAGCTTGACAGTATGGTACGCAAAAAGTGCCTATCAAGCCAAACCAACTTGTGGGAGGGGCTTCTGGATGCATGGGGGTGAAATTTCTCCAGATTACCTCAGCAAATTAACTGCTAGAATGCCAAAGGTCTGCAATGGTGGAATTGCTTCAAATCAAGCATTCTTTGGCAAAAGCAAAGTTTGAAGGAGAAAATAATTATTTCAAATAAAAATCTTTTTTTCGAACCTTGTCAATATCTGGACTAGATTTTCAATTAATTTGGCAACTCATTTGATTAATAAAAGTATGAGTTTTCATGGGAAGCACAAAATTGTCTGTGTGACCCTAAACTTTGGAACCGTGGTGTACACCGACCCCGCATTAGGTCACGAGAATCTTATTAACACAAAACTGAAAATAAAGATTAAGAAACAACCACAAGACGAGTTTAATCAACCAAGGTATCATTGTATTCAGTATAATGGCGCCGACCTGACACTGTGTGTAGGTTACTATGCACAACCCTGCTGACATTTGCTCATCTTCTCCTCTCTCTGCACAAAGAACACTGCACAGATCACAGAGCATGCTCACAAAATTATCGCAATACTGTTACAGTGGCAATAGACCTATTGTTTGCAGCTTGCAATTCTTATTTAAATAGGACGATGAACCGAGAACGATGAACTTTTCCACTGCGCAAAAAATAAATTCACCCAAAGAACAAGCAAAACACTCATTCATCAGGTGACTGGCAGCCTGTTTAACCACTTAATGACCGTCAATACATCTTTTAACTGACCTGAGATATAAGAGAATAGCCTCCCCCATACAGGTGACAATCCAGCAGCTGTCGGCTGTCCACTATAGCTGACACCTTGCTGCATCAGCCACGATCAGTGTTGTCACCGTCCATATCTGTTTAACCCCTTAGATGCTGCTGTCAATAGTGACTACATCATATAAATGGCTAACAGAGTGTGGGGGCTTCCTCTTTATCCCCATCGGCACCCTGAGATCATGATTGTGTGCTCCTAATGTTTGCTATGATATTTGCATGAAGGTAACTCCCCTTCATGTAAAATAATCTCTGGAGGCAGAGTTATCTTCCAGGCAGCGCAGTCCCCAAAGCCTGGAAGCGGTCATTTACATAAAGAGATAAAAGATGATTTCTCAACAACAAGGCATCTGATATGACACATACAGGTTGGACTATTTTTCAGCAGTCTATAACCTGTATGCCCATGTTAATAGTTTACATAAGACAAACGTAGTGTGACAGATTCCTTTTGAATTATGGGTTATCTATGATGTAATAAAAGCTAAGACTAAAGCATGGCAGATTGTCTTTACATTGGTGACCATACAAAGTAAATTCTCTTGATTGGCATATAAATAAAAAACAATTTTACCTAATTGTTTAATTGCTTCTTGGCCCACATTCTGAGCTAAAGTCAAATTTTCCATGTCGGCTACCACATAACCGGCAGATGCTGCTCCTAATTCCAAACACTTCTTTGCCACCTAAAATAACAGCAAAATTTCAAGGATACAGAGAAAGAAAAAAGCAAAAATGTTCTGTTAGGTGAGTCAGTATTTTCATTTGGCCAGACTTTCTTAGGTGACTGCTCACCTTAACTTCAGGTTGGTTTAGCTAGAAAAGCGATGATGACACCTGACGCCCAGATTCCTGCATGGATGTCCCCGGTGGGTCTGGTTTGCTTACGATACTCATATGATAATAGTGTTACATATCATTATACATGAAAAGTTGAAGCTGTATAAACATACCTCCTGTAGTTGCTTAGCCCTTCTGGCCGTGAGCATAACATGAGCCCCCATTTCGGAAAATCTGTATGCAATTTGTTCTCCAATTCCTGAACTTGATCCAGTCACTAGTACTCTCTTCCCTTTTACCATTTCTAGAAGAGGCAAAGGTACACAAATCACAGGTGGTAACTTGCTGAGCAGAGTCCATAATTCAACATTTGATAAAAAATTATAGAATCCCAAGTTAATATATCTTATTTATATGGTAAAGGTACATTCCAATCATCATAATTTTAGTATGAATGTTGTCAGTAGAAAAAAATTGGCCTCATACGGACAGCACGTGGACCAATGATATTCAATAGGACTGTTCAGATGACAATTTTTTTTCTCTCAGCTCCTTTACTAAGATTGGGGCGCCTCCAGACGCAGGGCCGCGGGTTACTCGGTACCGGTCCTCTCTGTCTCAGTTCTAGGGTTGTCACGGTGGCTGGACCCGGGGCGTCCAATGAAAGGGGTGATGAAAGTCGGCTAAGGTTTCGTGACGCCACCTGTGGTACTCGGTCAGAGTAACCGACGCTGCTTGGGGTCCACTGGGGTGATGTGATGGCAGCTAGATGGTATACCTTCCCACAGGTAAAGTATATCCCCAGGGCTTCCCAGTAGTGTAGGTGGCGATGGTGTGAGGTGCAGTCAATAACGAGGACACAGGGTTGCAGTCTCTTTACCTTTTACTGAAGACTTCGGGATCCGCAATCCAGAGCACTGTTAACAGGGCTGAGGGCTGGCTGAGACCGGCCGGTCCGAAGGCACATCCAGAGTTCCCTTTGCAGGTGGAAATCGTTGCCTACCACTAGCGCCTGTGTGTTGTAGTTCTTCCCTGCTGAGCATTCGGGATAGTCCTCAAAACTTCTGTTCTCGTTCTTTCTCTCTCTCTGTCCCCCCAAGTTTATCTGGATAGGACGCACCCGTTTGACGGGAAGGCTCGGAGCTATTCTGGGACCCTAGAGACGCCCCTCTCCACACTTGCCCCCTATGTCTGCTTAGGTGATGTGTGGTAGACAGCCAACCTATAATTAACTGTCCTGCGGTATTTGAAGTAAGGCATAGAGTCAGTTACTTCCTCGGTGTTCCAGTCACCGGCTACGTGCCTCAGTAGGAAGTTGCCGTTCTCGGGGCACGACTCCTACTGTCTCTCCTTTGTGCTTGATCTCGTTTCTCACTTTCCACAATATCCTTCTCTTCGTGTCCTTTCTTAGGATACCGCCACAAGGTAGTGCAGGCGCGGTTCCTTTGCTTTCTGTTCGTTCTGTTAGGCCCCTGTCAGGAACCCACCCCTGACAGGTCCTCCCTGGAGCTCTCCCAGGCTGCATTCTGTCCTAACTTCCTATCCGACCCCTAGTTTTACCAGTGTGAGGAGTGGCCTAATACATAGTGCCTTTTGCTCCCCCTAGTGGCCGGAGTGTGAAGTGTAATGTGTGCTGTGATACCTGGTCAGATGAACTCCTTTAGTGCAATCAGACATAACATCACCCTCCTTAGCGGCAGAGCGACATTACTGCAACGACCAGATCTCTGGGGCGCTGCAAGATTCCATCTCTCGACTCCTTTACTCGGATCTGATCTCTCGTAATGGTGGCTACAAGCCAGCTCGCTGTACCGAACATTTGTCATGCTAGAGGTTCAGGCACCAACTTCTAGCATTCACTGCCATCCTGGGCACTTTATAATTACTAATTGCACCACAGCTGTCACGTGACCTGGTGTCTCCTTCAAACTCTTCCCCGAGGGAACATGCACTTCACTCTTGAGTTCCTTCTAATGCAATTCTTTCTGCTTTTACTTTATTCAATAAACCAACAAATAAATATATATATAAAGAGTCGTGTATCTATCAGAATATTCAACACCTACAAATATGATACACAGACAAAAAAATCCTCAAAAAGGTATATAATTTATTATTACACAATAATCACAACATTAAAAATAAGGGAACAGGCCACCAGGTGGCAATAGAGTGCAAGGTACCACATAAGGGTATGGGCAATACAATTATCAAGTTGACATTTTAACCAGTAAAAAAATAATACTGCCATCATTTTACTCCGCACAGGAGACCAGACAATAATTAAATATATAAATAAGGCTAATATGCACTAAATACTCACATTTCTAATTTCATTAAAAATACATATATCAAATAAATACTTAGGATAAAGTGAGCGCTGTGCATAAATAATAAATTACCCCAATAAGATAAACAGAATAGTAAGTAATTAATATAGAAATGGGGGATGTCAAATACAAAATAGCCTATTCACTAAGATGCACACCGTATCAGTGCATCAGACATAATTGTCCTGCAGTATTGCATTGCCATTGTTATACATACCCCGATGATAAGCCTGCACGGCCCGACGCGCGTTTCGCTTCAGCTTTAACGAGGGAAACTTTTTTTTATAGCAAATGGTGGTGTTCACTTGCAGCCACTGTGTTAAGCATTAACTGTTTGTATCTTCTCACTTGTCTATGTCCTTCCACAGGACCCTAGTCTGCAGCAAGTCTGTTGATGATGCTGCATCATTACTCCTAAAATCTTGCAAGAGCAGGTTTGAAACATAAATAGAAAAAAATAAAATTATGTCCCCCAAAGGACTTTTATGACCTTTTTGGGGACATATTATGTAGCTTCGTCAGGGAGTGACTGCATTCAAGCCACAGTACGCTCAGAAGACAGTGACTCTTGGTGGTGCAATCATCATGATATGGGCATGTTCCTTTTACTATGGTGCCGAACCTATTTACCGCATATCAGGGATAATGGACCAGTTTGCATATATTAAAATACTTGAAGAGGTCATTTTGTCCTATGCTGAAAAGGATATGCCCTTGAAATGGGTGTTTCAACAAGACCTGACAAAATTGAGGTTATAGTTATAGAGTGACCAGCCCAATCTCTGGACCTTAATCCGATAGAACACTTGTGGGGAGACATTAAACCCCTTCCCGACATGCGCCGTACTAGTACTGCTCTGCGGGAACTGAGTTCCAGCAAACTGCAGTACTGGTACAGCACACCAATCTTTCGGCCTCTTGCTGAGCGCTGCAGCATTCGGGTGCAGGTGTCAGCTGTATGTGACAGCTGACACCCCGCAGCAATGCCTACGATCGGTGCTAGCACCCATCGTGGGCATTTAAACCCTCTGATGCCACTTTCAGTAGTGACAGCGACATAGAGGGCATTGTGTTGTCCTGATGGTCTCCATGGAGACGCCTAGCCCCAAGCTGGCCACGAGGTCCTTTTGAGCCCCGTAGAGAAGATGGTTTGCCAGTGCCTGCTCAGAGCAGGACCTGAGACGCCTTCTACCTGCCTGTCTGATCCTGGGCTAATGCCCTGCAGTGCAGATGCATTGCAGAACATAAGATCAGCAATCTGATGTTATACAGTAATGTCCCATCCTGGGACAATGTAAAAAAAAAAGATTAAAAAGTGCAAAAATATATATTTTTTAAATCCCCAAATAGAGTAAAAAAAAAGAAAGAAATATTTTTCTAAAGAATTAATAATTACCAGCTCAAAAAAGGGAGGCCACGACCCGGCTTCCACAAAATGCAAAAATACAAAAAAAAAAAAAAACACAAAAATTGAGCATGGATTAAGTTGGTATACATGCAGCACATAAACGCATGTTCACATTGGCCATAAAGCACACAAAACGTACAAGAAACAAAATGAGCAAATGACTTGTGTATGAACTGTTAGGCCAGAGTCACACTAGAGAGTTTTACGGACGTATGAGAGGCGCAAAAACTATGCATTGCACACGGACCAATGATTCTCTATGGGGCAGCTCCTATCTGCCGTATATTTCGCAGCAGTATTTTAAGGGCATAGAAAATCGCAGCATGGTGCGTTTGTCAGCGTATTGCTCAAAAAATCTGCCAATGAAAGTCTATGGTGCGAGAAAAATACGGATTACACACGGACCATGCATGTGACTTGCGAGAAATACGCAGCGGTGTTCTATAGAAAAGCCGGTGCGGTGTACAGTAAAATCACACTGACAGGTTAGAATAGAATAGCTAAAATAAATGTCTACACATAGAATAGGTATACATATAAATATGTCATTGAGACACATATATATACAGTTATATGAAAAAGTTTGGGCACCCCTATTAATCTTAAGCTTAATGTTTTATAAAAAATTGTTGTTTTTTTTTGCAACAGCTATTTCAGTTTCATATATCTAATAACTGTTGGACACAGTAATGTTTCTGCCTTGAAATGAGGTTTATTGTACTAACAGAAAATTTGCAATCTGCATTCAAACAAAATTTGACAGGTGCATAAGTATGCACCTTTATCATTTTCTTGTTTCCAATACTCCTACCTACTTTTTACTGACTTACTAAAGCACTTTTTTTTGTTTTCTAACCTCATTGAGCTTTGAACTTCATAGCCAGGTGTATGCAATCATGAGAAAAGCTACTTAAAGTGGCCACTTTCAAGTTGTTCTCCCGTTTGAATCTCCTCTGAAGAGTGGCATCATGGGCTCCTCAAAACAACTGTCTAATGATCTGAAAGCAAAGATTATTCAACATAGTTGTTCAGGGGAAGGATACAAAAAGCTGTCTCAGAGATTTAACCTGTCAATTTCCACTGTGAGGAACATAGTAAGGTAATGAAAGAACACAGGTACAGTTCTTGTTAAGGCCAGAAGTGGCAGGCCAAGAAAAACATCAGAAAGGCAGAGAAGAAGAATGGTAAGATAAGTCAAGGACAATCCTCAGACCACCTCCAGAGAGCTGCAGCATCAACTTGCTGCAGATGGTGTCACTGTGCATCAGTCAACTATACAACGCACTTTGCACAAGGAGAAGCTGTATGGGAGAGTGATGCGAAATAAGCCGTTTCTGCAAGCACGCCACAATCAGAGTCGGCTGAGGTATGCAAAAGCACATTTGGAGAAGCCAATTTCTTTTTGGAAGAAGGTCCTGTGGACTGATTAAACCAAGATTGAGTTGTTTGGTCATACAAAAAGGCGTTATGCATGGCGGCCAAAAAAACCAGCATTCCAAGAAAAACACTTGCTACCCACAGTAAAATTTGGTGGAGATTCCATCATGCTTGGGGCTATGTGGCCAATGCCGGCACCGGGAATCTTGTTAAAGTTGAGGGACGCATGGATTCCTCTCAGTATCAGCAGATTCTTGACAATAATGTTCATGAATCAGTGACAAAGTTGAATTTATGCAGGGGATGGATCTTTCAGCAAGACAATGATCCAAAACACCGCTCCAAATCTACTCAGGCATTCATGCAGAGGAACAATTACACTGTTCTGGAATGGCCATCCCAGTCCTCAGACCTGAATATCATTGAACATCTGTGGGATCATTTGAAGAGGGCTGTCCATGCTCGACGACCATCAAACTTAACTGAACTGGAATTGTTTTGTAAAGAGGAATGGTCAAAAATACCTTCATCCAGGATCCATGAACTCATTAAAAGCTACAGGAAGCGACTAGAGGCTGTTATTTTTGCAAAGGGAGGATCTACTAAATATTAATGTCACTTTTCTGGTGGGGTGCCCATACTTATGCACCTGTCAAATTTTGTTTGAATGCAGATTGCACATTTTTTGTTAGTACAATAAACCTCATTTCAAGGCAGAAACATTACTGTGTCCAACAGTTATTAGATATATGAAACTGAAATAGACGTTGCAAAAGAAAACAATTTTTTATAAAACATTAAGCTTAAGATTAATAGGGGTGCCCAAACTTTGTCATATAACTGTATATATGTATATATATATATATATATATATATATATATATATATATATATATGTAAAAAAAAATTGTAATTGAGACACACACGCACATATATATATACAGTGGGGCAAAACAGTATTTAGTCAGTCAGCAATAGTGCAAGTTTCACCACTTAAAAAGATGAGAGGCGTCTGTAATTTACATCATAGGTAGACCTCAACTATAAGAGACAAACTGAGAAAAAAAAATCCAGAAAATCACATTGTCTGTTTTTTTAACATTTTATTTGCATATTATGGTGGAAAATAAGTATTTGGTCAGAAACAAAATTTCATCTCAATACTTTGTAATATATCCTTTGTTGGCAATGACAGAGGTCAAACGTTTTCTGTAAGTCTTAACAAGGTTGCCACACACTGTTGTTGGTATGTTGGCCCATTCCTCCATGCAGATCTCCTCTAGAGCAGTGATGTTTTTGGCTTTTCGCTTGGCAACACGGACTTTCAACTCCCTCCAAAGGTTTTCTATAGGGTTGAGATCTGGAGACTGGCTAGGCCACTCCAGGACCTTGAAATGCTTCTTACGAAGCCACTCCTTCGTTGCCCTGGCGGTGTGCTTTGGATCATTGTCATGTTGAAAGACCCATCCACGTTTCATCTTCAATGCCCTTGCTGATGGAAGGAGGTTTGCACTCAAAATCTCACGATACATGGCCCCATTCATTCTTTCATGTACCTGGATCAGTCGTCCTGGCACCTTTGCAGAGAAACAGCCCCAAAGCATGTTGTTTCCACCACCATGCCTTACAGTAGGTATGGTGTTTGATGGATGCAACTCAGTATTCTTTTTCCTCCAAACACGACAAGTTGTGTTTCTACCAAACAGTTCCAGTTTGGTTTCATCAGACCATAGGACATTCTCCCAAAACTCCTCTGGATCATCCAAATGCTCTCTAGCAAACTTCAGATGGGCCCGGACATGTACTGGCTTAATCAGTGGGACACGTCTGGCACTGCAGGATCTGAGTCCATGGTGGCGTAGTGTGTTACTTATGGTAGGTCTTGTTACATTGGTCCCAGCTCTCTGCAGTTCATTCACTAGGTCCCCCCGCGTGGTTCTGGGATTTTTGCTCACCGTTCTTGTGATCATTCTGACCCCACGGGGTGGGATTTTGCGTGGAGCCCCAGATCGAGGGAGATTATCAGTGGTCTTGTATGTCTTACATTTTCTAATTATTGGTCCCACTGTTGATTTCTTCACTCCAAGCTGGTTGGCTATTGCAGATTCAGTCTTCCCAGCCTGGTGCAGGGCTACAATTTTGTTTCTGGTGTCCTTTGACAGCTCTTTGGTCTTCACCATAGTGGAGTTTGGAGTCAGACTGTTTGAGGGTGTGCACAGGTGTCTTTTTATACTGATAACAAGTTTAAACAGGAGCCATTACTACAGGTAATAAGTGGAGGAAAGAGGAGAATCTTAAAGAAGAAGTTACAGGTCTGTGAGAGCCAGAAATCTTGATTGTTTGTTTCTGACCAAATACTTATTTTCCACCATAATATGCAAATAAAATGTTAAAAAAACAGACAATGTGATTTTCTGGATTTTTTTTTCTCAGTTTGTCTCCCATAGTTGAGGTCTACCTATGATGTAAATTACAGACGCCTCTCATCTTTTTAAGTGGTGGAACTTGCACTATTGCTGACTGACTAAATACTTTTTTGCCCCACTGTATATATATATATATATATATATATATATATATAAAATACAGAGCTAGATAGCAGAAAAGCCGGTAATTCAATTGCTGGCTTTTGCTATCTCCTTATCACACCCGACAGGACGGTTACATACAGTAAACCATTTCATATCCCTTTGTTTTTTACATATTCCTCACTAATAATGTTAGTAGAGTCTGTGTGCAGAATTTGGTGGCTCTAGCTGTTAAAAACTGGCATGGGCTCCCGCGCAATTTTCTCCGCCAGAGTGGGAAAGCCACTCCTTTTACCCTTTTACCCTTATAAAAATGCAAAATTTGCAGCTAAAAAAGATTTTGACGGAAAAAAGTGATTTTGTTTATTTTCACAGGTCTATGTTATAAACTTCTGTGAAGCACCTGGGGGTTCAAGGTGTTCAATACACATCTATATAAGTTCCAAAAGAGGTCTAGTTTACAAAATGGTGTCACTTGTTTGGGGTTTCCACTGTTTAGGCACATCAGGGGCAATCATGTCAGTCATGACATGGCGTCCACTAATCATGACAGCAAATTTTACATTCAAAAAGTGAAATGGTGCACCTTCCGTTCCGATCCCTGCCTTGTGCCCAAACAGTAGATTTCCCCCACATATGGGGTATCGGCAAACTCAGGAGAAATTGCACAACAAATTGTATGGTCCATTTTCTCCTGTTATCCTTGCGAAAGTAAAAGAAAAATTATGTCTAAAGGAACATTTTTGTGAAAGAAAAGTAAATGTTTATTTTTTCCTTCCACATTCCAACATTTCCTGTGAGGCACCTGAAGGGTTAGTAAACTTCTTGAATGTGGTTTTGAGTACCTTGAGAGGTGCAGTTTTTAGCATGGCGTCACTTTGGGGCATTTTCTGTCATATAGGCCCCCTCAAAGTCACTTCAAATGTGAGGTGGTCCGTAAAAAACGGTTTTGTAAATTTTCTTCTAAAAATGAGAAATCACTGGTCAACTTTTAACTCTTATAACTTCCTAACAAAAAAAAAAAAATGTTTCAAAGATTGTGCTGATGTCAAGCAGACATGTGGGAAATGCTATTTATTATTTTGTGCGATATGACTTTCTGATTTAAGGGCACAAAAATGAAAATGTAAAAAAATTTCAAAAATTGTTGGCAATTTTTTTTTTTCCACAAATAAACGCAAGTCATGTCAAAGAAATGTTACCACTATCATGAACTACAATATATCACAAGAAAACATTCTCAGAATCACCGTGATCCATTGAAGCGCTCCATAGTTATGACCTCATAAAGGGACAGTGGTCAGAATTGTAAAAATTGGCCTGGTCAGGAAGGGGCGAAGGTGTTAAAAATGCAGTTTCAAAGGTAAAGCAATGCCAAAAAATTGTGGGATATAGTCCAAGCATCCTGGGCTGAAATAACAGATGACAGGTGCCAGGATATAGTTCTAAAAAACTGTGGGTAGACAACTAAATATTAGGTTAGTCATTCACAGAAATGCTAAATCCAAAGAAAGTATATATTGTGAGTTTGTAAAGACAAATGCAGACACTGTTATTTTTTTAGAACAGCCCAATGTTCATTTTTGTTTTTTTCTTCTGTAAAGTAGTTAAAAATTCTATACATTTCTCTTCATGTTTTGAATTAGAAAACAGTGTGCAGTGTTCCCAATGCTGGAAATAAACTAGTATAAAGATTCTGTGATTAACTCATCTTTTTTTAACACACTGCTATTAGTTTGAACACAACTCTACATCCTCATTTTGCTTTGCATTGACTGGTACAATCCCATACACTACACTGTTCATGATATTTCTCATGTAGTAAGCATGAATATGAATGCAGAAAATCTATCTACAACAAGTTAAATAGAATACTAAACTACTCACCCGGAGTTATGGTCTCTGTGCTGTAAAAGTAATAGGCACAGAGCCCTATGAGCAAAGCGGACAGCAGCAGCTTCATCCCTGCCATGCTGCTAGAGAACTGTTTGCTTGTGTCAGGAGAATGGCTCCCAGTCTTGGCAGGCAGCTTCTCTTCTAGCCTTGATAGTTTTACATTCAGGGTAAACTGCTCCTCCCAGGTAAATGTCTGCAGCCAGGATGGCCAATCCTCACTGCTCCATAGGCTGTATACGATTATATAGGTCACTGACATACAGCTGCTTCTCACAAAATTAGAATATCACCAAACGTTAATTCATTTCAGTTCTTCAATAGAAACAGTGAAAGTCATATCTACTATATAATTGTCTAAGGGTCACTTCCATCTGTCCTTCTGTCACGGATATTCATTGGTCGCAGCCTCTGTCTGTCATGAAATGCAAGTCGCTGATTGGTCGTGGCAAAACGCCCACGACCATTGCCACGACCAATTAGCGACGGGCGCAGTCCGGCAGCAACATGGCCGCTCCTTCCTCCCCGCAGTCAGTGCCAGCTCCATACTCCCCTCCAGTCAGCGCTTACACAGAGTTATTGGCAGCGCTAATGGACCGCATTATGCCGCAGTGTAACGCACTCCGTTAACGCTGCTATTAACCCTGTGTGACCAACTTTTTTACTATTGATGCTGCCTATGCAGCATCAATAGTAAAAAGATCTAATGTTAAAAATAATAAAAAATCATCATATACTCACCTTCCGGCGACTTTCCCGTTCCTCGCGACGCTCTGGTGACCGGTCCATGCATTGCGATCTCGCGAGATGATGACGTAGCGATCTCGCGAGACCGCTACGTCATGATCTCGCGAGACCGCAATGCACTCTTGAGACCGGAGCGCATGAGGAGCGTCGGTAAACGCTTCCTGGATCCAGGGGCCAGCGGAAGGTGAGTATATAATTATTTTTTATTTTAATTCTTTTTTTTAACAGGGATATGATGCCCACATTGCTATATACTATGTGGGCTGTGCAATATACTACGCGGGCTGGGCAATGTACTACGCGGGCTGTGCAATATACTACGCGCGCTGAGCAATATACTACGCGGGCTTGGCAATATACTACGCGGGCTGTGCAATATACTACGCGGGCTGTGCAATATACTACGTGACTGGGCAATATACTACATGACTGGGCAATATACTACGTGACTGGGCAATATACTACTTGGCTGGGCAATATACTATGTCACTGGGCAATATACTACGTGGCTGGGCAATATACTATGTGGCTGGGCAATATAGTACGTGACTGGGAAATATACTATGTGGCTGGGCAATATACTACGTGGCTGGGCAATATACTATGTGGCTGGGCAATATAGTACGTGACTGGGAAATATACTATGTGGCTGGGCAATATACTACGTGACTGGGCAATATACTATGTGGCTGGGCAATATAGTATGTGACTGGGCAATATAGTACGTGACTGGGCAATATACTATGTGGCTGGACAATATACTACGTGGCTGTGCAATATACTATGTGGCTGGGCAATATACTACGTGACTGGGCAATATACTACGTAGCTGGGCAATATACTACGTGGGCTGTGCAATATACAACATGGACATGCATATTCTAGAATACCCGATGCATTAGAATCGGGCCACCATCTAGTATTGTATAAAGTCATTACAGACAGAGTGATCTATTTTGTGTTTTTTTCTGTTAATGTTGCTGATTATGCCTTACAACCAATGAAAACTCAAATGTCGTTATCTCAGTAAATTAGAATACTTTATAATACCAGCTTGAAATTTTTTTTTTTAAATCAGAAATGTTGGCCTACTGAAATGTATGTTTAGTAAATGCACTCAATAGTTGGTCAGGGCTCCTTTTGCCTCAATTACTGCAACAACATGTCATCAAGCCGATCAGCCTGTGGCACTGATGAGGTGTTATGGAAGCCCAGGTTGCTTTGATATCAGCCTTCAGCTCATCTGCATTGTTGGGTCTGGTGTCTGTCATCTTCCTCTTGACAGTGTCCCATAGATTCTCTAAGGGGTAAGGTCAGGCGAGTTTGATGGCCAATCAAGCACAGTGATACTATTGTTTTAAACCAGGTATTGGTACTTTTGGCAGTGTGGATGGGTGCCAAGTTCTGCTGGAGAATTAAATTTGCTATCTCCAAAAATGAAGTGCTCTAAAATTTCTTGGTAAACGGTTGCGCTGACTTTGGTTTTGATAAAACACAGTGGCCCTACACCAGCAGATGACATGGCTCCCCAGACCATCACTGATTGTGGAAACGTCACACTAGACCTCAAGTAGCTTCGATTGTGTGCCTCTCCACTCTTCTTCCAGACTCTGTGACCTTGATTTCCAAATGAAATGCAAAATTAACTTTCATTTGAAAACAACACTTTGAACCACTGAGCAACAGTCCAGTTCTTTTTCTTCTTGACCCAGGTAAGAAGCTTCTGGTGTTGTCTATTGGTCATGACTGGCTTGACACCTGGAATGTGACCCTTGTAATCCATGTCCTGGATACGTCTGTGTGTGGTGGCTCTTGAAGCAATGACTCCAGCAGCAGTCCACTCCTTGTGAATCTTCCCCCCAATTTTTGAATGGCCTTTTATTAACAATCCTTTCAAGACTGTGGTTATCCTGGTTGCTTGTGCACCTTTTTTTTACCATACTTTTTCCTTCCACTCAACTTTCCATTACTATGCTTGGATGCAGCACTCTGTGAACAGCAAGCTTCTTTAGCAATGCCCTTTTGTAGCTTACCCTCCTTGTGGAGTGTGTCAATGACTGCCTTCTGGACATCTGTCAAGTCAGTAGTCTTTCCCATGATTGTGGAGCTTACTGAAACAGACTAAGGGACCTTTTTAAAGGAAGCCTTTGCAGGTGTTCTTTGTTAATTATTCTAATTTACTGAGATATAGACTTTTGGGCTTTCATTGGCTGTAAGCCATAGTCATCAACATTAACAGAAATAAACAGAAATAGATCACTCTGTTTGTAATGACTATATAATATATAAGAGTCACTTTTTGTATTGAAGAACTGAAATAAATTAACTTTTTGATATTATAATTTTGTGAGAAGCACCTGTAAGTGATTGCCTTAGTGATATTATTTTGCTTCTATGTGCTCATGCTCAGAGAGTTGGCAGTAAAAACGCTGTGTATTTTTTCCCCATTAATTTGGGTGAAGCACATTGCAAACACACTGAAAGAGCTTTTCAGATTTGAAAAAACAATGGTTTAAATCTGCAAGGAAAATAATTCAGTGCCTTGGGAAAGTATTCGGCTCCCTGGAACTTTTCAACTTTTTCCTACATATCATGCTTCAAACATAAAGATACCAAATGTAAATATTTTGTTGAAGAATCAACAACAAGTGGAACACAATTGTGAAGTTGAACGAAATTTATTGGTTATTTTAAATTTTTGTGGAAAATCAAAAACTGAAAAGTGGGGCGTGAAAACTGAGCGCCGATTACAACAATGAAACATGGAGATGACTCCAGATCACTGGATCTGTATTAGGGTATGTGCACATTGTGTCTTCAGGAAGCCAAGAACATCCATTTTTCAAGCGGAATACACTTCAGGAAACTCTTTTTCTGTGACGTTTTGCAAACCTGAAGCCTCTTTTCTAGTGTTTTTCAGTAGTTTCTGTATGTTTTTTTTTACCCTCTGGTGGCTTTTTTTTTAGCTTTATTTCAATGTTTTGGAGCGCCTTCATAGCAAACGCTGCCTGAAGAATGATTAAGTCACTTGGCCTCTTTGCGTCTTTGGAAATCTCAAGTGGATAAAAGACTCTCATGGGACAGCGATTCATTTGTGCATAGAAATTAATATGTTCATTCTTTAGAGCAGACCTGGGTAAATAGCGGCCTGCAGGCTACATCTGGCCCTCTGTCTGTTCCAGTCCTGATTATGGATCAAGACAGCGAACTCGGCTTCAGGAAAATGGCCGTCGAGATCGCCATCTGCGCACATGCAGCATCCCGCGGCCATTTTCCTGAAGCCCCGGGAAGCCGAGAAGAACCATCTGCGCACGCGCGGCCTCACAAAGATGGCCACGCCCACCGGTAAACGGCTGAATAGCGCAGATCGCGCTATTCTCCTTGAAGCTGCGCAGTGGATTCGCCACTTGGACATGCGCACACCACTACGCCACCAACGGAGATCTGGGGGAGAAACAGTGCTGTCACCACGCCACGCCCACCTGACCTGACCAGCGTGAGTGACAGCCCAAAACGGCGACTTTACAACGGTATTTCGGCAGCATAGGTGGGGAATAAAGGCTCCAAAATACACTAATGTAAAGCCCAGCTCTGCCCCTATTTAACGCTATTTTTAGGTCTTCTTGAAAAAACGGGGTGACAGGTTCCCTTTAAAGGGTTAATAGCTGTGGGTGGATCGCGATTCCTTCCGCGGCTGTTTGGTGCACATATCAGTTGTTCAAAATAGCTGACATGTCCCGGGAAAGAAGTGACATGCGCCATATTAGTACGGCGCATGTCACAAAGGGGTTAAGTGATACAATTAGTAATATAAAATAATAATTATAATAATATTAATATTGTCAGTTTATTGGTTCAGCAGTCCACAACAGCCACGATCTCTCATTCTCAGGAAAATTAATTGCTCTCTCCAGGCTCAGAGCATTTTCTGAGCACTTTTTTGGGCAGTTTTCAGGGCAGATATGCTTCAAATCCACCTCAAAGAGATCTATGAACATATCCTTACTATGAGAGTTACTCCCTAGTGCAGGACACTCATTACCCCTTTAATGCCATCTTGACATCTGCCATACATGTACGGCATAGTGGGTAGTAGGTTCCCACAACGGTTTCAGCTGTGCACCATAGCTGAAACCCTGTTGTAACGGCTGTGATCTGTGATAGCATCGATCGTGGCAAATCAATTCCTTCGACGCTGCTGCGAATTCTGACAGCGGCATCAAGATGCACGTTTGATGGAGAGGGCGCTTTATCCCCATCAACCCAACACATTAGCGATTGTGCGGTACCGATGATAGCCGTGTTGACACCAGTATGAATAATTGCCTCAACAGGTCTACTGTCCTGCAATGTATTGGTTATCAGATAACTGGACGTTGATGTCACATACTTGGACTGAGTTAAAAAAGTTTAATAAATTTTGCGAAGATATGAAAAAGTCATAATAAAAAAATGAAATTTTCAACAAAAGCAAAACTGAACAAAAAAAAGTACACAACTGCAATGGCGGTTTCCAGATTGAACCAATCAATTAAACTGTTCTATTATTAAACCAGTACGGTGAATACCCCAAATAATTTAAAAAACCCTCATTAAAAATATGACTTTTTCATCATAGTGAAAAACAAAAATTTAAGTAAAAAGTTATCAAAAAGAATAGATGTATATATAAAAAATGCTAACCCTGAAAATGTCATCTGAAAAAAAAGGAAATTTGGCAAATATTTTTAAAATTTAGCAATTTTCAAACTTTTAATTTTTGTGCCCTTAAATCAGAGAGTCATATCAAACAAAATAGTTAATAAATAATATTCCCACATGTCTACATTACATCAGCACACTTTCGAAAACATTTTTTGTTAGGACGTTATAAGGGTTAAAAGTTTTCCAACAAAATTTTTACAAAACCATTCTTTTAGGGACCACCTCACATTTGAAGCGAGTTTGGGGAGGTAACAGAAAATACCCAACAGTGACACCATTTTAAAAACTGAACCTCTCAAGGAGCGCATAACCACATTCAAGAAGTTTATTAACCCTTCAGGTGCTTCAGGAGAACTCATTGTGGTAGGAAAAAAAGAACATTTTCCATTTTTCACTAAAAATTTACTTTGGAACCAAACTTTTTTATTTTCACAAGGGTATCAGGAGAAAATGGACCACAAAATTTGTTGCTCAATTTCTTCAGAGTACGCCAATACCCCGTAAGTGGGGGAAAGCCACTGTTTGGGCGAATGGCAGGGCTCAGAAGGGAGGGAGCACCGCTTTACTTTTTGAACACAAAATTGTGTGGAATCGATGGTGGGCGCCATGTCACGTTTGGAGACCCCCTGATGTACCTAAACAGTGGAAACCCCCAATTCTAATTCCAACCCTAACACAGCCGACCCTAATCCCAACCCTAACCATAACCCTAACCCCACCTCCTACACCACCCTAACCCCAACACCCCAACTGTAACCCCAACACAAACATATCCCCAACACAAACATCCTCAACACAACCGTATCCCCAACACAAACGTAACCCCAACACAACCCTAACTCCAACCTTAACCCCTAACCCGAACACAACCATAACCCCAACACAATCCTAACTCAAGCCCCAACCCTAACCCTAGGTCTAACCGCAACCCTAGCCTCAATTCTATCTTTAGCCCCAACTCTAACCCTAGCCTTAACCCTAACCCTAGCTCTGACCCCAACCCTAGCCTCAACACTAACACCAGCTCTATCCCCAACCCTAACCCTTGCTCCAACCCGAACCCTAACTGCAAATAATGAAAAAAAAAAGATCTCGGCAGGTGCACTGCACATGCTCCCTCCATTTTTTTCCCAGAAGATGCCGGAGAGTCCAGGGACACAGGAGGTAACGGGGGTGGTGGGGTGTGGGGGGGGTGGGTTGTGCAAGGGACCCCACTTCTCTCTCCTCTGGTATGATAGATCATATCGGAGGAGAGAGAAATGAATGGTTAATCTGACTTTTTTTTTGCAATCGCCATTTGATAAATAACGGTGATCACAAGACTAGGGATGGTAAAAACTGACCTGAATCATCTTCTCCAAGATTTTCTGAAGCTGGGGGTGCTATAACCTTATTTCTCAGCAATGTTAAAAGGAATAAGTACCCTTAACTGCAGCCGTTAAAAGGCATATCGGCGGTTGTGAAGGGGTTAATGGAGAGTCCCTTTATGTTTATGTTTAACTTGAGAGCAAGGGTGCTATATAGATTTACCCCAGGGGGGTAGATAGACATGCTCCGCTTGAAGGCTGTAAGCACAAACGATACTGTGTCACAAGCACAACCCAATTCAGATGATGCAATCGTGGTTGCTATGGAGAAGCGTACATTATAGGGGGCCAGAGTTAGGAGAACACATCACATCCAGCCGCATGCGCTCCAGTGTGACATGCAGAGAGTCACGGACATGCGTCTCGGAACATCATTTCCTGTTTCCCAGATACCTCTACTATCTTTGGGATAACGCATGTGCAGACAAACAGAGGAGACAGGAGACACCCACAGGGCAGCGTACAGTGTTTATGACTCACACCAATTACCTTCTTGGGAGGGGAGGAGTGGCTTTAATGAAGCAAGGGATACTTAAAATGGTTCCATGGACATGAGAGCATACCACATCAGACATCAACATGACCTGACATCCTTATCTAAGCCTCCTGATGAGCCAAAGGGTGAAATGTGTAGAGGCAGTCCAATCTACCATTACCAACAACCTACAGTCTAGATGAGTTCTACCTTACCAGGTTTCTTTGCTTATATTGTTACCCTGTCTTTTTATGACCTATCTCAATATGAATAGTCCTGGACAACTACTTTTAACAGTTTAGAGTGCATGTCTGCAGAAGCACAAGCTGGGCACTAGGTATTGGGCACTTAAGTGGAAAATTATATTTGCAATTTTCAGCCACTGCACACTAATTTCTGTAAACTGCCAAACAGGGTTGCAGAGAGTTTTTCTCACCACTAAAAGAAGTTAGGTAGCCTGGCATTGTAAGCATTTTTCGTCTAATGTGAGAAACAACGAGCCATCATATCACAATGCTCTGTATTTCTATGGTCTGTCTAGGTATTTTATAATTATGTAAGGAAAATTTATATGCCGACCACAATCATATGGTTTATTTTGGGTTAAATTGATGTCTTTTGTCAGATTGTAATAATAATAATAATAATTTTATTTCTATAGCGCCGACATATTCCGCAGCACTTTACATTTTAGATAGGACTTGTACAGACAATAGACATTACAGCGTAACAATGAACACACAGATCAAAACAGATACCAAGAGGAATGAGGGCCCTGCTCGCAAGCTTACATTCCATGAGAAAAAGGTGGATGGTAACAATTGCTTTCATTGTCCGGACCAGCCAAAATGTAAGAATCAAGTGTTCATGTAATGCTGCATGTACCAGTTATCAGCCGGAGTAACAGTACAGACACAGAGTGCTATTAAATGCATAAAGTATGTGAGAACATGATGCGAGGAACCTGGTTATGATAAAATTTTTTTGAATGGGCTACACAGGGATAGTTAATGTGTTGAGGCAGTAGGCCAGTCTGAACAAATGCGTTTTTAGGGCACGCTTAAAATTGTGGTGATTTGGAATTAATCGTATTAACCAGGGTAGTGCATCCCAAAGAATTGGCACAGCACGTGAAAAGTTTTGGAGACGGGAGTGGGAGGTTCTGATTACTGAGGATGCTAACCTCAGGTTATTAGCAGAGCGGGAGGCAGGGGTAGGGTGGTAGACTGAGACGAGGGAGAAGTAGGGTGGTGCTGAACCGTTGAGTGCTTTGTGGGTGAGGGTATTAAGCTTGTACTAGATTCTGGAGTGGATGGGTAACCAGTGTAATGACTGACACAAGGTAAAAATTGTGTATGCACTTGGATAAATAAAAAAAATGCCCTTAATATTTGCAAATGTATTTGGTGTGACAGTGTCACTGGCATGTAACATAGTAACATAGTAACAAAGTTAGTAAGGCCGAAAAAAGACATTTGTCCATCCAGTTCAGCCTATATTCCATCATAATAAATCCCCAGATCTACGTCCTTCTACAGAACCTAATTGTATGATACAATATTGTTCTGCTCCAGGAAGACATCCAGGCCTCTCTTGAACCCCTCGACTGAGTTCGCCATCACCACCTCCTCAGGCAAGCAATTCCAGATTCTCACTGCCCTAACAGTAAAGAATCCTCTTCTATGTTGGTGGAAAAACCTCTCCTCCAGACGCAAAGAATGCCCCCTTGTGCCCGTCACCTTCCTTGGTATAAACAGATCCTCAGCGAGATATTTGTATTGTCCCCTTATATACTTATACATGGTTATTAGATCGCCCCTCAGTCGTCTTTTTTCTAGACTATATAATCCTAATTTCGCTAATCTATCTGGGTATTGTAGTTCTCCCATCCCCTTTATTAATTTTGTTGCCCTCCTTGTATGTATGTAAGGGGAGATATGTATCACGGAGATTGTTTTCCTCCATGATCTAGAAACCCATAAGTTAATTTTCAGCATGCTATGTGCTGAAGGAATAGAGCGGCAAAGTTATGGGCGGGTTTTTAGGTGAGTAGGTAAGAGATGGGCGGGACGACAACTCACCATATCTCCACCTCAAGGGTGTGGCTGGGGAAATAAATGTCCAGCCAGTTTTTTTTTCTGTCTGTGTTGTGTGGAGATAGGAAGCCTCCTGACTGCTAGCTCCTGAGAGAACTGACATGTGTTGTCCCAGAGGACCTGGGCAGGACTGTATAAGAACTTTTTATTTTCATTTGAGCCAGACAGGCTGTTTCTGTTTGGTTTATGATGCAATAAGCCACCCAGAGCCATTAACCACACATGTGCCTGGGAGTCACGCCCATGCCCTGACTGGTAGGTGTGAGCTTGGGGGGTTTGTGGCACCACTGTGCCACAAACCAGACTACCCTGGAAGGAGCGTGACTATGACATCTGCCTGGGTTTTCACTGGAGCCTCTGATGGTGAGGTCAGGCTTGTGCGGCAGGCAGCTGCCAGGTGCTACTCCAGGGTGGTGTCTGGCTGTGGCTGCTGATCCCACTTGGGAAACAGGAACACCTGGATTGGTGCGGGCATCAGGCAGGACAAGCAGATGAGCACGGCTAAAACTCAGACGAGTAGGCTGGACGGCTGAGACAGAGCTAGCAGAGACACAGGACTGGCAGGCACGGAAGAGACACAGGGCTGGCAGGCATGGCAGGGACACAGGGCTGGCAGGCACGGCAGAGACACAGGGCTGGCAGGCACGGCAGAGACACAGGGCTGGCAGGCATGGCAGAGACACAGGGCTAGTTGGTGTGGTGTATGAAGGAACAGGTAGGGACCTGTTCAGACAGGAGATGCAGGTATGGATAGGTAGTATGAAGGAACAGATAGGGACCTGTTCACACAGGAGGTGCAGGTAAGAAAACAAGCAGAAAGGAATGAAGTATGAAGTGGGAAACCACTGGGTAAATCTGACAGGGAGAAGGACTTGGGGATCCTAGTTAATGATAAACTTACCTGGAGCAGCCAGTGCCAGGCAGCAGCTGCCAAGGCAAACAGGATCATGGGGTGCATTAAAAGAGGTCTGGATACACATGATGAGAGCATTATACTGCCTCTGTACAATTCCCTAGTTAGACCGCACATGGAGTACTGTGTCCAGTTTTGGGCACCGGTGCTCAGGAAGGATATAATGGAACTAGAGAGAGTACAAAGGAGGGCAACAAAATTAATAAAGGGGATGGGAGATCTACAATACCCAGATAGATTAGCGAAATTAGGATTATTTAGTCTAGAAAAAAGACGACTGAGGGGCGATCTAATAACCATGTGTAAGTATATAAGGGGATAATACAAATATCTCGCTGAGGATGTTTATACCAAGGAAGGTGACGGGCACAAGGGTGCTTTCTTTGCGTCTGGAGGAGAGAAGGTTTTTCCACCAACATAAAAGAGGATTCTTTACTGTTAGGGCAGTGAGAATCTGGAATTGCTTGCCTGAGGAGGTGGTGATGGCGAACTCAGTCGAGGGGTTCAAGAGAGGCCTGGATGTCTTCCTGGAGCAGAACAATATTGTATCATACAATTATTAGGTTCTGTAGAAGGACGTACATCTGGGGATTTATTATGATGGAATATAGGCTGAACTGGATGGACAAAACGGTAATTAATCTTACCGATAATTGTATTTCCAGGAATCCATCCTGACAGCACCATGGAGGGCGTCCTTCTTATTCGCAGTGGGACAGGAAACACGAGAGTTTAAAAGGACCCTCCCCCTTCCACCCTTCAGTGATTTTCCAAAGTAACACATCTGGATGGATGCAAACAGAAAATTTATTTTGAACATAACAAGATTAACACCAATGTTACTTCACATAAGTATAACACGTATTTGTATTAGGGAGGGAACTATCCATGCTGTCAGGATGGATTCCTGGAAATACAATTATCGGTAAGATTAATTACCGTTTTCCAGGTCACCACCTGACAGCACCATGGAGAAGTACCAAAGGAGACTTCCTGGTTCTAGGGTGGGACTACCGCTTGAAGCACCTTCCTGCCAAAAGCTAACTGAGAAGAGACTACATCTAATTTGTAGTGTTTTGAAAAGGTGCTAATGTTAGACCAAGATGCCGCTTTACAAATCTGATCTATTGAGGCCCCCCCTTTTTCAGCCCAAGACGCGGCCATAGCCCTGGATGAATGAGCTTTAAGGCTATCAGGAGGAACTTTTCCCCGCGCCTGATAGGCCATGGTAATAGTGGATCTAATCCACCTGGCAATAGTGGATTTTGATGCCTTTTTACCCCTATTAGGACCCCCGTACAGGATGAAGAGATTACTATCCTGTCTCCAGGCCCTAGTCATATCCAAGTATTTCAACACCGTCTCCCTAACATCTAAGTTATGGAAGAAAGCTTCTTTTTGATTTTTAGGAAACTGGCAAAAAGACGGAAGAACGACCTCTTGGTTAATATTTGACACTGAGGCTACCTTGGGAAGAAACCCTGGGTCAAGCCTCAAAACCAACCTATCATCAAATATCTGCAGATAAGGGTTCTGGATGGATAGGGCCTGAAGTTCCCCCAATCTTTTGGCTGATGTAATGGCCACTAAAAATACTGCTTTTAGGGAAAGATTAGCGATATTTATATCCTTCTCTATATCAAAGGGCTCTTCGCATAATACATTGAGGACTAAATTAAGGTCCCAGGGAGGGACAGACTTCCTGATTAGAGGTTTGAGCCTCGAGACCGCTCTAGAGAACCGAGCGATCCAAGGGTGGGCGGCAAGGGAAGAGTCATAAAATACACTGAGGGCTGCAATTTGAACCCTCAAAGTACTCGGTTTGAGCCCCTTCTTGAATCCCTGTTGTAAGAAATCAAGAATCCTGGGTATGTTAGGATGATCAACATCGACTGTTGTGTCTCCACAAAAACTGCAGAATTTCTTCCAGGTTCTAAGGTATATTGCTGAGGTCACTGGTTTCCTACTTGCTTGTAGAATAGAAATCACTCCTTCTGAAAGGCCTCTTGCCCTCATGATCTGCCGTTCAGGATCCAAGCTGTTAACCGCAGCTTCTCTGGGTTCTGATGGAAGATCGGACCCTGAGAAAGTAAGTCCCCCCTGACTGGAAGATGGTAAGGACTGTCCACTGCCAGCTTCTTTAGAAGGGGGAACCAGCTCCTTCCGGCCCAGAAAGGGACCACCAGGATCACCTGAGCTCTGTCCTCGCAAATTTTTATGAGTACCCTTGGTACTAATGCCAGAGGGGGAAAGGCGTATAGCAGACCCGAGCTCCATGACTGAGAAAGGGCATCTACCCCTGCTGGATTCTCCTGAGGATTTAGTGAGAAGAAGGTTCTTATTTTTGCGTTCTTTCTGGTTGCGAAAAGATCCACGGTCGGGGTTCCCCAGCGCTGACATAGGGTATCGAAAATTCTGCTGTTCAGTTCCCACTCTATGGGTGATAGCTTTTCTCTGCTCAGGAAATCCGCAACCTGGTTCCTTGAGCCTTCTAAGTGGACTGCTGAAATTGAAAGTACCGATCTTTCTGCCCATTCGAAGATCTGATCCGCCAGATGTTGTAGCTTCGGATGTCTCGGGCCCCCTTGATGGCGAAGGAAAGCTACCGCCGTCGTGTTGTCCGATAGGATCTTTAGATGTCTGTTCCTTAATAGGGTCCGGGCTGAACACAGAACCTTCCAAACCGCCTGTAGCTCTCTGTGGTTTGAGGAATTGTTGCTCTCTTCCGAATTCCATTGTCCCTGGTAGTATCTTCCGAGAACCTGGCCGCCCCAACCTTGTTGACTCGCGTCCGTTGTTACCGTGACGGCCGGGGTCTGGATCCATGGGACCCCCACCTGAAGGTTCTCTGACACCGTCCACCATCGCAGGGATTTCTTGACTCGATAGGATAGGACAAACTGTCTGTCCAACGAAGACTGTCTTCTGTCCCATGTTGTTAGAACCGCTCTTTGTAGTTGACGGGAATGGAATTGGCTCCATCTGACGCATGGGATACAGGCTGTCATTAGGCCTAGGATCTTCATTGCATCTCTTATCGTCACCCGAGTTCTTGCAAACTGTCGAACCTTCTCTATCAGGTCTGACCGTCTTCTGTCTGGAAGAAAAGACTTCCTGATGTTCGAGTCTAGTATTACACCCAGAAACTGTCTCCTTGATCTTGGGGTTAAGTGTGATTTCTTCCAGTTCAACACCCAACCTAGATTCTGCAGTGTGGAGATCACCAATCGAGAGTCGATCCTGAGTTGGGACTCTGAGTCTGCCACTAACAGGAAATCGTCTAGATATGGTACTATAATGATGTCTCGCTTCCTTAGGTAAGACACGATCTCTATGATGAGTTTTGTGAAAACTCTCGGAGCCGATGCCAGTCCAAATGGAAGGCAGCGGAATTGATAGTGGAGGACTGAACCCTCTTTCTCTATCGCGAATCTTAGGTACTTTTGATGTTGTGAAGAAATTGGAACGTGGTAATACGCACTTTTTAGATCCAAAGTGCACATTACCACGTCCTTCCCTAATAGGGGAATTGTGGAGCGAATGGACTCCATCTTGAATTTCTTGTACGACAACCATCTGTTTAGCGGCCTGAGATTTATGATGGTTCGGGATTCTCCTGACGGTTTTATTATAGAGAAAAGACCCGAGTAGTGACCTGTTCCCATTTGGTGAGGAGGTACGGGAGTTATTGCCTCCATCCGGAGGAGATCCTGAATGTCTGACCACATTGGTGAGACTGAAGAGAGACGGGCGTTGGAAATGAAAAATCTCTCTGGGGGACGAGATACAAACTCTATCCTGTACCCCTGAGATATAACCTGAAGGACCCAAGGATTTGAGGTAATTTTTTTCCACTCCCCCAGGTAATTCAACAACCGACCCCCTATCCTGGTGGCGTCATTTCCTTCGGAACTCAGACCTGGGGTTTGAGGGACCTGGATCTCTATTTCGGTTCCTATTTTCTCCCCCTTTCTGATAACTCCATCTCCCCTGTTTACCTTTACCCCTATAGTCTGATCTCTGACTGTAATAGGGTCTACGAAAGGGCTGGAATTTTTTCTTTTTCTCTTCTGAAAACCCCTTCTTTTCATCAGAAGCTTTCTCCAGAATGTCATCTAATACAGGCCCAAAAACACGGCCACCTGAAAAGGGAATGGAACATAGTTTGTTCTTAGAAGGAACATCCCCCGACCAGCTTTTTAACCAAATGGCCCTACGGGCTGCATTAGATAGTGATTGCCCCCTGGCTGTGAACCTGACAGATTCTGCCGTAGCATCTGCAAGGAAACCTGTGGCTAGTTTAAGTAAAGGGACAGCATTGATGATAGTTTCCCTAGAAGTCTTGGCTGACAATTGATCCTTTAAATCGTCAACCCACAGATGCATGGCTCTCGCCACAGAAGTTGCCGCAATATTTGTGCGGATCACAGCGGCCGAACTTTCCCAAGCTTTCTTAAGGAGGCTATCTGCCTTTCTGTCCATGGGCTCCTTTAAATTCGAGGAGTCCTCGAACGGAATGGCAGTTCTCTTGGACACTTTCGCTAGTGGGATGTCAATTTTTGGTATATCTTCCCAGTCTTTGACCTCCTCATGGTCAAAGGGAAGACGGAGTCTAAAGTCTCTTGGGATCGATATCCTCTTCTCTGCCTCCTCCCACTCTTCCAAAATCATTGAGCTGCGGGAAGAGGTTAAGAAGGGGTCAGTAGCTGCAATCTCTGAGCAAAAGCCGAGACTGAACTCGGACTCACCGAATGTGGGCATTAACTGGAAAGACTTTTGAAGTCTGCGAACGCAGCCCCCCGAACATCTCATCTTGTACGGAGAGAGAGGTAGAAGGTTCTTCAACCTGCATAGTTTGCCTGACCGCACCCAGCAGTTCATCAATATCGTTGGAAGAGAATAGATACTTTTTCCCCTTCTGAGGAGGGTCTCTACATACTTCCTCCTCTTCCTCTATATCAGATTCTGATGGACTGTCCTCAGACGATGAATCTGACTCTCTCTGCCTCTTCCTAGACCTGGGAGGATCCTGGAACTCAGGCTGGATCGGCTGGGAGGCGGATATGTTAGATATAGAAGCCTGCACTTCTTCTCTAACCATAGCTCTCATGCTTGTTAATAGAGAGGCCTGTTCCTCTCCTACAATACGAGCGGTGCAGGACTCGCACAGAGGCTTCTGCCATGAGGCAACAAGTTTTGTAGCACATATTGGACATCTCTTAGTTCTGCCCGTCTTCTTATCCCCAGATGAAGGACGCCCCTGGAACAGACAAAGGGACCACTACTAGTACCTTTAATGGGCCTATAAGGAGCGCACCTCTAAGCGGGACTCACATGCGTCAGGTGGTGATGGAATGATATGATGGAATATAGGCTGAACTGGATGGACAAATGTCTTTTTTCGGCCTTACTATGTTACTAAGGAACAGGTTGGGACCTATTCACACAGGAGATGTAGGTACGGAAGCAAGCCAGAAGGAAAGGAGAATGAAGGAACAGGTTGGGACCTGTTCACACAGGAAGAGAACCACAAGGCTGCGGATAGGAGAGGTAGAGCAGCAAGAGATAGCGCAGCAACAAAAGCTAAGCAGAGCTGAACCGCAAGGAATGCGAAGAGGAGCTGCAGCAAGAGATTACTGCAGCAGCAGAAGCTAAGCAGAGCAGAACCACAAGAAATGCGGAGAGGAGCTGCAGCAAGAGATTACTGCAGCAGCAGAAGCTAAGCAGAGCGGAACCGCAAGGAATGCGGAGAGGAGCTGCAGCAAGAGATATCTTCAGCAGCAGAGCAGAGTACAACGGAGCAGAACCGCTGAAGTGTGGAGCAGAGGCAAAGCTGCAAGACAGCGGAGCACAGGCAAAGCTACAAGAGCCGCAAGAGTGCGGAACATAAGCAAACAGAGAAGACACAAGGAAAGACACAGCAGGGAGAGAAGCCACAGACAAGGAGACGGGTAGGACAAAGTTCAGACAAGGCAATGGAAAAAGACAAGGCACAAGAACAAAGACACAGGTACCAGGATATTCTGCCTCCTGGAGGGCGGACAACAAGATAAAGGCAAGGACACTGAGAAAAGCCTCTAGAGAGGGAGTAAAAAAAGCAAGGCCTAGCAAACTCAGAAGCTAAACACAAACTGAGCTAGCACATTGCACAGGCCCAGTCCACTTGGTGGAGCTGCACTAAATACTGGAGGCCTCTTGGTAATTGGTCAGGAACAGATTAGACAGGTGCACCTGACTCCTATAAGAACCAGACAGTTCAGGCGCCGCCCCCCTATGCACACAGCCAGGAAGCATGCAGAGAGCAGAGGCACAGAATATGGAGCTGGCAAGAAACAGAAACCACATCATGGCCTGGAGCAGGGGGTAAGATAGTGTGAGAGATGAGAGGCCATGCCGTGATGCCAGCAGAGTTGTTACACTGGGTCTACCTCGAGGAGCAGCTAAATGAGCCGACCATCCACATTGGATAGTAAAATATTTATATAAAGAAAAATAATACTTCCAACAGATGTCTTTTATTACGAAAATGAAGGGAAGAGACCAGGTATTAGTACAAACATCCTCGTCTTATCTTAACGGTTCTTAAAGGGAATCTGTCACCCCAAAAATGGCCCATAAACTAAGGCCACTGGCATCAGGGGCTTATCTACAGCATTCTGTAATGCTGTAGATAAGCCCCCGATGTATCCTGAAAGATAAGAAAAACTGGTTATATTATACTCACCCAGGGGTGGTCCCACTGCGGTCCGGTCCGATGGGCGTTGCGGTCCGGCACCTCCCATCTTCATATGACGTCGTCCTCTTCTTGTCTTCTTGCCGCTGCTCCTGTGCAGGCGTACTTTGTCGGCCCTGTTGACGGCAGAGCAAAGTACTGCAGTGCGCAGGCGCCGGGAAAGGTCAGAGAGGCCCGGCGTCTGCGCACTGCAGTACTTTGCTCTGCTCATCAGTACGCCTGTGCAAGAGCCGCGGCAAGAAGAGGACGTGATCGTATGAAGATGGGAGGAGCCGGACCCGGACCGCGACGCCCATCAAACCGGACCGCCCCTAGGTGAGTATAATATGACCTGCTTTTTTTTTTTTTAAATCTTTCAGGATACATCAGGATTACAGAATGCTGTAGATAAGCCCCTGATGCCGATGGCCTTAGTTTATAGGCCATTTTTGGGGTCACAGATTCCCTTTAAGGAGTTTTTTTACAACACGCTATGAATCTAGAGTTGTTATCCTCTATGGAGGACTTACAGGGCTTTTTAGCCAAAGCTAATTTGCTTAAATTGACAGTAGAACAAATTAATTTGTTAGACACTCTCCTTAATGTAGATGAGCTTGAAATGGCATTGAACTCGATGGCCAACAATAAATCCCTAGGGACAGATAAGATTACGGGAAGAAGTATTTAAGGAATTCAGTGATATATTAATGCCTCAGTTAAAATCTGTTCTTAATACCGACCTGGAAGATGGTGGATTGCCACCCTCTAAGAATTAAGCCACTATTGTGGTTATCCCTAGGCAAGATAAAGATCCCCAGCTCCCAAAATCATATTGTCCAATTTTGCTACTAAATATGGACATTAAAATACTACCTAAAGTCCTTGCAAACTGCCTTGCTAGAGACATTACGCATATCAAACATCAAGATCACACGGGATTCATGCTGAATAAGTCGACAACAATAAATATCAGACTCAGTGGTGTCATTTGATGCAGCGAAGGTGTTTGACATTATAGAGTGGGAATACTTATGGCTGGTGATTTAAAATATGAGCTTTGGTGAGAGATTCATTTCATGGGTTAAGTTACTATACTCCGCTCCACAGGCTAAAGGAAACGCAAATGAGTTAGTGTCCGGTAGCTTCTCTTTGCACAGGGGAACGAGTCAGGGTTGCCCCCTCTCTCCACTGTTATTCTCAATAGCAATTGAGCCTTTGGCAGCAGCATTGAGAATATCAACAATTTAAATATGGTTCTTTAACCCTCCGTCACATACAATATTCGGACTAACGAGTTCACATACAATGTGCCTGTCAGGCGCCTGCTGGAAAAATACCTATAATATCTAATGTTTGCAATTTCAGTGCTCTAAAAGTGATCAGTGACCTTCATAGGGATGTAATAAAAGAGACTACACATAATCAGTTGCAAAAAAAAACATTTACTTAACATAAAACTAATAACTATGAAATACAAACTTTTCAAAACTCCCGCCAAATAGTACCCAGTTCGACTCTCTCAAAAAAATGTACAAAGAAAATTTTTGAACACAAACTTAATTTTAAGGTACCTTAAGTACTATTAAAAACATATTCAATCAGAAGTAGATGCTGAGGTTTCCCCAGAAAAGTCACACTTGCAGAGCAAATAGCAAGGACTACACACCATTTTTGCATGTGTCAGGCAAATTGCTTTATGACATTTGAGACATTCATAATTTGAAAGCCTTCTGGTTCCGCTTTCCGTTTGGCAGGTGGTGCATCTCCTTCTTTTGTGAGGTGGTGCAGATGGTGACTTTTCACCATCATCTTCTGGGCGGAACCTTTTGAGCTGAACTTGAAGGCGAGAGGGGATACCGATTGTTTTCATGCTTCTCCTGCGTAGCTCTCCAAGTACTAGTTCATGGGCCAATTTTTTCAGATACAATCGTCTACGGAGTGGTTCAAGCTTGTTTTCAAGATAAATTACTTGTGAATTTATACCACCCAAATTCAACATAGCAAAAAATATGACCATTGGCCAGCGTTTGATGTTTCTGCTGACGTTGAAAGTGGAGCACATCTGATCTGCTGTATCCACACCCCCTTTGGTGACATTGTAAAATGTAATTATCTCCGGTTTTTTTTTCTGCCCCAGTCCCAGGATCGATGGCAGCATCATCATGAAGTGTTGATAGAAGAAGTACGATTTTTTTGGCATGTGGTACATAGGAAACTAAAGCCTTTCCATTATGGAATGCAAACATACTGCTGTACTGTTGTCTCTCTTTCACACTTACAAACTGTGGCGTCAATTCCCTTTTGTTTTTTCTTACAGTTCCCACATATGACAGCTTCTGAATTTTCAGATAATCAATCAGATCACAACTTGTAAACCAATTGTCAGCTGTAATATTGCGACCCGATCCAAATAAGGGTTCAGCCAGTCTTTTTACAACATCAATGGGTTTGTTGCTCACACAGTAAGGACCTTCTGGTTGTTTTCCTGCATAAACTTCCAGGTTGTAAGTGTAGGTCTTACTGGCATCAACAAGGGCATACATTTTTATTCCATATTTGTTTGGCTTTGATGGAATATATTGACGAAAGGCACATCTACCACGAAAACCAGGGAGCATTTCGTCAATAGTGAGATTCTCTCCAGGGTAATAACTTTGTTTACAGTTTACAACAAATCTTTGAAATATATCACGAATTGGAGCAAGTCGGTCATGTGTTTTGCGTTCGGTTCGGGTAGTTCTGTCGTCAAACCGAAGGCAACGAATTAGAATCTTGAATCTGTTTATGGACATAAGGCTAAATTTTTCAACTCCATCCCCATCTTTACCCCAAAGTCCCTCCAAACTTTGTCTATTTGCCCTATAAGCTCCTGCAAGGTACAGTAATCCAAAAAAAGCACGCAGTTCTATTTCATCTGTGGGCTTGATGGTTCTGTTGCAGATGTACTTGTCCTTTATAATGTCTATATATTGGTTGGTATATGTGACAATAGAGTCCAGAATGTCATCTGTAAATATACTGTTCCAGCATTCAACTGCAGTTTTTGCATTACGTGCAGTTCCTATTACTGCAGGAAGGTGAGTAATAATGTTTAAAGGTTCCCTACGTTTTTTCTGGAATGGCTTCTTGTTCCATTTAGTATTTTTATCTTTTCCAATATAATATGATCCAACTTCTTCATCCTCACCACTGTCACCATCTTGCTCTGTTTCAGAATCCAGGACACATTCTTCCACCTCATCATGAGAATCAATCTCACTTTCCTCTCCTAAATCCTCATTCAGTGTGAGGTCTCTATCATCTAACAGCATGTTTGTTACTTACTCAACATCAAGTTGTTTGGATAAATTGTACATTTTCCTCTCCATTTCAGCAGATAATCTGAAGCAAGAGAAGGAATATGTTAGGGAACTACTGTATATGCCTGAGCAGCACACTTTCTTTTATAAAATCTCCCTTATTTCTATGAAATATCCTCACATTTTGTGCTATACATTCATAAAACAAGCTAAATAAACTATTGTGATGAATAAAAACATAAAATACCAACCTTACTGAATGTGACGTATTCACATACAATGAGCCTGAGAGATCTGTGCAGCTATATCCTCTCCCCTGAAGCTCTGAAATCCAACTGTGATATCAGGTTTCACAGACCTTCAAGAGACAGGAGACTACCTGGAGGGAGGGGGTTTCCTCACAAAGAGAAGCGCCTGTCAGATCAGTTGTATGTGACGGAGGGTTAACCCCTTAGTGACAGGGCCAATTTGATACTTAATGACCGAGCCAATTTTTACAATTCTGACCACTGTCACTTTATGAGGTTATAACTCTGGAACGCTTCAACGGATCCCGCTGATTCTGAGATTGTTTTTTCGTGACATATTGTACTTCATGTTAGTGGTAACATTTCTTCAATATTACTTGCGATTATTTATGAAAAAAACGGAAATATGGCGAAAATTTTAAAAATTTTGCAATTTTCAAACTTTGTATTTTTATGCCCTTAAATCAGAGAGATATGTCACGAAAAATAGTTAATAAATAACATTTCCCACATGTCTACTTTACATCAGCACAATTTTGGAAACAAAATTTTTTTTTGTTAGGGAGTTATAAGGGTTAAAAGTTGACCAGCAATTTCTCATTTTTACACCACCATTTTCTTTTAGGGACCACATCTGTTATGACCTGGTGGTTAGGAGCACCCGACCTGATAGTTAAACTCATACAGGACAAGCTCTGGGATGTGGGAGCTCTGCTGACCGCAAGCCCTAATCCTATCGCACACACTAGAAATAGCCGTGGAGCGCTCCTGACGCTCCCTAGGCGCCTCGTCACAGCCTAAGGACTAGCTAGCCCTAGAGATAGAAAATAAAGCCTACCTTGCCTCAGAGAAATTCCCCAAAGGTAAAGGAAGCCCCCCACATATAATGACTGTGAGTTAAGATGAAAGTCACAAACGCAGAAATGAAACAGGTTTCAGCAAAGGGAGGCCAGACTTACTAAATAGACAGAGGATAGGAAAGGTAACTTTGCGATCAGCACAAAAACCTACAAAAGACCACGCAGAGTGTGCAAAAAAGACCTCCGCACTGACTCACGGTGCGGAGGGACCACTCGGCATCCCAGAGCTTCCAGCTAGCAAGACAAAATCATGATAATCAGCTGGACAAGAAAACAGAAAACAAATAATGACTATCAGGAACTTAGCTTCTGCAGGAGAAGGCAGGTCACCAGAGAGATCCAGGAGTGAACTGAACCAATGCAAAAACATTGACAGCTGACATGGAGTAACGATCTGAGAGGAGTTAAATAGAGCAGCCAACCAAAGGATAAACCACGTCACCTGTGTAAGGAACCTCAGAAGCAGCAGCTTCACTCATAGCCACCAGAGGGAGCCCATAGACAGAACTCGCCGAAGTACCATTCACGACCACAGGAGGGAGTTCGACAACAGAATTCACAACACACATCACATTTGAAGTCATTTTGAGGGGTCTATATGATAGAAAATAACCAAGTATGACACCATTCTAAAAACTGCACCCCTCAAGGTGCTCAAAACCACATTCAAGAAGTTTATTAACCCTTTACGTGCTCCACAGGAACTGAAACAATGTGGAAGGAAAAAATGAACATTTAACTTTTTTTGCTAACATTTTAATTCAGAACCATTTTTTTTATTTTCACAAGTGTAAAAACAGAAATGTAACCATAAATTTTGTTATGCAATTTCTCCTGAATACGCCAATACCCCATATGTGGGGGTAAACCACTTTTTGGGCGCACCGCAGAACTTGGAAGTGAAGGAGCGCCGTTTGACTTTTTCAATGCAGAATTGGCTGGAATTGAGATCGGACGCCATGTCACGTTTAGAGAGCCCCTGATGTGCCTAAACAGTGGAAACCCCCCACAAGTGACACCATTTTCTAAACTAGACCCCTTAAGGAACTTATCTAGATGTGTGGTGAGCACTTTGAACCCCCAAGAGCTTCACAGAAGTTTATAACGTAGAGCCGTTAAAATAAAAAATCGCATTTGTTTACACAGAAATGATCTTTTCGCCCACAAATTCTTATTTTCACAAGGGTAACAGGAGAAATTAGACCACAAAAGTTGTTGTGCAATTTCTCCTGAGTGCGTCAATACCCCATATGTGCGGGTAAACCACTGTTTGGGTGCACCGCAGAGCTTGGAAGAGAAGGAGTGCCGTTTTACTTTTTCAATGTAGAATTGGCTGGAATTGAGATCGGACGCCATGTCGCCTTTGGAGAGCCCCTGATGTGCCTAAACAGTAGAAACCCCCCACAAGTGATCCCATTTTGGAAACTAGACCCCCCTGAAACTTATCTAGATGAGTGGTGAGAACTTTGAATGCCCAAGTGCTTCACAGAAGTTTATAATGCAGAGTCGTGAAAATAAAAAATATTTTTTTTTCGACAAAAAAAGATTTTTTAGCCCCCAAGTTTTTATTTTCACAAGGGTAACAAGAGAAATTGGACCCCAAAAGTTGTTGTCCAATTTGTCCTGAGTATGCTGGTACCCCATATGTGGGGGTAAACCACTGTTTGGGCGCACGGCAGAGCTCGGAAGGAAGGAGCGCCGTTTTGGAATGCAGACTTTGATAGAATGGTCTGCGGGCGTTATGTTGCATTTGCAGAGCCCCTGATGTACCTAAACAGTAGAAACCCTCCACAAGTGACCCCATTTTGGAAACTAGACCCCAAAAAACCAGAAAAAAAACACAGGATTCATAAAAAATAATAACCTTTAATAATATATGCTACTAAAATCTCTAATCATTAAAACACAACAGCAGAAATGTGCCTATGTAGTCCTAGAGCGACACTAAGCTTTGTCCTACCTGGCAGCGGGGGTTGGCACCCTAAATTACGCTTGGCGCCCCCACTCCACGGCGGCTCGCCCTCAGAGTCCCTAAAAATCCCTACAATGCGACCTAGTATATGCCTATCGGACAAATCCTACCTGTCAGTGGAGGTTGGCACCCTACTTTGAAACGGTTGGCGCCCCCACTCGACGTCGACTTACCCTAGGATCCCTCGAACATCCCTACAATGGAGATAAAGGATAGAAAAATGTCCCAATACACCCTGATAACCACAAAAAGAAATTGAAAAAATGTGAAAACAAAAACATGGAAAAAATAAAACAACAAAATAGTGTAATGCAGTATTTCACAGGTTGGGCTTCAATCAGCAGAGTAAGACATACCCAGCCGATAGGAGTCAGATGTGCCCAGCTCATAAAGGTATATCAGGATGCAATAACTAAATCTCATATCATCAAGATAAGGAAAGATGATATCAAGTATCCAGTAGGGGGACCCACTTATATCCCAAAGTCAAATAAACAAATGACTACATAGCCGAGACACGATCGTCTCTAACAGATCAGGCAATATACAGATATTTAGACCAATTGCCCTTCAAAGCCCCCTTATATGGACACAAATATAGGCTATTATATCAGTCTCCAATAATACAGATACCAACGGTCAATAATAAAGTGCAAAGTGCCAAACTGATCCTACACCCCTTAGTAGGGGGCACAGGACCGACAATTAAGCAGCGTTGTTATCACAAAATGCACCGTACTGACTTAAGCTCAGTCCTCAATAATAGAGGTTACAGCAGCATAGTAATCCAGTGATTAACATAGTAAAATCAGGAATACTCATCTGTGAGCTGCGGCACAAAATCCCGACATCCGGGTAATGTTGAAGGAAATGATGATAAGGAGATGAAAATAACAGCACTCGATAAATATCTTATCCCCAAAACAATGCCCGACGCGTTTCCCCCCCCCATCGTTACAAGGGGGTTCATCAGGGGTCAGCAGCACGTGTAGTCAGAGCTCACTAGAAACTAGAAACCCCAAGGAACTTATCTAGATGTGTGGTGAGAACTTTGAATGCCCAAGTGCTTCACAGAAGTTTAGAATGCAGAGTCGTGAAAATAAAAAATATTTTTTTTTCCACAAAAAAGATATTGTAGCCCCCAAGTTTTTATTTTCACAAGGGTAACAGGAGAAATTGGACCGCAATAGTTTTTGTCCAATTTATCCCGAGTACACTGATGTGCCATATGTGGGGGTAAACCACTGTTTTGGCGCACGGCACAGCTCGGAAGGGAAGGAGCGCCGTTTTGGAATGCAGACTTTGATAGTGACCCCATTTTGTAAACTAGACCCCCCCAAGGAACTTATCTAGATGTGTGGTGAGAACTTTGAATGCCCAAGTGCTTCACAGAAGTTTAGAGTGCAGAGTCGTGAAAATAAAAAAAAAAATTTTTCCACAAAAAAGATTTTGTAGCCCCCAAGTTTTTATTTTCACAAGGGTAACAGGAGAAATTGGACCACTAAAGTTGTTGTCCAATTTATCCTGAGTACGCTGATGCCCCATATGTGGGGGTAAACCACTGTTTGGGCGCACGGCAGAGCTCAGAAGGGAGGGAGCACCATTTGACTTTTTGAGCGCAAAATTGGCTGTCGTGTTTGGAGACCCCCTGATGTACCTAAACAGTGGAAACCCCCCAAATCTAGCTCCAACCCTAACCCCAACACACCCCTAACCCTAATCCCAACCCGATCCATAATCCTAATCACTAACCCTAACAATAATCACTACCCTTACCCCAAAACAACCCTAATGTCAACCCTAACCATAACCCTAATCAAAGCCCTAAATCCAACACACCCCTAATCCTAATCTCAACCCTAACCTCAAACCTAACCCAAATCCCAATACACCCCTAATCACAACCCTAACCTTAACCCTAATCCCAAACCTAACCCTAATCCCAAGCGTAACCCTAATGCCAACCCTAATCCAAACCCTAACCCCAACTCTAACCCTAACTTTAGCCACAACCCTAGCCCTAACTTTAGCCCCAACTGTAGTCCTAACTCTAACCCTAAATTTAGCCCCAACCCTAACCCTAACTTTAGCTCCAACACTAACCCTAACTTTAGCTTCATCCCTAACCCTAGCCCTAAGGCTACTTTCACACTTGCGTTTGGCATCCGTCGCAATCCGTCGTTTTGGACAAATAACGGATCCTGCAAATGTGCCCGCGGGATGCGTTTTTTGCCCATAGACTTGTATTGTCGACGGATCGCGTCGTGCACTGGATCAGTTGTGTTTTGGCGGACTGTCGGCACAAAAAGAGTTCAATGTAATGTTTTTTTGTACGTCGCGTCCGCCATTTCTGACCGCGCATGCGTGGCCGTAACTCCGCCCCCTCCTCCCCAGGACATAGATTGGGCAGCGGATGCGTTGAAAAACTACATCCGCTGCCCACGTTGTGCACAATTTTCACAACGTGCGTCGGTATGTCGGGCCGACGCATTGCGACGGCCCCGTACCGACGTAAGTGTGAAAGAACCCCAACCCTAAATTTAGCCCCAACCCTAACCCTAAATTTAGCCCCAACCCTAACCCTAATTTTAGCCCCAACTGCTCTTCTCCTGCCGGCCGGCGAAGACGCCGGTGGCCAGGAGGAGCAGCAGGAGGACCCAGGGACACCTGTTATGATCTGGTGGCCTTGGAGCAGCATGAGACGTACTCTGGAGAAGGTGGTCCCTGTACTGACCGCAAACCCTGAACCTAGCAGCGCAACTAGAAGTAGCCGTGGGAGGTACCTAACACTCCCTAGACCCCTCGGCACAGCCTAAGATCTAACTACCCCTAAAGACAGAAACAGGAAACCTATCTTGCCTCAGAGAAAATCCCCAAAGGATAGATAGCCCCCCACAAATATTGACTGTGAGAGGAGAGGGAAATAACATACGCAGATATGAAATCAGATTTTAGCATAGGAGGCCATACTAGCTAAAAAGAAAGAATAGAACAGAGTACTATGCGGTCAGTATAAAAACACTAGAAAATATCCACCGCAGAAAATACGGATCACCACATCTGACTAAAGACATGCGGGGTATATCTGCATCTCCAGAGAAATAGCTAGGCTGCAAAAAATCCTTCACAGACCAAGCTGGACAAGACAAAAACATGAAAATGCACAGAACTATAAGGTCCACTGCAGGTGGACAGCAAAAACAAAGCCAGGACTTATCTTTGTAGAAAAACACAGCAAACTGGAGAGACCAGCAGGGAAGTGAATCCTTCAAGAACAATGGACAACTGGCACTGACTAAAGGATCCAGCAAAGCTATATACCCCAGTCAGTTTTGCAATTAGTAGATACACCTGTCCACTCCTGCAGTCCAGGCACAACTGCATTACCCTCTACAACCACCGGAGGGAGCCCAAAAGCTGAATTCACAACAGACACCGGTAAGTATAATAGGGTCCCCGAATCCCCCTATTTCTCTGTCCTCTGATGTGCGATCACATCAGAGGAGAGAATTACACTTTGCTTTTTTTTTGTTTTTGCGGTCGCCGGTAAAGTTAATTACCGGCGATCGCAAAACAAGGTCGGTAAAACCGACCCCGATCATGTTCTTTGGGGTCTCAGCTACCCCCGGCAGCCGAGACCCCAAAGATCCTCTCGGTGCCGGCCGGCGGGCGCAGTGCGCATGCGCCCGCCATATTTTTGCCGGAAAAAGATGGCGGCGCCCAGGGGTGGATTAAGGGTAGCCAGGGCCCCGGGCTGTTCACACACTGTGGGCCCCCCCGGTCATGTGACGGGGGTCATGTGACGGGGGTCATGTGACGGGGGTCATGTGACGGGGGTCATGTGACGGGGGTCATGATATACCCGAACCAGATTATTCCAGAAAAAGGGCCGGGCCCTACTCTACTGTAACCTATTAAATATTTGTTAAAATCTGCAATACAATTTAGGTATATCTTGACCAATAATATCACATACAAGGAACAAATACAACCGCACCATGACCAGACCACAAATTACAACCACAGTGATCGAATAATATCACATACAAGGAACAAATACCACCGCACCATGACCAGACCACAAATTACAACCAGTGATCGAATAATATCACATGCAAGGAACAAATACCACTGCACCATGTCAAGACCACATATTACCACTTGGTGACCAAATATCACATACAAGGGACAAATACCACAACACCATTTCCAGACCACATATTACCACCATATAGTGACTGAATACTACAATACTGATCAGTAATAAAAAAAAAAAAAAAACACAATACTATCACCATCCGTACCATTATACACAGGAGATCTGTACTTAGTATGCAGTGTCTGTGTAGAGGTAATACAGTGATCACTGGTGACATTGTACACAGGACCTCTGTATATAGTATACAGTGTATAGTGTCAGTGTATAAGTAACACTGACTCACCAGTGACGTCTCTAGGTGAAGTCCTTCATCTTTCATCCAGCACAGACCGCCATCATTTCTTCCAGCCAGGTCTCGTTTCTGCAGGAAATAACACAGTTATCTCGAGCTCCGCTTGCAGAACACATTACTTAATTTTTCACAACTTCTAAATTACACCACATGAAGAAAAAAAGGCGATATAGTGACACTCTGCACAGTAACAGGACCGCCCCCCCCATTTAAAACAGTACACTCAAAAAATAAAATAAATACATCACTGCAGTAATAATATCCCTTAATTAGCCCCTATGGTAATAATATTCCCCATCCTGGCCCCGTGTGTCTCATTCCTGGCTCCAGCCATATGTTCTCCCATCCTGCACTCATGAGTATCCATTCTACACCATATGATCTCCCCATCCTGCCCCATCTGTCTCCATCGTATCCATCCTGCCCCATGATCCAATCTTGCCCCATGTCTTTCATTCTACCCCGTGTCTCCATTCTGCCCATGCCTCCAGTCCTACCCCCAGTGTGTCCAGCATATTACCCCCAGTGTGTCCAGCATATTACCTCCAGTGTGTCCAGCATATTACCCCCAGTGTGTCCAGCAATCTGCCTCAGTATGTCCAGCATATTGCCCCCAGACAGTGTGTCCAGCAATCTGCCCCAGTGTGTCCAGCATATTACCCCCAGTGTCTCCAGAAATCTGCCCCAGTGTCTCCAGCAATCTGCCCCAGTGTCTCCAGCAATCTGCCCCAGTGTCTCCAGCATTGCCCCCAGTGTGTCCTCCAGCAATTTGCCCCAGTGTCTCCAGCATTGCCCCCCAGTGTGTTCTCCAGCAATCTGCCCCACTGTCTCCAGCATTGCCCCACTGTCTCCAGCAATCTGCCCCACTGTCTCCAGCATTGCCCCACTGTCTCCAGCATTGCCCCACTGTCTCCAGCAATCTGCCCCACTGTCTCCAGCAATCTGCCCCACTGTCTCCAGCAATCTGCCCCACTGTCTCCAGCAATCTGCCCCACTGTCTCCAGCATTGCCCCACTGTCTCCAGCAATCTGCCCCACTGTCTCCAGCATTGCCCCACTGTCTCCAGCATTGCCACACTGTCTCCAACAATCTGCCCCAGTGTCTCCAGCATTGCCCCCAGTGTGTCCTCCAGCAATCTGCCCCACTGTCTCCAGCATTGCCCCACTGTCTCCAACATTACCCCCAGTGTGTCCTCCAGCAATCTGCCCCACTGTCTCCAGCATTGCCTCACTGTCTCCAACATTACCCCCAGTGTGTCCTCCAGCAATCTGCCCCACTGTCTCCAGCATTGCCCCAGTGTGTCCTCCAGCATTGCCCCCCAGTGTGTCCACTGTTAACTGATTTAAAAAAAAAAAAACAGTCTCCTCACCTGTCCGCGCTCCAGGCGGTGAGCTCCCTTCAGCAGTGCACACTCTCCGGCGACTGACAATGACGTCAGACGCGGGCGACTTGTGCTCTGCGGCCGACTTCAGCTGCCAGCCTCCAATTGGCTGGCGGCTGTTGTTGTTAACTATTGACGTGCGGGCACGCGCGCGCGCCCGCACGTCAATAGGAGAACAATGCAGCGCCGGAAAGGGCCCGGTGAGCAGATGAGAAGGGGCCCAATGCGGGCCCCCTCTCTCTGCCCACCGGGTCCGGCGGGGCACACAAATGCCGGTGGGCATTCAGACAATTAGCGGAGGGTCAATCTGTGCGGTAGCTCAGGGCCCCCCCAGACCACTGGGCCCTGGGCTACCGCCCATATTGACCCTCTGATAATCCGCCCCTGGCGTCGCCCATCGGGAGCCACGAGGAGCACCGGGGGAGACAGGTAAGTATCGGGGGCTATTGGGGACCCCATTTCTCTGTCCTCTGATGTGCGATTTTCTTTTTTTTGCCATCGCCGGTAAACGGTTAATTACCGGCGATCGCAAAAGCGGGGTCGGTAAAAAAAACCCGAATCATGTTCTCTGGGGTCTCGGCTACCCCTGGCAGCCGAGACCCCGGAGAAAATCCGACTCTGGGGGGCGCTATTTACTTTTTCCACCCTTAGCGGCCGCCGTTAAAAGGCGTATCGGCGGTCGTTAAGGGGTTAATTGAAAAAGTCGCTTTTTATGCCATGATATATTACTAATTCTAAGGGGACTCACACTATACACTACCGTACTGCATCACTTGATGTAAGTATTATGCCTGATCTGTGGTCCTTTTTTCCTTAGTACATACCACCCGATTTGTATAAACTAAGAGTTCTGGCTGACACTTTGTTGCCTGTGTACCTAGCACATTCTTTACATATCATCTATGTATAGTTGTGGATACTCTGCATTTATTCACATCTTTATTTTCCTTGTATTGCTTTAACATTTTCAATAAATTGTATATTTTATGAGACTTCTCAGCACTTGTGTTTTCTGTTGGTATATGTTATCATAAGTGCCTTTACTGTTATAATGGTATGTTGTTTTTATGTACTCGGCAATGATTATCTTTGTATTCTTGTACAATGATGTGGTTCCTAAAAAAAATGGTTTTGTACATTTTGTTGGAAAAATTAGAAATTGCTGGTCAAATTTGAACCCTTTAAACTTCCTAACAAAAAAAATAATGTTTCAAAAATTGTGCAGATGTAAAGTAGACATGTGGGAAATTTATTAACTATTTTATGTGACATAACTCTGATTTAAGGGTAAAAAAAAATTAAAAGTTTGAAAAATGCCTAATTTTAGATTTTTCCGGAAATTAACAAGTCATATTGAACAAATTTTACCACTATCATGAAGTTCAATGTGTTATGAAAAAAATCTCAGAATCCGTGAAATCCGGTAGTCTTCCAGAATTGCTACCTCAAAGTAAAACATAAGATTCGTAAAATTTGGTTTGGCCAGGAAGGTGAAAAAGGGGGGTAATGAGAGAAAACTGATATACATTGCCTATAAAATATACCCTAGCTCATGACTAGTGAATATTTAATTTTTTGTCTTACAGGTAGCCCAAAGATGGGTTATACTTCGGTATATGTCTCCTAATTTATGGCACCTTAATCCGGCTGGCTTTTGATTCAAGACTAGCATGCATGAGAAAGCATTTTGGATAGATTTGTAGTGCTTCTGTGGGTTCTTCAATAGAAAAATAGTAAATACATATATGCAGTATGGTTTTGTACTGAGGGTCAGTGAACACATGCATGAATTTAGATATAGAATACCTAGCCATTATAAAAAAAACTTTATTGCATTTAATTATTTGACTCAGTACATTTAACGGTTTCACAATAAAATATCCCTCACATTTCATCATTATATCACAGTCCACAAACATCCTGGAAGTAATCCATGTACAATCCACACATATTGAGATAGTTTGATAATTCAACAATTGTAAAGTCAGAATTTTATGATAGATGCTAAATGTCTTCACTTTCCTCTTTGCATTACAACATTCTTCAATATATTCATGCCTTTCATAAGTTGCCCTTGACAGCTTACTTACATTATATTTATACAATGGGTGCACAAATTATTAGGCGAGTATTTTGACACTATCATTTTTAGGCCAAATTCACAAGACCGTATTTCTGGTGTGAGTGCTGTCTGTGAAAAAGCGGACAGCACATGCAGATGAGCAGCATGACCTAGTGTTTTCCGTGTGTCAGATGAAACTCGCCTATTGAAGTCTATGAGTGCCCCCGCCCCCCCCCCCCAAAAAAAAAAAGTAAATCGGATGTCATACAGAACCTCCATATACACTCCAAACTGTATAAATTTGAAGGATTAGTGTATAAAGCAAATCAGGTGATGTGTATTTGTGTAATGAGGGAGGTTGCGGCCTAATGATATACCATCCTTTATCAAGGTGTGTAAGCTTATTAGGCAGATTAAGAAGAATGAAACGTGAAGCAACCTGGAACCCATGATCCTCAAGTGCTGTCATATTACAACCTCCCTGGAGGCCCAGAAATACAAGGTTTTCAGAGACATGGCCGAGATAAGGCTGAAACCCAACCACCATCAAGAATGGGCCCAAGAAATATCTAAAGACAGCTTTTTCAAAGATTTTATGGACTGATGAGATGAGTGACTCTTAAAAAGACCAGAAGGATGGGCTTGTAGCTGGATGAGTAACAGGCACAGACCTCCACTTCGTCTCAAAACACGAGCAAGGTGGAGGTGGGACACTACTACTCGTTGGTATTATTAAAGTTGAACTAGTTGGACTCAAAATCAACTCCCAAAACTACCACCTACTGCTACATCACATGCATCGAAGTTCTCCTCTACTTGGCTAGTAAAGGCTTTAAAGATGAAAGAATAATGACATGACCCCTTCCTTGCCTGATCTAAACCCTATTGAGAACTTGTGGGCATTTCTTAAACGGATCATTTATAGTGAAAGAAAACAATCACTTCTCTGATCAGTGTCTAGGCCTGCCCAAAAAGTTGATTGTCAACAGATTAAGAAACTGACAGACTCAATGGATGACTGTATTGAAAAGAAGGGTGGCTATATTGATCACTGATATTTTTCATGTAAATGTCAGAAATGTATGTCTGTACATTTTGAGTTGTTCTTGAGCTACCTGAAACCAACACTGATAATATTACGAGTGTTGAAGTATATCATTCCCTATTCTATGGTAGATTTTCAAAAAACATGGAAATCCACCTCTACTGGTAGCTGCAGGTAATTAGTAAGCTATCTTAAAGGGTTATATAATCACTATGACACCACAGCTAGAACCCCCACCATTCAATAGAAAAGGTGTTTTATGTTCCCCATTAAAAAAAAAAAGAGAAGCAGGAGCTCATGTGCAAAGCTGCTCCATTTATTATGTATGAAACTCCTAAAAATACATGTGTGATTTTAACTCTCTCGCAATGTCTCATAAATTCAAATAAGGAACACAAGATACCCATATTCTAATCACTGGCAGGTGTCCCAGGACTGGGAACCCCCAATAATCAAATACTTAACTTTGCTGAAGATGCATGATGGGATTTAAAGGGAATCTGTCACCTCATTTTTCGCATATAAGCTGCGGCCATCCCCATTAGGGGCTTATCTACAGCATTCTGTAGATAAGAATCGGTCCGATGCGGTTCGGGTCCGATGGGCGTCAAAGGTCTGGCGCCTCCCATCCTCATGCGATGACGTCCTCTTCCTTGCTTCTGCCGTGGCTACTGCGCAGACGTACTTTGTCTGCCCTGTTGAGAGCAACGTAAAGTACTGCAGTGCGCAGGCGCCGAGAAAGGTCAGAGATGCCCAGCGCCTGCGCACTGCAGTACTTTACGCTGCCCTCAACAGGGCAAATCAGTACGCCTGCGCAGAAGCTGCGACATGAAGCAAGGAGGATGACGGACCCAGATCTGTGACGCCCATCGGACCCGGACAGCCCCTGGGTGAGTATAATCTAATTTATTTTTCTTATCTTTCAGGTTACATCGGGGGCTTATCTACAGTATTACAGAATGCTGTAGATAAGCCCCTAATGGCGGTGGCCGCAGCTTAAATGCGAAAAATGAGGTGACAGATTCCGTTTATTTATGGGACAACCCATTTTTAACTTAAAAACTACATGATGATAAAAATTGGATATTCAATTTAACATCTCTTGACACCATTCAGCCCTTAATTCCTTGCTGCTGTGGATCTATCGTCATTATCCTTGGTAAAACCGCTCCGCAACGAGCGTTAACTTTAAGCGAGGCCAGGTGATCCGCTCTAGTGTCTCCAATGTTAAGTATAGCAACAGGAATGCCCTTTTCTTTGGCTTTCATTGCAAACCGGTATCCAGAATAAACCTGAACAAAAGCAAAAATCAGATACAAGAGTCATTACATTATTTTTGAACTCAATTTAAATAATTCATGGCTGTTTTTTTATTTTTATTTTGTTCAGCTTTGAAGACTCTTATTTTTGAAGGCAAAAAGTTACAATTTACAAAAGGTTCATGGGAACCAGACATGGGTATACTCAGTCTGTCATCTGACTGTCAGCTGATATTCACATTTCACCACAAGAGCTGCAGGCATAATTATTTGTAAATTAAGTCTGTAAAACCAATACTTGCTTATCAAGTGATAAACATATCATAAGGCAAATGCACTCTGTGCCAGTGTGCAGAAACCCCAGATACAACATAAGCGTGTGTAAATAGGTCGCTCTCCATTTCAGCGTACACTACAAGCCTTTTTTTACTGCTCTTTGCTGAGGAAAAAGAATGTTAGCAGGAAACTGCAGCAGACAAAGTAGAAAGGGTTGTAGTAACTGCGTTTAGGCAACTCCATCATACACAGTAGATACAGCCCTGAAAACATTGCATGTTTCACCTGCTAGTAGGGACATACGCGCAGAGTTATTTGCAGCAATGCAGTACCCACGTTTACAAAAATTATACTTATTTTCTAATGTTTACATGACAACAGTTTTTTGCCATAACATTTTTGGGATTAACCCAAAATAATATTCTGGCTGTGTGAGTAAGGCCTCATTCACAAGTCCGTTTTTCATGTACAGATTTGATCTGGGTTTTTTGCACAGAAAGAATGTATCCATTATAGTCTAAAGCAGGGGTGTCAAACTGCATTCCTCGAGGGCTGCAAACAGGTCATGTTTTCAGGATTTCCTTGTACTGCACAGGTGATAATTTAATCACCTACACACATAATGATTGCAGCACCTTGTGCAAAGCTAAGGAAATCTTGAAAACACGCATGGTTTGCGGCCCTCGAGGAATGCAGTTTGACACCCCTGGTCTAAAGGATTGTTTACAAGTCTGTGGTTTTTTTCAGGCTGTTTGTCCGTTAACGCTGCCATTAACCCTGTGTGAGCGCTGACTGGAGGGGAGTATGGAGCGGGCACTGACTGCGGGGAGGAAGGAGCGGCCATTTTGCCGCCGGACTGTGCCCGTCGCTGATTGGTTGCGGCCTGGCGGCCACAACCAAGCAGCGACGCGGGATTTCCAGGCCAGACAGACAGACGGAAGTGACCCTTAGACAATTATATAGTAGATTAAAGGGGTTGTCTACGCTCAGGAAAGTTGGCCCAAATTGAGTAAAATTCCTAAAACACTGCCAAAACAGCAGCCAAAAACTGAGACTGGAGCAAAGTGGGGGTGCCGACACTGGACCTAGGATGTGATGTCATGCTGCAGCCAAAATACTGGCTCTGGAGCAGAGTTAGGGTGCCAGCATTGGACGTAGGGAAAGTGAGTACCTGCTGAGTTTGTTATTTTAAGTATTTTAAAGCTGGAGGCCCACTTTCCTGAAAGTGGATTAACACTGTTAGAGCTCTATACATCTGGAGTATTACTGTACTGTTGGGATTCCCTGTCAGATTCCATATGAATCCAGTACAAGATAGAATTGAATCTTGTGGAAGCATTTGATCATAGTCAGCCACAATTGTGAAACGCAAATTGGGTGGATGATGGGTGAGACAATGCTCCAAGTGTATGTGCACACGTTGCAGCTTTCCTAAGGATCCGCAGCGTTTTTTGCAGTGCAGAAACGCTGTAGATCCGCAAATGATTTACACTACAATGTAAATCAATGGTAAAAAAACCCCGCTGTGCTAATGGTGCAGAAAATTCCTTGCGGAAACGCTGCGGATGAAAAGAGGGAGCATGTCACTTCTTTTTTTACGGATCTGCAGCGTTTTTGTACCCATTCCATTATAGAAATAAGCAGGGGTAAAAAAAACGCAGTAAATCCGCAGCAAAACCGCACAAAAAACGCGTCAAATCTGCACCTGCGTTTTCTGCCAAGAGTTGCAGAATCCGCACTAGAAATTCCTAAGCCTAATCCGCAACGTGTGCACATAGCCTAATGCTTTACTGAGGCACTTATAGAATCTGTATCTTACGAGGGTGATCTTTTTTGTCCACAGTGACCTTTAGGGTATGTGCACACGTCAGGATTTCTTTCAGAAATTTTCCTGACAAAAACCGGAGATTTCTGCCAGAAATCCGCATGCGTTTTTACCGCGATTTTGACGCGTTTTTGGTGCGTTTTTCCCAAATGCATAGAATTGCAGGAAAAACGCAGAAAATCCGCAAAAATAATGAACATGCTCATTTTTTACCGCGATGCGTTTTTTTCTAAATGATAGAATGCATAATGTATGCGTTTTTAATGAGTTTTTATAGCTTTTTTAGTGTGAAAAAACGCGAAAAAAACGCGAAAAAACCTGTACGTGTGCACATAGCCTCATTGTTCACATTTACACCCATACTTTTTTATCCTGCACATCTTCTTCTTGGTTTATCATGCAGAGCCACAGTAACGCCTCCATCCAGGCTCTGGTCATAGGGTCTCAAACCAAAAACTCCTGTCTCTGATTAAACTTTCAGGGGACTTAAGGTACCTTCACACTAAACGACGCTGGAGCGATCCAGACAACGATCTGGATCGCTGCAGCGTCGCTGTTTGGTCGCTGGAGAGCTGTCACACAGACCGCTCTCCAGCGACCAACGATGCCGGTAACCAGGGTAAACATTGGGTTACTAAGCGCAGGGCCGCGCTTAGTAACCCGATGTTTACCCTGGATACCATCCTAAAAGTAAAAAAAACCAAACGCTTCATACTTACCTTCCGCTGTCTGTCCCCGGCGCTGTGCTTCTCTGTACTGGCTGTGAGCACAGTGGCCGGAAAGCAGAGCGGTGACGTCACCGCTCTGCTTTCCGGCCGCTGTGCTCACAGTGAGTGCAGGAAAGCAGAGCGCCGGGGACAGACAGCCGAAGGTAAGTATGAAGCGTTTGTTTTTTTTAACTTTTAGGATGGTATCCAGGGTAAACATCGGGTTACTAAGCGCGGCCCTGCGCTTAGTAACCCGATGTTTACCCTGGTTACCAGTGAAGACATCGCTGAATCGGTGTCACACACGCCGATTCAGCGATGTCAGCGGGAGAGCCAGAGACCAAAGAAAGTTCTGGCCCTCTAGCCCCGACCAATGACATCACAGCAGGATTCTGATCGCTGCTGTGTGTCAAACTGAACGATATAGCTAGCGAGGACGCTGCAACGTCACGGATCGCTAGCGATATCGTTTAGTGTGAAGGTACCTTTACTCTCCTTGAATGGGTTTTCCCAGAAACAAAAGAAAGGATACAGACATTACAGCACGGAATCACAGCTGATCCTTTCTGTCAGGTAAAACATTTCACTTACTGTTTTTAAACAATGTTTTACATCAAAGAAAAATTGTGCTGCTATCCCGTGCTGTAATATCTGTATACTCTTTTCCTTCCTCCCCTGCCCAGGAGCTGTGCTATGATCAGACCATGTTCCTGCACGGTCAGACACGGCCATTACACAGCACACAACAGGGGCAGATCCATAAGATTATCTCAGCACAGGGACATTTTTATTTAACACATCCAATTGTGGAACTTATTATTCCAAGATCTATTGATTAAAATAAACTTTGTTTGTGGGACACCACCTTTAAGTAGCACCCGTATCTGTGATAGTCTATGGGGCTGTTCACATGTAAGTAATTTCTTGAGGAATGAATGTTCAGTGCAAAATTGTGGAAACTTGTTCAATATTGATCTAAGTTTTGAATCAAACTTAGCAATTAAAATCTATGAGTCCGTGAAAAAAACAAAATCAGACAGCACTTGGATGCCATCTGTGTGCTGTCCATTTTTCATTGACTGATTGATAAGAAAGAGAAGGTGGAGAAACCATTTTCTTCTCATCAGTGAAAAAACTCATGTAACTCTGGTGACATTCTGATGTAACGCGGTCCATTTTTCTCGGACGTCATAAAATCGGACTTCTGAATGAGGCTAATTGGAGGGGAAATATGAATGCTGCCTTTCCCAGGGGAAAGAAAACAATCTCGCTAGTGTAACCTAAAGGACATAGTGAAATGTTCTTTCCTTCTCGGTGAGAGCAAATTTGCCCTGGTGCTCAAATAAAAGCTCCATTAGCAACATTAACAAAGAAAGACCACAAAAGAATGTCACCACTAACAAACTATGTTTGTTATTGGGCAAACAGATGCTCACCTCAAGTGACGATCCAACAATGAGCATTGCATCCGCTTCACCTAAACAATCAAACAGAGAGTCCACCAATTCTCGGTTTACGTTGTCACCAAAAAGAGTCACATGTGGTTTTAGCGCACCTCCACATTTATCACAAGATGGCACATGGAAGTATGATACTTGCTCATCTGTTAGGAAGACGTCGCCATCTGGTGCCACTCCATATGCTTGCTCTTTCCACAATGGATTCAAAGCTATAAGCTTTTCTTGAAGTTCAGATCTCTTGATCACTGTGTGACAGCAGAGGCAAATCACCCTGTACAGAGAATTCATGGTGAGAATTAATATTTCCTTATAGAGTATAGTATGAGAAAACTGACACCATTGAGAGGATTTGCATAAAAAGGTAAACATGAAGGAAATGTGAATATGGGCAAATAAGTGCAAAATGAAGGAACACAAACACCTACCTATGAATACAGCCATGCAACTCAGTCATGCGACACTGTCCAGCCTTAGTATGTAGGGCATCCACATTTTGGGTCACTAACCAGTGAAGCTTCCCAGTTTTCTCCCAGTTAACTAGGGCCCTGTGTGCCAAATTGGGTTGACGTGAAGAAAATTGTGGCCATGCAGCAAAGTTCCGAGCCCAGTACCGTTTACGTGCTGCCTGACTCCCAACAAACTCTGAATGCTGTATGGGTCTCCGATTAGTCCTGGCATAGAGACCTACACCCTGTGAGCGATAATCTGGAATTCCGGATTCTGTGGAGATCCCAGCACCTGTCATGACAAACAGTCGCTTGGAACGAAGAATAAAATCCTGGAGATTCTGAACAGCAGTTGGGTCTGTAGGTGGGCAGGTTGGCACATACTCTGACACACTAAGATGGGAGCTGTGTCTGACCAAACCTAGGATTTGTATTCGATGTACAGGGCAACATTTTGAAACACAGAACCACATTATTCAGTATCTTCTATAAATCCAGACTCTGTACATCTGCAAGGAAAGAAGAGCATCCATTAAAGAATGTGGGTAGCTAGAGTCCTAGTTTTTGTGTAGTGAAAGATGGGCGGAAAGGTTTTTAGATTTTAAGCTCCACAGTATTCATTTAGATATAAATTTATTGCTGTAAAGGCATTCAGTACTCGATTAGTGAACAAATAGCATATGAAGGGGCCAGTTAGTAAGATAGTGTCATAAAGTGCCCACATAATGCCAAATAGTACCCACACAGACAAGGCCAAACCGTCAATACATGAATTATTATTTATTTATATAGCACCATTAATTCCATGGTGCTGTACATGAGAAAGGGTTTACATACAGAGTTATAGATACAGTTTACAGTGACAGACTGGTACAGAGGGGAGAGGACCCTGTCCTTGCGGACTTACATTCTACATGTATTCATATTGCGCTCACATGGGCGCTGATGAAAAACGCCGGTCTTGATAAGGGGGCATGCTGGAGTGCGAGTAAGGACTGGAGTAAGATTTGTGGAAGAATTTCATGAGCAATACCAGCCCCCAGCTGTCTGCTTTAGCAAGGCAGGTTGGCAAAAATGGGGGGGGATCCCACGCCGTTTTTTTTTAAATAATTAAAAATAAGGCGTGGGGACCCCTCTATTCTTGTTAGCCAACCTTGCTGAAACTGACAACTGAGGATTGCAGCCCCGATCTGTGAGTTTTGCCTGGCTGGTTACGGGGAAACCCATGCCGGGTTTTTCATTCATTTATTTAGTTACGGAATATATCGCAGGCTGCGGGTGAGGAATACTCCCATCATCCGCTCTGTCACTGTTGTTAGCGGCAGCAGGTGTAGGTTGATGGAGTAAATAGCCCAAAAAGCCCCCATCTGCTGTCAATGTTCTGACATCAATATAACCCTCATCATTCTTCTCTGCTCACGCTGATCGCCGGCAGAACATGGGAGAATGACGTGAGCCGTCTTCAGCACCCGGCCCTGGGGAACAGCGCTTACTGTAGCGCGTATTCACTGGTGCCGATGCGTGTCACACAGATGACATCCATGTGTGTTCTCCGTGTGCACGACGTTTTGGCGCCCGTGCTGACGGTAAAAAACAAACATGTTTATGTGTGGGGCACACGATCTATGGAAACACACTGACATGTGCACAGACCCATTCATTTGAATAGGTCTATGTGTGACAGTGTTTCCGGTAAGTGTGAAAACTGTCACCACACATACCAGAGACACGGATGTGTGAAAGAGGCCTAAAGCTGAGGAGGGAGAGAAGAGCGAATCTCCTATTCCTCTGCAGGGATGGATAGTGATTGGTGGTGGGAACTGTTGCTGAGCTGCCTCCACCAATCACATCTGTCTCTTCACACTATTTAATGTTGCAACTACGGTACTCACAAGTCTGAGATCCTTAGAGGAAAGGTGAGCAAACAACCCCCATCATCCTTCAGAATATACTGTATCAATGGGTATATTCTGAAGGGTGATGGTGGTTCTAGCCATATTTAGTGTAAATGTACAATGCAACGTAGTGTCCAAAGTGTTTATTGCAAATGTGACTACCACCTCCCTCATCTTTCAGAATAATCCATGTATAACGTAAGTGGGTGTATTCCTGAGAATGAGGGGGGTGACTCTTCCGGCCAACCGCAGGAGTGCGGCGCCGTGATGGAATCCTGCATGCTGGTAAAGTCCTGATGATGCAGGACTTGTGTGACATAGGAGGTCGCGTGGGGCCTTGTGACTTTTGGACGGTAAGAGGAGCTGAGGGGACCATTTATACATACGTGTTTCGGAAAACTCCGGTTTCCTTCCCCAGGGATGCATCGCACGCAGGATTCCATCGCGGTGCCCACACTCCTGCAGTTGGCTGGAAAAGTCGCATGGAGCACCTGTCACCGGCCAGGACAGCGCACTGATTCCATCTGCTCACAATTTGTCCCCACATCTAATAGAGTCGGCACGGAAGATTTTCATCCAGAGAGATCGGACTATAGACTTGGCATCTTCCATGGGAAAGGTAAACAACTTTTCCAATACCGTAGTCAGCACACACAGGTGTGAGAGACTATAATTACTTTTATGTGAACAAGATTTGCATTGTATCTAATTTATTTTAAACAATCTGCAGCACCCATTATTAGTTCGTTGGGGCACACTTGTACCCTATGTGAATGATCACCACTAGAGACATTGGATATTCAGGCTATATCTTGGGTATACATAGACTCCCTAGAGTCCTAATGATTTAGCTGGCACCCGAAGCAATTTAGGGGCTGAACGTATACCACGGTGTGGGCCCATCAATGGTCATACATCTTGCCTGCCAACCCACAATGGTTTTATCTCCCGCTGTGACGCACCTGTGGTGTCAATATGATCACTGCACCCCTAGATGAATTCATTGGGGAGTGTAGTTTGCAAAATGAGGTCAAATATGGGGGGTTTCTGCTTCTGGCACCTCAGGGGCTCTGTCAATGTGACATGGCACCCTCAAAGCAGTACAGCAAAATCTAAACTCCAATATGGCACTTCTTCCTTTCTGAGCTTTGCCTCAAAAGTAGTTTTTTTTTTTTTAATTCGTTTATTAACCAAAAAAAATAAAGTTATACAATATACACATTTGTACTCGTTATCATTGCATATAATACAAAGCATACATTGTTATATGTAAAGTAGGGTGCTCGCCCCTATTCATATCCAGAATGACATTTACAGTCTATGAAATTTTCAAAAAGAAAGAAAAAGAAAAGGGTTAACGACTGTGTATATCAGATCATTTTCATCACGTGAACCATATAAATGGAAACATGGAACTAATAATATATAAAGTTCCTAAACTACAACTAAAACTATATCTATAGTAACTACTACTATTCCGCCATTTAACATTATGTTTCATATTTTGTATTTTCCTCTCCGTGTGATGCCCTCAGAAACAGGAAACCAAACCCCTTGCACTAGTACCGGATCATTATGAATTTTATAGAGTAAGGCGAGAGGAATTCCACCTATCCCAGATTTTACCAAATTTACCCGGACATCCTCTATTTTGATACAAAGTGCTTTCATATGGGATAACCGAGATCACCAACTCCATCCAGGTTCTAAGGGAGGGACATGAACCCCCCATCCACTGTAGTGCCAGTGCCTTCTGTGCCATAAAGAGCGTCTCCCGTAAAAAAATCCCAACATAATGATCCCAAGCCTCCTCATCCCACACTCCAAACAAACCAGCGGCTCAAGAGGAACAGGGGCAGACAGCAAGGATGTTAATGACGTTACCTCTTTCCAATATTGAAGGATAATGGGGCACCTCCATATCATGTGAGTAAAATCTGCGTCTGGTGAGTGGCATCGTAAGCATTCTGATGACTGAAATCGGCCCATCCTGAAAAGTCGTATCGGAGTCAAATATGATTGATAGATTATGTATAACTGGGTCATCCTATTATTAATCGATGGGGACATCCTGAGATGGGATTCTAGAATTTCTTCCCATTCCTCTTCTTGCACATCAGGGATAAGTCCCTCCCATTTTCCCCTAACAGATCTTAAAGCGGACCCAGTTCCCACTGATAGCATATAGGTATACAAAGAGGAAATAAGGATTCCTATCAGGGGTAAAGACGAGACGGTTCGATCTGCGCCCAGATTTCTCATATACGACTGAAAAGCCGATCTCGGAACGTCGTGTTTAGCCTGCAATTGTTCAAAAGACATGAAGGTCTCCCGGTCATACAGATCGCCTACCGAGGATATACCATAAAAAATCCCAAAAATCAGTGGACGGGTGATTTAACAACACTGGAAAATCATTGTTTTTCCATAGAGGCATTTCAGCTATAATGTCTTTAAATCCAACAACTTTTTTAATTTGTCTCCAGATTGACGGTGCCAGTCGAAGCAAAGGTAGTAAGCGAGGGACATTAATATTTTCTGATTCCAGGAGGCTCAACGGACATTCGGTCCGGGCAGAATGAAACAAATGATGTTCAGAATTAGGGACATTATTAGGCATCCATTTACTTATTGCTTTAGCCTGTCCGGCCAGATACCGTATATACTCGAGTATAAGCCGACCCCCCTAATTTTGCCACAAAAAACTGGGAAAACTTATTGACTCGAGTATAAGCCTAGGGTGGAAAATGCAGCAGCTACCGGTGAATTTCAAAAATAAAAATAGATGCTCCATACTGCAGCTGTGCCATATAGTGCTCTGCACTGTTCATTATTGCCCCATAGATGTACCATAGAAAGCTGTGCCATATAGTGCTCTGCACCGTTCATTATTGCCCCATAGCTGTGCCATATAGTGCTCTGCACCGTTCATTATTGCCCCATAGATGTACCATAGAAAGCTGTGCCATATAGTGCTCTGCACCGTTCATTATTGCCCCATAGCTGTGCCATATAGTGCTCTGCACCATTCATTATTGCCCCATAGCTGTACATTTAGTGCTCTGCACCGTTCATTATTGCCCCATAGCTGTGCCATATAGTGCTCTGCACCGTTCATTATTGCCCCATAGCTGTGCCATATAGTGCTCTGCACCGTTCATTATTGCCCCATAGCTGTGCCATAGTGCTCTGCACCGTTCATTATTGCCCCATAGCTGTGCCATATAGTGCTCTGCACCGTTCATTATTGCCCCATAGCTGTACATTTAGTGCTCTGCACCGTTCATTATTGCCCCATAGCTGTGCCATATAGTGCTCTGCACAGTTCATTATTGCCCCATAGCTGTGCCATATAGTGCTCTGCACCGTTCATTATTGCCTCATAGCTATACATATAGTGCTCTGCACCGTTCATTATTGCCCCATAGCTATGCCATATAGAATGCTCTGCACCGTTCATTATTGCCACATAGATGCTCCTTATAAAGCTGTGCCATTGCTGCTGCTGCTGCAATAATAAAAAAAAATAAAAAAAAAATGTCATACTCACCTCTCTTGCTTGCAGCTCCTCAGCGTCCCGTCTCGGCGTCTCTCCACACTGACTGATCAGGCAGAGGGCGGCGCGCACACTATATGCGTCATCGCGCCCTCTGACCTGAACAGTCAGTGCAAGAGGACGCGAAGACAGAGCGGCGCCCGGCGGGTGGAACGTGGACAGGTGAATATGTAATACTTACCTGCTCCCGGCGTCCCGCTCCTTCTCCCTGACAGCTGGTCTTCGGTGCCGCAGCCTCTTCCTCTATCAGCGGTCACCGTTACCGCTCATTAGAGAAATGAATATGCGGCTCCACCCCTATGGGAGTGGAGTCCATATTCATTTCTCTAATGAGCGGTCCCACGTGACCGCAGAACAGGGGAAGAGCTGCGGCACCCGAAGACAGTGTGAAAGGCAGGGGGAGCATCAGGAGCGCCGGGACAAGGTGAGTATGCCTCAGCGCCCTCTCCCCCTCACCCGCCGACCCTGCCGCCGACCGTGACTCGAGTATTTGGGCTAAAAATCTCAGCTTATACTCGAGTATATACGGTAATTCAGAAAGAAATCGGTAATGCCACTCCACCCCCCTGTTTAGGTCTTTGCAGAGCAGATAGCTTAAGCTTAGGCCTAGTTTTCCCCCCATATAAAAGAGGTGATTTGGGAATTTAGGTTTGTAAAGAAGGATTTAGGCACTATTACTGAACTATGTTGAAGACAATAGCTGAGCTTAGGGAATATCATTTTAATTAAATTAATGCGGCCTGCGATGGATAGCGGGAGTTTGCTCCAAGATGAGAATTTAAGTTTGACTAATTCCAATAGTGGGTAAACATTAAGTTGTAAATCAAAATCGCTATATTGAGACATATAGATACGTAGATACTTAAAATTAGAAACAATAGGTAACAAGGAAAGAGTATCAAGATTACATATTGGGGCATGAGAAAGAGGTAATGAAGCAGATTTGTCCCAATTTATGTATAGGCCCGAAAATTTACTAAATTTATCTATAGTGGCAATCACCCGTGGCAGTGTTTCTTCTGCCCTATCCATGAATATTACCATGTCATTAGCATACAGTCATGGCCAAAAGCATTGACACCCCTGCAATTCTGTCAGATAATACTCAGTTTCTTCCTGAAAATGATTGCAACCACAAATTCTTTGGTATTATTATCTTCATTTAATTTGTCTTAAATGAAAAAAAAACACAAAAGAGAATGAAGCAAAAAGCAAAACATTGATCATTTCACACAAAACTCCAAAAATGGGCCAGACAAAAGTATTGGCACCCTCAGCCTAATACTTGGTCTGCACAACCTTTAGCCAAAATAACTGCGACCAACCTCTTCCGGTAACCAGCAATGAGTTTCTTACAATGCTCTGCTGGAATTTTAGACCATTCTTCTTTGGCAAACTGCTCCAGGTCCCTGATATTTGAAGGGTGCCTTCTCCAAACTGCCATTTTTAGATCTCTCCACAGGTGTTCTATGGGATTCAGGTCTGGACTCATTGCTGGCCACCTTAGAAGTCTCCAGTGCTTTCTCTCAAACCATTTTCTATTGCTTTTTGAAGTGTGTTTTGGGTCATTGTCCTGCTGGAAGACCCATGACCTCTGAGGGAGACACAGCTGTTATGACCTGGTGGTTAGGAGCACCAGGAATGACCTGATAATTAAACCTCATACAGGACGAGCTCTGGGATGTGGGAACTCTGCTGACCGCAAGCCCTAATCCTATCACACACACTAGAAATAGCCGTGGAGCGCTCCTGACCAGACCTAGGCGCCTCGTCACAGCCTAAGAACTATCTAGCCCTAGAGATAGAAAATAAAGCCTACCTTGCCTCAGAGAAATTCCCCAAAGGTAAAGGAAGCCCCCCACATATATTGACTGTGAGTAAAGATGAAAGTCACAAACGCAGAAATAAAACAGGTTTCAGCAAAGGGAGGCCAGACTTACTAAATAGACAGAGGATAGGAAAGGTAACTTTGCGATCAGCACAAAAACCTACAAAAGACCACGCAGAGTGTGCAAAAAAGACCTCCGCACCGACTCACGGTGCGGAGGGGCCACTCTGCATCCCAGAGCTTCCAGCTAGCAAGACAAAATCATGAAAACCAGCTGGACAAGAAAACAGAGAACAAAATAAGACTATAAGGAACTTAGCTTCTGCAGGAGAAGGCAGGTCACCAGAGAGATCCAGGAGCGAACTGAACGAATGCAAAAACATTGACAGCTGGCATGGAGTAACGATCAGAGAGGAGTTAAATAGAGCAGCCAACCAAAGGACAAACCACGTCACCTGTGTAAGGAACCTCAGAAGCAGCAGCTTCACTCATAGCCACCAGAGGGAGCCCATAGACAGAACTCACCGAAGTACCATTCACGACCACAGGAGGGAGTTCGACAACAGAATTCACAACACACAGCTTTCTCACACTGGGCCCTACATTATGCTGCAAAATTTGTTGGTAGTCTTCAGACTTCATAATGCCATGCACACGGTCAAGCAGTCCAGTGCCAGAGGCAGCAAATCAACCCCAAAACATCAGGGAACCTCCGCCATGTTTGACTGTAGGGACCGTGTTCTTTTCTTTGAATTTTCTCCTGTAAACTCTATGTTGATGCCTTTGCCCAAAAAGCTCTACTTTTGTCTCATCTGACCAGAGAACATTCTTCCAAAACGTTTTAGGCTTTTTCAGGTAAGTTTTGGCAAACTCCAGCCTGGCTTTTCTCGGGGTAAGAAGTGGGGTCTTCCTGGGTCTCCTACCATACAGTCCCTTTTCATTCAGACGCCGACGGATAGTACGGGTTGACACTGTTGTACCCTCGGACTGCAGGGCAGCTTGAACTTGTCTGGATGTTAGTCGAAGTTCTTTATCCAACATCCGCACAATTTTGCGTTGAAATCTCTTGTCAATTTTTCTTTTCCGTCACACATCTAGGGAGGTTAGCCACAGTGCCATGGGCTTTAAACTTCTTGATGACACTGCGCACGGTAGACACAGGAACATTCAGGTCTTTGGAGATGGCCTTGTAGCCTTGAGATTGCTCATGCTTCCTTACAATTTGGTTTCTCAAGTCCTCAGACAGTTCTTTGGTCTTCTTTCTTTTCTCCATGCTCAATGTGGTACGCACAAGGACACAGGAGAGAGGTTGAGTCAACTTTAATCCATGTCAACTGGCTGCAAGTGTGATTCAGTTATTGCCAACACCTGTTAGGTGCCACTGGTAAGTTACAGGTGCTGTTAATTACACAAATTAGAGAAGCTTTTTCGAACAGTGCCAATACTTTTGTCCACCCCCTTTTTTATGTTTGGTGTGGAATTATATCCAATTTGGCTTTAGGACAATTCTTTTTGTGTTTTTTCATTTAAGACAAATTAAATGAAGATAATACCAAATAATTTGTGTTTGCAATCATTTTCAGGAAGAAAATGAGTATTATCTGACAGAATTGCAGGGGTGTCAATACTTTTGGCCATGACTGTATAAACCAATAGTATCCACACGATCCGCTTTATTATCTATACCTTTAATGTCAAGCGAAGCTCAAAAGTAGTTTTTGACGACATATGGGGTATCGGCATACAAAGGAGAAATTGCTCAACAAATTTTGGAGTCCATCTTCTCCTGATATCCTTGTGAAAATGAAAAAAAAATGGGGCTGAAACATTTTGATTGGAAAAATATTTTTCTTCATTTTTGCAGATCCACATTGTAAATTTTTGTGAAGCACCTGTGGGTTCAAAGGGCTCACCACACATCTAAATAAATTCCTAGAGCAGTCTGGTTTCCAAAATGGGGTCATTTGTCAGGATTTTCCACGATTTAGGCAAATCAGGGGCTATCCATACGTGACTTGACACCTGCAGAACATTGCAAAGTCAGCGTTCCAAGCACGGCTGTGGAGTCAGAGTCGGTACCCTTTTTGGTGGAATGAGAGTTGGAATAAAATGGACCGACTGACTCCTAAAATATATAATAAATTGGTTCAATGCAGTTTGTGGGGAATATTTTTTTTTTCATAAGCATTTGGGAAAGTTATAAAATGTCCTATAAATGTCTGTCCTATTCCTGATCTAAGGTCTAGACTTTTAGCTGTGATGAATCTGTGCTGCACTTTATGTTAATGGAAAGTAGAGAAGCTCCTCCTCTACAGACAAGGGGAACAAATAAGCACACAGGGAAGGAAAGCCTACATTCATCTCAGAATTTCTGGAGTGAACAGGAAAGCAGGATTAAAGAAGGTAAGTACTTCCTAAAGCATATCAAAACTTTCAATAAACTGTGCATAACTCAATAGTCCAGTATATGTTGTCTCTGTATGCTTGATGTTTAAGGCCATGTGCACACGTCCGGAATTGCCGCGGACATTTCCGCAGAAATTCCGCAACTGTGCCGCGGGTAAAACGCATGCGGAATTGGCATGCATTTTCCCGCTAAACACTAGCGATTTACAAGCGTAATTAGCTTGCAGATTGCTAGCGTTTTCCAAGCGATCTGTAGCATCGCTTGGAAAACTGATTGACAGGTTGGTCACACTTGTCAAACATCGTGTTTGATAAGTGTGACCAACTTTTAACTATTGCTGCTGCCTATGCAGCATCAATAGTAAAAAGATCTAATATTAAAAATAATTAAAAATAATAAATCGTGATATTCTCACTTTCCGGCGTCCCCCGCAGCCTTCCAGCTCCTCGCGATGCTCCCGTTCCCAATAATGCCTAGCGGCAATGACCTCAGATGACGTAGCGGTCTCACGAGACCGCTACGTCATCACAGGTCATTGACACAAAGCATCACTGGGAACGGAAGCATCGCGAGGAGCAGGAGCGCTGCGAGGGATGCCGGAAGGTGAGAATATCACGATTTATTATTTTAATTATTATTTTTTTTTTTAACAAATATATGGTTCCCAGGGCCTGGAGGAGAGTCTCCTCTCCTCCACCCTGGGTACCAACCGCACATGATCCGCTTACTTCCCGCATGGTGGGCATAGCCACATACGAATGTAAGCGGATCAATGCATTCCTATGCATGTCCCTCTTGCAGACTATCTCTTATTGCCAGCTGCAGTGTGTGCACAAAACAGCGCGTGTGAAGAATAGGAAAGAGGAGTGAAGCAGCTTCAACAAGATCATCTAATTGTAAAGAATCATTTTGCTGCTCTTCTGTAGTAATATCTTTGCTGAATCACATTCCAGAACACACACACAAATATATATGTCCTCATCGATCCTGTCACTGTATTTCCGAATTTGAGTTGTCAAAAAACATTTTTCCCCCCTATATGTATAGTAAATATAAGTCATCAGAGCAGCTAATTTCTCCAAACATGAGCTAAGAGGAAAAATAAACTAAGGCTATGTGCACACGTTCAGGATTTTTCACGTTTTATTTTTTTGGCTATAAAAACACAATAAAACCGCGAAAAAAACGCATACATTAAGCATCCTATTATTAGAATGCAATCCGCAATATTTGTGCACATGTTGCGTTTTTTTTCCGTGGCGGAATCGAATTCCGGATTAAAATGCAGCATGTTCATTCCTTGTGCGGAATCACGGGGATTCCGCACACATAGGAATGCATTGATCCGCTTACTTTGCGCATGTGGCAATGCCCACCATGCGGGAAGTAAGCGGATCATGTGCGGTTGGTACCCAGGGTGGAAGAGAGGAGACTCTCCTCCAGGCCCTGAGAACTATATACTTGTTAAAAAGCAAAACAAAAAAACAATTAAAATAATAAATCGTGATATTCTCACCTCCTGGCGTCCCTTGCAGCGTTCCTGCTCCTCGCGATGCTTCCGTTCTCGGTGATGCTTTGTGGCAATGACCTGTGCATAGGAATGGCTTGATTATTATAGCATAATAAAGATTAAAAGCCTGATGTTGTCATTTTACTACAGTAAATGTATCACTTAAAGGGAATCTGCCACCCCATTTTAGGCCTATAAGCTAAGGCCACCACCAACAGGGGCTTATCTTCAGCATTATATAATGCTGTAGATAAGCCCCGATGTAACCTGAAAGATAAGAAAAACAAATTAGATTATACTCACCCAGGGGCGGTCCAGGTCTGGCACCTCCCATCATACGATGACGTC